>NC_143505.1:1927500-2552500 GCF_051622355.1 Phaseolus vulgaris
CAGGAATCATATTTCCTAGGAATATTATAGCTAGGAATGTTTTCTAAAATTCAGAATAATTTAAATTAAAATTCAGAATAATTTAAATTTAAAATAAGAAAAGAATGAAAGTTATAAGTATAATAGCAAATAAATTACCATATTCCCATGAGAATATCACTTTCCCAACCCCTTTATCATAGGAATAAAAACTACTAAAAACATGGAAATACAGGTTTCCTGAGAATAAATAAATTCCTAAGAATCACTTTATAACCTACTAACAAATATGGGAATAAATATTCTCACATTCTTATTCCTGGGAATAAAAGAAGCAGTAAAACAAACCCCCTAAGAGTAGCAGGGAACCCATTTCTAAAAGGTTGGATTCTTTAAACAAGAAATTTTATTATAATCCCAGCTGATGTGCAATCCACAGACATGAATCGAATCAGTTAGATTGGAAAGAACACAGCAATAATAAACAAACCAGGCTCAAAATTAAGGGGACACACTCGATGTTATTAAAAAAATATAAACTCCAGTTTTAAAAAAGAAAGGCGTACTACAGTTTATGAGGAGCTCAATGTAGCACAATTTATGGATAAATAAAACTATAAGAGAAAATGACTGTCATGGGCACATCTTAATCACGGGGAAATGGAGGAGATGAAGGATGACATGAAAGGAACACTATAAGATACACATACTACAAGATTACCTTATAAAAACAACAGAAAGGAAAACAATAATAGCAATACACACTCATTGGAGTGCATGAGCTGTCAAAGCTCATTCAAAGTCTGCGGAAGCCAAAGACAGATGACAGAGCAAAATCCATGAAAATATTTAGTTAATCATAACAACTGTAAGGGTAACAGCCCCATGAAAAACATAAGCAGGCATCGTAAGGTTTTTCTGTGCATTCATTTTTCTTTTTGATAGAACAAATTTCGCAAAGAAAAGAATCCCTCTAAAACTGATAAGAGACAAGGTTAAATATAAAAAAAAAACTCTTAAATTAGTCAACATAATTACTCCAGAGTAAGGGGACAAACAATAGATTAATAACAATATAAACACATGTTCAAAAAAATAAAAATAAATAAAAAATGAGCTATAGCACAATATATAGGAGCAGGGAGCAAGTGTTAGCTGGCATACTAAACACACATTTCAGGATAGAGGCTTTAGGAAGTCTACAAGCCTCTTTAATATTACTAGTACTAATCCCATATTCTTATTATGTACCACAGTTCAAGCAAAAAAGACTGCACCCTTGAAAAGTGAGAATTGATTCCTGAATGTGGTACAAGCTACAAATACGTTCTCTAGACAAATACATAATAACATTTTCAGAAACCATGTTAAAAAGACCCGAGGCTCTATCCACCTTTGTGTTGGATCTTCAAAGGGGAAACACCAAGGAGAGTCGCATCAATGAGCTATGAGTCAACCCATAAAGATACTGTAACATCACTTCCTACCCAAAACCGTAAGACAATGAGTTTGTGGGTCTTCTTTATATATTGCTCAACTTTGCATTTCATCTCAATGTAGAACTCAAACTTTGGTTCCCTAATACTTTGGACTACCACCTACAATGAATCTTCCAAACATGTACGTGGCCAGATGTAAATATCGAGAACAAAATCTCTATTGCTTTGGGGCACGAAGCTTAATGATAAGTTATAATAATAGAGTTCTAAACATTTGACAGAGCACAAAGCTTCAATCATAACACGAGGACCACTATTGCATGTGGCCTTTCACTTATCTCTGATTTCAAACATGGAAAACCCATCATGAGTTAGCAAAAACCCTCAGACATCAAAGAAATGTTTCTATCCTTGTAAACACAGGCAAAACAAGATTTTGGAGGAAGGAGAACCTTTTATAACTGTTAGAATAGGTACTAAATGTAGTTAGTAATTGTATTGGAAAACAGCTATTTGATGTACCTATAAGTTATTTACTTATTAGCATTAATTACCTAGATATTGCTGATGTAATTTTTTCTACAAATAACAAAGATCAGCTGAATGATAATCAATCTCTTAAGCTCTTCTTCTCGTATTTTAAGTCTTAAGTATAACATTTTGGTGTAACAAAACCTGTCCAGTTCATTGGTTCCTTATATTATTACCCATCTATCAAATAATTTAAATGATATTCACTTTCTCTAATAATCCCAATTCCTCCATTTGCTACCACTCTTCACAATATTTTCCACTAAAGAAAGTTCACACAAGGAATTTCCCATTTTAACTACCTTATTTGTTTTTTTTTTCACTACTCCAAAGATATGTTATGTTATCAGGTTATATCTCCATCAAATGTTTATAAATGTTAAACAAATAGACACAACTACCTCTAAACTTACCAATTGCCACATCTCTACAATATCCCACCCTCCGCCACGACTAACAAAGAAACAAAAAACCACATCGTGAATTTTACAGGCATAATTGCATCGCATCCCTTATAGAGACAGCTAGCATTCCAAACCACCTAGTCCGCAACACAAGAAGAGATGTCTGTATAGAAAACAACATTTAACCAATGCTTTCATATACGTAGTCGCTTCTACACCATCATCACAACACTTTTTCTAAGAAGACCCGTTACACACCACAGCATAACTACACATCTAACCCTAAAAAAGAGGCAGAAGAAGGATACCTGCAATGCTGATACTCCTGTCTGAGGCATTCAAGTTCAGAGATAAGCGCAGGGATCTGAACAACATCAGCATGAACCCTCTGCAGTTCCTGAGTCAAGTGCTGCGCTTTTGAAACAAGCTCATCCCTCGACACAACAAGGTTCTGCGCCTCCCCACGGGCCTGTTGCAGCTCCAGTTTCACGCCCTCTGCGCTCTGCGCCTCGCTCTCCATCTTCGAGATCTTCTCCAACTGCGCGCGCACCTGCTGCTCGCGCTCCCCCTTCATCGCCGCTACGTGCGCGTGGAGCATCTGCAGCTCGTGCTGCGCGGCCGCTAGCTCCTGCCGCAGTGCGCCGTGCGTCGCTGCGAGCCGCTGGTTCTCCGTCGCCAGGCGCTGCATCTCCGCGTGCTGCGACGCAAGCTTCTGCTCCATCACCTGTGGCGGCGGGAGTAGATCGAACGGCGACGCAAGCGGGTGCGGCATCAGGGCAGGACCCGTCGGGATCGATCGCCGCAGATGCGGGGGCGGCGGCATGCGGCCTTTGCTTCCCATTGCTGAAGATTACGGAGTGATCGTGAAATTAGGGCACAGAGAAAATCGAATATGAAGAACTAGGAAATTGAGGTGATGAAGAATTGAAAAAAGGGAAATGGGAATAATGAAGAAAGATATAGAGTGAGAATAGGGGCAGAGAGAATGTGAATCGAAGAGGGTTTCGAAATGAAAGAACCGCAAAAACCCTAATCCAATTACGACAAAGGTATTAAGCAAGATGGTTTGGTCACAACAACCGGCCTCTACGGTGTGGCATGGTTCCAAATTTTCGCTTTCATAATCCACATTTTATTTCTCAATATTTAACTGATTAAAATTTTGTTTTTAATTTATAAATAAAAAATTATTTAAATTTTAAAAAATATATATAATTTAATTCTAAGTTAAATTTGAGAGATTAAAATAATTTTTAAAAATGATTTTTTATCCTTCAAATTTTCTCTATAAAATTAATGAAAGAGATTTTTTTCTTTAATGTACATAAATTCTTTCCGTTGTAACATTTGAGTAACTGCATTTTAAATTAAAATAGTTGTCTTTAAAAAAACAACAACTTACAAAAAAAAATTGTCTAAAAACTATAAAATATATTTAATATTATTTTCACAAAATTATATATTAAATTATATTATTCTTAAATTAATTATTTATAAAATTAATATAATTATATTTTTTAATATAATAAAAATGTAAATACACTAGCAGTGCACGTATTTTCCCTAAAATTTAGAAAATAAATTATATTATTGTTAATTTAGTCAACTAAAATCATATTTTCCTATTTAAAAGACTGAAGATTATAATTAAATAAAAATAATTATTATTTTTAAATTTTTATATGAATCAATTAACTCAAATTTTCCCATAAACCGAAACCAAAATTACTTATTTATTGTCTGTGGATGATTAATCAATCCTTAAACCACTTGGTCAACCTAAGGCCTGTGTCACTAATAAAGTAAAAAATCTATCATAATGTACATAATAACATAAATAATGTACATTTAACAAAGTTACATTATAATTATTGACTATAACTAAAACATAAGATATTATAACATAAATTTCTACGTGTAAAATCTAAAATGAAGAGTGTCAATGACTGAATAAGTAGCACGCTTTTTTGTTCAAGTTTAGTTTAGAATGTGTGCTAATAATAGGACATTCTGTATGTAAATATGTTAAGAAATATCATTTTCTGTCTTGGAAAATGTACCCATTGAAAGCGATTACTTAACTGATATACTTTACCCTACATTTTGCAATTTTTAAAAATGAAGAAAAAAAAACTACTGAATTTGCTGAGAAGTAACAAAATGGCAGTCCAAAATGAACATTGATTTATTAACAAATGAATGGATTGACTAAAGATACATGTAGATTTCTTTAACACAACTATTCGTACACGTTAAATAGGAGCTTCTTGGCACCTCT
This sequence comes from Phaseolus vulgaris, assembly GCF_051622355.1. NCBI lineage: Eukaryota > Viridiplantae > Streptophyta > Magnoliopsida > Fabales > Fabaceae > Phaseolus > Phaseolus vulgaris. The sequence continues at coordinate 1,932,132 of NC_143505.1, forward strand.
GTTACATCATGTCATCTCCTTTTAGTATGTGAATCTCGCACAAAACTCTGATCACTTAGAGAGATCCTTCTTTTGGATGGGCGAGATGGCTGCATTTATAAATACTTCTCAAGTAGCTGTACTGCTTCAACGAACAATCTTGCCGAAAGCACAAGCACAGCCAGCCAATTCCTTGTATCCAAGGATTCAAATGCAGGGTAATTTACACAAGCTAGCATTATGCACTTCATACATCTAGCTACAAGTTGTCTTCCATCTCGTCTGGTACATGTAATTTCTCAATGGCAGCCTGTTAAAGATGAAGTTTCCAGTTGCATAAGAAAATGTGACAGCAAGTTCCAACAGTGTAAGAAAAGAATACAGACATAACTGAATTTTCGCCCAACCAATCAGAAAGCATAAAGATAAGTTAATGCAAATGTAGAAGCTGTTGACCGGTTTACAGCAAAACTATTGATATTAGAAGCTAAATCACCTTGATTGAAGCAGCATCTGTTGCAGATGGTTTCAAATCCAGAGATATACCGTAATGAAGCATAGCTCTCTCATGCATGTTACGCCTTTTGTAGATCCTGCCCATCAAAGCATAAACACTGCTTTCACGAGGTGCGTACTCTTTAAGCTCCTCTAGGACTTCCAATGCCTCCTCAAACTTTTCCAAGCTCAAGAGTATATTGGCCTTCTGATACATTGGAAGGGGATTCTTTTTATCCGCTAAAATAGCCTTCTCCATTATCATCAGTGCTTCTTCGCTTCTCTGTCGAGCATACAAACAGAACATAATTTCAGAGTTCTCGAGATACTACAAGATACAAGCCAAGGACAAACGGAGTTTTTATTTTTGTATGTACTAAACCCTAAACCCTAAGATCAGTAGAATAAGAGGCACTTACCTTCAAAGCATGCAAAGCAGTACCAAGGTATGACATTATTACAGACGAACGTTGATTGATTTGAAAAGCCATTCGAAAATGATGTTCGGAGAACTCAAACTTTTCTTGGCGTAGATATACCATTCCAAGTCCATACCAAGCATTATAATGCCTTGCATCAACCCTGAGCGCACTCTGGTAGCATTTGATTCCATTCTCAAAATCTTCTAGTGCAACATACCTGTAAGTAGCGATGAATTAGAAGACCACAAAGAGTTGCAGAAGTTACTCAGACTTGGGATATAATGTAAACAAAAGCACTGGTCATACTCGTGTCCACAAAGGGTGTGTGCATACGCAAATCTGGGATTCAGTTGAACAGCTCGCTGAAAATTCTTCAGTGCAGTTTCATGATCCTTTTGCAGGCTGTAGCAATTACCCATTGCACACCTGCCAAAGCATTCAACCACAATTATAAACCCAGATAAAATGATAATAATCATAATAGAAAATCCCAAAAAAGCAGAAACATCTACACACTCACGGTTGTCAAATAGCAGGCAATGACAATAAGTATACTTCATGAAAAGGTTTAGAAAAAACATAGGTCAGGTAAGAAAAATAGTGATGTACACAATTGGGCTAGATATGGAAGAACTCGTATGTCAAATGGAAGTAGGTAAGAATATAGATGCTAAAGTTATCATATATGTCTGAAATGTGGCATAAGCCGACAACAAATGCACTTGCAAACATACAGCAAAGTTTTCACTCACCTCACATGGACATTTGCCTACACAAAACCATGCAATTTAAAGCATTCTGATAAAGTAAACATGGATGATAGCAAGTAGAAATGACTTCTAAAGGAAATAATTTAAAAAAGAAAAATATATAAACCAGTACATTTTGAATAATCAGCAAAAACATATGAAGCCTACCAAGACTGAGGAGCTAAACGATCAGTGGATATCAGTTCCTGAGCCAGGTAACTTAACTTCATATCCTCCTTTAGGTGCTGCACCGGAAATAACTTAGTCACTTGGTCAAGCAATAGGCATAACAATTAGACATTAAATAGAAGCATGAAGCTAAGGAAAGACAATAAAACAAAATAGCTCTAGCAGGCTGGCTATGTCACACAGTAATTTCCATGGTGCTTTTGTAGCTCCTAGATGAGTGCCATTAAAACAAGGAATTGTTTATATAAATAGCCCATAACATCAGAGAAGCGTTAGACTAAAAAATTCGCAGCATAATTTTACTGCAGGCTGATATTATTAAATATAATACTTTTCTCCAAATGGTGCATCAGACTAGTAAGCAAAATTATCTCTCTTTGGATTTCATCCTCAGCTCCCTAGTATCGTGAATTTGCTATCACTAATAGTGGCATATTTTTCTACCAAGAGGCTCTATTAATTGAACCACCTACTAATCCAAGTCCCAAAGGCAAGAGAGGAAATCAAATCACATGCTTTATTCATACTAGAAACTTAGAAACTGAAAAAACGTCTCATTGTATAATTATTGTACCTTGGTATATTTTAGATATATCAGATAATCTCTCAAGAGTGATTTTCATATCTATCTTCCTTATTTAAGGATTGGGATAATTAGCATAAATATGGGTTAGTATATTACGTTTTGAAACACACCACCATCATTCAGATTTTGTTCTGGCTTTTCATTCTTCTCCTCCTAAATCCCTCCAGGTTCATCAATTCAAAGAACATCTATTATTATTATTATACAATATATGATATTACAGAAACTAATGAATGTAATATAAACTCACATAAAGAACTGTTGAGTATACATCCATTCCTTCCAAACTATAAGGCATAATCTGACGAGCAAGGCCAAAGGCCTGCTCAGCTTCTAAGTAATCAACCAACTCAAAGTACACTTTTCCAACCTGGTTAAAACATCCAAGCATCATATTAGGAATAGTTAGTAATGTGCACCGTAATAAAATATGAAAAAAAGAATATGATAAATCCCTTGTGTATATTGAACACAAACGGTTATATTTATATAGAAAAAGAAACATATGGGCTAAACCCATTACATAAATAGAAATATCTAACAATATCTATAATATCTCCTAATATCTAATAATAAGAACCTCTAGATCAAAAACCATCAAGAATAGAGCAGGTCTGGGCTTATGTTTCTGAAATAGATGTGTTTGGTTTGCAGATGTCAACTGAAAATTATGCATCTTGTTGAATTATCTCAAACTGCCGTTTCATCATTTTCAAGATAAAAAGAATGTGTTTGAGTTTGTATTTATCAATACATCCAATCTCATTATTTATCCCTTTTCCTATTCTCTTACTTTTTTTCCAACTAGACCCCAATTTCAACATTATTTAACAACCTTGAAAATATCAAATAGTTCAAGTGCAATGAAGAACTACGCCAGTAAAGAAATTGATTGGAACAAAGAATTTAAAAGATGCTACAGAGCACAATCAGAAGGAAAACGAAAATAACTATGAAGAGAGTATAACTTTAGCCAAAATTTTACTCTATTTGAAACCTAATTTCCGGTATATTCTACAATATGTCAGAAAGATTACAATCTCAACGACTGTGGATGAGAATATAAGGAATCTAGAAAAAAAAAATTAGTTGGAAAATGGAAGTAACTCCATGAAGGAAAAATCTTTCTTTTCTAGGTACAGCCAACAAAACATTGGAATATAGCTTCATAAATCTGAATGTTGTATAATGCTAAATCAATACACAACCTATAAAAGACCAGCATTTGCTAGCAGAGCAACCAAAATTACCTGGGAAAGAACCCACCCAGTATTGTAATGCTTATGTGGAAGTTTCATGTAGGTATCCAGTGCATCCTGTTTCACATACAAATGAACATGCATTAGAAAACTAGTTCTTCTATCATTATTCCTTTCTTTGTAAAACCTAATAAAAAAATTAACAAATAGATAAATACAAATTTATATATCTTTTAACCAAAATGATAATGAATTAATACCTGACAACTATATGAGTAGGCAAGTCTACAGCCTTCACCAAAAATTCTGAGAAGGGTCAGAATTTCTGAAGCACCAGAAATGACTTTTGAACCACTCACTGTTTGTCCACCAATTGGAAAATTTGTTGCTTCTTGTTCATAAGATTTAGCATCCATGGTAGGAGTAGAACTAGGTGTTGATGATGTGACATTTAAACGAGAATCATCAAGAACATCGTTTCGAGTTCCTAAAGATAAAAAGGAGGATATGTTAATATTAGCAGTTCAAAAATATTTTATATATAAGAAAATTGGAATTAACATTATGTAAGAACTTGGGAGTCATACATTAGGAGAGCAAGTATAACCAGTACAGCATCAGTACTAGTAGAATAAATAGTATTGTTACCATTTTATAATAGATATAGCATATAATACCTGAATGTCACGATCAATATCATTATTTAATTATCTATATCTATACTAATTCAAATTTGGTAATTATTAATTATTGCACAGTATACTGGTATGTCTGGTATTTGGTGTAGCCAGTGACCAACTATAGCCCTTTTGGGTTAGCCACTCTGAACTGCTACCAAGGATTGCCAGCTATGCTTATAAATTTTTGAAAAGGCAATAGCATAGAAGAAAATTGCATAAACAAACACAAAATCTTTAGCCGGGTTGCATTTCTTCATGAAAAAATAAGTTCCACAGTTTCAAAACAATCATCTTCACAAAGGAAAACGTAAATACAATAGAAAAAGTTGTCTTCTATATATAGAGGCTCATCATTACCTTCGTCAGCATTTTCGTTGGCCCATGACTGCCCTTTACGAACTGCCATAGAACGAAAGGCCATACTGCTAAGCTTTGACCCTCCAAGATACTTAGAAGAATTACCAGTTCCATTTCCAGATACAACTGTCGCATTAGCATTTAAACTTGCATCACTGGATAGTCTTGAGCTACGTCGACCAGAATCATTAAACAATCTTCCCGAAATCTGAAACAATTAAAAACAGAAGAACAAAAAATAAAGTACTAGGAACAGAACAAAATGGAAAAAAAAATAAAATGCAATCTATAAAACTACAGCAAACAACTGAGAGTTTTTTTTCTAGCAAACATAAAAATTTCTTTAACACCAACAAAATTATTTATTCCATTAACTCACATCATGTCAAATATACTTAGAAGTCTACTATTACATAAAAACTAGAATGTATAATATAAACAATAGAAAACATAGATACTGAGGAGTTGCAGATAATTTAAGCAACCAAATCACGTGCATGCTTGGTTTTTATTATGTCAGACTGGGGGTGGGAAGTGTTTTGGTCAAGATCTCTTAACATGTTCTCAGTCAAGTGATGCACAGGAAGCAGACAGCAGAAATCTGTGTAGCAATAAGGTCCCCAACCTTACGTAGTTTTCCTTCATCCACAACCTTTCTTCGAGGGACTTGAATGATAGAGTTCACCAATGACTTAGGAGAACTGTCAGTATTAAGTGTGCTCAGATTTTGGCCATTGGGCTGCATATTCCTACACAAAGGGGGTGGAGCAACACCTGACAACTACAGAAGAGGTGAAAAAAAATATCAAATGTTGTAAAGAAAATTGGGCATGAAACACATTCAATAAACCAAGAAACATCCATTCATATTTACAGAATAACAGGGCACGTTTTTACCAATGTTTCTGATTCTGACTTATTAACTAACCATTTTCAAAAATCAAAATTACAACAATGACTCAAAAAATTGGCAGTTTATCCAAAATATTGAATAAAAATTAATATGTATATATGATATGAAATTAGATGCAATTTACCTGTGTTGCCATTGGAGATGGGGTGTTATAAAATGATATGTTGGACAGACCACTATTTATTGGTTGAGAAGTTCCTCCTAAAATAGATGCCCCATGATGATTTCCAGGAATATCCTTCAGGCCCTGCATAAGTTTCAGATGCCTAGGACTTGTGTCTTCTGAGGCAGAGTGTTTAGTGTCAACTACATTACAATCCTCGGCTGATGACTGCAACTTAGGGGTGGTCAAGCAATGTAGGTATTGCTTTTGTACACAAAGAGCAGCTGCTTCACCAAAAACTGCAGTCGCATCTTCAGCAGCACCTAAATATTCAGAAAACAGTATAGTGATAATTGATGAGGACAATAACATAATTAAGGACAAAAAAAGACTAGAAGTCTACAACTCAGATATATTAAAAATTTAATATAAACAGACATTAAGTCTAGTTTTGGCTTTTAATTAGATACAATCAACCTTTACAATTATCCATTTGTAGTATTTTGCATCATCACATAGAAACTGTGCAGTTTTTAGAAAGTTATAGCTATTCCAAACTAGTCCAGAGTGATAGGTAATTTGGTAGCAACATAAACATTAGTCAACTTGAAAAACAACCTTTTATGTGAAGTTGTGAAGTCACATTCATCACTAAAAAAAGTTTAAGAAAAAACAGAGAGATTCATTAAATTTCAAAGTAAAAAAAATCAATCCATCTAACAAATTATAGTAGCCAGCAATTTGCAAAAACAAACACTTCCAGACCTGGCAAAAGAAAGGTAAAAGTAAACTTAAGTTTGGCCCAAAAAAAGCAATTAAAAACACAAGTAAATGCATTTGATCAGAAAAGTGGAAAATTTATTCATTTGCTAAGTTTAAAATGAAAATCAGAGTGTTATTTATTTTAGAAACATATTCATGCTTGCTATGCATATATTGTGAAAAGTTGAATAATGTGTTAGTACCAACCTCACACAATCTAGAATTCCTAGGCAAGGCAGTGGGGTATAGATACGCTCATAAAATCAATTATAGCTATCAGAAATCAAATAATGAATAGTAATCATTTCAATGCAAAGCTATACTATTGCAATCTTTACAGCAAAAGAACTCTAGAAAAACATTAAAACTTCAGTTTGAATATCAACATAATATTATCTTTATGATTATTGGATATCACTTGCACACAAAAACTCAAATTTGAAAATTTAAGTTTATATATACACACATGCACACAGATTAGTCCACAAATGTACAAAAGGACGCAGGCAATTTTTTTTCTCACAATTATTTAAATATCTAATCTAACAATAAAGTTTAACAAAAATATTTACCACTAATTTTAGGGGTAAAACGAGATATTGAACCACCACCAGAAGGAAATTAAGCAAACATCAGCTCAAAATTCTATTTTTTAGTTTTTGTTTTCTTCAAATTTATATATATATAGGTCTTGATGAAGGGAGACAAGGTCCACACCTGCCCCCCCCCCCCCCCCCCCCCCCCTTCCTTGGATCCATCCATATATATAAATATAGATATATAACCCGGAAATCTTCCAAAAAGTAATCACAAGCAGTTCTGCCCATCAGAAACATCTATATATTAGAAAGTGCATAAAATTGACAGATCTCAAGAGTCAAAACAAAGAGCATCAAGGTGGCACTAAAGAACATAAATACATTTTTAAGTGGTTATGTTGGAAAAAATCAAGAGTTAAAAGCAAAGTGGGATATAATGATTTCTAAAGCATTAAGATTCCAAGGCCACTTTTTCTAGGTTTCCAGATCATCACATGAACAGAATGCTTAAATGATAAGCATTGCGTTATTCTGATACCATATCATTGCCTATTTAAAGGAGGGTGGCAAGCTTTCCCAGAGAGCAATTTGAATATAATAATACAGACCTAATATGCACAACTCCTCATAAGCGGCCCACATTAGAGGATCCATTGATAGTGCCTGCTTAAAATGATGAATGGCACTTTTCCTTCTGTCAGTGTATCTGAAAAGAAGAGTACCAAAGAGAATTTAGAAGGGTGAACATATCAAATGTGGCATGCTTGCACATACAGAGATATGTGAATCATACACACAACTATATAGATATGCTTGCACTAATCTTGTACCTTTTGCATAAGCCACAAAGAGGCAAGATGTGAATATAAATTTCAATTATGTCTGCTTTAATGTTAAGGATGTACAATTATAATCTGCTTTAGCCAGGATCAGACCATTCCCTTTTAAATAATATAAAAAGAAAATTTCAGGTAAACTGATAAAAACTATATGGTAAGTAAGACTGGTTAGCAACCTGTAAATCAACCCTAACAGATAATGACCAGCTGCCCCATTTGGAACCTACAAAGAAAGCAACATAACATAAGAGTCATTCTACTTCTCCTAGCAAATGTATTATTGACAAATTATAAATAATAAACAACTTAAAGCCAAGCAGCATGCTATAACTAACTCATACACGAATAAAGAATTCAAGAAAAATAAATTTGATAAGGAATACACAAAAATAAAAAAGATAAAAACATAACCAGTGATTTGAGACAAAAAAAAAATGCTAAGACCTCAAAGACACCATTAAAAAAGTTTGGAAAATCATTCTCAATTTAAAATATATTCTGAATAATGTTTTGTACCTCTACACTGGGCTCGCTAGCAGGACATAATGCTGTTTCAGCTTCACTAAGAAGATCCATTTGAAAGCAAGATATTGCAAACAAGTACCGGGATTGAGCCATTTGTGCCCCTTCAAGCATTAAGACAAAATGAATAACAAGAGATACATAATGAGAAGCACAACTATGAGGTGATAGCAAAATGAGGTAAGAAAACATTAGCTATTAAAAAAATCGGGAGAAAGACAAGGAATGATTATATTTCAACCTAACAGGATTAGGAATGAGATTCCAAAACTGGTCAGTGCATATATATTGAAAGAAACATACCCTTTAAGATGTGATATGCAGAATAAGCTTGATTATTCTGCAAGTAACATCCCGCCAACAACTGGAGATTTGTCTGTACAGTATCCAAAAAAGATAGTTATCAAACAAAACTATGAAGAGTAACAATATCCTTCCGAAAGCAACTTTGAATATATACGCACACATATTTCTAAAGAAAGGACCACAAGTAAACAAGAAGAAACACTTAACAAAGTTAAAAAGATAAAAAAAAACTTCAGTTGAGCATGCCCTATGATTCTTGGGCACAAAAAATAAGAATACACATCAATTCAAAGTGAACAAAGTCTAAACATCGCACTGGGACATACATAGATATAAATATAATATAACACATAACAAGAACCAAGTCCAAACTTCATAATGACTTTTTTCTATTTAACTAATTTCTGCTTCAGAGTTATTGTAAGGTAAGCAATTCAAGGAACAGGTCTCAGTTCGTAAGGGCAGCACAAAATATCTCCTCACCCTAAACCCTTTCCTAAAACAGCTACACGTAGTAAACAGTCCTCACACGAAAAGAAACCCTTTCACTGTTACCAAACAGAGCGAGCACACACGCAACTTCAAACTTTGGAAAAGGGAAAGCCATCATGTATAAATACACCACTCTCACAAAAAAACATCAAGTATAAAGTATAACGAAGAGCCAGATAAACTATAAGCTTAGAATTACCAACGCGAACCCAATTTAATCGTACTAGTGCACTGTGAACAAGGAGGGAAAATTTTTGCAGTCCACATAGATCGTGAAGCTAAAAGAGGAAGTCGAATCCAAATCCAAATTCCACCAAAAAGAACCAAAAAACCAACTACCACTACATAAACTACAAAATGGACTTGAATCAAATAAATAGCTAGGCATGAAACCAAGAGTCACCGATCTCGGAGATTACAACGGTGAAGTTTTCGGAGCTTATAACAGAAGTAGAGAATCTTCCATTTCCCTTTTCTGGAATTTTGCGAGGAAATTTGAAGGAAAATGAATAGGGGAAAGGTACCTCGGTGGGGAACTCGGCGCAGAGACGGTGGCAGAGGAAGATGGCGTTGGCGGGTATGAAATGCCGAAGACTCTTCTGCACGCAATCAACTAGTATCGCTTCCATGGCAGCTTCCGAATTCGATTCAGAGAGAAAATGGAGGAAACTAAAGGGAAAAAAGAGAGGGTTTTGGTTTCGGTTCAAAATGAAACGAAATGAAAATACGAAATTGGTAAGGCACGTGCCTTGTCTCCGATTTCAAAATAGGTCACGTGACGTTGTTGATTTCAAATGTTCCGTTGCTAACAGAAAAAAAAAAACAAAAAAAAAATGAATATAGAAAATTAAATAAATAGGAAATAGAATGTTAACGTTTGAATGGATGGGTGTGTGATGTTCACAACCCAATTAATTAATTATTAAAGGTTGGCACCACAAGATAATTTTGGACTGCACTAAATATATATAAATAAAAAATCAAAATATTCTTAATGAAATGAAAATTAGGATTTAAGTAAAATGTGCACTCAACTCACACCCAATCCAGCAGTATTACATCCTTTTTTCTGTGATTATTGTGAGAAGGCAGCGCGCAGAGAAGGAGACTAAGCCACCGGAAAAGGATTGAAGCGAGCACGCGCTCCCTCCTAATAGTGATCACACAAAAAAAATGTGCAATATTGTCGGGTTGGATGTGGGTTGGATGTGAGTTGGGTGCACATTTTACTAAACCCTAATTTTCATTTCATTAAAGGTATTTTGGTTTTTTTTTTATGTATAGTGGGTGCAATCCAAAATGATCTGGTGCAGATAGAATTTGCCTTAATGATTTACTTTGCAGTTGCTTTAAAAATAAATTTGGTGACATTAAAAAAATAAAACAAAAAATAAGCTCATTATGTTGATTATTCAAAGCTGATAAAAAAAATTAAAAAATGTTGTTTATTCAGTAAAATAGTGCAGTTTCATTTGTTTATTACCGCAATATACAAATAAATATTATTTCTTCTGCTGCCTTAAATATGATTTTCACAACTTTATCAAAATGATTTCAATTTAAATACTAAAATATATATTAAAGTTGTATTATAATTGAACAACATATAAATGTCACCATCACAACATACAACTATTTTGTTTTTCTCACTCACCCACTTTTTTTTTCTGTATACAAAGAATAAACTTCAAGAGTAAGAAGTCTAAATCATAAAATCCCAAAGAGTAGAAAAATGTTATTGTTTTTTTTAATCATCTCTTTCAGCCACTTCAATTGATCATGGCTTCATCAAAATCATAAAGAATCATCAAAATCATGGCTCACATTTATAATCATGGTTCACACTTATAATCATGGCTCACATTCATTTATTAATCAAAGTTAACAAAAAAATAGTATATACTATTACATTAAAATCAACATTTTAACAATGGATTGGATAGTATCAGAATCACAAAATTGTGTTAATTAAAACTTAATGTATAATGTAATAAGTTAAATAAAATAATAATTTATTTTAAATTTGTTTATAACAATTAAAGAAATTGATAATTTCACATTAAGTCTTTAAAACAGTTTGCTAATTAATGTTTTATTTACTGAGAATTGTTTCCAATTTTATTTTGACCAGGGTTTGTACTAATTCGAACCAAAGCACTCATTGCATTTTTAGTACTTTTCAAACCCTGCACTTAAAACAACAATTATGTATCACCTAACTAAATAATTCTTTAAGGAAAGTTTCTTCATGCATTTGAAATATCAAAATTATTCTTTCACAGTTTTAAGTGATTCTAGAATAGGAGTTACATAAGTAAAAAATTATTTCCAGAATAGATGTTAGAGTGTTTCCAGAATCTGGAAGACAAAAAACCATTCCGGAATATCCTTTCCGGAACAGATTTTTTTGAATTCTAGATTGGTAAATCCAGAATTAATAAAATGTGTTTTAGAAAATATGTTCCAGAAATATCCCCAAAAAAACAATCCGAAAAATATTTTTAAAAGGGATAAAATAGTCTTCTTGAAAAATGATGGGTGCAGGAAGAAATTTGTTAGGATACAGGAAGAAACAACCTTCTCTGAGTCATCCAAGGGCTAAACCTCTAATTCTTAACCCAATATACTCATTTATAAAGTCCACACCCTTTAAATAAATAAATAAAACTGTTTATGCTGAGTTTACATTGTTTTCAAAACAAAACTTCTTATTCTACATAGCATAAAAGTTTCTGAAATCACTAGATGTCAGTGAGAGAATAACACTCCTAAGTTCATGGCTAAACAGTTTCCTCATCTAAGCTGATGAATTTCTTTATGATTCCCATCATTTCTCCCCCAGGGAATCGCCCCAGACACCCTCTTGCAGCTGCCACTTCATTTAGCTCATAAACTGAATCACCACTGTGAGGTTCACAACATTTGTCTCTTCTCTCCTTTGTGTCTAGATCATTAAGCAAGTCTTCACCAGACCTGACACTGGGAATGGGAAATGGGTCAAGAGAAGTTTTCTGAATAGTTGATTCCCCAATAGCACCAACAAAATCTTTCAGCCGACATATGGTGAATGGAACTGATTCAAAGCTGTGATCACCATATTCTACTGGAGTAGAGTGATCTCCTGTGACACAAAGGGAAAACTGATATTCTCCAGATTTTTCTGTTTCCCAGAGAAGCCTTGCCAGCTGCCCCACTGCTGTATCCACAGCTTCTAATGCTTTGACCTTGAGGATGCTTGCCTTGTCGTGGCCAGCATCATCTATTGCCTACAATAACACATAAAGTCTCATCGCATAATCCAAAAAGCTAGAACTAACTATGGCTCACAACAGTATAAGAACAAGGAGAAATGAAGGAGCAATGGCAAAAGATAGAAGATTTAACTCTGATATTGAATTGCTGTGTGATGTAGTCTAAGAGTCTAGGAATGCTTAATATTTGTATTTTCACTTAAATTTTCCTGGTTTCAACACCATCTTTCGATAGTTTTAGCCTTCATCCTTCAAGAGGAGAGCATGCAGCAGCAGCAGCACTAAACAGGAGGTATTTTGTTTGCAATATGCATCATACCCTTTACATTAAGCTGGAGATTCAATTACAATAAACACTTCTTAATTTCTTTCTGCATCGCAGCAAAAAGATGGTATACAAAACTCCCCATCTATAAAGTGGGATTCTGGAACAGATAGGAGGAAAATTGCTGAAAAGTAAAAGCAGATAATAAAAACAAAACTAGAAAATTTATGACCTTAATATGAAGAAATCCAAAGTCATAGCCATCAGAGCGACCTGCTTTAAACTCATCCTCCCCAGGTACAAACACTTTGGGGCAGGACTGCAGAGGAGCCGAGAGTGCCTTAGCTATTGCAGATGCTTTTGATGTTAGTAAAGTTCTATAGTCCCCAGTTGCTCCAGGGGCATCTAGAATATCAATTCCGAGTGATAAGCCCAGGCCAGCGATTATTTTCGTCGGAGCTACCATGCATGGCCGCAGACCATGTTTGTTTAAAAATGGTGTAACCTGTAATATATAATTTAAACTGGTAAATGCATACAAATGGACACACATTAGCATTTATGACCTGGATCCAAGCTCATCGTTTTTTTATCAACAAGAAATAATAAATAAATATGATTTACTTAAGGGGTGACCCAACCCTGTAATATATACGATGATCCAAGCTCATTGTATTATAGTTTCTGCTTATTGTCTCAGACAGGATATAATCAACAGACCAACTGTCATTTAACTTTTTGTCCAAGTAATAATGAAGACTGTAGCACATTCAAGGAATTGAATAGAGCACTAGAGTTAAAGAAAAAACCCACTTTAGTGGCCAAACTCAAAAAACATCACAATTGCCTCCTTCAGAAAGTCAACAATATTTAAAGACTGAAAAGGCAACATACTACAAAAATAAAAAATGAAGGAAACTCAAAACATACAAGTCAATATTGTTATTTATTTTATTTCTAATGATTCTTTAATGATTGCCACATATTTGATGGGCTTTCCTTTAAAGAAGCAGAATATTTAAATGGATTTAGATGTACCGCTTTTTCTATGCATCACTTTAATGATTGAAAGATAAATGAATCAACTATGAAATAAACTGAAAGAGCAGACCTCAATTCGAATGCCACAACCTCTTAAAAGGACTACATTTGCTATATTCTTCCCTTCTGCAAAACGTTTAGCATTCACAGGATGAGAAACCAGAATTTTTGTTATTTCCTTGGACAATTCATTAACAACAGCAGCAGTATTCCTTGCTTCATGAGAATCATCTAAAGCTTCTGCTTTCAAAAGTAAGCGGTTGTCTTTTAATGGGTCCGTTCCTGATATATTTCCACTCAAATTTGGTCCTTTAACAACTACTCCACATCTATGTTCTGTTGCATACCTAATAAAGGAATAGCCAACACAAATACAGAACTGTTAATTCTTTTGGTAGATAAGAATCATTAAGTTAACTATGCAAAAATCTTGAGTTCCCCAACTTGTAAACATTTAGTAGCCAATTTTACTTGGAGTTTTTAAATTTGGGAAGAAATCTTCAAGTCAAATAAATTAGAGCGCAACAACTAACCCTTGAAAACTTAATTACCCAAGATAAGTGGTAACCTACATTAACAATTAACCATTAAATGCTAAAGCAACCTTAGGCATCTTCACCTGACTCTGACTTCATATTGAGGGAAAGATGGCAATTTCAATCCATCCAGGGCAGCACAAAGTACGGGGCCTTCTTCTTCAAAGTGCCTGTCAGCTCTTCTACTGGTGACTATTCCAGTTTTCTCATCAAGAGTAGCAAAGTTTGACTGCAGGAAAATGTTGTATGAGTGATTAACACGAAATAATGCAAAACAAAATCACTTTTAGATAAGGTTAAGAATTAACAACTTCAACATAACATAGAAAGAAAGCACAATCTATGAAACAAATTTATCAGTAATTTTAGAAACTTGATCAGAATACTGATGCCAACAAACATTGTATGGTAAAGCATTTTGATAAAGCTGCAAAACTTCAGACTATTAAGGTCTCTCCTACATTATCTTTGAAAAGACATGAAGTACCACCTTGTACCAAAAAATAGATTTTGAAGTAGAATGTCAATATGAAAAGTTAGGTTTCCTAGCTTTCCTAAGAATTTAGAGGACTGCACCCACCATTATATTCCAAAAGAAACCATGATTAACTTAGAAAAAAGTGAAATAGGGTTCTTAACCAACCTTAAAAGCAATATCACCAGGTGACATGGCCAATCCTGCCCCCATGGATTCAAACGCTCCTCGACCGCGATAATAAACCCTAGGATCATAACCTAACAAGGACAGATGAGCAGTGTCACTTCCACAAGCTAAGCCAACCTCAACAGGGTCCATTAGTCCATTAACTCCAGCAGATGCTATGGCATCCAAGTTCGGTAGTTTTGCGGACTGAAGAGGAGTCTTGAATCCAAGCCTTGGCAGTGACACATCAGCCAACCCATCAATCAGCACAAATGCCACTCTTTTCTTTGGCACCTGTGGACTGCTCATTCTGCTCCTTTTTTCCTTGCTTCCCTCGGGTTATAAATAAGTAGGGTTAAACAGCAAATAACAAATCACTCCAATGATGTCTTCACTGCCAATGCCAAATCCCTGCGACAATAGTAAGTACCATATACACAAACATTTAATTTTTCAGCAACTTGGCTTGACAACTCAACCAATAACATTCAACCATGAGTCTTTTCTTTCTCTCAAAAGGGGAAGAACAAACTTTGTGATCTGCTATAGAAAAACAGGAATAAAACCCGAGACAAAAAGAGAAAAAGAAAAATCCAGCAACAAAATTGAAACTTTATTTCAGTTTTGTGTTCAATGTTCAAATTGGAAACTTGGACGCATTCCCTATTCGTTTCAAACATTAATAAGTACAACTGCATCAATATCACACTTATGAACTTGTCGTGGTGGACATGCAGAGAAATGAAATTCAATCACTGAATTTTTATTAACTCAAATTAATCTTAATTTATAAAGAACATCTTTTACAAATATTCAAAAATTCGTCCCAACATTATAATAACAAAATAAGGGGTTCAAGTGTCAACAGTTTCCATAACAAATTTAACTAATTAGAATATGAGTATTAGAAGTATATAAGCAAACTAAAATATCATTTTACTGTTTATGTTTTTAGTAATTTCTATGTTTAAAATTTTTGTTTTGATTTTTTAAAAATTAAAAGAGAGTCAATTTTATGTTCATCCAATCCAACTAAAATGAGTCCTGATCCAGTAGCATTAAATGCATTCCCAACAAATTAGGTTGTGAGCATCCAGCGTAGGGTTGAAGAAGCCCAGATAAAGAGAAGAAGAAAAGGTAGCGAGATATTGGAGGTGGCACAAATCAGGGGCAACCCAATAGCAAAGAGGCATAACAGAGTGGAAATTTGTAAGCTTTGGAGCAAACAAAGGCGCAGATAGAAAGAGAGTGATCTACGATTGAAATGCGAAAAAGAATAATAAGGAAGGAAAGAAGAAGGAACCTGAATACAAAGAGAAAAGTGGGCAGAATCAACAGGAGAAACGCTTTTGGGAGATGAATTGAAGAAAGAAGACGGAGACGAAGATCTGACAGTGAAAGCCTAAACCTTAAGCAACTGAACCGAATCAATCAAATTCAAAGTTTTTCTTCCCTTTCTGATTACGCACCGTTTTGATGCCTCCTTCTGAATCTTCTTACCCAAGATACTAGTAGTTCTATCTACTGTTATTTTTTTTATTTTTTTTGAATAATAATAATAATGTATAACAACTGAATTATAGAAAATTGGTTTAATAGAAAACAAATAATGATTTTAATGAAGATGATAGCAACATTAATTGCATTCTTTTAGTAATTTGCATGTCACAGCCTTAAAAACGAGAGGTAATAATAGAAAATTGTGAAAACTATATTATATTAATAATTAATTATATATAATTGACTATTGTTAATCTGTTTTTGTTTAAATAAAAAATAATTGTTTTAACAAAACAAAAGATAAATGTTTTTTTTATGTTTTTGTTTACTTCCTACCAAACATACTTGGTTAAATTATGTTGTCTTTAATTGACGTTATTATGTAACAAGTAAGTTAATTTCAGTATGTAAAAAAATTAGATATTCCAGATTTTCGGATAAATGATTATTTTCCTAGATATAATATTTTATTGAAATTTAAATTAAATAAATCTTATCATCGTTTTTTTCATCAAATTGTAATACATGAATGCTATTTTAAGTTAAAACATTCACTTGTTATTATTTTATTAATAAACTTGATAATAAATTTTTAAATGAAACTATTTTAATTTTATTCTTTTCGTATCGACTATATAATTTTTTAAGAATTTTATTACAAAATTTTAAAAATTATGAGATTTAAATAAATTGTTCCATTTAGTAAAGATAAAATTGCTAATATACAACACAACCAGTCATAAAAATATATTAAAAATAGTTTTTCATTTTTTTTGGATAAAATCAAAAAGGAATTTTTTGGGTGAGTTGTTATAAACATAAAAAAAAATATAAAGCTTGAATATCTTTTTCTGCACTTTCATTCTCCATTGATGCAGAGTAGCAACCTTATTCGTCCAACCAAGCAGGTAATGAATCAAAACCACCTTAACCAACCATACTTCACTATTACTGTCTCTACCCACTTGCTCCTTGCTGACGAATTTCTTAAAAATCTCTACTTTTTAATGTTTTTCTTCTTATTCTGTAGTTTCATGAGCTGCAAGAGCCCAAAAGATAAACCCCAATTTTTTCATCTGCTGAATTCCTTAAACTTCCAGGGTTATCTTCATTCTTGTCTGTGTATCATTAACTTAGATTATGTTAGATAGTTAGAATAGGAAACAATTGTTTGTGCTGCCTAACACTCTCAATCACTGGGCTCTTTTTTCATCCTCAATTGAGCCAATGAACTATCCGCACCTAACTAGACTTGGACTTGGTATTTTTTCCTTTATGTAACCCTTTATGAATTATAATTGGATTTGGACTATTTCATTCTCAGTATAAGGTGTTCATTTTCTAGCTGAAGAATGTGGGAGGTGTAATGATTCGCAATTAGGCATATTCTGAGATACATCCTGAGTGTGATTAGTCCAGCAAAATTGTTGCTTCGAAGTTATAACAGGCAAACATTTCTTTTTCATTTCACCATGATTTACAGGCACTGGTGTTTTTAGATAAAAAAGATTTCTAGTCATACTGTCAGTTTCAGTATTGCCTGGAAAATGAAAACTGCTTGACAGATGCCTTATTATGAATTTATTCTGCTGCTTGGAGTTGTAACTGTGTTAGATGTTATTGGAGATCTCATAATAACTAGGGATATGATCAAAATGGTGAGTAATTGTGTATAAGTAAGGGAAGGGAAATCTTCTCTTCAAGAGCTAGCTTATGGGATTGAGTTAGGTTCAAACTCAAATTTTATGATAGTATGAAAGTCTTTCTTAGTGATTATTGTTAGGCTTATTGGGTCACTTGTTATTTGACCATCATAAGTCCATTTACACATGTCTGGTCTTGTAAAGTTTATGCTCGAGATGCTTAATCTTTGATGTGAGGGGAGATAGTAAAAATAATGTATATAAGTGAGGGATAACCCTCACCCGAAGAGCTATTTTTTTGGATTGAGTTAGATTGAAACTCGAATTCCAAGGAGATGTCATTTTGGCTGCAAATTTTATATTGATTTTCCTGCCGTGCTTATTAACTTTTTACTATTTTTGGAAACTGATGGTGCGAAGTGCTGCATTAAAAGTCCAGGTTCATGGTTTTCTTGATTCAGGACTAGTGTTTACACTTAGGGAATTGCATATGTATTTACTCTTAATTGCAGCGTGTGTGTGTGAAATCTGCTGAGTGCTTTCTTACTGAAGCAATTCATCAAATCTCTAGTCTTTAACTGTTATGTTCAAAAATTTAATAAGATCCTCTACCACGATCCATGCAACTTTTTTAATTTTCAATTTGCTCTTCTGAAAAGTATTATTCATTTCAAAATGTGAAGTACTTTCATTTTTCAATGAACCGTTTGAGTAATATAATTACTGACATTGTACTTGCTAATTTTCTGTTATAAGGAATGAGTCAATTGCAAGAATCTTCTTCACTTAAACGCAAACGACAAGACTTGGCTTTGGTGTCGGGATCTATGACAGATGGTGAACGTGTACTGTATAATCTCATACATAGCAAGAAAGACATGGGAATCTGGACAGGAGACATGAAAAGAGAAACGAATCTACCTGACAGCATAGTAAAAAAATCCTTAAAGTTGCTTCAATCCAAGAATCTGATAAAGGAGGTTGTTAACATTCAAAACAAAGGTAGAAAACACTACATGGCAGCAGAGTTTGAACCTTCCAAGGAAATCACTGGTGGGGATTGGTATACTCAAGGAAGTCTTGATACTGATTTCATAAACCTTGTAAAGGAGGTGTGCTTGAAGTGCATTTTCAGGCAGAAAGTTGCCACACACGATGGAGTTTTGGAGTGGAGCAGAAAGAGTGGTGTCTTCACGGTTGAAGTCACAGCACAGCAAATAGATGAGATTTTGCGAGCTTTGGTTTTGGATGATGAGATTGAAGAAGTGAAGAGCACTGGATTAGGGGATTTTTCATCTGTTCCTGTTGGCAGAATTTGTTACAGATGCAAAAGTAAAGGTGGCAACAGAGGGGAACAGAAACCTGGTGCCATGGCTTCCATTCCATGTGGAGTTTGTCCACGAATAAATTTCTGTACCCCAGATGGCATTATCTCCCCAAGAACTTGTGTCTATTATCAGAAATGGTTGGATTTCTAAAGGATTCAAACAACAATTCTTAGGTTAGATATGACCCTCCAAGCTTTCACTCTCATCTTGCAGCTGTTGTATTTGTATTGTAAACTTGTATCAAAGCTCCTGCATCAAAATCAAAGCCTTCAGTGAGGGTTAAAAAGTTCTGCATATAAGGAGTGTATTGGTTCCTACAATTTTCTGAACTCATGAAAAACAAAACAGAGAATGAAAATTTGATCATTAAACCTGTTTGTACCAATTTGTAAGCATGTTATAGTTCCCCCAAGCAAAAGGGTGTGTTTTGTTTTGTCCACTATAATTTTGATTCATCTTTCTCTCTGTTTTTATTTGTTAATAGTTGTTCAGAAGAAAATACATGGTGTTTGTTGGTTCAAGTAATAAGGAGTTTTTTTTTTCTTGTAAGCCTAACATCAAGTTCAAACTTTGGCAGGATGTGTCTGAAATAGTTGCTGAGAATTAGATTATTACGATCGACAATAATCCTTGTCAATTTTCTTTAGGTAATTTTGTTGAAAATTATTAATTATGTTTAGATGCAATAAAAAATCTTTTTTCACCTGAGAAGAAAGTATACATTAAACTAAAAGAAAAAAAGGTTAAAAAATAATCATAAATTATAAAATAAAAGGTTTAGATTAAAAAAATTATTTAAGAATTTAATAAAACTTTATGCAGTAATGGAATCTTTAAAGAAATCATTAAACAAACAAAAATCTACAAGATTTCAATTATAACATCTTAAAATATCTTTTTCTATTTTAATTAAGCAGTCATGCCAGATTGAGATGATTTTATTTTGATGTTTATATATAGTGCACCCATTCATATATATTAATGTGTTCATGATAAATCAGAACAACAATGATTGTTACTAAAAAAAATACATACAAACAATAATTGGAGGAAAAAGAAATAGCACAATATACATAACATAACCCTTGGTTGGTGTATTATATCTTCATGCATAAACCCATAACTTCCATTGAACGGCAACAAAAAACTTCCACATTTTAACTAGAGAGAGTGAAGAAAATAAAGTGAAAACAAGGAGATTTTGTTATGCACTTCTATAAAAAAATTCCCACATGCACCCAAATTTTGATTTGAGACAGTTTAATCCTTAATATTTGTACCAAGTTTCTTCAGCTAATTGAATGTTTTCTATTTGCTTGATTAAATTGCATTTTATCAGGAGAAGGTACGTTTAAACTTTGTCCTTGAAGTTCATGTACCTTTGCACATTCAACAGTTATATGCTTTCTATTTAGCACCATGGATCCATTCCAATTAGCCTAAGTTTTAGGTTCCTGACTAATTATGGTTTAACTGTCAATTTCAGAAGCAAATGAAGTGCCTGGTCTTGAGCCAAATGTTTCTCACCTAAATGGTGCATGTCATTACATGTGTTAGTTTGAGCCACTATATATACATGCACCCCACCATTGTAAGTTACATCTCATATTAAGAAGTATTTGCTAAATTACCTTCTGCTTTTTCAAGACCAAAACTCAACACAAGCAAACTGAAAAATGGATCAATCTCAGAACTTGAGCCATCAAGCTGGTCAAGCCGTGGGACAAGCTAAGGTGAGTTTTGCACTTATACCATGTGTTCAATATATTCATATCCTTAAATTTTTGCAGTACTTTCTCAATATAGTGGCATGACAACTGGGAATAATGTTATTGATGATTCAGGAGAAGGCAGGTAACATGATGGACAGTGCAAGCAATGCTGCTCAATCTGCCAAAGAATCATGCCAAGAGGTGAGAACATTTGTTTGAACAATTCAGTTTTGTTGTCTGTTTATAATAAAGTATAATCAGAACCACTCTTGAAAAGCAGGATTGAGGTAATTTTATGTTGGTGCAGTCAAATTTATTTTACAAACAGTTTGGTTTTTTATAGAAATAACTGAAGTTTAAGAAAAAAGTTTTCCATGATGTTGGATTCTTTAGAACAAGCTCAAAATTATGGAGGATTTTGATGAAACTGTTATGGTGTTGTAGACTGGCCAACAAATGCAGGCAAAGGCACAAGGAGCTGCTGATGCTGCAAAAAACGCAGTTGGGGCTAACAAATGAATCTAATGAAGATCTCTCCAAGTGGCTATTTATGTCTTTCAAAATGTGGTTTTTTGGCTTTATGTATTTATTTTCTTTTGCTATCTTTTGCTTTTAGCATTTTTTTTTCACTTTGTAGAGGGAGGAATAAGATTGTTTGTGTATCAGCCACTTGAATGAAGGCCTTTTTGTTTAGAATAATATTTTATGGTTTATAGACAACCATTTTTCAATAAAAAAATGCAGGTTAATGCTGTTTCTGTCCCATTTTTTCCTTCAAAATTCTGTTCTGTCTAACTCTATTCCAATGCTATTAAGATGAGATAGCAGATTTTATCCCAAATACATGTAAGAAAATCAAAGAGTTGGTATTGAGATAAAGTCAAATAACATAAATAAATTTAAACCTCATCTCACATACCAATTTTGTATTTCATTTCCTAACATGATATTTTTTAATCATTGAAAATAGATATTAAAATAGACCAATAAATTACTTAAAAAACCCATATTATAAGTCAAGTTAGAAAAACAAATTAAACAATGTAATTCCTTATGGGAAAATAGTTTCAAAAATAAAAGTACTTTATATATGTGTAAAAATGACATTTATTCATTATACAAATTCTTAAACTTCTCAAAAATGAAAATGCATTATATTTTTGGTAATTTCCCACGGATTTATTTTGTGAAAAACATTATAGTCTTTCCCAGGATGTTTCCCACGGATTTGGCCTAATAAATTCTCACTTTGCCAAAAACAAATCCATGGTAAACATATATATTTTTAAAATAAATCAAATAATAAAGTTGCTAAATTAAGAGAGAATATCTTCAAATACATAACACCATTGAAACATTTGACAGTAACATATTAATAAAACTAAATTATCAAATCACTATTTTTTTTCTATATGTCACCACAAAAATTTATATATTATAGGTATGTTGGATCTAGACCGTATTTATAACCGATTTAACAACTTAATTATTTTTTTTAGTCACGCTTCTTTTTTTTTTTTTTTTTTTTTTTGGTCTTTAGATTTCGATTGATAATGTATTTCGATTGACAATGTATCGGTAAAAGGTTTTCCAACAATCAAACAAGTGTTCCGTATTTGAGTGTGATTAATTTATTGACTAGAACATACCTTATTTGAGTGTAGTATAATAAAGTTTATAATGGACTCTATTGTTAATGGACCGTATTTAATACGTATCATAACTTATCAAACAGTCTCCGTTAACAAGTGACGGTGACCCAACCTATATATATATTTTGTTTAGTATTAATATTGTTGTGGTTTTTGGTTGCATGTAAATGCAAATAATAAGTATGCATTATTTCTGGTATCTACTTCTCCTTGGAGTTATAAGAAGGGTTCGATGAACCAAATTAATATCAATTGCTGGAGTGAAAAATGAAAATTACAAAACAATTCACCATAAAACATTGACATGTATATTAATCACCAAATTTACAATAATACCAAACTCAGCATAACATAACCGATTTTACGCAGGAATAAAAGAACATGAAATGATATGTGAAACCAAAATAAAAAATGAAAAAATAAGTAAGTTTTATGAGTATTTTTCATTTCACTTTATTTCTCTTTTTAACCAAATACTCTTGGGAGTACGCAGTGAATTAATATTTCAGTTTTTGTCATGAATAAAGACCTTTTAATTTTACAACTCATTTATTTTTAAAATTATAATGTTCTCTAAAAAATATATAAGATCCTTTCAAATTCTATAAATTTTTAAAGACTTTCAAGAATTTTTACTATATAAAATGTTAAAATTTTCAACCAACGATATTATAATTTTTTTTCAAATAAAAACAGATTAACAATTATCAATTATATATAATTAATTATTAATATAATATAATTTTCACAATTTTTTATTATTACCTCTCGTTTTTAAGCTGTGACATGAAAATTACTAAAGGAATGCAATCAATGTTGTTATTATCTTCATTAAAATCATTATTTGTTTTCTATTAAACCAATTTTCTATAATTCATTTGTTATATATTATTATTATTATTATTATTACTCCGAATAAGAAAAGACGGTAGAATACTAGTAGCTTGGGTAAGAAGATTGGAGAAGAGATCAAAACGGTGCGTATTAAAAAAGGAAAGAAAAACTTTGAATTTGATTGATTCGGTTCAGTTGCTTAAGGCTTTCACTGTCAGATCTTCGTCTCTGTCTTCTTTCTTCAATTCATCTCCCAAACGCGTTTCTCTGGTTGACTCTGCCCCCTCTCTCTTTCTATTCAGGTTTCTTCTTCTTTCCCCTTATGATTTTTCATTATTCTTCTTTTTCGCATTTCAATCGTGGATCACTCTCTTTCTCTCTGCGCCTTTGTTTGCTCTAAAGCTTACAAATTTCCACTCTGTTATACCTCTTTGCTATTGGGTTGTCCCTGGTTTGTGCCACCTCCAATATCTCACTACTTTTTCTTCTTCTCTTTATCTGGGCTTCTTCAACCTACGCTATCATAAATATAAAACGATTTTTTTCTCCTTCCTCTTGTGTTCATCTCATTGTTCATGATTGTTTAACGTGCTACTGGTTTAAATCCATTATTTTCAAACGGGTATTACTAATCCCCATTTCTCTACCTTGTTTGTGTTTGTCCATGTTAGGGAAGTAACTAGAAGTTCATGTTGTTCTTTCTTAAACCCCCGTGGAGCACTGCGTTAATAAAATAAATGAAATTGTTGTGTTATGTTTATTCATGTTTCAAACATCGCTCTTTATTTGTTTGATGCTAGCTAGGGTGGGACAGGGTTTGCGGTATCAACAAATTGGGAACTTGGATAGGTTGGGAGAGTGAGGTTTTGGTTACCCCATGATTTAGCAGACTGTTAACTTTACATCTGAACTGGAATGGATCTTGGCATTGGCTTGGCTTGTTATTTTTTAGTTGGATGTTTTCTTCATGTCATGAGACGTTACTCTTTTGTACTTATTTGATTTAGTGCATCAAGTGGTTATATATCTGGTACTTTTTGGTGGCTCTGGTTGTGTGGCCTATGTAACCACAATTGCAGCTGGAGAGTCTAAAATATTGTTGCAGCTGTAGACTTTTTTTAAAATCTCCATAGAATCTAGAAAAAATATATTTCTGAGTTCTGATTGTATGCTTTTTTATGTAGCAGCAAGAATGTATAACAATGTTGGGATGCCACCGGGGGCACCTCAACTGCATCCTCAACCTCCAACGAGCTCACAACCTAATTTGTTTGGGAATGCATTTAATTCTGCTGGATCAGGACTCATTCGAGGTGGATTGGGTGCATATGGAGAAAAAATATTAGGGTCAAGTTCTGAGTACGTCCAAAGCAATGTATGCATCGTTCTATCATTTTTTTTATTGAATCATTTAATTTGACATTCTAATTCGCGGTTGGCAAAATTATATCTGATTTTGTTTCTCTGTCATTTCAGCTTTTTGTATGTTTAGTTTCTTTCTTGTTTTGCATTGTCTTCCTTGCATCTAAATTGTGTGTGGAAAACTGCGTTTTCTTAGAAAACTTAGAATACCTCTTCAATACAGTGTTTCTAAGCTGTTTGGTATATCATGTGAACAATGCTTATCTGCTTATGATCAGAAACAATTGTACCATACAACTTTGCATCTTAATATTTGCATTCCCTTTTAATTTTTTAATTTCAAATGTTCTGCATTATTGCAATTCAATTTTGAATCTATTTCATGTATGGCATATGCTCTCAATGCAATAATGTTTACATTTCAATCAAGTCAGGTTCCTTTGATTTTGGAGAAAAACCCATGCAGCTGAAAGATAATTTTGAATTTCCTTAGTTAGCACGTAACTTAATTATAGATATTATATGTAGTTGTGAATTCAAAGTTTTTTTTAATATATTTATTTGTTTATCTACAGATAAGTCGGTATTTCTCTGATCCCCAGTACTACTTTCAAGTGAATGATCACTATGTTAAGAACAAATTAAAGGTTGTTTTGTTCCCATTCCTGCACCGGGTAAGCAGCAATAGTGTCATCCTTTTTCACATTTATCTAGTTGAATTTTCATTTCATTATCTTATTCTATCTTCTTGCTTGCCCTTATCTTTTTTTTTTTCTTGTGTTCAGGGTCATTGGACTAGAATTACTGAACCGGTGGGAGGTAGGCTCTCTTATAAACCACCAATTTATGACATAAATGCTCCTGACTTGTACATTCCATTAATGGCATTTGGTACCTATGTTGTTCTTGCTGGCATCTCACTTGGTTTACGTGGAAAGTAAGTATAATATCTCCTTAATCTTAATTGCTGAAGTGATCAAATGTATTTTCCCTCAAACTAAACTCAAATTTAGCTACCTGGACCCTGCGTGAGCTTATTTTTGCCTGTATATACTATCTCACTGTTCTTTAAAAGGGATTTTTGCTTGTTGGTGGTGACGCCAAGGGAAATACAAATAATAAAAAAATGATACTGTATATTATCAGAGTTGAACATTGGCACCTCCCTTTTTGTCTGGGATGTAATAATGAGTCTTTTTCCTTAAAGAAATTCAAGTCCAAAAATTATCTTTATTCTTGTGTTCCAAACTAAAACATGGAATTTGATTACAACTCAGACAAGTAATTATCTTCTATGGTATGAAGATTACTAATTTAATTTTCTTGATTGTTATTTTAATAATTACATAGACGGATATTGAAAACTTTCACTGAGAATTTAGTTTGGTTTGTAGTGCTGAGTTTGTTCCATCTCCACATGCTTTCTAGTTTGTCATAGTTTTTCAAACATGCTTTTTTCTTTGTGGGCAGGTTTAGTCCTGAAGCTTTGAATTGGCTATTTATCAAGGGACTGGTTGGTTGGTTTATGCAAACAGGGCTGCTTAAAGTTACTTTACTTTCATTGGGCACTGGAGAAGCACCTCTATTGGACATTATAGCATATGCTGGGTACACTTTCACTGGCTTGTGTTTGGCTGTTTGTGGAAGAATGGTGTGGAGTTACTCCTACTACTTTCTGATGCTGTCAACCTGCTTGTGTATGGCAGTGTTCTTGGTTAAAACAATGAAGAGAGTCCTTTTTGCTGAAGTAAGGAGTTATGATTCAAGCAAACACCACTATCTCTTGCTCTTGATTGCTTTGGCTCAGTTCCCATTATTCATATGGCTTGGAAACATTACTGTCAATTGGGTAATATAGTGATATCATTTACACTGTACTTAGGAGTTAAGAAAGAAGTACTTGGTGATTGTTTTGGCTGTTAACTTTGGAGAATAGTAATACAAAGTCTCTTCTCTCTTTATTGGATATCAAAGATGCATAATCATGGTATTCCCCTTCTTCAGATGTATTATATGATTTTTAGTACCTTTATTTTTTACAGTAAATTACTTTAAAAATGTTATTTTTTTTAAAAAAAATATATTAATAATTAACTAAATTTATTCTATTGCATCAATTAAAACAACTACAAACTTTCTTTCTTCACATTTTTCACTTACTTTCATTCAATTCAAACAATCTTTCTTTAATTTATAATCATATTTATTATTAAATAAAAAATAAAGTGAAATGAAGATTACCCTTTTTAAAAGTTCTTTTTATAAAACTTTTCGTTAGTGTATATTTTAGTTGAATAATATGACAAATTGTGATTTTTTTGTAATTATTTATAAATAACAATAAAAGATGGTGCATTATGATTTGGAAGGAAAATAATAAGAGAAAAAAAATATATTAGTTCTTTTTCAGATTTTATAAGTTATTATAATAGTATAATAATAAATAACAAGGTGATATAATGTCTGTCTCTTAAAAATGTTGATGAGATAACTGTGATAGTTTGCTAATAATCATATATTTTCAAGTAAGAAGCTGATTTATATATGTCATAAAAGCAATATTTTATAATTACTTTTTATACTAATTATATTTGGTGTGTATTCCAGTTAGATAACATAGTAAATTAGAGTACAAATTTTTTATTATTTATAAATAATTGACAAAGTTTAAATTATGTGATATTAAAATGTTCCTAGAACCAAACCTGATTGTGTTAAAAAGTTGTTTTTGTAAATAAATGATGGTCTGTGAAATCAAATTTTATATTAAATTAAATTATTGACAAGTTAGAATTGATTACAACTACATTATTTTTTAGTGAATCATTGTGATATTTGTTTCTACAAAATAAAATATTACATAAACTTCTTAATATAAGAAAATAATTATTTTAAATTAATATTTAATTAATATTTATTATATTTTACTTATTTATTATTATATATTTTAAATTAGTTTTTTAAAGCCTAATTAAATCATCTTCGATAATTAATTTAAATATCAATTTAAGAATTATTTTATAAATTTTTATTAATAATAAAAAATCACTCTAAATATAAATATTTTTATTAATAATAAAAAAACCACTCTAAATATGAATAACCACGTAAATAAAAAATATTATGAACTTCATTTATCCAACTAATAATTTAGAGTTTTAATTTTTTCCATTATTTAATTATACATTATTTATTATTAAATTGCATCATTAGATTCTAAAATATACCGTTGACCATATATTATTTATTACTGTTTTTGCTAGCTAGACAATAATCTTAACAGAAGAGTGTAATTAATATCATTATTTATTTTTAAAAGTTAACAAAATCAATTTTAAAATCCACTTCGTCCCAATAAATTTATTAAATAGACAATAATTTAAATATAAAAATATCAATTAAATAATTTATAAATGTAAAAGCTTCTGTAAAACATTTGTAATTCTAATTGTATACCTTCAATAAAAAAATAAGAGATAGTGAGGTTAAGGCGTTTTTATATTAATATAAATTCATGTATGTTTTATTAAATTTGTGTTTAATTTGAAATATATATTATTTACTTTTATTCTTTCATATTTCTATTATTTAGTTTAATTATGGTTTTTATTTATATATATTTATTGCATTTAATTTATACCCAGTTACTTATTATGTTTATTAATTTATAATTATATCATTTACTTTACAGTTACACATTAGTTCTGATTTTATTTATATTTATATAATTTAAATTATTTCCAATCAATATTGTTTTTTTTAAATTTTATAATTATGTTATTTATTTTTTTATCTATGACATTAATTTTTTTATTAAATTTAGAATTATATGATTTAATTTGTTTATATACTACGATCCTCTTTATTAAAACCATAATAAATTATTTAATTTATCTTATCATTATGTTATTAAATTTATCTCCATTTACGTCCTATTAATTTGTATTTTTGTTATTTTGTTTATTTGAGATGTACTTACTCATATATCATTATTTATTTAAAGTTTTTTTTATCAGCATTTATTAAAGGTCTTAATTTAATTTTGTATTATTTAAACATCATTTTTTATCATTTGAAGAAAAAAAAATAAAGTAATTTTTTTATTTAATGAACTTGGATTAAAAAAAAGTTAATTATATATTCTATTATTAATTTTATATTTTTTTATTTGTTTGAATGATGTTATAAAATATTAATTAAGACGAATATCACATATTTTATAAATAGTTATCATAATTTGGTATACTAAAGAATGAAAGGAAGAGATCATATTAGAGGGTAAAAAAATATTTACCATAGAGCATAATAACATTTTGAAGTAAAATATTCATATATTAAACTTGAGATTATCTAAATCTTGTTAAATATCATTAAGGTTAGGTGAATATTTTGATAGTTTAATAACATTTTGAACTAAAATAATCATACACTAGACTTGAGATTATCTAACACTTATTCAACATTATATTAAGATTAGGTAATGATTATATATATTTTTGTGGACTAATAAATAACCAATATTCTTAAAATAAATAATTATATTTTTTAAATAGTTTTAATAAAAAATACTTAACTATTTAATCACTTTTCAAATAACTTTTATGTTTAGTGGATAATTGAAAGTGGAATATGAATCACGTGTTTAATAAATTAAGATTCAATTTTATGATTGTAAGTCAAATTTTAAGTCTCAATTGTCTATATTCTATGTTAATTTTACTAAAATTAATATGTAAGACTTATATTTTTTTGGAAATTCTTCACTAAAATATTGTCAGACTCGTGAAAAACTTGTTTTAACGCTTTTAAAATATATTAAATATATAGATAACCCTCCCTCCAACACCATATTTATTTTCTATATAAAAAAAGTGCGATTAGTTAATGGAAATTTTTTTTGTTGACATCTAAAATGTAAAATACATACAAATCATTATAATAATACAATAATGTTTTAAATTAAAAAATAAATAATTAAAATATTAATTTATTATTGTATACGATGTCAATACATCACCACTTTTAATTAATAGGTAAAGTTTAAATTGAAGTAGTAAATTGATAAGAAAAAAAAAGAAAAATCTCTTTAACATTACCAAACATATATTTAATAAACATTTATAATAATATTTTGAATTAAAAATAAAAGAAAAACTAAATAAAATATTGTATACAACTCTTATATATAATAAAGATTAAATTTATAATTAAATAATATAAAAAATATTAGAAGTTATAATATGTTGGTATAAAAAATATGGATTGTGAATAATATATTTTTTAATTTTAAGAAAAATTGGTGAGAGATGAAGAGATGAGAACAGATGGCAGAGTACGTGTTGAGTGATGAGAAATAAGAGATAATGAAGATTGGTATAAGGTGGATCTGTGTCAGCACCGAATGTGTCTGAAATATTTGAGGCTTTCGTTTCGTTCCTACAGTTACGGTCACTTCAGAAGACTAAGAAAAACACAAACACAAACGTGTGTGGTTTTACGAAAAATAGGTACTATGAAGGGAGAAAGAGAAAGAGCACGTTGCATGGTGAGAGTCCTATAAAAAGGAAGAGAAAGAAGAGGAAGAGCAGAAGTAACATTTAGCATCTCACAGGGCTTAGGAGTCCCAAAGAAAGAGAGAGAGAGAGGAACCAAACACAGGGAGGAACAACCCAACACCAACACCAGCCCCAACAAACACCGTCTAACGTTGTTTGTTACATGGCCACCCGTGTTATTCCACCAAGAATCCTAAGGAACCTCCGCTACAACACTGCCACAAAACCCCTCAAATCCGTTCAACCTCCTCTCTCCCCGTCTCTCTCTCCTTCTCCTTGTCTCCCACCCCCGACCTCCACCGTCCTCCGCCCAGCCGCCACCCCTGACCTTAACTTCCACGACGTTGAAAAGCTCTTTTCCCACGTCCGCACCACCTCGCTCCTCCGCTCCGCCGCCGTCCTCCACGCTACCGCCGTCGAGCCCTTAGTCGACTTCGGCTCCTGGCTTCTGCGATCCAACCTCGTGAACGTCCCCGGCCTCCGTGAACTCATATTCGCCACCGTCCGCGCCACCTTCTACGACCACTTCTGCGCCGGAGAAGACGCCCCCACCGCCGCCTCCAAGATCCAAGAACTCAACCACGCTGGCCTCCGCGGCATGCTCGTTTACGGGGTCGAGGACGCCCTCGACAATGACGCCTGTGACCGCAACTTCAGAGGGTTTCTCCGCACCATCGACGTCAGCCGATCTCTTCCCCCTTCTTCGGTAACCCCTTCTTCGTTTTTCTCATCCTTCGCCTCTACTTTTATTCATTGAAAATGTTTTTCACTAGACAAAAAATTATACGAATCAGCATCAATGCATACCCGTGATCTTGATCTATCTTTATACAGAAGCCCCTGCAATGTATGTAATGTTCTACCATTTCTGATGCATTCAACACATAACATGGTCTTTAGCTTTTATTTCTGTCATGTGTCACGTTGAGTTCATAAAATGTTTTGGTTACTGATCGTATAAACAGGACACCGTTTTCATTACACCAATTTCATGCAATAGATTGTTTGACAGGTTGCATAAAATCTATAAGAGCAATGTTTTTTCTTCTGTTGTTGTTTGTTTGTTTGCTTGTTTGTTTTTGGGTTTTTGCATGTAACAGATGGGCAAGAATGGTGTGATCTGGAAGTGACTGACAAATGTACTAAATGGCATTGTTGAAATGAGAAATGGAAACGGTTGCTTGATTGGGGTCCTATCTTTGCTCGTGAGCTAGCTAGCCTTGATGTGGTGACGTACATGGAATAGGAGTGAAATCTAGTAGCACTACTGTTAGATATGATGTTATTGGAGAGGGAGAAAAGATTGGTGATTTCACTGGTGTCACAATTGCGCGGTGCTTGAAATGGGGTAGAGCGGAGTGTTGGTTTTTCTTCAACAACAGCGTTGATCGACTTGACTACTAAGCTACTGTCTAGAACCATCGGATTTCCTTGTCAATTTCCTTTTGGTACCACCGAACAAGTAGACCACGCAAATCATGTGGCTGCTTGTGCTTTTTCCTTTCTTTTCACGTGGAATGTGGTGTGTTTTAGATGTTGAGTGGGGATGATGATGATTCTAATGAATTTGTTTGATGTGACAGGTGAGCTTTGTGATCGTGAAGATCACTGCAATATGTCCAATGAGTCTTTTGGAAAGAATGAGTGACTTGCTTAGATGGCAGCACAAGGATCCTTCTTTCAGTTTGCCATGGAAGCAAGATTGCTTCCCCATTTTCTCTGAGTCAAGCCCTTTGTACCACACAAGGACTAGACCCGAGCCTCTCACCCCAGAGGAAGAGAGGGACCTCGAACTTGCAATGCAGAGATTCCTCGAGCTCTGCCAAAAGTGTGCACAATCCAACATTCCTTTATTGGTTGATGCTGAACACACTTCTGTTCAACCTGCCATTGACTACTTCACCTACTCCTCCGCCATCGTGAACAACAAAGATGATAACGCCATTGTATATGGCACCATTCAGACCTACCTGAAGGATGCCAAAGAGAGGCTGCTGCTGACAGTAACGGCTGCAGAGAAGATGGGAATCCCAATGGGGTTCAAATTAGTGAGGGGTGCTTATATGTCAAGCGAAACAAAATTGGCTGAGTCTTTGGGGTATCAATCCCCAATTCACGACACCATCGATGACACACACGAGTGCTTCAATGCCTGCTCATCTTACATGCTCGAGAAGGTTGCTAATGGCCCGGGTGGAGTTGTTCTTGCAACTCACAATGTTGAGTCAGGTACAATACATCATCAGTTATCATTCATTGAGTTTAATGTATATATGTCTTTTTGAAGAAAATTGTTATAAAAAATAATAAATGTGTAGGGAAACTGGCTGCTGCGAAAGCTCATGAGCTTGGGATTGGAAAGGTGAACCACAAGGTTGAATTTGCGCAGCTGCATGGCATGTCTGAGGCTCTTTCCTTTGGTCTAAGCAATGCAGGGTTTCAAGTGAGTAAGTATATGCCATTTGGACCTGTGGAAACTGTTATGCCATATCTCCTCAGAAGAGCTGAAGAGAATAGAGGATTGTTGGCTGCTTCAGGCTTTGATAGGCAACTGATGAGGTGAGCAGAAACTAAAATAAGAGTACTTTATTTTAACCACTCTCCATTGTGGCATATACACAAATATTTGGTTGGTGTTCTTCTGATCTGGCATTCATGTTTTGCTTTATCTGCAGGAAGGAGCTGGGAAGGAGACTAAAATCTGCTGTCTTTTAATTTCAATTTGATGGGACGAATACTTGGGATGTTATAATGTATTGCTTTTAGACAATAGGATTTGTTACATTTGTGTACAAATTACAGAATCCTGTTATCCTTTTTGAAATGTTACTTCAAATCAATGAAAAGTACATTTAACTTTGATTTTGTATTTTAACTATATTCCACTAGTGTGCCAAGACTGAAGTTATTTTTCTTAAAGAAAACACTAATAATTCAACAACTTGACAACAAAACCATAAACACATCAGTAATATGAAAATAAGATAGCAGTTACAGCCTGAATTCACCAAATGGCAGCTATAACAGCCTAGTGTTTAAAGATTTAAATTGATATGAACATCAAGTAAACAAAAAGTTACTCCACCAGCAATGATTCCAACACCAAGACAAGTTGCATATTCAATTTGTGTGCTGTTCTTGTCACTTTCAAATCAAATTGGTCCATTTCATTTGGGAAAAAAATGAAGGGGAGATAATAATTTGTTTCATTTGCTAGGAAGAGTCCAAAGGTGCTTTCTCAAACCATAATAATTACAACTTGTTCACTATCATAATCTGATAGGTAGCTATAGACAACCATTTAACCAATCAATTGGGCAAGTGTCAAAATCAAATTCAAGGAAAATGACACAAGCTCAAAAGTAACCAATGATAAATTTAAAATTGAATTATAAGTTAAAGATTTCATGGCCGCTATTATGAGTTGGAATCCATGGATGGGTTTAGGGTTTAAGATTAAAAAAATGATGAGTTTAGAGTTTAGAAATAAACAAAAAAACCAATGTTTAAAATTTGAGTTTGCTATTTTTTTTTCTTCCGTGATGGAACTTCAAGATCCTAATTAATTTTGCTGTTTTTTTTTCTTACTATATTTTCTTTATTTGTTAAAAAATGATTATTCTTGACATATTTGAACATTTTGATAGTTTTAATATAATAAATATTGTTTGAATAGTGTTATTAAGAATTACTATTGAATTAAAACATGACTTGTGCAAAAAAATTAAAATAGTAATATAATATTAAGTAAAAATATATATTTTTATTGATGCATGTGTATGAATGAAGTTTTACTCAAATAAAAAAATGAAATCTTTACTCTCTGCTTAAAAGAGTTAAAACCAAGTTTAGAACTCAATTTTTGTGGACTATTTTTTCAATTGAAATCCTGAAGTTGTATTTATTTTTTAATTGGTCTATCGATATTCGTTAAGGAAAATTAATGATGAAAACTTAATTTAAAAAAACAAAGGAAAATTAATGATTAAAACTTAATTTAAAAAAACAAATACATATTTGAAAACTCAATTTAAAGTGTTATTTAGAGACTAAATTAATATTTTAAAAATAGTTTATAAATCTAAGTAATTTTCAAATTCTTGTAGGACATTTTCAGAAAATTTCTTAAATATTTTATAAAATCTCTAGAATTTGAAGACTATTAGTTAAACTTAAAAATATATATAATGTACATACATAAGAGTGTATAAAAAAAACCGGGTCAATATATTTTTTTTTAAAGATTTTTTCTTTTAAAAAATCTTATATTTAAACTGTTTAGTTTGAGGCAATTTCTTACTGCAACTTCATAGTTTCTTCCTGCACCTCCATAGGTTCACATAGCACTTGAAAACGAACCCCAACGAGCAAAAAAGAAAACCAAAACGAAGAAAACCATAAAACCCTAATTTTTGCAGCAGAAGATGATGAATCGGTTCACATGAAAACCAAAAGCGAAGAAAACCATAGAAAATCTAATTTTTCCAGCAAATGAAGAAGAATGAATCGGTTCACAGCACTTGAAAACGAAACCCGTCGAGCAAAAAAGAAAATCAAAACGAAGAAAACCATAGAAACCATAAAACCCTATTTTTTTTTCCAGCAAAAGAAGATGAATCGGTTCACATAGCACTTGAAAACGAAACCAACCAAGCAAAAAAGAAAATCAAAACGAAGAAAACCATAGAAACCATAAAATCCTAATTTTTACAACAAATGCAGAAGAAGAAGATGAATACACACATAGAAGTTGAAAATGAAAAAGAAAACCAAAGCGAAGCGAAGAAGATGAAACGAAAGAACAAAACAGAAAAAGAAAGAAAAAAAGAGAAAACATTGCGGAGAAGAGCCATGGAGTTTCCACAGCCATAGAAGCCCTAATGCAGAAGAAGATGAATAGATTGGGCCGAACTCTGGCCCAACCCACCAGAATGAAAATGCATCAAATGATACCACGTGTCCAAGCATGAATACATGACACGTGTCCAAATTTCCACTTTAAGTAAATACGATTTTAGGTTTTTATAGATATAGATAGATTTATTTTAATAAAATTAACTATTTATAATAATTTAAATTATTTTATTATTATTAGTTAAATTTGGACAAAATTTAGGTGTTGGGTGACAAGTCAGCAAAAATAAGTAGTTATTTGAATTTTAAAGCATAGTTACCTAAAACATAAAATAGTGAGAATTTGTCTACGAGTTAAAAAGAAATAGTTAATCTGTCCCTTATTAATATTAACTAAAATTAAAATTTATTAAAATTATAAGAGAATTTCATAAATCTATAATAACTTAAATATTAACAATAAATTAAAATAATTATTATTATAAATTTATAATATAATAATATTATATCAATATTTAAAAAATGAGAGGAGTATAGTCTTCTCTTTACATTAGTTTCTTTACTTGTTCCACTCCTCAAACAATTTTTTTTTTATATTTGACCATTTAGATTACACATTAAATTAAAATAAAATTCATTAAAAAATTATAATTTTTAATAAATTGAAATCAATAACAAAATGTTAAAAATAGTAGTATTGAAGTATATGAAGAGAAGGTCTAGAATAGAAGAATGATCATGACTATAACTTACACATTTATTTCTCTACAATCTCATTTTTCTTTGTAACACCCCTCCATAAGTTCTAAAAGATACTTTATTTTGAATTATATAATTTAATTTTTTTTTCTAACATTAGTAATCCAAAAGTAAATTATGGTGGTGTAACAAGAAATATATAGAGAATTAAAAGAAATAGACGAACTTAGACATACAATAAAATGAACGGCCCAAAAGGGACTAGGCCCACGCCCACCTAAACAATGAACACGTGCTTTTGCTTTTCCTAATTAAATGTTAAAAGGGGAATAAAGGAAATGTATATCACACAACAAACTAAGTGCTCTATAATTAAATATTTCTTTTATGCAAGGCATAT
This sequence comes from Phaseolus vulgaris, assembly GCF_051622355.1. Taxonomy (NCBI): domain Eukaryota; kingdom Viridiplantae; phylum Streptophyta; class Magnoliopsida; order Fabales; family Fabaceae; genus Phaseolus; species Phaseolus vulgaris. The sequence continues at coordinate 1,968,539 of NC_143505.1, forward strand.
TCCTTCTATATATTTTTATTACTGTAACAACTTTCTAAATAAGATTTATCTTATTATAGAAGGTGAATCCCAAAAATTTAATTTTATCTGTTTTCTAAATGGTACCCAAAAAGAATATAATAAAATTTTTAAAGTAGATGTTTAGATAGAATAAGTTGACTTAGACAATCATATACACTGTTGATTAGTCAGATTAGAAGAAATGAATTGAGAGAGAAGGAATGGTGAAAAATATATAGAGAAATGATATGAAGAGAATGGAATATTAAGTGATGTGGGACATGTAGATGCAGACTGTGGCAGGGATAAAGGATTCAATCGAATTTAGAAGTGAGAAAGAAGAAACAAAGGCGATTCGATGTGGGGCAAATGGCAGTGAAATTTGAACGGAGGGGAGGTAGCAGAGGCAGAATAAAACATCCAATTCCCGCACAAGAATATGAATATCAAAAACCAAAACCACTTTTCTTCATTCTTTTTATGTGACTTGCGTTTCGAACATCCTTACGCACACGTACCCGCCCATCATCCTCTTTTCAAATCACATCTTTCCTCTCTTTTTCTTCTTTCCATTTAACTCCCTATCATCTAATTAATATTCCTTACCCTATTTTTCTAAAACATATGTATAGAAATTATTGAAGAGGTCAAAAATAAATACCATAGTGACCTTTTTCTTTTTGAATAACAATGTTTTACTATTATTGTTTTTTTTTCTTTATTTCATTTTAAACCTAAAACATTTTTTACTATTATTGTTTTTTTTTCTTTATTTCATTTTAAACCTAAAACATTTAAAGTATATTCAATAATTGCAAGGTACAAAGGGTAAAAATTCAATTAAGTCAAAAGGCCAACAAGTGAACACTATAATTAGGTGATCTACTTAAGAGGTAGGTAGAGTGATTTTTATCTGATAACTAAACAAATTGTTTCTGACTTTATCACTAAAGTTCCTTGCAGGTACACACCCACCCAAGAATAATCACGAGCCTAAAAATCGAAAGTTGAAACTGACCAAGCACACAAGTGAGAGTCCATATCCAGCAACTAAGAACCAGTCCAAGCCTAAACCATTAGATTCAGTAGCTGAAGGACCAGTACAGTAGCGAGTGCCTGACAGACCAAAAAGAGAAGAAGAAGATCCCAAGCCCAAACCAGTGAATTTAGTAGCCAAAAACCCAGTATAGCAGCGAAAGTCTGAGAGACCGAGAAAAAGAAGAAAAATTGTTTCTAAGATTCTCTAAGAACATTTTAGTATCCACGTGAAGTCGAGAAGCAAGTTATTTAAAGAATAATAATTCTTTCTAAGGCCCGATATATATATATATAAAATAACTTATTATATATTTTTAATGCAATTATTTTAATTGAAATATTATCATTTAGCATACCTTAAGTATAATATAATTTATATATTATTATAATCTTCATTTGTATTGAATGTAAAATACTGGGTGAATTATATTTTAAAAGGAAAGAATAAAATTACATATTATAATGTGAATTTACTAAAATTTAAGATTAATAAGGCCTCTAAAAAGCAATGTATATATTCTATAATTAATGAACGATAGAATTAAACGCAGTATTACTTGTTTAGCACGTAAGCTGAGATTCTTTGCCAAAATTGACGGAGGAGGATAAGGAAATAGAGAAATAGAAAATTGAGAGGGCATTATCGTAGTTTCCTATTCCCCTCGGCTCCTATATAAGTTTCATCTCTTCTCTCCGTAACAACCCAAGGATTTTCAGCATCTCAAGAACCAAAACCCTCTCTCTCTCTCCAAATTAACCTCAGCATAATCGTTTCCCTTCCTTGAAATTGTTCTGAGATTATTTCAATCGGATTAATTTAGATTCGAAGTTCAATTTCGGGAGGGGGATATAAGACAACTTCACTCGCGTATATATAAATGTAAGCACCAAGTTTTTGTATTCTTTTTTTTTAAGATTCTTGTTTATGTGTCGAGGTATACACCTGAATATGGTTCCATTTTTATATGAAGTAGTGAATTGAAAGAGAGAATTCGCAATTAGATTTCTGTTCTTGGTGTTGTGTTATTGTTTCCAAACTTTTTCCGGTTTTGAAATTTCAGGTAAACCTTTTGTTTTAATCTGAATGTGTGTTTTTGCTCATGTTCTTCAATTATGTTATGGGGACTGGGACGAACATTTTTGGGTTTCTGGTTTTTAACAGTGTTAATGATTTTTTATTTATTTATATTCTCTCCAGCTTTATAACCTTTCCAGAATGATCAATGCTCTTGTGTTTTTTAAATTTGTTTTTGAATAAAAAAGATTAATGATCTAAAAGAATATCTCAGATCATTGTTCTTGTGTTTTTTTACACACAGTCTAGGCATGATAACATACCTCATTTTTCCCTTGTATGAACTGATTATTGAATTTGTATCATCATTTGTATTTATTTGTTCAAGATATTGAGAGGTTTCGCCACCTACATGGTGAATTTGTTCAAGATTGCAATTTTCCCTTCGTCGTTTATATATAATCATGTTCTTCTCACACAAAAAAATCTAGGATTCATGTTTGTATAGCGATTGCTAACATTCTGTCATTGATTTTGCTTTCTTCTTTTTGCAGAAAGGTCTGAATGATCTGATGGAGTCAAAAGGTGGCAAGAAGTCGTCTAGTAGTAAATCCTTTTCGTACGAAACTCCTCTCGGTTACATCATTGAAGACGTTCGCCCACACGGTGGAATCAAGAAATTCAGATCCGCTGCTTACTCCAACGTAAGTTTTTATGTTTTGATGATTAAATTAAGACATTTAGTATCCAAAATTGTGTTTGACACTGGAACTTGTCTATTGCAGTGCATCCGCAAGCCATCCTGAGATTCCCCTGGTTGTGTGACATAGCCCCCGTCTTCATTTTGTCTCCTCTTTTTCTTTTTCTCTCCCTTGTGTTTTTGTTCTCTTCCTACACAGCAAAACTTTCGTTCATTTCTAGTCAAGATGGCAGGCTCAGCCATTGGTTTTGAAGGTTATGAAAAAAGACTTGAGATATCATTTTCTGAAGATGGTGTGCTTGCTGGAGGATTGGGTCTGCGAGCATTGTCCAGGGACCAATTGGATGAGATTCTGAACCCAGCGGAGTGTACTATTGTTTCGTCGCTTTCAAACGATTATGTTGACTCATATGTTCTGTCGGAGTCAAGCTTGTTTGTCTATCCTTACAAAATTATCATTAAAACTTGTGGGACTACCAAATTGCTTCTGTCCATCCCCGTCATTCTCAAGTTAGCTGATGCTATTGACATTTCTGTGAAATCTGTGAGGTACACCCGCGGAAGCTTCATTTTTCCTGGTGCACAGACTTTTCCTCATCGTAGCTTTTCGGAAGAGGTCTCTGTTCTCGATAGCTATTTCGGGAACCTTGGTAATGGCAGCAAAGCTTACGCAATGGGCGACCCTTCAAAGTCACAGTTATGGCACATCTACTCTGCAAGTGCACAGGCAAAAGAATCACTAGACTCGGTCTATGGCCTTGAGATGTGTATGACTGGTTTAGACAAGGATTGTGCTTCTGTATTTTTCAAAGAAAATACATCTTCAGCAGCTTCGATGACTGAGAATTCTGGAATTAGATACATCCTTCCACAGTCTGATATATGTGACTTTGAATTTGACCCTTGTGGATATTCAATGAATGGTATAGAAGGGAATGCAATATCCACTATCCATGTCACTCCAGAAGATGGTTTCAGTTATGCAAGTTTCGAAGCTGTTGGCTATGACCATGATGACAAGACTTTATGCGAACTTGTGGATAGGGTTTTAGCATGCTTCCGTCCAGCAGAGTTTTCTGTTGCTCTGCACATTGACATGCATGGTGAAATGCTTGACAAATTTCCCTTGGACATCAAAGGTTACTGCTGTGGAGAGAGGAGCTTTGAAGAGCTTGGAGTGGGTGGTGCAGTTGTGTACCAAACATTTGTCCAAGGCGATGGTAGTGCGTCTCCCAGGTCTATTCTGAGATGCTGCTGGAGTGAGGATGAAAACGAAGATGAAGCAAGGGAGATATAATTATTTTTGGTTTTTATGTTTATCTTTACTGTGTGTTTTCATCTAAATAAACTTGGGGGTTATGATGTGAAAGTGAAGCAATAATCGTGCTGTGCTGCTTCACTTTCTACTTTGTTTTGTTTCTGTGATTTTCTCTTTACAACAGCCAACTCATATGATGCTGTTGCAGCTGTTTATTATTAAAATATAATAAATAAATAAATATATTTTTATTGTAACTATAGTTATTGTAGTTATTAGTGAGACGTGCTCAAATCTGTTAAATTAATGTACTTTAGTATGTTTTTATTTGGATTTGCGATTTTAATTTATACCATTTCCTGATAAATAATAACGCTAAAAAAAAACAAAGTTTGAAAGAACTTGGAGTATTTTATTAAGGTCATATTAATCTCCGATAAAATGCTAAAATATTTTTTTTTTAGTGATATAATGGTGAAAAGAAATGAAGAAAATTTGAAAATATATTGTTTGATTATGTTATGATGTAAAATTAAAAATTATTTTAAATTCAGTAAACTAATATTTTAATAATACTAAATTAATATTTTAATAATACTAAATTAAGGTTGTATTAAAAGTAGATACATATTTCTAGTTAATATGGTGCAACGTACTAAGATTTAATATTAAAAATGTTTTAAGTAATAAATTTTAGAATGTTAAAATAAACTAGATTTAAGTAATAATATTAGTAAAAGACAATGAAACCAGCTAATAGAAAAATTACTCCGATAAATATTATTTTTTGTTTAAAAGAGTATTTAAATTTATATTTTATGATGAATGAGTAAAAATAAAAAATGAATTTGAAACTAGTCTAATTATCTTCCCCTTCTACTCTGTATTTCCATAGGCAAATTCTTTGGTGCCATTATATTTTAAGGGATACAGGATTTTTTCTTCTCATCTCTTATTTTTTTTTAAATATATAAAATTAAAATTTATTTAAAACCATGTGTGCCGACGACAACATTCCTTTTTTAGTTAAAACATTATAGAAAGTACGAATATCCATGTAAAAGAAATTTGAAATTTATGTACGTAAATATATTTTATATATATTGAAATTAAAGACAGTTTATATATATATATTTTTTTTTTACTCATCCAATTTATTAAAATATTTTTTAAAAATAAAATCATAACCAAAAAGAAAAAGTAAAAGGACAATACATTAAAGATGTAGATATCAAAAGTTTGACATGGTTTGATTTGGTCTTAGAATATGTTGGTTGTTGGTTAACAAGTGTTGAATCTTTAATTTTATTCCTCTTATGACATGACATGTGTCAAAGAAACCATGGAAATTAAGAAAAATTCAATCTGAAATAGATCCCAAGAAATAGGGTAAAACACGTGTTAGGCAATGTAGTGTTTTGAGAAACTGTATAAATCTGAACAGAGTTTGCAAAGTTATCTGCATCTCAAACTCAACAATTCTTCATTTTTTTAGTTCATTCACTCACAGTTTAGAGAAGAAGATATGGATTCCCAGAATGCGAGTTACAATGCTGGAGTGACCAAAGGCCAAACTCAGGTTTTCTTTCCTCTCAGTCTCCACAAATTTCTGCATAACATCTTTTCAAGTTTTACAATTTATAAGAAAAATATCTATTTTATTGCATGTTCAAGTTTTCTGAACTGTATATCAGGACTAGTTAATAAGATGTTGTATAATTCTTATGGCATAAGATTTTTGTTGTTGTTTTTAGTGCTTCCAAATTGTATGTGGTTACAGGAAAAGTGCAGCAACATGATGGACAGGGCTTCCAATACTGCTCAGTCAGCACAAGACTCCTTGCAAGAGGTATTATAAATTTTGATTTTTAGATTGTTAATGTAAGTTAAAGATTGAATATTTCCTGCTTTTTTATGTTTTAATTTTTTCATTCTTTCGGTGATTCTTTTGATATCTATGTGAGAGTAAAATATTTGTAAAGACACTTCAACGTTCAAGTCAATCGAATTGTTTATCTAGTTTGTAAGTTTATGATTAAAACAATCATTACTTCTTATTATGGTCTCCTCTTATTTATATTTTTCTATTAAACTGTTTGATATTATGTAAGGACGAGCACAAACTCAATTATTCCTTAATAATTTTTTATTTTTTAATTAGATTTAATCAATTTAATTTGCAAATTAACATGGAACTCAGTATGGTCAAAAGGTCGTGTTGCCGCACAAGGTGATAGACCTTTCGGATTCTTGATTTCTGCCACCACTAATAAAGAATAGAATTAAAAACATTTTATAATATATAAAAAACATAAAAATCTTATTTTATAAAGTTGAATCAAAATTATATTTTTTTATATAGATGGAGAATAAAATAAAACAAGTTTTCAGTAAAATGTATTTCATAGTGATTGAACCTTAAAATGGATATGAACAATTATGGATTTTATTTGATATTTTGCAGAGTGGTCAACAGATGAAAGCTAGGGCAGAAGGAGCTGTTGATGCCGTGAAGAATGCAGTGAAAAAGTAAGGAGCAGTGGCTGATTTTGGTGGATTTGGTTTTCCTTGACATTGCTACTTCAATTGTAGATTTATACATTTCAAGTATTTCATTTCATACCAAATGTAATGAGGACAAAGTTTCAAATTCCAATTACATAAATTATCATATTAGTCCCTGCTTATGAGTTATATGAATCTTCTACAAGAAGAAAAGAGACAATTTTCATTTGGTTTTGTTTTGCATGGTCTTGAAGAAGGTAAACATAGAAATAGTTAAAAAAAGTATTAGTGATTATGAAAACTAAAAATTTGAAAAAAAGGAACACTATCAACTCCATAAGTAATTTGAAAACTATAGCTTCTAAACAAAGATAAACAAATCATTACAGAAAAATTATACTATAAAATTTATATAAGACAAAATACTTCCATTTTAAATTTATTCTATCAATATAATAATATATTAATAATTTATATTAAAATATAAAAGATATAATTAAAATAATAATATATTAAATCTTAAAGTGGAAGTAATTTTTCCATCAATGCGCTCATCATTAAAATGGTGACCAGAATTTAAGTTAAAATTGGATGTTATAGCATAAAATTAGCAAGCAAATAAATATTTAAAATATTTTTTTTTGCTTATAGAGAACACTAAAAGAAGTAAAAATCAGTTAATATTTCTATTATAGGAGTTTAATCTTATAATCTTCTACTAGAGAAACATTTTTCTTTCAACAAAAGAAAAAATTAACTCATAAATTAAAGTGAAAAAGTCTTCTAATACTAACAAAACAAAAATCATGAACAAATTTTGAAAATATTCATTTTAAAATACTACTTTACTCTCTTTTTATTGCTAGAAGATACAAATAAGAACAAAAACATCATTAGTTATTGGACTGAAAAAGGTTTAAATAGTTTTTTTAATCATTTAAAAAGTTTCTTTAAAATTGACCGAATTATTGTTATATAATTTATATTTTTTAAATATATATAATTACAAAAAAATTAATTTTTAGAAATTAAAATAATTAGTTGCAATAATAACTAAATTAAAAATCATTTTAGAAACTAAAAAAAAATTAGCTTTTAAATTTGGTCTCTAAAACCTTAGTAAGATATCAATTATTAGAAACTATTTAACAATAATAAAAATTAATTTAGAAACTAAATTTTGTTTTAGTTTCTAAAATGTTCTCTAATTTAATTACTATTGCAACTAATTATTTTGGTTTCTAAAAATTAATTTTTATCTCATGATTTTTTTTAGTATATATATATATATATATATATATATATATCGTTACAATTCAAAAAGTTTTATTTTATTTATAAGAATATATTTATCATGTTAATGTGACATTAAAAGTGACGTATTAATCTTTCATATATCTTTATTCGTAGACATTAAACAAGATAAATCCTATAAAAAAAATACTAAATATATATGAAAAATAAATACAGAATTTCCTTTTAACCACGAATTAATTTGCTTCCGTTTTTACCAAGAATTAAATCATGCTAAATAATGTATGAGAACAAGGTTCGACACATAAAAAAGGGAGAAAATATAAGAAATATAAGAAATTGGAAAAACAAGACAAACACTTAAGTGTGTCAAGTGTGTTTTACTGGGTGTTAAAAAAAAAAATTTCCAACACTTAATTAGTTTACACTGTTTTTTCATCTTCGGATCTCAGATCAATTTATACAACGGAAAAAAAATATTTCACACCCTTTATTAAATAAAAAACCTGATAATTTATTTTAATAATATAAAAAAAATATATTAATAATATTTAATTTAAAAAACAAAAAAATGATTAAAATACATTGATGTATTTATTCGTCTTTTTTTTATTATGGGTTATGAAAGTAGCAATACTCTTGTAGAAATTGAAAACAAACATATTTAAGTATTCTGCTAATCAATAATTTTTAAATTTTTCATTTTTAAGATATAGAATTAAGTGCTAGTATTTTTTTAGTGATCATACTTTTATTTTTCGGATCATTAGATTTATTTTCAGAAAAAAAATTAAATCTATAATTTTATAAGATCTAAGTACTTTTTTTTTATATCTAAACACTTATTAATACTTGATTGTGCCACATGTTTTTAAGATATATTACGTGATTTAAAATATGATATTCATTATTACATATATTTAACAGTAATTAATCAATCCCATCTACTTTATAAAACTGTTAAACTGTGCGATAAGAAAATCATTAAATAAAAATTAATTTTAAAGATGAAAAATAATTAGTCACTATTAGCTAAATTAGATATTATTTTAGAAATTAAAAAAATAGTAGTATCTAAATTAGTTTCTATAGTTAATAAAATTTATAAACTAGTTTCTAGCAACCAAGACAAGAATCTAAAATAATTAGTAGTTAATAAGATATCAATTTATAAATTTTATTAATAATAGAAACTACTTTAGATACCAATAATTTTTTTAGTTTCTAAAAATAATATCTAATTTAGTTAATACAGTGATTAATTATTTTTTTTCTCTAAAATTAGTCTCTATTTAATGATTTTCTTATAATGTATATCTCCATCATCTGGTATGTAATATAGTTTTATAAAATAACTTTTGCTTATTTTAATTCAAGACTCACTTCATTTCACTTATCTTAATTAACTACGTATGCATGGATTCCAAAAATGCATGCAATATCACACTTTGAATCATTCTCTTGTTATGAGAATTTGTCCATGCATCAATTCAGCAACCACCTTCTGAAAATGGCACTGAATAATTCTCCACAACTCCTGAAAAATAGCACAACCCAAGAATCCTTCTAACATAAGCAAATGTTAGGAATAATCCACGTGGCATTAGACAAACCTCGTGAATAACGCAATTCTCAACCAAACTTGCATATAAATATGAAGAGTGTAGGAACTAATCTTCATCTCAAACTATAATCATTCTTCATCTTCATTCATTACATTCAATTCATTCGTTAAAGTTCATTACAGTTCAAAAGATGGATCCTCAGAAGATGAACTACCAGGCTGGAGAGGCTGAGGCCCAACAAGCTCAAGCTCAAGCTCAAGCCCAAGGCCAAGCTCAGGTTTTCTTACTCCTCGTGTAAATTTAGTCTTTTGGACTGTTTCTTAATGCACCTCCATATCTTCTTTTCCCACCCCATATTTCGAATTACATAATCCAAAAGTTAATCTCAGTTTTGGAAATAGCTTACAGATTATGTAATCCATAATATATTTTTAAAAAATGGTATTCTGGATTATATAATTCGGAAGTCTGGATTTGAGAGTAGCTTCCAGATTATGTAATCCAAACACACATTTAAAATAAGGTTTATATGGATTACATAATCCAGAAGTTAATCTCATATTAGAAAAGACTTCTGGATTGTGTAATACAAAAACTAATCATGCATCTGAAAAAAGATTTTCAGATTTTGTGATCCAGAAAACGAATTACAAATTTAGGAAAACTACTTTCAGATTACGTAGTCTAAAATATTGTATAAGGACATTTTTAGAAATATTAAAATTTATGGAGTGCAGGAATAAACAATAAACAGTTGTCTTTTTGGATGTGCTCTAATTTTGTATTATGTAATTTAAAAACCATATTTTTTGAATGTACAATGGGAAAAGGCTAACAACTTGATGGACATGGCTGGCAATGCTGCTCAATCTGCTAAGGAAACCATGCAAGAGGTTCCAATTTTGAACTCATAAAATTGAATGCTTTGTTATAAACTACTCAATACATTAATGTACATGTTTTTCTTAATTGTATATGCAGGCTGGTCAGCAGATGATGGCATCAGCACAAGGAGCAGCTGAAGCTGTGAAGAATGCAACTGGAATGAACAAAAATTGAATTAATTAAGAGGGAAATGCACGGATCCTGATCATCCAGTTTCACTTAGATTTTGTTTTTCTGTATTGCTTGTTTCTTCTTGCTGTGAGAGAGCATTGTTTAAGAAATGCTGTAGTTTGGTTTTTGTTTTCAGTGTACTCCTTTTTATGAGAACTCTATGATGTAGCTCTCATTTCATTATTCAATAAATCTTTTAGCATAATTTAATACTTCTAAATTTCCCTCATGATTAATGAGAAATTACACATATGGTTATTCCAATAGTTGATTATATAGCAAAAATCAACATAGTGTTGTTAGCACAGCTTGTCTGAATTAAGTAAATCAGAATTTAGCATCAGTGGTACAATAACGTTCGAGAACGAGTGACCTGATAAGTCCAACAATATCATATTAAGAAGTGAACTTTAAATTTAACTTAACCTCATAAATCGACTTATAAGATGAGGTTTGCATCCACTTATATATTATGAAATGTCCTAATATGTAATCGATGTGACGTGAGATCTCCAATAAATATAGAATAAAAGTAAAATTTGATAAGAGGCTAATTCAGTTCTTTGCATTTTCTTCTTAAAAATGACTATTAGATTAATTGGTAATTATGTTCTCTTCTGGCTTATGTTGGTACATGTAACACATTCTACTATCAGCAGATGTGTATCCTCCATCTACACGAAGATTGTGTGCTGTTATGAAGCCAGACTCATCACTAGCCAAAAACAGAGCAGCATGTGCCACATCTTCAATGGTTGCACCTCTCCCCTTAAGTAAACTTGCCCTTGTCCCAATATATTCATTCAAACATTCAGGGGTAATGTCAACATTAGCAAACCTTTTAAAGGCACTGATAAGCATCTGAGAGGGAATCCCATGTGGGGAGATGCAGTTAACACGGATCAAATGCTCTCCCAGCTCACAAGCAGCACTTCTCACCAATCCATCTATTGCTGCTTTTGTCATGGTATAGCCATGCAAGGCCAAACCACCCATGACAGCTGCAACACTAGAAGTGCATATGATGGATCCTCCTCTTTGGCCTTTGATCATTGCCCTTGCAGCATGTTTGATTCCATGCACTGTTCCATGAAGGTTGATGGAAAATAAATGCCTCACTTGCTCCATGTCAATGGTTGTGATGCTTCTTCCCTCAGGGCCTCCAATTCCAGCATTGCTCAGCATGATGTCCAGATGGCCCTTCCATGACACTGCAAGGTTAATGGCTGATTCAACATCATCTTCCTTTGAGACATCACAGTGTATGTAGCGTCCCCCTATGGACTCTGCCACATTGGCTCCTAGATCATCAAGCACATCAGCAATCACCACATGTGCTCCATTTTCTGCAAACAGTTTAGCTGCAGTTGCACCAATTCCTCTTGCACCACCAGTTACTACTGCCACCTTATCAGCTAGCCTTAACAACAAATTAAAAACATGGTTAAATTACAAACATATTAAGTGGACCGAATGACACGATAACTGATAGTCTGATAAGTTTAACAAATAGTTATTAGGATAAAGTCCAAAATGACTCTGATAGCATATTAAGAAATGAATATCTGATATCATATTAAGAAGTTGACTTTATGCCTAATTCAACCTCGTAAAACTGGTTTGCACCTGTTTATATACTATGAAATACTTTTATCGCTAGTCTCTAACATAACAAATCTTATATTTAGTTTAACATTATTATCGATTTTCTGAAAAAAATGTACGATGTACAAGATAACAGTGTGCTAACCTTTTTGCAGATGGTTTGGGAGTTTCTATGTTCTGAGTCATGTGTGGTTCCATTTCATTGATGTATTGTTTTGTGGATCTTTGTATGATCAACACTTAAATATTGATCAGTTTGTGTGTAGAAATGCTTTGGTCCTGGCGTAAACATGCTTTTGCTACCTTATAACCACTACTCAACTCACTTTTTCATATTCGTAATTTATTCTCTTCATGTATTCCATGTTTATGGTTCAGCTAATTTCATTCAGATCTCATGTTTCCAAGAAGAAAAGAAAAAGTTATCAAGTTAAAGATCAAAGGAACGCAAAAATGGTTATTTTAATCCTTAAAAGATGTTTTATTTACTATCAGCTGAATCAGTGTTATAAAAATCTCTTCTATAAATCAAAGAATTTAAAAGAGAATTTTGAAAAATATAATTTCTTCATTAATTGGAAAGTAATTAAAACAAAGCAAAAGAGAAAAAAAGAAAAAAACAAGTGCCTGGTCAGAAAAATAGAGATAGATAATAGGATAAATTTCTGGTATACAAGATATGGGGTGCAAGTGGAAAACATGGGTGCAGAAATCAATCCAACAGTGCCTTCAAATTAGTAAGCCCAAATTATATTGACCAAAAAAAAAACGTTGCATCTCCTAAAACCCTAGTTACTGTTACTCTCTCTTTTTCCATGTTTGTTTCACAAACGCAAAATCTGGATCCATTTCGTCTCAAATCACAATCTCACGATTCGTGTGTTTGCAGAAATGAGATACCAATGGCGTCTTCTTCACCACCTTCTCCGTTCTCGCCCCTGCATTCCCAATCACTCTCAGGTACTTCCCTCCTCCTCTTCAATTTCCCGTCGTTTCACCGTAAATTCCTCCTTCCCGTTAAACCCTAGTTTCCGTCGTTTTTCTTCCGAACCTGTTCTCGATCACTCCGATAATGACCACGTCCTCGTCGCCGACGTTTTCTCCAAACCTACGGATTCCGACGACGTGAAAAACCTCGTCGAATCGAATCGCATTTCGATTACTCACGACGCTGTCCTCGCGGTTCTGTTGAAGCTCGATTCCGACGTTGATGCGGCGCGGAGGTTCTTCCAATGGGTTTCGGAGAACTACCCCGAGAAGTTGAGCTCCAAGTGCTACAACTCGATGCTGCGCGTTTTGGGGACCAATGGTTTGGTTCACGAGTTTTGGGAGTTGGTCGATTTAATGAAGAAAAAAGGGTATGGGGTTTCCAAAGGTGTGAAGGAGAGAGCGCTGGAGTGTTTTCAGAAGGGTGGAATGAATGGTGACGTGGCGAAGTTGAAGGGTTTGTTTGATAACTGGAATGAGAAGAACTGTGCTATAGTGTGTAGGATTGTGAGGAACAATGTGTGGAGTGATGATGTTGAGAGGCAGATTAAGGACCTGAATGTTGGGTTCTCCGGAGATATGGTTAAGATTGTTTTGGAGGGATTGGCATCGGAGCCGGCTAAGGCGCTGATATTTTTCCGGTGGTTGGAGGAGTGTGGGATGTTTAAGCATAATGGGGGAACTTACAATGCAATGGCGAGGGTGTTGGGGAGGGAGGACTCAATTGATAGGTTTTGGAAGCTTGTTGGTGACTTGAGGAGTGCTGGGTTTGAGATGGAGGTTGAGACCTTTGCTAAGGTTTTGGGGAGGTTCTGTAAGAAGAGAATGGTAAAGGATGCTGTAGAGCTTTATGAGCTTGCTATGGCTGGCGCGAATAAGCCTTCGGTTGAGTGCTGTGTCTTTCTGTTGAGGAAGGTTGCTGCTGGGAAAGAGCTGGATATGGATTTGTTTTCGAGGGTTCTAAAGGTTTTTACCGGAAGTGGGAATGCGTTGACTGATTCTATGGCTGATGCTGTGCTGAAGTCTTTGACCAGCGTTGGTAGGACTGGAAAGTGGAACAAGGTTTTGAAAGAAATGGAAGATTGTGGGTTTGTTGCTGGTGGTAATTTACGGAGTAAAATTGCCTTTAGACTTAGTGCTGCCGGTAACATAGAACAAGCTCACGAGTTCGTGTATAGAGTTGAAGCATCTGGGTGTAATGCGAATCCCAAGACATGGGAATCTTTGATTGAGGGGCATTGTGTTGCCGGAAACATTGATAAAGCTTTTGATTCTTTTAAAGAGATGGTTGATAAAGAGGGGATCACTTCAGCAGGCTATACTTTTGATGTGTTAATGAATTCACTTTGCCAAATGAACAGGGCAATAGATGCATGTAAGATTCTTTGCCGACTAGTGAATGAAAAACAGCTAAAACCCTGGCATTCTACTTACAAGCTGTTGGTAACCAAGTTATTGGATCAGGGAGGATTTGCAGATGCTTTGCCTATTTTGGGACTAATGAGAAACCATGGATTTCCACCTTTTACTGATCCATTTATTGAACACCTGTCGAAGAGTGGAAGCTATGATGACGCGGTACTGTTTCTCAGGGCAATGACTTCAAAGAGGTTTCCGTCTACATCTGTGTTTCTTCGTATGCTTGAAGCCTTCTTCAAGCACGGAAGACATGAAGAAGCACATAATTTCCTTTCTAAATGTCCACGGTTCATTCGAAATGACGTAGATGTCTTGAATCTCCTTTATTCCATGAAGTCCAAAGAAGCTGCTTCTTCTGCTATCTTGGCGGCTTAAGTTTGCGGAATATACTCGGAAATTTTGGTGAGTGCTTTTTTCCCTCATTTAAATTATTGAAAAAAAAAGAGTTGAATCATGCTCTGAATAAAGCCAAACAAACCAAAATTTTTGACATTTTATAATCCCATGCAACTTGTATTTCACATACAAAACGAAATTCTTTGTCTCCAACATTATTGATTAGTGAAGTGTAGTTCGATGCATCCTGAAATGTACATCGGATATTGAGATGATGCTATATAAGCAACCATCTATGGAGGTGTTCAATGTTATCCCAATATTTCATAACAAATCTACTTTTTATTAATTAGAGGAGAGGACGGGCAAGAATATAGCACTATTTGAACAGTTTAGTCATGTGAAATCTTTTTATTTTCTTCTATTATAAATATTTATTAAGTGTATCGTTTAAAAATTATTATTAATGAATTTCTTCTAGTACAAAAGAGGTTTGTTAATGTGCAAAACAATTGGAGTCCGTTTCTTTTTTCCAACCATAGCTGATTTGGTCCGAAGTGATGTTGTAAATTGAGAGCTTTAATCTTCAATTCGAAAGTTATTTCTGATGTTACCCCTTCGATGATGAAACAAAGCAAGAACATCATCAGCTCCATAACTATTAACGGTCATAATTTATTTATGATTACGGAACACTACTTTAGATATTGATTTTGGATATTCTTGTCACATCGATAAAGTGTATACTGGTCCTCCTTTTAACGTTTCATATTGGGCCTAACAAATTTAGATCCATCCACCATATGTCAATTCCAACATGCCCCAGATTGTTATTGAAAATGACAAAAATTCTATCCTAGAATAACGAAAATAATCTTAAATAAAAAAGAGTGTAAATAAAAATTACTTATGGAACCTCTTATCCCGAAAATATTCTGAATTTGGATTTCCTGAATATTTTTAAATTTTGGAAATTTTTATCCAGGATGATTTTCAATTTTGTGTTTTGGATTTTTTTGTCCAGAATGTTTTATATTTTTGAATTATATTTATTATTCTGAATTTTTCAAATTTGGGTTAAGAATAATTTTGGAAATTTCAAAAAATATAAGATGCCAAATTAAAATTGATATGGTCCAGGAAGAAATTGCCCAAATGTGGTGGATTTATTTCATATAAAGGCACATTCTGGACGAAGAAGCAACCATTTAACCATTTTCTTTTTGCCCATACAGAATGACATTTGAAAGAACTCACGCCACTAATAGTAAGGCTATATGTAAAAAGCCTTATAATTGATGCAAGGAAGTACAAGCAAACTGTATATATTGAAAAAAAAAAGATTTTTTATAATTTAATCTGGAAAATAAATTAAAACCACTCTATTTGATTCAAAATTTGAATAAATTACCAATCATGATGTTTCAATATATAATGAATTTAAAAATAAATATACATAATAAATTTTTAATTAAATAATATAAAAAAATATTGAAATAATAGTACTAAAAAATATGTATTGTGAATGTATTATTATCCAATGAAAAACTAACAATACAATAGTAGCAAGTTAAAATTGGATACGAGATTCTACGACGAAGTAGAAAGGTGAAAGAATGAAGATAGCTTAAATATTACACACTTAACTTTCTTGGTGGCTAAAGTGACATGAATGCCTTGGATAATCGTTCTATTTTCTGAATGCATCTCACGGTTCACGTAATAATCATTCTTTGAACTATTCAATTTTAGTTTATGGGTGGTGTTTACAAGAACCGTTTTTCACTTGAATGTAAGATAAATTTAGGATATTATTAATTCTAAAACAAAGCAAAAGAACATTTTTCTCCATCCATATATTTTCTGTTTTATATTTTAAAGTTACTTTTTTATCACAGTTTTATCTTTAAAAAACTTTTTATGAATTGAAAGAGAAATGAGTATATAAATTATTTTATCTCGACCTTATATAAGACTATATTAATACCGAAACCTGGAACATTTTGATAGCAAAAAAAGAAAAAAAAATATGAACAAGCTATTGCCAACTAAGAGACGTGTGTGTTTATTTGTGTCTTTTCCCAACAACGGACCACCCTGTTCCTTGTAGTTCCAAAATCAATGACCTAAACTATGTTCCAACTTATAACCACAACTGCATTCTTCCTTTCTTTCAAAGCAAAGTAACACTCTTTCCCTTTTCATGCTACCCAACACTTCCACCACAAAAATTGAACCAACGTTTACAATGCCACTCCTTTATCATTTTTTTAACTTTCTTCCAACGTTGCCCCAGAAGCCTTGTTCTCAAGAAAAAAAAGGCATAATTCGGTTGGCCATTGTACCCTTCACCAACAAAAACAATGAAACAATAACCAAACAAACAGAATGATAATAACTTGTCTGGAAAGAAGTTCCTCAATTTGTCAAACGCCAATCAAAATTTGATTTACTTGCCATCATATTGATAAAGACTTTTCCTATAGGTTTCAACATGTTATTTAAGTTCAAACTTTGTTGCATCCCTTATGAAAACTTTCTGTAATGTATCATTATGGTGTATGTAACTGAGTCTGGGCAATGAAAATGTTGGGTTTTGTTCTCGTAAAGGAGGTCACAACAGTGCTGCTTAAGACACGGAGGTCATTTTGGTTCCTCTCTGTATCAAATACTTGAAGGAATTGAGAGAGAAAGAAAGGGGTGTGTGTGGGGGACCAAAGCATGCATATGCTTTTTGTTGCTCTATACATGCATGCTTTGAGACTGCTAAAGTAACTGTCATGGGGAGGGAAGGAATTTTTGAAATTGGCTTTTATTTTCGTTTTGTCTTTGCAACAAGCATGCGTCTGGTCTTTTTCTACTCTTTGAATGCCATTTGGCTATCCATTTTTGTTTCATTCATTACAACATATTCCATGAGGTTTTGCTCTTTGCCTTGTAACACTATATTCTTTTCTACATACTAGGTAACTCAATAGTCAATTAAAGTACACAGATTTAGGTGAAATCCTTAATGTCTGTAATTGAGTATGTTCTTTTGTGCCTTAAATCACAAAATCTGATTGCACACTCATCATTAGCTTAATAATATATGCACCTAGATTTCAGTTTAGAACTTTGTCACATCCTCTGAAAATTAGGTGGTTCTTATTGTGTTTTGAGAAGCATATAGAAAATGATACTCCAAGTAACATATTCTTCATTTGCTCGAAAATACCTCATTCTTCTGGATTGTTTGGCTAAACATAATATCATTTTCATTTCTCAATCCGTGACAGCATTGCCAGCCTGATAGGCAAAGGGGTTGAATGAGACTTATCAACAAACAAAACGTGATGACTGAAGAGTTGAATGTGACCCTAGAAGCAGCACAATGCTGTCTTATTACATTATATTTACTTTTATATTCATTTTGTTCCACAAAATTATTTGCCTCGGCATCAAGTGCTTCTTTGAAGGTATTTTCCTAGTGGAAGTGTTTCTTGGAGCTTTGTGCAGTTGCATCTTTAGTCCTTTGGGAAGACTTACAGAACCTACAGATAAGAAACAAAAAACAAGCTATATTCTTACAGATAATGTGACAAAAAAATGCCATCATCTCGTGATGATTAGTAGCTATTGCTTCCCCCAAATCTTATGCACATCAGTTCAAAGCCAAGATGGGACCAAACTTGTGAAGAAACAATATGTGCATCATAAATTAAACTGAACAAATGATATTAATATCTGTTAGGCTCAATTTCAGCTAAAGGTTAACTAATCACTTATCAGTGACCCCTTTTAGATTTGGTTCACTTCATGGTGCATTGGCATTTCAACATTTGACATTACTACTGATAATTGGTGGTTTATGTTGCCAAAAACAAAAATTTGTAACGTACATTATGAATGACATAATGGCAGTGTATGTTACATACATGTGACTCAAAATGGCAGTACATACATGTGACTCAAGGTTGGCTAGGTTAGCTAGTTAAGTGTCTTCTTGCAATAACTGAAACTTATATTCAATTTTTAATTGGATTTGGAGAAGGGAATTAATTACCTTGCTTTATGTCACTCGTGCTTCTAGATTTAAGATTACATAGCCACTAACAATATCTGTGTAGTGCTGCGAAATGGAGTTCATATAATAATTCTAATCATGTGTCTATTCAAACCTTGTCGCTTGAGATCCTATGTTTTGAGATTTCTTTGTTGGTGGAAAGCACTTTAAATGCTCCATACATATAACGGCTTCTTGTAGAACTGCTTTACTACAATACAATATGATTCTATAGGCAATGAATATGTGTCTTTTGACACTTTTTCACAATAGTATAGTGTTTTTTTGTAAAAACTAAGGCCACAAATGTTCTGGTTTTATGTTGATTTCTTATAGGAATTTGATTTTTTCAGTCTCATTTGGAGTAGTATGGGATCTTTGGTGTAGTATTTAATTGTGTGGTTCTCTTCTCTAGTAGCTTTGGTAATAGCTAACTCTGGAGATGAATTATCCAAATGTTTGGGTAGTTCCATAAGTATTTTTATCTGAGAACAATCTAAAATTTTTATGCTGATCAATTTTTGGAGGCAATATTTTGCTTTAATTTACAAAGGGGAAAGAAAGAAAAAGGTGAAGTTGGACAAGGGAGAGAAAAATGATTGTTTGGATGTGGTAAGAAGTGAAATAGGAATAATGCAAAGAAGCAAAGAGTGAATTATTGTGGGAGGAGTGCACAGGTATAAAGTGGGGTGATCAGTTTTTGGAATCTTTTCAAGATGTTAAAACATCATTCTCACAAAGTAAGAAGAAAATGGGACACTTTGTAGAGGGTGGAAAAAGCAAAAGTAGGAAAAGAGGACAAGGTGTTCCCTCAATCAACCTTCCCCTAACAAGGTTAGCTCCATCACTGTCTTTCATATTGTGGACATATGAGTCACTTTTACTTTCCTGTCAAAGACTCCCTTTGTCACACTTGCCCTGCACCCCAATCACAAAATAATGGCAAATTTTCTGTTTCTACTTCTCTCCTTTCTTCCCTCCCCAGTTACTCAATTAATCAATACTGATGATATATTGACAACATACACCAAATTATAACTGGAAAGAAAATTATTATTTTTTCGTAAATCAAAATTGTAAACTGGTGCATTTCAATTTACAGTTGTTAAAAGTAACATTTTTCATTAATCAATACTATGGTACAATCATCTTTAACAATTAACAAGGACTCAATGGGCATGTACTCTATTTACCCATTATATTAGGTTGTACAACAATGAGCCATCTTTATACTGTGACAGTACAAAAGTTAATCCAAAATTCCCACTTGTTACTGCAACAACAGTAGGTTGTACATCCTGATTGAGCAAAAATTCAATGAAACTTATTTAATCTTATAAAAACCATTTATGCATTCAACACACTGAGTTTAAACTTAATTAGTTTTGATCTCTACATAAACCACAAAATCTATACATATAGTTTTTAATCTCTTTTTTAATTCTTAGACATCCTAATGATCTTGATACAAGGATATTGAGAAATGTGGTTGACTTTTGTTTCTGGCATTAGTGTATCAAATAATGTAGCCACCTTCAATGGCAACATAGAAAAGGGAGATAAATTAGTTGGAAAAATAAAATAAGTGTAAATTATTCAGAGGCTCTCAAATGCCCTTGAATAGGGTCATAGATAGCAGTATATCACCTTATAAAAAAGTTTTCATTCAAGCCTTAAAGCAGCTCAAGTTCAATAATGGTAGCTGAAGAAATGATGCCCATGTGCTGCACAATGCTTTTTGCCTTTTAATTTATCTCCATGAATTGCTTTTATCTATACACATTATCTAAAAATATATTTTAATAAGCTTAGAATTTTATATTTTACACCAGTCATAAACACACTTTAAAAAGATTCACAAATACTGCAACTATTGATAACTTAATTTTAAGCAACTATAGAAAAATTGTCAATCATGATTGCAATCATTTTGTTTCCAAAAGTTCATCAATACAGTTATGTGGTTATGCAGAATGGACAAATACCCATCAACATGTTTTGGAAGACAAATCTCTGAATACAGTTGCTTACTATGTTTTCTAATATTCAAGAGACTACTCTGTATAAGCTTTTAAAATTAAAGTTGATTTGAACAAAACTTTCTGGGACATTATTGCATTTTATCTTCTCTATTCACTCCTTTTCTAGGTAACTTCAACATTTTTTTAACATAGTTTAGCCTCCTCAATTTTAGTTTAGAGATCATAAGTGTAAAATTTAAACTCACTAGTATTTTACACACTAAAAAAATGTTAAACTACCATTAGACTTAATTGGAAACTTATTGTTATGAGCTTTTTTATTTAAGTTGAGGAAGTTTAGGTAGTATAATAGAAAAGGTCAAATAAATAATTTTAAAAAGAATGAAAGTAATGTAATTATCCAAACTTTCAATTATATACACTAATATGCAGGAAGTCTCATTGCTGACAGAATACTCTAAAATGGACATTGTGAAATGATGTCATTAGGTATAAATTGGTAGCATCATTAGTTGATAAGGAAGTGGTCCATTTCCATGATGGAAACAGCATCAACACAATGGAGAATAAGCAGCAGCAAAGAAGATTATGGAAAAGAGAAAGTTGGGGAAGCAATTGAAGAAGGAAAAAGAGGAATTTGTACTAGATGGTGGTGTGATGCAAGTACCTCCAATGAGAGGAGTTTAAAGACTCTCAAACTGGTTTTTGAAACTAGGACTAATCAGATAGGGTCCAATAAATCTTAAACTTTACCTTGGATGTTTTCTGTTGTCTTCTCACTCAACAACACTGTCAAATTACCATCATGTGAGTGAGAGTACCTTAAGTTTTTCAAAAGGATGCAAGAGGAACTTGATGCCAATACACCATTCTTTTAAATCCTCAAACTAAATGCTATGTAAAATAACCAAAAGTAAAGTTATCTTCACTATTTGATTCCATTTTTCAATGCCTCAGATGAAATTTTCTTTCAATAACTATACTATTAGCATTAGTGCAGAGTATAAACTCACTATGTCAGTGATTCATTTATTTCAGGAAACTTATTGATCATAAAGAGAAAAGATAAATATATCAAGTCTTACCTTCTATATAGATGCATGCACAAAAGGTTCATTTCATTTTTAGACTTAGAAAGAAAGAGAAGTACAGTTTCATGTCAGATTAACTGTTGAAATTTATTAACAATTTTTAATTTAGAATTTTGACAGCATTTATATAACATAATAGGTTGGCATTGAGTTTTCATGTGTCTAAAATTTATAGGTACTTCTCTAGTAGCTAAACCTGCATCAGTGCACTGGATTGTACTGAGTCTGCTAAGGATCTTTGCTATTCAAGGGTACCATGATAAAGGGTTGGAACCTTTATGGCCTAATTTTTATACAAATAGTAACAAAATTGTGTGGTTGAGTGCATGCATGGTTCCAAATCAAGAGTGATTCTTCTGTTACAAAAATTTAAGGTAAAGATGATGCCCCATTCAAGTTAAGGAAATTTTCTGAATTTAAAGCACACTTACCAATGACCACTGCACTTACCTCACATGATACAAGTAGGGACAAGACAAAAGAAAATGGTCTAGGCACTGCACATTCTCATTAACCTTTCTCAAAAATAGAAGAGAAAACCTTGAATGAATTTATTTTAAACATAAACAAGAATAGAATAATTTTTTTTATTATAATTATATATATATATATGATATAAGTAAAAGTTATTCAGTGTAAATAAAAAAAAAAGGATTTCTACCTTTTATTTTAATCTTAGATTATAATTTCATCTTATATATTTTTGAGAAAGTAACTCTTATACCGAATGTGTACATTATCTGATGTACCTAATATAATAGTTCTAACTTATTTAAGTATATCTATAGTTTATAAAAAAAATTATAAGAATATTTTATACTGGCATGTGTTTGTGATTGCTAAAATATAATCATATTTAGTTTTTTTTTCTTTAAAATAACTTATTTAATTTGTAATCCATGTACAAAATATTTAGTCTTTTTGCTATTTTCTTTTAATCCTGAGACATTTTCATTTTAGTTTCTATGGTATTTTTTTAATTTAGAATTAAACTGATTGAAAAATATTCATAGAAACTAAAAAAATAAATAAAAGACCAAAATATTTCATTTAAAAAAACTGAAATTAAACATAATTATACTTTAGAAACTGAATTGATATTAAAACCATAGTTTTATGTGCATAACATTTGTTAGATAAATTTGAAGTTTTCTTCCATTAAATTATTACAGAAGAATGTAACATCGTTGTCCAATTTATTGTGAAGAAGGTTTCTGAATGAACAGGCCAATGTGTTAATTCCAAAAACGACATGTTTTTGTTGTTTGTCATGTTTGAGTGAGTGTCCGTGACTGCGTTGTCACTGCAACATCATCTCTGTACCAAAGACAAAACACACACAAAATGAAGACAAAATGGCCTTTTTAAACACCTATTAATGTTATTGCATTCCAGTATCATATGCTTTAATCACCAATAATTTTGTCATCATTTTATTTTTAAAAATATATCACTAATTAAAAAAATTAAAAATCTTAACTCTTTATGCATATAGAACTTTTAAGAGTAATAAAATTGTATATTTATATAATATGGTCCTAAAGATATGAGAGGGTCATTCTGTGACAGTGAAGAGAGGACAATAGAATCCTAGCTGTTATCACTTTGCATTGGTCCTTAATCGGTGGATTTTTTTGTCATTTTTTGTATTTTTGTGTCTTCTTTTTTCTTATGTGGTCAATTTATTTTCCTTTATTGTCTTCTATAATTGCTCAACAATCTGTTTCCATATCATGTAACACTATTTCATTTTATTATTATTATTTTTATTATTATTATTATTTATATTGAATTTTATTTTTGTGAAGTAAGTGATATGATGCATGCAGGTCCATTCTTTGAATTTTGAGTAGTTCTAGACCACATAGTACATATAAGCTTAATGACACCATGTTTACATATTAAATGTGAATTCAAAGTTTTGACCTCATATCCCACATACATCTTCAAGTTGTGCTGCACAATTTTTTTTTGCTGATTTTTAGTGACATCAATCTGACATATGCATACATAATGGTAAAATATTATATAACAATTTACGAGAGTAATAGTTAATAATTAATGAATATTTTTTATCAATAAAAATAATTAAATAAAAGTGATTATTTGGTGTATTTTAACTTAAATACAAAAACAGATTTGAGTTAAAGATTAATAAGTTGGTTCAGGACAGTCAACTAATAAAAACAAAGAACAAGTTCGTGAATATTTATAAGTAGGTAAATATATAATTGGAAATAAATCTTTTCGTAAGTTTTTCAGATTAGTCAATTTTCTAGTTTATCAAAACATTGATACATAGCAGAAAATGCAAAAACAAAAAACACACATCACTATAATAAAATCATGAACTAGAAACAATTGTTAGAGACCAAAATAATTAGTTGTAATAGTAACTAAATTAGAGACAATTTTAGAAACTAAAAAATTATTGGTTTCTAAATTAGTTTCTATTATTGTTAAATAGTTTTTAAATTGGTATCTAATTAGCAACCAAGGTTTTAGAGACCAAATTTAGAAACTACCAAACCTTGGTTGCTAATTAGATATCAATTTAGAAACTATTTAACAATAATAGAAACCAATTTTTTGTTTAGTTACTAAAATGTCTCTAATTTAGTTACTATTGCAACTAATTATTTTGGTCTCTAAAAATTGGTTTTTATTTCATGATTTTCTTGTAGTGCAGAAACTCCAACATCTGTTTAGACCTAATAAATCATTGTTATGTTATTCTCTTACTAGTTTTGGTTTTACATTTAAAATAACCACTTAATCTTGTTTAGACTATGTAAATATAACTTGTGTTTCTGAATAAGGTGGATTAAGATCGATTAATTTGGTAAGTTATGTATGGAAATAAATGATAATACTTTTATTTAATATATCGATTGGGATATTCCTGAAATATCCTACTTTTTTTTATTTGATTCTTTACTAATCAACAAAATAATAACTCTAACAACTTAATCAAGTCACATAAACTACCATATAAACCACAACTATTCTCTTTGATGTATTGATCACACCCTAACATTCTTCTTTTGAGTGCACCATTAGACACTTTGGGAGATTCCTTGATATAACCCACATACACATCCAAATACATTGGTGTATATCATAATCTTTAACTGAAGTGGCAAACATTCTCATTGCTCCATAGATATTGAAATGTTATTAGTAAGCTATTATAATGCTAATATTATATTATATTATGAGCCATAGGTGTTTGCCATATGTGGATGAATGGTGTTTAAGGCATTAAAATTATGTTATTAGTAAAATTGCATGCGTAATATATCTTTACCAAATATTCTAGATGACGTGTCTTCCACCCTAATTGCTTCTATACAATCACCATCTATAGGAATCTATTGTGGGACATGTGAAGCACAAATATGTCACATTCCATATCTAAAACACTAACAAAAATGTAATGTTCATATTCCTCTCTAGAAACGTGTGCCAATTTTATTTTACATATTCTTTAGAGGTAAGTTTGGAGTAATTTTACTTTATTTTTAATTTACACTAATTTTCAGGTTTTAATTTGTAGTTTTAGTTTTTTTGTTTTAAAAATTTATTTCCATACTTGTAATTTTAAAAATTCACTTAAAGGTTGTGAGGTTAAATTTGATAGCTAATATTAATAATTTTCTTGTATTTTAAAACACAACATCACTTGTTTAGATATTACTAACTTGAACAAAATTATCTTCTATGAAGACTTCATATCATACATGATTAACTTTGGTAAAAACAATTAAGAACTTAATAACTTTATATTCCGAGAAAATATGTAGGATTTTCTAGAAAACATTATGCTATTTTAATTTTTAAAAACTGCATTTATAAACTAGTTTTCTAAGAAACAAACACATTAACAAGTGAGTGATTTTAGATATTGACAATTTTATTAATTATTTTATATAAATAAAAAATTATAGACATTAAAGTAATATAAGTAAAAAAAAAATTAAGAGTAACAAGAGTTGAATCCAATGGTTCCACAAATGATAATATGTGATTTAATTCATCAAAGTCATTTTATCATCGTTATTTTTCAAATGTAGTTATTTCTTCAAAATTTTGATATGTTAATCATAAAAATTTTAGTCAATTCTTTAATTTGATATTTAATGTTAAACTACATAATATAAGAAATTGCTTATTTAATAAAAAAATTATCTTGTAATAATGTCATTCAACATTGTATAAATTTATGTTTTATAATAATTTTATAAATTTGATGTTTATGTAAGCCAACATATTTAATAATTAAAAATAAATAAATATATAAAAAATGTTTATCTCATAGTTACTTAAAACTAGCAAATGGACAAAACTATCTACTGAAAGTTAGCATTCAAATCAAATATAAGTCCGTTTAAACACCTTTATCAGATTCTGGGTAATCTACTAAATCTTATTTCCAAAGCAACTATATTTTTCAATATTTTTAGTTTTTCAAAAAAGTATTCATATTCTTAATAACTAATAATTGGTGATTAATTTATCTGGTGTTTGATATAAGTGGATATTGGAAAATATAATAATTAAATATTGTGATATATATAACAGTATCCTTATAAAAAGAATAACACATAAAATATAGGTTTTAAGTGAATCAAGATTAAAATCTTCTCAATAATTTAAAAAACATATCTCCATCATGCTGGTTCAACCCATGATCCTTGAAAACCCCAGCCTTCAAAATGTTTTATGCTAAACAATAACAAATAAACAATTAGCATATATTGTCATAAATTTGGACGTGGAATTGCAGAGAGTGCAATTCTTTTGAAAATGCAAAGGATCCGTATCCTTTTAAAAGTAATTTCCCAAAGATCTAAAGTTAAATCCCAACAGTAACACAATTGTACTCTTTGATAAAAGACACCTCTCTTGCATGTAAAAGTTTGTTTTTCTTGCCAGTAATATGAGTATTTGTCTTAATTCAATTTTACAACACTTTCTTAATAAAATTGGCCTAATTTAATAACTCTACATAATTAACTCTAATTAAATTATTGAAGTGTCGTATTTCCTAAGAGTGTAGGTTAATGACGGTTTATATACACATTATTTTTTTAATATTACTTTAATATTTTGATATGTCTTTTAATAATAAAATCGTGATGGAGTTTCAAGTTTCCAAATATATAATATCTTTGATGATGCTATTTCAACGAATTTGAAGTTAGAAAATTGACGTTGTTCGTAGGAATCGAAAACTCGTTACCTTAACTCTCAACTGAGAGACTTTATTTACACATTTTTATCCAAAATGAACAATACCTCAAATGCAATAATCAATCTTATCTCAACGAATTTGAGGTCGAAACACTAATACTGTCTTTAGAAATTAAAAACTCGTTATCTTAACTCTCAATTAAGGGACTTTATATACACCTTACTCTTCAAAACAGATAATATCTTATATGCAGTAATTAAGCTTAGTAATGTTATCTAAGGTGTGAAAATTACTTTCACTTCTGTAAATCACAAAATTAAGAAGAAAGAATAGTTGCATAAGTTAACTTATAAAATTTATGATTCATAATAAAACTATGTAATTGAAAATTCAGGGCATGCACTTGTGTGAGGTTGTGTTCCCAACCCTAGAGTTCAATAATATGTTTCTGACATTTTTGTAATCTGAATGAATGTGACACTTGAGTTTTGTTTGACAACAGTGAGAAGAAGTAGAAGAATAAAAGCAAATGAAGGGTAATGTTAGGGTTAATGTTGAGGTAGTAGAAGGTAGGAGAAGAGTAGTGTTAGTGAGAATGTAACAAGAAAAGAAAAGAAAAGAAAAGGAAGAAAGATAAGTTGGAAAAGGAAGGAGTGTGGTGGGTCACAGAAAGAGAGAGGGGATGGCAGTGGCAGCTTTTGCTTTTCAAAGTTTTACTCTTTTTGAACAATTTTATGGGAATGACTGTCTGCAGTGGGAATAGACCAAAGAGACCAAAGTGTGATGGTTAGCTCATAGTGGTTTATGGAATCTATAAAGCACATCCCATGCCATCACCCAACATCCATTTACACCACAAAAGACATCACCTCATATTGTTTTTTATATCAAACATATACCAAAGCTAACTCAATTTCCCTGCTTCATCCATGCTGGCTCACCAAATCTCCCATCAATCTTGAGCCCCCAGAACTCCAATGTCCTCGAGATTCTCACATTCTCAATACCTTAATATTATAAAATTTAACTTTAGGACTCTACTAAATGGCCAAACTCCACAGTTTTGGATTCTCCACGCAACAAGCTTTTCCTAGTCTAACAGATTAGAAACAAGTAAATTTAAATACTCTAGTAATGTACTACTGCTGAATCAAACACGTAGGATTATGGTTCTTTGCACCCAGAAGGGGAAAAAAAGCACTAGGGTATTATTCTTTTGTTCTAAATGTGTCTGCATAATATTCATTAATAAAATCTAATGATATCTCTCATGCGCCAGTACTTTTTTTTTTCTTTTTTCATTTTTTGCTTTATCTACTACTTTGCTGATGCATATATAGTTTCGTGAAAACTTCTTTATGCTTTAAGTGCATGTGCATGATTAAGTAACTCAGTGAATTTCCCCTTCTCTCCCTGCCACATATGCCATGGAAACTTTTACCCTGAATTGGTTTATTCATCTGTTTTTGTTCTGAGATTAGGCCATTATATATATAATATTTTGTTTACAGCTTCCTGACTCAGTGACAGGCATGCTACTTCTCTTTATGCTGTCTAAAAACATGTCTTTTTTCACCCCCTTGGTCTGACACGAGATTTTTCGGTGAATGAGATTCTAGCATGGAAAGAAGGAAGTGAGTTTCTTTTCTTATTTTGAACACCGCAGTGATGAAAGAACACCCTTTTGAGAACTGTTAAACGTTCCATATTTACATCTCTGTGGGTTGAAGTTAGAAACCTCACCTCAAGTGAAGTGTACTTGCATCTTGTTCCTTGGAAATTCCAATGGGGACGCCAAGAGGAACAACTCTTCTCTTCTACACATTGTTCTTCTTTTGGTGCTCCGCAGATGCTGTGCTTTCTCCTAAGGGAGTGAACTTTGAAGGTAAATTTGGAGTTTTGCTCCTTCTTTTCCCTTGTTCATAGCTTCATAATATGCTGAGTTTTGAATTGGGTCTCTCTTTAATGCAGTGCAAGCCTTGATGAGCATAAAACAATCTCTGGAGGATCCACATGGTGTTCTAGATAATTGGGATGGGGATGCAGTTGATCCATGTAGCTGGACTATGGTCACATGTTCTTCAGAAAACTTGGTCGTTGGACTGTGAGTCTTCCTTCAATCTTATAATTAAGTTAATGAAAGAGTATTTGAATTTTGATGAAACTTGTGTTGTCTTGTCTTGTTTGATGCAGGGGCACTCCAAGCCAAAGTCTTTCTGGTACTCTATCTCCAAGCATAGGAAACTTAACCAACCTTCAGATTGTGTAAGTAATTGCAATGCTCTATGCAATTTAGTACTCTCAAGATGGATGCTTCTTATTGACTATAAGGGCTGTTTTGGACAACTTTTCAGGCTGCTACAGAATAACAACATAAGTGGTTCAATCCCTTCGGAGCTGGGAAAACTTCCTAAGCTTCAGACCCTTGATCTCTCAAACAACTTCTTCAGAGGGGAGATTCCTCCCTCTCTGGGGCACCTGAGAAGCCTCCAATACCTGTAAGTGTACAAGAGCTTGGAGTTGATATCTTGACATGAAGCCATTTTCAGTATCAATCTCTAATGTCTAATGCTAAAAGTTCCCTAAAATTGTTTCAGGAGGCTCAATAATAATAGTCTTGTTGGTGAATGCCCAGAGTCTCTGGCTAACATGACCCAGCTTAATTTTCTGTAATACACATGAACTCTTCTGTTTTATACTTCTATCTTATGCATTATTTCAGTTTATATTTCCAGTTTGGTGTTCCTGAAGACGTTTTTTGTATTTTGATTATAATTCAGTGATTTGTCATACAACAATCTTAGTGGCCCGGTGCCCAGAATTTTAGCCAAATCATTCAGGTAACTCTCTTTCTCTCTCTGTGATGTATGTGCATTTTTGCTTACAAGGAAAACAGAAAATTGGGTACTAGCTGATAGATTAATCCTATTCCTTTGTATTGTTTCAGCATTGTTGGAAACCCACTTGTTTGTGCCACGGGAAAAGAGCCAAATTGCCATGGGATGACATTGATGCCTATGTCCATGAACTTAAACAATACCGAACGTAAGAACTCCTCAGTGTTGCCATGTTTTTTAAAATTGATTGTTCTTCCAAGCCTTGTGTCAGTCATTGTGTTGATGCTGATAGCAGTGTCTTTGCTTCCCCAGATGCTTTACAAACAGGCAGACCAAAAACTCATAAAATGGCAATTGCCTTTGGCTTGAGTTTGGGATGTCTCTGCCTCATAGTTATTGGTTTTGGAGGTGTTATTTGGTGGAGACACAAACACAATCAACAAGCATTCTTTGATGTTAAAGGTACTTTCCGATTGCACACCTTAAATGAGATCAATTTCAAATATGCATCATTACATAAGAATGTTCTCGTGCGTCAAAAATTACCAGTTTGAATTCATTTTGTTAACTGTTTCAGACCGGCATCATGAAGAAGTCTATCTTGGAAACTTGAAGAGGTTCCAATTCAGAGAACTCCAGATTTCTACTAACAACTTCAGCAGCAAAAACATACTAGGAAAAGGTGGTTTTGGAAATGTCTACAAAGGAGTTCTTCCTGATGGTACTCTTGTAGCTGTCAAGAGGCTCAAAGATGGCAATGCCATTGGAGGGGAGATTCAATTTCAGACCGAAGTTGAAATGATCAGCCTGGCAGTGCACCGAAACCTCCTCAGACTCTATGGATTTTGCATGACAACAACAGAAAGGCTTTTGGTTTATCCATACATGTCCAATGGCAGTGTTTCTTCCCGTCTCAAGGGTAAGCTCAGCAGTCAAATTTCATACTCAAATTAAGAAAACATATTCTGTTTTTTACTTTTCATCACCACCACCAGCAACAAAGCTTCATCTTACTAGCTGATTCACCGTATGAATGTTTTCAGATGTACTTTCACTTTGCATAAATAACTTTGAAAGTATCACCTTATGTTTTCAATTAGTTTTCATTGTAACAAATTTTAAAATAAACATAATGTGAGATTTCTTATATTATTTGTGAAAACACAATGTACCTAAGGATTCTAATACCAAATTGGTGGTTTTCAGGTAAACCAGTGCTGGACTGGGGCACTAGGAAGCACATTGCTTTGGGAGCAGCAAGAGGACTACTGTATCTTCATGAGCAATGTGATCCAAAGATAATCCACAGGGATGTGAAAGCTGCCAACATATTGCTTGATGACTACTGTGAAGCTGTAGTTGGAGATTTTGGGTTGGCAAAGCTTTTGGATCACCAAGACTCACATGTCACAACTGCAGTTAGGGGCACAGTGGGGCATATTGCCCCAGAGTACCTCTCCACAGGACAATCCTCTGAGAAGACTGATGTTTTTGGATTTGGCATTCTCCTCCTTGAGTTGATCACAGGCCAGAGGGCTCTAGAGTTTGGAAAATCAGCCAATAACAAAGGAGCCATGCTTGATTGGGTGAGTTTGTTTCCCTTTATTCATCAATACACCTTCCCTTTATCTTAAACCAAATGGTAAGTCTAAGTCCTTATATTGTTGACATTCAGGTAAAGAAAATTCATCAGGAGAAAAAGCTTGAAATTCTAGTAGACAAGGATCTCAAGAGCAACTATGACAGAATTGAACTTGAGGAAATGGTTCAAGTGGCCCTCTTGTGTACTCAGTATCTTCCAGGGCATAGGCCTAAAATGTCTGAAGTGGTACGCATGCTTGAAGGTGATGGACTAGCAGAAAGATGGGAAGCTTCACAAAGAGTTGACACAACCAAGTACAAACCCCAAGAGTCCTCTTCATCAGATAGGTATTCTGATCTCACTGATGACTCCTTGTTGTTAGTCCAAGCCATGGAGCTCTCAGGACCCAGGTGAATCAATTGTCCAGTGTAGTACATTTTTTTTAAAGGTTTTTAAAGAAAGCATATGAAATTCAAGAGCATATGATAGTTGAATCTTTGTTACAAGAAGATTATAAATGTTGTATGATAGAGATTTATCAAAGCTGAAAACGGCTTTGGTAATGTTTACTTTCAAATGTACAGAATCTCATTCGTTGAATGTTAATTTTGTAATAGTATTATTAAAAATGAATTGCAGTGAAACATCTTGTGATGGTATGAACAATGATCTCAACTTGCCTTCTGTAGTTTTTTTGTCCTTCTTACATTTCAAGCACTACAAAATGTGTTAACTAAAAGTTAGAGACCGAAAACTGAGCATTCACCTTATTAATATAAAAAAATCAACCATCAAACAGGTTGATGAATATAAACTAAAAAAGAGAAAAAGTTATTTTGAAAGAATTAAGATTTCAACAAACGTTTCCTAAACATTACTAACTAATAACATAAGTTCTGCTACCAAACATGCTTAACATCTTATTTGATGTCCTTATGAGCTACTCTTTTCCAAATTGTGAACCTTCTACTCCTATACCAGAAATGTTATTTAAATCATTTTCAACATAATGAATCAAATTTTGCAAACAAGAATGAAAAGAACACAGAGCTTGAGCAAAATGAACAAATGAAGAGGCTTGTGTCAAAGTTTACTGTGTTATTTATGATGTTTACTTTAGGCATATGAGTTGCAACCAATTACACATCATGGTTTTGAAATTCAAACTACATTAACAACAATAACACACGACCATAAACTCATAATCCATGTTTATGAAAATGTGAACCACTTAAGTGGTCCCATGGTAAGGTGCAACGGTCCTTTACTTTGGTAGTTGATCCATTTAGGTTTGTCCCAGGGAAAGTTGCAATGGTTATTCTTTCTATATAAAGCTAGGCATAAGTGTTGTACCCCTTTACCTAACAATAGGATTTCTCATCCACCTACTTGATCTAGTCTCTTAGGTAACTTCAATATTTATTTTGCTTTTTATACTTAATCTATGTTTTTAATAAACTTATATATGTTAATGAGTCTAAGTATTCATATAAGTTATTAGGTTAACTATTAAAATCAATAATAAAGATGAAAATATATTTCACCGTTATACAAAAAAGATCAAAATTAAAAGTTAGAGTATTCATAGTGAAAGATTAAAAAAAATAATACTGGAAGCACTTTTAATATTTCACTGAAATTTTGTTGGTGAAATATTGTGTGTGTGTGTGAGTGTGTCGTAATGCTACTTTATTGTTATTGTGGTTGAATTATTAGGGGAAAAGTTAAATACTTCAAAAAATAATATCTTAGGGTATCCTGTAGAGCAAGATTTAAAAGAAAATGGAACAAAGAACAGATTTTTACGTTTCACAGTCCATGGGCTTTATTTTGTGAAAGGAAGAAGGCAATTTCTCTCTACACCATATAATTTAATACATCCACCCAACATAAAATTAAAATTCAATATTGCCCCTTGGTTTCATGTTTGTTTACGGATGTAGAAGTCCGGAAATGATTGTTATATACTCTAAATTTAAATAATCGAAAAGTCATTTTCGTGTTTCATTTAAGCTTCTGAATGGTCATATTCGAAAGTGAGTTATGAGTTTTGAATTTCCATGTCTAGAATAGTGTGTTGTAAATGATGTTGAAGATCGGGATCCATAACATATTTATGTTTGCTTATGGATCTTGGTATCCGAAAGATCATTTATGTTGTCCAGGTAAACTTCCAGATGGTCAAATCTAGAAGTGACATATTAGTTTTGAACTTGTATATCCAGAATTTTATAATTTGATTTACAAATATGAATATTTGAAAGACAAAAACTTTTATATTATTAAGAAACATATTCTTGGACCTCTATTCTAGAAACACCTTTTTCTTACGTAACCCCTATTCCAGAATCACTCAAAATTATCAAAGATAATTTTGATATTTTAAAGAATGTAAGGGTGCAGGAAGAAAAGTGTAGGGGTGCAATAAGAAATACCCCATGATTGAATAGGTAAGGCCTCATTAGCTATGGCCTTCAGTCCTGAACTCGGATTGATTTTCAAAATAATAATTTGCAAACGCTAACCCGTTCAGGAATGAGCCACATTTCTTCAATTTTAATAAAAGTCATTAGCCCAAAAATATTAGGCTTTTTCATCCTGCACCCCCATAATTTTTTAAATCACCATTTTACTCTTTATAAAGGTAACTTATATATTACGTGTTTTGAAAATCTTTCAAAGCAAGCTTTCTCAAAATTGTAGAACATGATTTCCAAAACAAAATTTCTAGAATAAGATTTCCAACACAACCTTTCTAGAATGTATAACTTTTTTAAAACAAAATTTTCATAACTAGTTTTCTAAAATAAGTAGGCTCAACAAATGAGATATTTTTCGAAATAAAATTTTCAGAACAAACATCAACATATGAGATACTTTATTGAATTGTAAATCTATTTATCATCTGTTAAAAAATATATTAAAATTTAATTTGTAAATCATTTATTAAAAATCACAATGACTTACAAAAATATTTAGTATAGCACTATTATCAAACGAATTCATTATTTTTAGACAAATGTAACTAATCATCCTTTGAGAAAAATTCTCTTTCATGATTTGCCTAAAGAGAGAAAGACAAAAACTACTTTGTATTTTAGGGTGTCTCAGAAGTCTTATTTCAGAATCTATCACTCTCAAAATGAATTAGGTTCCTTGTTTTCACATACATTGCTTCGTTTCCTTGAATTATATACATAACTTTCCTTTCAAATATTAAAAAATGACAAAAAAAATCATACTTTAAAAATTATAGTTACAATCATGTATGATAACACTAATAATTATTTCAAAATATACTCTGACATAAAAAGTATTTTAAAACATATATTTAGGTTAATTTTAATTGATTGATAATGTACAAAAATTAAAATACGATCAAAGTAAGGGTTAGAAAAGAAACATATATTGGTGTCTAAATTACACTTTTGTAAGTATTTTTCATATATGGTAATGTGTGTTTTATATGTTCACAACACAACAACTCACACTACAAGAAAATTATGAAATAGAAATAGAGATCATTTTAAAAACTAACAAAAAAATTGGTTTATAAATTAATTTATATTATTTTCTATTATTGTTAAATAGTTTCTAAATTGGTATCTAATTAGCAACTAAGGTTTTAACTACCAATTATTTAGTTTCTAAATTTGGTAGCAAAAACTTTAGTTGCTAATTAGATACCAATTTAGAAACTATTTAACAATAATATAAA
This sequence comes from Phaseolus vulgaris, assembly GCF_051622355.1. NCBI lineage: Eukaryota > Viridiplantae > Streptophyta > Magnoliopsida > Fabales > Fabaceae > Phaseolus > Phaseolus vulgaris. The sequence continues at coordinate 2,003,726 of NC_143505.1, forward strand.
ATAATAGAAACTAATTTAGAAACCAAATTTCTTTTTAGTTTCTAAAATGGTCTCTATTTTAGTTACTATTGCAACTAATTATTTTGGTTTCTACAAATTGGTTTCTATTTCATGATTTTCTTGTAGTGTCATATTACAATGGTTAAAAATAAAAAAAAAATAAAACAAAATTTATTAAAATATCTTCATACCAGTTATTAAAACTCTAAATGATTTTAATATAATATTGAAAAGTAAATTTTAAGCTTAAAAAAAAAGAAAATCGTTAAATAAAAATTAATTTTAGAGACAAAAAATAGTTAGTTGTTATATTGACTAAATTAGATACTATTTTAGAGACTAAAAAATTATTGATTTCTAAATTAGTTTCTATTATTAATAAATAATTTTTAAATTGACATTTAATTAGCTATCAAGATTTTAACTATCAATTATTTAGATTCTAACTATTTATCAATAATAGAATCAAATTTAGAAACCAATAATTTGTTAGTCTCTAAAATAGTATTTAATTTAATCAATATAGTCACTAATTATTTTTTATTTATAAAATTAATTTATATTTAATAATTTTTTTATAATATTAACTCAATATCATAAAATCAACTTATAAAATAAGGTTTATATCCACATATAAACTATGAAATATTATAATCTTTAGTCGATTTGATGTCTTATATCACTAATTGTGTGGTTAATACATGTTATTGGAGAGAGTCTAACTCATGTTATTATCTTTACCCTTTGATTATTCTCTCAATTTGTAGGGTTGGGGGCATTCATATATATATAAGCAAGGAGAAGGAGAGGTAGATAATGACCAGACATAATTGAATTAAGTGTTACCTAATACTTAGGAGAAAAGTGTGTCTCTCCGAAGTTTGTGGGCTGAAATGGTTGGTGTTATTGTGGGGCTGTCATTTGACATGGCTTAACTTAACAAGAAAGCAGGTTAAGATAACAAAATCTAGCTGCAAACCATGTCCAATACTGTGATCTACACAATCTTTCCACGTTTCAACCCATTTCCTCACTTTTCAGCCACAAGTTTTGGCAACCTATTGCACTGTCGGCATCACAATCAAAAACACTGACCCTGCATATCTTCATTGTCTTCAATCCCACAAACTTTCTCACTGCTTTATCTTAATTGCATTCCCCTCAAGTGCAACCCTTCCTTCAGATGTTGACTCTTTTTCGATACCTCTCCTAATTCTATCATCAACTAGGAACCATCTTCACATGCATGGCCCACACTATTTTAACATCTAATTCATACCAAAATTTCTATAAGCATGGTGCATACTCTTAGTAAATCCAACAAACCTTATTAAGATAGTTTCTAAATAAATAACTTTGATATGATATTATAAATATTTTAGTTTAAAGTGAGATTTATACTTATTTATATACTATAAAGTATTTGTACATCTGGTTGATGTGAATCTCCAACACAAATAGAGTTTAAATTTAACTTAATTTCACATAATTAGTTTACATATATTGTTTGTATCGAAAATAAAATTGAAAGTGCAACTCGTTGAGAATCAGAAGTTTTTTGAGGATGAGTTCTCAGCTGGTTTTCGATATAAAATGGGAAATCCACCTTAGAAAGATTCTCCGATACTTAAGTCAGTAGGAGCACAAGAATAATATGTTCTTAGCAATGTGAGAATTAAGAGTATGAGATTAGATAGATTGTACTTCTTCAATAGTAAATATTTATAGGTTGATCATGTGGTATTTTCTGAGTTGATTGTTACAAATTTTTTTGTTAGTCATGTAACTGCTAAGTAACCATTCATCATTTAAGGTTCACTGATTAAATCCTGAAAACGAGTGATCACTCATGTTGTTAATCAAATCTATAGACAAACAGAATATATATATATATATATATATATATATATATAACTTTTTTAAATTTAAAAGCCACTTAGTTTGAACTATAATTATCATTAACATCTACATTTATATAAATATTAAAATAAATATTTAAACATATTAGTGGGAAACCATTTCAAAAAGATTCCTAAGTCCAAGATGCTATGACTTGAGATGTTGATTCTAATAGTCATCATATTCGTATTTGCTGTTTAGATTTTCTGACAAAAAATAAAATACTGACTTAAATATTTTTGTATTTGTTCAAATTTGAATTTTATTTTACTTTTTAAAATTAAAAAAAAATTGTCTTTTTAGTCTTTCTCAGTTTTAATAAGTGGTTTTAATGTTCTCTCAAATACTGTTACATTCATTGTGGTTAACAGAATTAACGACATCTACGTCTACAATTAAGTGTATAATTAAAAATGTGACGTAAAAACTCATTTGGATCATTAAAGTATATTTTGAATATCTTAAATTAAATTTAAATTTCATTTGTTTTCTAAATTAAAAGATAATAATTTTGGTCTCGCAAACTTTATTTTAAAAAAACTTAATTAATATTAATCAAAGTCATATACAAAATTATTTTATAAAACTAATATTATGTTACATACAAAACTTATTTATATATATATATATATATATATATATATTATCAATTCAGTAATAAATCACATGTACCTTTTATTACACTGGTAAAAAAAAAGTTTAAATCATAGCAATCATTTTAGCAATAAAAAAGTAGTTATTGGATTATTGTCTTTGAGCATATTATCTTCAAGCAAAGATAACAACTATTTAACCGCGGTTTTATATTCACTTTAAAACAACGACTATAGTAAAAGTCACCGTTTTAGATCCTTCCTAATTCAGCACACATGGTGTCCTAAAACGGTGGTGAAGAGAAGTGGCAAGTTCACGGTAGCAGCGACGAATGGAGACACAACCTTGTACGTAAAGGCAACAATGGTAAAGAGAAGCGATTAGATCGCGATAGCGGCAACAACAACAATAGCAACAACACTCGTTTCAATTTTATAAATGTCACCGCATTTTGATAGACAATATTTAGTAATAAAAACACTTTCAAAGTTATTCTCATATAAATCAACATTTTTACACTAATATTAAAATTTAATGCAGTTCAATATTGTGATAGTAATCTAGTTCAACATTGTGATAGTAATCATTGACTTAAATGTTCACTAACAAGATACACAATAAATTAGTATTATATGTAACATGTTTCTGCTTTGGATTATATTTATCATAATATATTTACTAATTATTAAAGCTTAATTTAAAATATTCTTATATGAGCATCACATCCAATTGTATTACTCCTTTGTCAAAAGTCAAAAAAAGGACGCACGAGACAAAAAAAAAAAAGGTTTCCTTTAACATTTATTTGGACAAATTACAAAATCAAAAGTTCCCATGTAATTTCTATCAATTAATACTTGTTTTTCATCGCTAAAGTTAGATAAAATATTTACAAATAATCCAACACTTATACAATAAATTAGACAAGTGTGAAGTGAATTAGAAACGGGAAAATGATTATAAAAAAGAAGAAGAAAAGTATATAAAATGTGAAGAATGTTTATGTTTTGGGTGAATTTTAGAGTATGAAGTTGAAGGGAAATGAAAATTGAATTAGTACTCTTGTGGCCACAAAGTAAAGATTTGATCTTGATGGGGATGAGTGGGAAAAGAGACATGCATGTTTTGTTGGAGCAGCAATGGATGAAAATGAAAAGCTCTTCACTGATCCAAAAGCCACCATGTGAAGAACTTAAGAGAAGAGATAAGGGTAAACGTCCTAAAAGGCAGGACCACCAACCCCTTTGTTTGTGGTCTACATGCATCCTCATCTATTCTCTTCTTACGTGCCACACTCACATTCGATCTTATAGTTTTTCACCAACTTTATCTCACTCATCATGCTTTCAGTTGCTTCCACCTCACCATACACTCTCACAAAACTTACCACTCTGCCAAATAAGCTTCAAACATGTCATGCTCACACCTCTAATTCTAAACATAACAAATATTTGCATAAATATTCATAAAATAAATCGATAAATATGTTCATAAGTCTTTCTTGTTGATAATGTACTTATCCTTTAGAAAACATAAAATATGTTATATATATATATATGTTATGTGAGGTAAGAATATATCTTCATTTCACACTCTTGTTTTTTAAACTTAGACTTATCTCTAAATAGTTTTACAATAAATTTATTAGGTTCCCTTGTTATGTTATTTGATAATATATTACGAAGTAAACTTTAAACTTAACTCAACCTCATAAAACTAGCTCATGGGGTGAAGTTTACACCCACTTATATACAATGAAATATTCTCATCTTTAGTCGATGTGGGATCTCCAACACACTCTCCTCACGCCGAGACTGACAGCTCGTGCGTTGAACCACATATTATGGGTAATCCAATAATGGTCCGATAACGGGTGTCACGATATGCCCAACAAACACTTGTTATGATAGGTTTTAAATGACTCTGATACCATATTAAGAAGTGAACTTTAAGCCTAACACAATCCCATAAAACCGGCTCATGGTATTTATAATATATGTCACATATCTTGCCTACTTAATTAGTATTTTTTACTGACATGTTAATATCTAACCCATGATTCAGCTCATAATTAATTCATAAGCCTCATGCTCTCTAGTTCAATATATATGCCAATTAGAGTCTTTCCCATTATTGAGTGAAAAATTCCTTTAAGAATTGTTGCCCTACCACATTTCTTGATGTGTACATAGGTGTCTCACACTGAATGCTCCACAACATGTAACAGTTACACATTTTCTTCCTAGGTGCTCTTCAATCCCTTTCTGTCATTCAAATTTACAACACATTAGACCTACATTTTCAGTCTGTCTGTTTCGTAATTAATCTCTGCCACAACAATTTATGTTTTGAAAAAAAAACATCGTGTTATGTAATCAATACAACAATATTATACCTACAGTTTTCTAAACCTATTTACAAGAAATTTATATTACTTTTCATATCAATTGGCCCAACTTCCAACTGCCAACGGAAGTTATTTTCAATCATCCAATTGTATGTCTCATGCCAAATTCTAGTCACAAATTCATTGCATGAAAATTAGGTTACTTACGTACGAACTCATAATTGTACAATGTTGTTTAATCACACATCCCAATAATTGGCACGACTATTAAAAAATGTTTTAGCAATATAATATAAGAAGACAGAACTCCCAGAAGAATATAAAACACAATCAAGAAAAAACAATATTAAACTGATGAAGTGGCACTTCACGTGTGTCATTTAAAAAAGGTAGAAAGGAAGAAGTGTGAGTTAGTTTATTAAAAAAGTGAAACATTCTCTTACTATAATGAGGAAATATAACAACATACGTACCAACATCCCATGCAGATATGTTTTTTTACTTGAACTGGGTCTATCTACCACACCTAATTCTGGAATGCAGAGGTTTTTTCTTTGATTCAAAACAACAAAAGCAAACAAATCTAAAGAGGAAGAAAAGAGGAGCACATGGTCTTAGATCTTCATTTATGGATGTAAATGAATCCATCCCCACTCCACGTTAGCACTTTCAAGACAGAATTAAATCTTATAGAGGTACGTTAATGTCACCTATTTTTTCATTTAAGAAATTTCAGCACTTGTTGCACGTTAAATTCAACTATATTAGCAATTAATTAAGGGGACATGCATAAATGCACCAACTTATAGGATTTAGAATTTTCTTTTAGTTCTGTCTCAAGACTATTGGATAAGAATTATTAATTATTAAATAAAAACCAATGTTAAAAATTAAAAATAATTAATTATTATATTAATTAAATTAGATATTATTTTTTAAAAAAAAATATTATTAATTTTTAATTATTTAACAATATTTTAACTATCAATTATTTAAATTTTAATTTTGATAGTAAAAAATTAATAATTAATTAGTTACTAACTAATTTAAAAATAAATAAAATTATTAATAAATGAGATTATGGGAAGAAGATGACGTAAGGGATACGTGTGATCAGATTGACCAATGAAGAGTGCATAAGTGATAGATATGACCCAATTCTTGAATATTCCAACATTGTTTTCCAAACAAACAACATGGGAGGCCCAACCTACCCTCCTACACCTCTTCATTTTAATCGTGACTAATTCCAGTGCTATTCTTTTTTAACTTTCAACAACCCAATATATTTATTATTTCTATCAATTCTTTGTAAATCAGATTTATGAGAAAGAGTACTACAAGAAAAAAAAGAAAGTACCATGTTAAATTGTATATATTGTTATCATTTCAGAAAAAGGAAAAGAAACATGAATATATTGTGATTTACCAAATTTTTCTGGTTAATTACTTCTTAAAATTGAAAGATGATTAATTATAGAGTTATTATTTTGTAAAATTCAAAATATTATTTGTTATTTTTATAATATAATAAAATTTTATAAAATAAATTTGAGTTTTAAAAAAACATGTTAAAATTTTCAGAATTTTTGAATTGGAACATTTCACCCACATCCGAACACACCATTTAATATCATAAATAATCTTTATTACATTATATTAATTTTTATTTATTTATATAGTGTAAATAAAACATTTCTCATACAGTTTATTTGCTATTTTCTTGAAGTAGAAGAAATTATGAACTATATAAGTTAGGAAAAAATATAAAAAAAGCAAATTAATTTGTGAGTAAAGTACATTTGAGTGTATATAATTCTATTTAAATCTATGTCTAGCTATGATAGACTCTAGAGAACTTATGGTTTGAAATTAGTATTTTAATAGTAATGCATGGACTGACATGGAGAATTGAATGGAGTATGGAGAATGATATGAACATATTCTGTTGAAGGAATCCATGTAGTGAGACTCTTCGTAATCTAATTTTAAATAAGAAATATTCATGGTTATTTAAAATGTAATATAACTCGAATTTATTATATATAGGTGTAAAATTGTAAGTTGAAATAGTTTGAGATAACAAATTCCATGAAGATTGCAGTATATTTTATTCGAAAAGGCAAAAGGAAATGAGAGAGAGTAGCAGCTTCCCAAACCTTGTAATGGGCCCACCTTAAAGCACAGCCACCCACAAAATAGATAATGTCCCAACTTTTTGACACCACTAACTTTGCGACACGTGTCGCACAGAGATTCTCCCCCTCTATCAAAGCCACCAAAAACAGCAATAACCTCATTCACTGCTAACACAAAAACACAAACACAACACAACTTCTTTTTTTTCTAGTTCTCACCAAAACCGCAACCTTACTAAACTCACTTACTCTGACAATACCATTAAGTCCACCAATGTTGGAGGGAGAACCTGCTGGCACGTGGGCGCGCACGTGCGACACGTGCCGCTCCGCACCATCCACCGTCTTCTGCCGCGCCCACAACGCCTACCTCTGCTCCTCCTGCGATGGGCGCGTTCATCACACCTCCTCCTCCTCTTGGCACGAGCGCGTCTGGGTCTGTGAGGCCTGCGAGCGGGCACCGGCGGCGTTCCTATGCAAGGCCGACGCCGCCTCCCTCTGTTCCTCATGCGACGCCGACATCCACTCCGCCAACCCTCTCGCCAGCCGCCACCACCGCGTCCCCATCCTCCCCATAGCTGCCGGCCACCACTCCCACGTCGAAATAGACGTCGCCGACGACGACGATGCTGCTGACGTGGACGACGACGACGAAACCGCTTCCTGGCTCTTGCTCAACCCTGTCAAAACCGGCACTGTCCCTAACAGCAACAACAATGGGTTCTTGTACAGTGGTGAGGTTGATGAGTATTTGGACCTTGTTGATAACTGTAACTCTTGCGGTGACAACAACCACTTCGCTGCAACAACTACCACTACTGCCACTACTGCTGATCATTACACTCAGCACCATCATTTTGATGGTGTTTCTCAGAAGAGTTATGCTGGGGACAGTGTGGTTCCGGTTCAGCAGCACCAGCATTTTCAGCTTGGCTTGGAGTTTGAGAATTCTAAGCCTGCGTTCAGTTACAATGGTTCTATTAGTCAAAGTGTAAGCCTTTCTAATTCCCTTTTTCTCTTTCCTCCTTTGGGTTCTGTTTTCTTTGTTCTTTTGTTACAAACACGTACAGAAAATGATCACTTTTTTCAGTGTTTGAACTGTCGTTAGCCTTCTACTACACTTAACTCTTGTGGGTGGTTTACTTTTGTATTGTTCATTCTTGAAAATCTCAACCAAGATCTTGAGAGGGGGAAAGTGGTGCTTTTTATTTGACTTGGGTTGTGGTATATATCATATACTGCATGTTCCTTTTTTTGAGATGGTAGTTTTCTTGCTTTTGACCTTCACGTGACATGTTTTTGGCAGAAGTTTTGGATTCACAAGTAGTTTCCTTTTCTGGAATGTCCAATGCCAGCTTTAACTCTCTGGTTGATGTTCTGTTTACCTTGTTTTTGGCCTGGGGTATCTACATAATCTGTCTTGTTGGACTGTTTGCCATTAATTAGACTTGTCCGAGCTCGTGTTTCATGTTTGGTTTAATTTGTACATAAATGGTGTCTCGATTCGTTCTGCAACTTTTTTGGCTCTCTTTACCCTTTTGCCTTTACACTTTTTCTTTTTTGGAACGAATCTAAAGGAAAATTAAGTATCTTACTTTCTTGCTATAAGATTGTTTCCCTCAATAAACAATTGAAAACTTTCTGCTTTTTTATTCTCCTAAATGTTGATGGGAGAGTTGATCAATTTTCTATATCTTATATGCATGCAGTTGCTTTTCTCTCATTATAATTTATTCTGCAGTATACTCCGGTACCAAGGAGCAAAGAAGTTGTGTCACTGATTTGTTCTAAAGCGTTAAAAGCCACCCCTAGATTCTCGTACTTTTGTAATCTCAAGCAGTGATTACATAAGCATAGGAATATTTATCAGTCAGTGAAATATTCATCAATTTATTGGATTCCACAAAATTGACTTCTTTATAGATGTTATTTCTTTGTCAAGAAAATCCAGCTACCTTATCAGCTGATTCTATCAGTCGTGTATTTAGCTGGATTTTGCAGCACCTAATATACAAACCAAACCAGACCCTAGAATGAATTGGTATTTGTGAAATGCATATTTTATTCAAGTGATAAAAAATGATAATTATTGGTTTCATCAGCATCATAGATATGAATATCAGTACTGCTTAGAAAATTTATCTTGAACTTGTCATCACGTGAATATTTATTAACTGATGTTTGCTTCTTTTTTTCATTGAACTCAGATTTCAGTTTCAACATTGGATATTGGTGTTGTACCTGAATCACCCATGAGGGATGTCTCAATTTCCCATACAAGACCCCCCAAAGGGACGATTGACCTATTTTCTGGACCTCCCATTCAGATGATGCCTTCCCACTTTTCTCCAATGGACAGGGAGGCCAGAGTCCTAAGGTACAGGGAGAAAAAGAAGACAAGAAAATTTGAGAAGACAATAAGGTATGCCTCAAGGAAGGCCTATGCAGAAACTAGACCCCGTATAAAGGGTCGATTCGCCAAGAGAACAGATGTAGAAGCTGAAGTGGATCAGATGTTCTCCACAACACTAATTACAGAAGTTGGATATGGCCTTGTTCCCTCTTTCTGAATATGATGTGCTGAACAAAAATGGCCACAAGACAGAGAAGAAGCTAGAAGATCGTGATCAATAGAAATGGCAATGGCAACCACTTATGTACTAAGTTATTTTGTTGATACTGTATTTTTTATGTAATCTAATTACTCTCAGTTGCACTAATCGGATGCTTTATTATTTTGTTTACTGTATTTTGAATGGAACTTGTATTTGTAAATACAGTCCTTGTATTAAATTATTAAATTATAGTCAACATATCTTTGATAAATTTTCATTTTCTCTAGTTCTATCATGGTGTATCTGTCATTTCATTTAGTTGCAATCACTTCAATCAAACTAAGTACTCTGAACAGATATTTAGGGACCAAAACTAATTATCTTCATCAAACATCATTCAGGTGCATTGAACTTACTGTGGCTTGAGTTTTGGTTTATATACTCATGATCCTGATCTGGCTACAGTGAAAAAGAGGATAGAAAGTTGTCGAGTTTAATATAATGCACATAATTCCTTTTTCATTTGTTTGCCTTGGAAGAAGGTCAAAAGCCAAAACTTGTTAATTATATATTCTTTTCTCCTCTCTTTCTCTTTGTGATTTCCACTGTTCATCATTCCTCTGCATAGAATGCTCCTATATCATCAAGAGAAAGAGATCTTTTGGCATATTTGGCTGAAGTGAGAGAATTCTATTTTGGAGAAAAAAATGCATTTAAAATCATTGATTAGAAACTTAATGATTAAGGTTGTAACAAGTTTAGAATTTTTATACATGGAAGTGAATTTTATTCTTTAACATGTATGTCCTTTAATTTTGAGAAGCCAAATATGCTTTTGTAGCAACACAGCATATTCTTAAGAAGAAAAGATCTTTTTATTATGACTCTCCCTGACCATACATGCCAAAGTACATTTAGAAAAAATCTGCACAAAATGATTGATGAATTTATCGCATACAAAATGCCCTCTTGATTATTTTAGTCTACAGATAACTGGGAACGAGAGAAGAGATTGAAGAAAGAAACAATGAAGTTTTTTACAGTGAAAGTGTGGCTACGGGTTCGGTTAATGAACAGAACAGGTTGAAGAAATACCATGCCAACGCTATAAATATTCAGTATCTGCTATTCTATTTGCTGCACATAACTAGTGATAGCAGACAATATTCATTCCTTCCCACATTTCATGACCATAAAGCAATGATACCAAATCAAATGTTTACATATTCCAATATTGTTTCTCTACCATGTCAGAAGTTGCTTAGGTAGCTATAGTAAGTGGTATGGTTTCTATTTGAATGTAAAGTATACTCATTTTCTGGTGAGTTGAGACAAATCAGCACCAAAATTGTAATAAAACTTTTTCTTTTCTTTTTATCTGAAAAAGTAAAATACCTCTGATTATAACCTTGTACTCTCTGTTAAGTTAGTTTCTGTTGCGGAATACGAGGTTCAGTAAAAGGGTCATGCTTTTTTACATCAAAACTTTTGGAAATCATTCACCTTAAGGTAAGAGTAATCCTCACCAATAAAAAAATGACATCATTCATTTTTATTGTTCCTTGTAGATCTTTCACATCTATTTATAAATATATCTTCATATTTTATTTCTGCCACTATTTGTTTTTCTACCCTCTTAAGGTATAAAAGTATCAGATTAAAGAGAGAAGAAGCCTGTGTTATAATAAGTTTCTTAGTAATTTGTCTTAATAGATTTCTTAGTTCAATCAGTTTACTGAAATATTGGTCCTATGTAGGGGTGCAGAAAGAAACTGCCAAGAAATAGTCTTTTCATAAGCATATCCTAAAGGGCCGAAACCGGTTTATAAAGGGCCCAACTTAAGCATAAACCCTTTGCGAAGTAGAAAAACCCTTTGCCGCCATTGCCACAGCTCATTCATTCAATCATTCGTCGTCGCCACCGCCGGCGAAAGCCCAAACCAGTTTCTCTATCATCTCTTTCCTCCGCAGGTGCGTTTATTCTCTGGCGCACTCCTTTCTAAAGGGTCGTTCTCAATTTTTTATGTTTTTGTGATTATGGTTATTGGGTGTGTCAGATTTTGAAGCAAAAAAATGGGGAAGAAGAGAAAGCACAGTGAGAGTAGTGAACTTGTTGCACAGCCCAAAAAGGAAGATGTTGCTCCAGAGAGACCAACGAGGACCCTTTTGGGTTGGAAGGATAAGAGTCTAGTCAATGATGAAGTCGACGACAGCAACGTTGGTTCACCAATATTCAGGAACAAAGAGAAGGTTTTGGTCACTTGCTCTAGGCGCATCAGTTACAGGTACAATCTAATACAAACCCCATGACTTGTAGTTATAGATTTTGTGTTTTTCGTTTATAGTTTGTATTACTCTATTTTTGTGTCTTGATGTGCAAAGTTTAAGAACAGAGAAACCTTGTGCAGTGAGTCAGTTTTTGTATATTATAATGGAATTTTTTTGGGCGGAGTATTTATTTTCCATTAATTTGTAGGTACCGGCATTTGATGTTGAACTTGGTGTCACTTTTGCCGCATTGCAAGAAGGATAACAAGGTTGAATCAAAGGAAACTAAAGGCGCCACCCTGAACAAGCTTGTTGAGCTCAAAAGTTGCTCCTCGTGTTTATTTTTTGAGGTATTTTATTTATATGCCACAAGGTTTTTCAGTGCCGTGTTACTTCGATTTAGGATTGATGTGTTGTGCTGTTCTCTAGACTAGTATTTGCATTATGTTTGCTATTTGGAAAATCTAAAGCATGCTTGTAGGTAGAGGGATTCGTTTCTTGGTTACAAATGTTGATGCTATTTAACTATGATATGGTAGTCATGAGTTTGTGTCTGGTCAACTTGTTATATTCTGATTAGTGTCTTCTCCTCTCATTTTCTATGCATCAATTTCAGTGCAGGAAGCAAAAAGATCTTTATCTCTGGATGGCCAAATGCCCCAGTGGCCCATCTGTAAAATTTCTAGTTAGTGCGGGTAATATTCTGATCTGATCATTGTCGTAATGTTTATATAATACTAATTTGCTTGCTCTGATCATGTAGAGTTCTGATGTCTGTATATTCTAGGCATCACTGGTCATTCTTCCCAGTGAATTATGATTTTGTGTTTCTCTCTCTCTCCCACCCAATTTTTTTATATACTTTTTCCACCACTGCTTTTCAGTGCATACTATGGAGGAGTTGAAGCTAACGGGAAATCACCTAAAAGGTTCCCGTCCTCTTTTGACGTTTTCTGCAAATTTTGAAAAAGATGCACATTGGAAACTGTTAAAGGAGATGTTGTTACAGGTATGTGGTCTGTTTCTTTCCTTGCAAGTTTTTTCATCTTTGTCCACCTAGTTTCATCCGAGTAAAACTTAAGTTGATTACTCTCATATGTGCCATTTCATATACAAGGTAAAGGTTAGCTTGATGGTTTCATCTTAGTTTGTTGATTCATGATGTTGCCTCCATGAATTTCCAGTCTAATTATGATCTGCTTCATGTGCTCTTTCCTGATGTTATTGGGATCTTACATTGTGGTTGTCATGTTTCTCCCTAGGAGTATTTTCTCAATTTGTTGTTTCTGATTGTAGAAAATTCAATTAATGTTATTATATGTCCATCTATTATTACATAGTTTAGATTGAGTAAGCTGTGAGTTCTGTTTAATGCATATATTTCTGTGTACAGTTCTCTCTATTTCTAATACTGTTGTATGTCTGCTGTAATTGATAATTTCTGATATACTATTTCTTTCTTTTTTACAGATGGGCCATTGGGGCATTTGGCCATCCAGAGATAAAGATCTTTTTGCTTCCTGCACTGAAATTGATACATAGAAAATGAGAGGAGAAGACACTAATCAGAATATTACAAGTTGACCAGACACAAACTCATGACTACCACCATATCATAGTTAAATAGCATCAACATTTGTAACCAACAAACGAATCCCTCTACCTACAAGCATGCTTTAGATTTTCCAAATAGCGCAAACATAATGCAAATACTAGTCTAGAGAACAGCACAACGCATCAATCCTAAATCGAAGTAACTTGTGGCATATAAATAAAATACCTCAAAAAATAAACACGAGGAGCAACTTTTGAGCTCAACAAGCTCGTTCAGGGTGGCGCCTTTAGTTTCCTTTGATTCAACCTTGTTATCCTTCTTGCAATGCGGCAAAAGTGACACCAAGTTCAACATCAAATGCCGGTACCTACAAATTAATGGAAAATAAATACTCCGCCCAAAAAAAATACCATTATAATATACAAAAACTGACTCACTGCACAAGGTTTCTCTGTTCTTAAACTTTGCACATCAAGACACAAAAATAGAGTAATACAAACTATAAACGAAAAAACACAAAATCTATAACTACAAGTCATGGGGTTTGTATTAGATTGTACCTGTAACTGATGCGCCTAGAGCAAGTGACCAAAACCTTCTCTTTGTTCCTGAATATTGGTGAACCAACGTTGCTGTCGTCGACTTCATCAGTGACTAGACTCTTATCCTTCCAACCCAAAAGGGTCCTCGTTGGTCTCTCTGGAGCAGTATCTTCCCTTTTGGGCTGTGCAACAAGTTCACTACTCTCACTGTGCTTTCTCTTCTTCCCCATTTTTTGCTTCAAAATCTGACACACCCAATAACCATAATCACAAAAATATAAAAAAATTGAGAACGACCCTTTAGAAAGGAGTGCGCCAGAGAATAAACGCACCTGCGGAGGAAAGAGATGGTAGAAAAACTGGTTTGGGCTTTCGCCGGCGGTAGCGACGAATGATTGAATGAATGAGCTGTGGCAATGGCGGCAAAGGGTTTTTCTACTTCGCAAAGGGTTTATGCTTAAGTTGGGCCTTTATAAACCGGTTTCGGCCCTTTTCGGATATGCTTATGAAAAGAGAATTTCTTCATGCACCTCCGTATATTTTTGTGTCACCCACATTGAAAATACTTTTTTATCTTTTTTACCACTCCCATAGATTTATACCATCCAGAATCAATTTAAAAAATTATATATATTTTGGACTATATAATCCAAAATCTAATCTCGAATTTAGAAATAGCTTGTGAATTATGTAAGGCAAATTTTTTCTGCACCATATCAATTTTAACCTCCACCATATCAATTTTTTAAATTTCCAAAACTACTCTTATTCCAAATTAAAAAATCCAAAATAATAATTATAATTGAGAAATAACAAAATACATGCTGGAAAAAAAAAATTATGAACACAAAACTAAAAATAAGGATAAAAAATTTCAGAATTCAAAAATATGTTCCGAAAATTGAAATCCAAAATATTTCAGATAAAAGTTTCAAAAATAATTTTTCCCATTTTTGTGTAAAGTTATTTTCGTCATTTATGAGGGGTATTTTTGTCATTTTCTAAAGCTGATTGGGTGCATGCTGAAATTGATAAGGTGGAGGGAGAAATTGCCACTATGTAATCCAAAATATATTTCAAATTACATATTCCAGAAACTACTTTCAAATCCATAAAAAAAATTTCAAAATATATAATCCAAAAGTAATCACTCATCTAAAAACAACTTTCAGAATCCAAAAACTAATATTATATTAAAAAAAATCTGGATTATGAAAAAAGGCTTTCCAATTATATAATAAGCTAATTTCATATTAGAAAAAATACTTTCAAATTAGGTAATCTAGAATATTATAGAATGACATTTTTGGAATACAAAAATTTATGGAAGTGAGAGAAGAAACGTAAGGAGGTGTAGGAAGAAGCAATCTTACTACCCGCTTGCAGAAATGTTAAGTTCTAGGCCGTCCCGTTTCAATTTCTTGGGCTTCATTAGGTATGTTGACTCATGTTGGATCCTACTATTTACATTTCCCTTTTTGTGAAATGCACCCCCTTTTGTTGCTTTTCATTTAAAATGACATATTTTTACCGTATTTTTCCCTTTCAAAACTATTATCTTCTTTGCATTCTCTTTCATATCACACATTAACTTTTATGCTTTCAGTACCAAGCTCGCAACAATGCAATGCTTCTTCTTGAATAAATATAAATTGAGATTAAGTTTGTTTTTCTCCGATTAAATTAAACTATTTTCCACTCTTTTAATGTTATCCTTTTTTTTTGGCAAAACTTTGGCTGAAAATGTCACCTTAAAAAATAATTTCATAAACATTTTTTTATTTCTTACATTCTGTAAAGTATTTTACAAAACACTAATGATTTTCATGTTATCAAAAGCACCATCTAACTTTTAAGAAAACCAAAACTTATTTGGAAAAGTACATTTCGAAATCTATAAATTAGAAGATTGCAGTGAGTAATCCAAATATTTATTTACCTTATTTCTAAAACATTTTTATCCATTTGTTATTTCAAAATGTACTTTACAGACGATATTTTATTTACATAACATTATTAAAAATACTCTCCAAAATTGGAATTAAGAAAGAGAAAATAAGTGCCAATAGATCATTTTAAATAAAATAATTGAAAGTTTAGTACAATTAGCAAAAAAAAATGTAAATTATTGAAGCCTCCAAGTTTTATAATTTCCATCAATTTATGACATTAATTAAGATGAAAATACAAACAAGCATAGGGTGCATTGGATTATAGGAATTGAACACATGTAAAGGAAGTTTACACTAACTCAATTAAAATAAAATCACTAAATAAAAACTACAATATCAAAATAATTAGTTATTGTTTAACTAAAATAGAAAACATTTTATAAACTAATTTTTTTTTATGTAAAGTAATTTTTATTATTAATAAAAATTTATAAAATAGTTGATAAACCGTATCTAACTATTAACTACCAATTTTTTTAACTATTTACTACATATTTTAAATTAGTCTCTATTAGTCTTTTATAGAGTAATTTATAAACTAAAATATTAATAACTAAAACTTTGATAACTAATCTAGATACCAATTTATAAATTTTTATTAATGATATAAAATATTTTAGATAGCAAAAAATTTGTAGTCTTTAAAATTAGTATCTAATTTAGATCTTACTCAATCAACCAAACCAAATTATATACTTAATTATAATTATTAGGGTTTTCTTAAGATTATATTCAATTAAATTTTCAATAGTTTATAAAAAGGAGTTCTATGATACAAATCCATTAAAATATAAATCACAAATGAAAGTGTTATAATATAATTTTGGAAAACATGAAACAAAATCAGTTTGAAAAGGTGAGATCTTCACTCACTTTATTTTTTTTGTGAAGTAAAAAGAAAACAACAACACCCTTTGTGGGCTTGTTTTTCTTTGTTCATGTCTTTCCTCCATAATTTGGTGGAAACGCTTACTAGATTTCATCAATAATTGGAACACTTTTGTCATTGTTTGTGTTACTTTTGCTGCTGGACAAATTAGCAAGCTGGAATTGGTTCTCTTAGAGTTTGTGGATCTTAAAGCAAAGGCAACATATTTGGCCATGATTCACTGTTTTTAATTTGGGGCCACCCACATGTTTGCTTTCCAAGGTTGAAGTAACTCTTTCATATAAAGAACCCTTTTCCCTTTAATGCTGCACGCTATGATTATATGTAAAGACTATTTTTAGTAACACAGATGATATGTTAATGATTTTTAACATGAAATGCATGCCCATGATGGAAGGTAATAAACAATCTAGTTATACCATTATCGGCAAATACAATAATGATATTCAAAGATAGGAGTTTATTATGATTCTGCAGCAATAGAAGAATTCCTTCTTAAAATATTATATCTGTTCTTGTAGGGACGGAACTTCCCTTAGAGACTAAGTGTCTTGAAGTCTTCTACCTATTTGACACTAATTAGCAATAAGAGAACAAGGAGTATAGTTGCCATTACATTTTGTTCTTACATGGTCAGGTTAGTCCTAGAGTGATTCCTTCGGTCTTCGTCTCCCCGTCTTCACAGTCTTCCGGCACGGTGGTCTCTAATTAGTTAGTCCGAGTATAATATACAGGTGAGTTGAGAAAGGGAAAAATTACCTCTGACGCTAAGTCTTCTCTAGTATTTATACCTTTTAGATGGGCTTCAGCTATTATGAGTCTGCTTCTGAGTCTAAAAGAGGACTCAATCATATTTTACCACCAAACTGACTTAATTACTTACTGTTAATCATGGATTTATGGTTTGTGTTTGGATTAAGACAATCATTAACCTTCTCAACCATTCGGTCATGTCGGTCTTTTCGACTATCTAGTAGTACACATTTGATCTAAGGGACTTGTCTATTTATATTTATAGTCGCATGTTTGGACCTGAAAGTATACGGTCGTATACGGATGTGATCCAGTGAAACTCAATTGTCTCTGGATGGTAGTTTTTGCATAACTGTCTCTTCAAAGCAAGGAAATATTTTACTGAAAAGAAAAAGAAAGAGCGGAAAGGGAATAGGTGTTCTTTTCGTCTTTAGAATCAATTTGGTGAGTGCGTGTACCTGTCTGAGTTTTGCAGTTTGTGAGACATGCAGATCAAACAAAAGGGTATCGTTCCTTGTACATATGTAACAACAACCTCCACAAGTTCACTATTCTACTTCTGTCTCATACCATTTCATAAAATAAAAAAAAGTGTAGCCAATTTTTGAGGACCACTATTTCAGTAAACTGATTGAACTAAGAAACTTACTAAGACAAATTACTAAGAAACTTATTATAACACAGGCTTCTTCTCTCTTTAATCTGATACTTTTATACCTTAAGAGGGTAGAAAAACAAATAGTGGCAGAAATAAAATGTGAAGATATATTTATAAATAGATGTGGAAGATCTACAAGGAACAATAAATTGTATCACCACTGCTTTCAATGAATGATGTCATTTTTTTTATTGGTGAGGATTACTCTTACCTTAAGGTGAATGATTTCCAAAACTTTTGATGTAAAAAAGCATTACCTTTTACTGAACCTCGTATTCCGCAACAGAAACTAACTTAACAGAGAGTACAAGGTTAAAATCAGAGGTATTTTACTTTTTCAGAGAAAGAGAAAAGAAAAAGTTTTATTGCAATTTTGGTGCTGATTTGTCTCAACTCACCAGAAGAGGAGTATACTTTACATTCAAATAGAAACCATACCACTTACTATAGCCACCTAAGCAACTTCTGACATGGTAGAGAAACAATATTGGAATATGAAATGTGGGAAGGAATGAATATTGTCTGCTATCACTAGTTATGTGCAGCAAATAGAATAGCAGATACTGAATATTTATAGCGTTGGCATGGTATTTCTTCAACCTGTTCTGTTCATTAACCGAACCCGTAGCCACACTTTCACTGTAAAAAACTTCATTGTTTCTTTCTTCAATCTCTTCTCTCGTTCCCAGTTATCTGTAGACTAAAATAATCAAGAGGGCATTTTGTATGCGATAAATTCATCAATCATTTTGTGCAGATTTTTTCTAAATGTACTTTGGCATGTATGGTCAGGGAGAGTCATAATAAAAAGATCTTTTCTTCTTAAGAATATGCTGTGTTGCTACAAAAGCATATTTGGCTTCTCAAAATTAAAGGACATACATGTTAAAGAATAAAATTCACTTCCATGTATAAAAATTCTAAACTTGTTACAACCTTAATCATTAAGTTTCTAATCAATGATTTTAAATGCATTTTTTTCTCCAAAATAGAATTCTCTCACTTCAGCCAAATATGCCAAAAGATCTCTTTCTCTTGATGATATAGGAGCATTCTATGCAGAGGAATGATGAACAGTGGAAATCACAAAGAGAAAGAGAGGAGAAAAGAATATATAATTAACAAGTTTTGGCTTTTGACCTTCTTCCAAGGCAAACAAATGAAAAAGGAATTATGTGCATTATATTAAACTCGACAACTTTCTATCCTCTTTTTCACTGTAGCCAGATCAGGATCATGAGTATATAAACCAAAACTCAAGCCACAGTAAGTTCAATGCACCTGAATGATGTTTGATGAAGATAATTAGTTTTGGTCCCTAAATATCTGTTCAGAGTACTTAGTTTGATTGAAGTGATTGCAACTAAATGAAATGACAGATACACCATGATAGAACTAGAGAAAATGAAAATTTATCAAAGATATGTTGACTATAATTTAATAATTTAATACAAGGACTGTATTTACAAATACAAGTTCCATTCAAAATACAGTAAACAAAATAATAAAGCATCCGATTAGTGCAACTGAGAGTAATTAGATTACATAAAAAATACAGTATCAACAAAATAACTTAGTACATAAGTGGTTGCCATTGCCATTTCTATTGATCACGATCTTCTAGCTTCTTCTCTGTCTTGTGGCCATTTTTGTTCAGCACATCATATTCAGAAAGAGGGAACAAGGCCATATCCAACTTCTGTAATTAGTGTTGTGGAGAACATCTGATCCACTTCAGCTTCTACATCTGTTCTCTTGGCGAATCGACCCTTTATACGGGGTCTAGTTTCTGCATAGGCCTTCCTTGAGGCATACCTTATTGTCTTCTCAAATTTTCTTGTCTTCTTTTTCTCCCTGTACCTTAGGACTCTGGCCTCCCTGTCCATTGGAGAAAAGTGGGAAGGCATCATCTGAATGGGAGGTCCAGAAAATAGGTCAATCGTCCCTTTGGGGGGTCTTGTATGGGAAATTGAGACATCCCTCATGGGTGATTCAGGTACAACACCAATATCCAATGTTGAAACTGAAATCTGAGTTCAATGAAAAAAAGAAGCAAACTAAGGATCATACTTTAATAATTCAACTGGTTTTAAGAAAAAGAAGGATTGTCTTTTCTCAGTCGGTATCTTTTTCACATAACGTCTTTGTACTCTTCTTTAACTCCTTTACTTTTCGACTTCTTGAGCTCCAAACTCGGATAATATCTGTAAAAACATTCTGACGTTCAAGTCATGTACCTGTATGGATATTGGGGACTGAGTAATGTTGGTCCACGTCGATACAAAGTGTCTGCTTCAGTCTTAGTTGTCCTGTCCTTCGAGTTTCATTCTTCCTCGCGTGCCTCGGTCGGCCGGTGGGGGTACCTGCGATTGTGCTCCGACGCTCAAGTTAGTAATCTCTCTCAGTGAGAATCCTTGATGATCTGAAAAACATACCTTTCTCTCTTTCTTTCTCTTCTTTTGTATGTCCCCTTCGGCTTGGGCCCTCCGGGTCGTTAGTGGTTCGCGACCTGTTTTGTGGTCCTTGGGTCGTGGGTCGTGTTAGATGGTTTCCTGGGATCTAGGGGGTGTTCCCGAAAATCCAGGGAGTGCTCACGTGTGTTTGTTGCTCAGTGGGAATTGTAACCGTTTGTCCCACGTGTAACCACGTTCTTTGCTTAATTAGATAATTTACTTCGAACAACGAGGTCGTCCGGTGCCGACCGGTACACTTGCCCCCCAGGGTCGAAGTCATGGAAGGACGAAGAGTCGTATGAGACGCAGAGGGTTTTTGAGACAATGCTTGATAGCTGGCATCATTAATGTGTGGCAGAGATGTGACGCATGGCAGAGTTGCCGTTTGGGGATGCTGTCACATCTAGATCGATTGAATGGTAGGGATTACGTGCCGTTTCAAACGCCGAGCGTGTTTGATCGTTAGATTAGATTTGATCTAATGGTGCTAGACGAACGTAGGGGTTTTGCTTCTCCTATAAATAGTGCTTCATTTGTGGAGTTGAGGGTTTTCCGTTTCTCTTGCTCTGAGTTTCACGTCGCTTGCTTCGTTTGCCAGGTGCTGAGTTTGTTGCCGGTGTCTTCTTCGATTCAAGGTTAGTCATGCCTTCTTCTGAGGGGTCTTCTAGTGTTGTGGGTTCGTCTTTGACTCGCGGTGCGAGTCAGGCATCGGATGGCCCAACGTATGACTGGGTCGATCCTGCCGTCCTTAAGATTCCTAGTAAAATAAAGTCCTCTGATAAATTAGATGAATTTCTTGCTGTCCATAAAAACTTTTTAACACCAGATTGTCCGGCAGAGGCGTTATCTGTCGATATATGCGGTATCACCGACCGTGTTTGTCACGGCCGGGAAAATGCTCCGCATGACTTTTTCTTCGTGTATAGCACTTTATTTTCTCATTTGTACGTATCTTTCCCCTTTGATGATTTTACCATGAATATCCTTCGGATACTTAATGTTGCACCAACCCAACTACATCCGAACTCGTGGGCCATTTTACAAGCCTTCCGGGTTATCTGTCAAATTTTTGGCCTTACGCCGACTCCTGAGTCCTTCTTGTACTACTATAATACTCATCCCAGCCATCCTGTGGGTTGGTTATCCCTATCCAGTCGTCCGGGTAATGTGCGTTTTGCTGCGTTTACCTCCTCTTACAAAAATTTCAAAGACTATTATTTTAAAGTTTTTGTGGAGCCGAACGGCCGACATCTTTTCTATAATGCTGATGGGACTACCAAATTTCCCTTTCATTGGACCGAGAAACCTGCCACGCTTGAAAATCGATTTTGGGAATCTTTATCCCCTATTGATCAGGAGATTTTGATGATTATAAACCAATTGCCGTGTAGACTTCCCACTCGGGAACTGATAGCTCTTTATGGATCGTCCAAGCAATGGGCAGATCTGAACGGTGAGCATCTTTGCCCTTCGCTAGTTCGATTTGATATTTGACACTTATTTAACTGTGTGTGTTTTGCAGATATTGTAGTAACAATGGATCCAAGTTTGAGTAAGTTCATGAACAGCTTGAAAAGACAAGCGAAGAAGAGCAAGGTTGCTGCTATTGCTGGTGTGAAACCGAAATCCCCAATTGCTGTCATCGGGGAGGTGCCGACCGAGACTGCTATTGTTGCTCCAGTTGCGAATAAGAAGAGGGGCCGTCCGACCAAGGTGCCGAGAATCGAGGCGGGCTCTTCTTCTGGAGGCAAACCCATCAGCATGTTGGGAGTTGGGATACGAGTTGCCCCCACCATGCAATTTGGTCTGCGACCAGAGGACGAGGGGATCTTGGCTGCCGTCCCGACTTTGGACCTTATTACAGAAATGGTAGAACTTCAGTGTCGGGCAGCGGTTGTAAGCCATGCTATTGGTGAGGAGTTGAAGAGGGCTGAGTCGGTCGTGATTCCAAAGTTAAAGCGGAAGCTTGACGACTCGGCCACTTCTTTGAAGAGAGCCTTGGAGTCTGTTGAAGAATGCCAAAGGGAGAGGGAGAAAGATATCCGGCTTGCGAAGGAAGAGCAAGAAGCATTGAAAACCGCTTTGGCTGAAATGACGACCGAACGAAATCTTTTAAAGAGAGAAAAAGATGGTCTGATGGTTGAAAAGGAGTCTTTGACCGCCGAAATCGAACAATGCCAAAGTTTTATGCTGCGTGTAAGTGAAGAGAGTTTTAATCAGGGCGTTCGTCAGGTAGCTTTCTTCCATGGTGTGCCGACTGATGATGACCGCTACGACCCGGGTATGGATGTGGTGGATGGCCGCCTAGTACCTCTTGGGGGCGCAGAGGGTGAGGAGGCAGAAGGGGCGGAGGACGAACGTCAGAATCGTGAAGAAATTGTGTCGGAGGCTCCGCAGCAGGATGAAGCCATCAAGATAGTATAATTTGTGAAAATATCTGGACCCGGGTTGTGGGCGTTTGAACAATTTAACTGCTTTTAGTTCTTGCTGTTTTCCGCGCACTTCTTTTGTTTTTGAACGTATCATGTCAGTATTCGAAGTTATGCGCTCGGACGACACTTAAGTTACTAATTGTATGTTCTGACCAAGTTTGGTAGATAACGTTAAGTTACAATTCATGTAACCTAAGTCACATGCTCTGACCGGACGAGTGGTTGATTAATAATTATTAATTTCTGACCTAGGTTGGCGGACGAGCGGCTAACCACTTAGGTTATGAGTCGCATGTTTTGATCAAGGTTGGTGAATAACGTTTGAGTTATAATTCGGATAACTTTAGTTACATATTCTGACCGAAGGAACGGTTAATTAATAAATTAATTAAATTTCTGACCAAGGTTGGTGAATAACGTTTGTTATAATTCGGATAATATATTCGGACCGAACGAACGGTTTATGAATAAATTAATTAAATTTCTGACCAAGGTTGTTGAATAACGTTTGCTATAATTCGGATAACTCTAGTTATATATTCGGACCGAACGAATGGTTAATTAATAAATTAATTAAATTTCTGACCAAGGTTGGTGAATAATGTTTATAATTCGGATAATATATTCTGACCGATCGGAAGGTTTATTTATAAATTAATTAAATTTCTGACCAAGGTTGGTGAATAACGTTTGAGTTATAATTCGGATAACTCTATTTATATATTCTGACCGAACGAGCGTTTTATTAATAAATTAATTAAATTTCTGACCAAGGTTGGTGAATAACGCTTTAAGTTATAATTCGGATAACTCTAGTTATATATTCTGACCGAATGAAACGTGAATTAATAAATTAATTAAATTTCTGACCAAGGTTGGTGAATAACGTTTAAGTTATAATTCGTATAACTTTAGTTATATATTCTGTCCGAACTAACGGTTTATTAATAATTGAATTCCTGACCAAGGTTGGTGAATAACGTTTAAGTTATAATTCGGAGAACTTGTTATATATTTTGGCCGAACGAACGGTTAATGAATTAATTAATTTCTGACCAAGGTTGGTAATTTAAAGTGCCTCGTTAAAACCTTCTCGCTAGAAAACCATCCTTAGGGATAATATTTTGAATTACAGATTGACGGATCCGGAATGGTTTTTCAATTATGAATGTTTTGCATTTTTTATTTTGGATTAACACTACTATTCATGTACTACCGAAAGCATTAATCCGTGAGATTACCGAAAATTTACCGGATTTCATAATCTGTAATACAAAAAAATGTACAATTTATATAGGGACACTTTTGTCTTTGCTCAACCTTATGGGGGTGTAGGAAGAAGAATGTAGTGGTGCAGAATGAAACTGCCAAGAAATATGTTTTCATAAGCATATCCCAAAAGGGCCGAAACCGGTTTATAAAGGGCCCAACTTAAGCATAAACCCTTTGCGAAGTAGAAAAACCCTTTGCCGCCATTGCCACAGCTCATTCATTCAATCATTCGTCGTCGCCACCGCCGGCGAAAGCCCAAACCAGTTTCTCTATCATCTCTTTCCTCCGCAGGTGCGTTTATTCTCTGGCGCACTCCTTTCTAAAGGGTCGTTGTCAATTTTTTCTGTTTTTGTGATTATGGTTATTGGGTGTGTCAGATTTTGAAGCAGAAAAATGGGGAAGAAGAGAAAGCATAGTGAGAGTAGTGAACTTGTTGCACAGCCCAAAAAGGAAGATGCTGCTCCAGAGAGACCAACGAGGACCCTTTTGGGTTGGAAGGATAAGAGTCTAGTCAATGATGAAGTCGACGACAGCAACGTTGGTTCACCAATATTCAGGAACAAAGAGAAGGTTTTGGTCACTTGCTCTAGGCGCATCAGTTACAGGTACAATCTAATACAAACCCCATGACTTGTAGTTATAGATTTTGTGTTTTTCGTTTATAGTTTGTATTACTCTATTTTTTCGTCACTTGCCCGCTTGCTCGATAAACATCGCAAGTTCCGGCCGACCGCCCACCAAACTTGCTTGATGACATTGCAAGTATTGGCCGAACGCCCGCTTGCTCGATTAAACATCGCAAGTGCCGGCCGCTCGACTGCCCGCTTGCTCGCGGGCAAAGTTTAAGAACAGAGAAACCTTGTGCAGTGAGTCAGTTTTTGTATATTATAATGGTATTTTTTTGGGCGGAGTATTTATTTTCCATTAATTTGTAGGTACCGGCATTTGATGTTGAACTTGGTGTCACTTTTGCCGCATTGCAAGAAGGATAACAAGGTTGAATCAAAGGAAACTAAAGGCGCCACCCTGAACGAGCTTGTTGAGCTCAAAAGTTGCTCCTCGTGTTTATTTTTTGAGGTATTTTATTTATATGCCACAAGGTCAGTGCCGTGGTACTTCGATTTAGGATTGATGTGTTGTGCTGTTCTCTAGACTAGTATTTGCATTATGTTTGCTATTTGGAAAATCTAAAGCATGCTTGTAGGTAGAGGGATTCGTTTCTTGGTTACAAATGTTGATGCTATTTAACTATGATATGGTAGTCATGAGTTTGTGTCTGGTCAACTTGTTATATTCTGATTAGTGTCTTCTCCTCTCATTTTCTATGCATCAATTTCAGTGCAGGAAGCAAAAAGATCTTTATCTCTGGATGGCCAAATGCCCCAGTGGCCCATCTGTAAAATTTCTAGTTAGTGCGGGTAATATTCTGATCTGATCATTGTCGTAATGTTTATATAATACTAATTTGCTTGCTCTGATCATGTAGAGTTCTGATGTCTGTATATTCTAGGCATCACTGGTCATTCTTCCCAGTGAATTATGATTTTGTGTTTCTCTCTCTCTCCCACCCAATTTTTTTATATACTTTTTCCACCACTGCTTTTCAGTGCATACTATGGAGGAGTTGAAGCTAACGGGAAATCACCTAAAAGGTTCCCGTCCTCTTTTGACGTTTTCTGCAAATTTTGAAAAAGATGCACATTGGAAACTGTTAAAGGAGATGTTGTTACAGGTATGTGGTCTGTTTCTTTCCTTGCAAGTTTTTTCATCTTTGTCCACCTAGTTTCATCCGAGTAAAACTTAAGTTGATTACTCTCATATGTGCCATTTCATATACAAGGTAAAGGTTAGCTTGATGGTTTCATCTTAGTTTGTTGATTCATGATGTTGCCTCCATGAATTTCCAGTCTAATTATGATCTGCTTCATGTGCTCTTTCCTGATGTTATTGGGATCTTACATTGTGGTTGTCATGTTTCTTCCTAGGAGTATTTTCTCAATTTGTTGTTTCTGATTGGAGAAAATTCAATTAATGTTATTATATGTCCATCTATTATTACATAGTTTAGATTGAGTAAGCTGTGAGTTCTGTTTAATGCATATATTTCTGTGTACAGTTCTCTCTATTTCTAATACTGTTGTATGTCTGCTGTAATTGATAATTTCTGATATACTATTTCTTTCTTTTTTTGTTCAGATATTCGAAATACCAAAGGACCATAGAAAAGCTAAGCCCTTCCATGATCATGTTTTTGTTTTCTCAATAGCTGATGACCATATATGGTTCCGTAATTACCAGGTTTGTGTTTGTATTAGCATTGTCCTTTAAAGAATTTATGGGTTCCTTAATTTGAAGATTGTTGTTTGGGGTCTCCTTTCTACCTACCTCTAAAGAAATTATGTGTATACATTGTGATTATAAATATGTTGATTGCTTTTTTAGCCACAGGTTAATGATTGAAGTGAAGTTTGGGTCGAGCATTTTTAACCTTTAGTTTCTTATAAACATTACCGAGGAATGAACTTAAGTTTCTATCTATACATTTCAATTTGAAGGATTAGTTTTTGGGTTCCTTAATAAATAGACTTCAATATGATGTAAAGAATGCTTAACCACAACAATTTTTAAGATTGAGGATATTGGACTATTATAATGAGTTTAAATTTTTATCTACTACCAGTGTAAAACATTTTGGATGTTCCAGTATGGTATTGTTTCATAAGCTCAAAGGTTAAACTATGGTGCATGTAATGTTTCGTTTACTGATCAACTTCATTCATTTAATTATGGTCTGCTATGATGCATGGGCACGATATTGGATATGATGCATACCTGATATGGCAATACACTTGCTTTTGAATATTTAAGGTACTATGCGTGACATATAAGTATTGAAAAATGTATAAAAACATAATAAATATATAATTACAATTGTGTGAATCCAAATTGAAATCACATTTATTAGACATTGTCAAAATAAGTATTAGTGTTTAATAGATTAGATACTTCATCGTTGGTAAAGTATCCCAAAGTATTGGATACGGATATGTGATACAAATTGAAGTATGTATCAGTGCATCACAGATGGTCAGTCTCACCAAATCAGTGATGACTGAATCAAGTGTTGATTTTGGTTTGATTCCTGTGCGAGCCTGCAATAGAAGTTCTACTCATTTTTTGTAGGACAAAAACCCATTAGATTGAGTCATTTGTGTTATACTCATGGCATCAGTCTTTTAGAGGACAATTGTTACTATTAGTTGTTCACAAGATTCATTTAATTCGACCATTTATGGTCTCATTTTCTCCAACTATATAATATTGATTTTTTCATGACAAAGTATTGTTTTATTTTCTGCCTGTGGCCTACTAAGGAATGCTACATCTTTATTCCCTTGCAGATTTCTACTCATCATAATGAAGCAGATAAATTACCAAAGGGAGGCCTTGATAAAATGACATTTATTGAGGTCTGAAAACTGGTTCTTGATGTATTTTTTATCTTTCAATTTCTAACATTCATTTACATGTGTGCAAACTACTTGTGTAGGTCGGTCCACGATTCTGCTTGAACCCAATTAAAATATTTGGTGGCAGTTTTGGAGGCCCAACATTATATGAGAATCCATTCTATGTATCTCCAAATCAGGTACCAACCAATATATTTTTCGTGTATGCTTAGAATTTCTCAAGCTTTCTACTACTAAGAAGCATATGTATCATTGGTTGCTGGTTCTGATAGGTTCGAGCTTTGGAGAAAAAGAAGAAGGCTGGAAAGTTTGCGAAGAAGGTCAAAGCAAAGACAAGGAGGAAAATGCATGAGATGTCTAATCCTCTGGAGCCTGATGAGTTTGCAGATATGTGGAAAGATTGATTTTGAATACAACTGCAGCTAAAGAGTAAGTAAGAAAGAAAAAATCATATTTCACCTTATATCCATTCATCATGTGATGGAATATTTGGTTGGTAGCAACAGCTTTTGATGTGAAATTCTTTATATGTTCAATTGAAGATATAGCTGTAACATGAAAGGGAGACTTTTTTTATTCTTCAATGTTTTTTTCTGTAATTTTTGTGGGGGCTGGTTGTTCTCTTATCAGACATTGATTTGGTGGATGGAAATTAAATTTTGGCAGAGAAGGTTCCAGTTTTGAGATTGGGTTTGAATGATATGTTTATTATGAGCTCTCATTCCCCTGTAGAGAAGAGAACTACC
Organism: Phaseolus vulgaris; assembly: GCF_051622355.1. Lineage (NCBI taxonomy): Eukaryota > Viridiplantae > Streptophyta > Magnoliopsida > Fabales > Fabaceae > Phaseolus > Phaseolus vulgaris. Next base: position 2,032,249 of record NC_143505.1, read on the forward strand.
ATTTTTTTTTATATCTCACCAGTAATAAATCACTATTAACGGTCTCATTATAACCTATGCTGGCCTAATTTAAAATATAAAATAATTGTCTAATACTGATAGAAGATTCCTATTGGGTAAATCAGATTTTGGCCTACTATGCTTCAAACATATATTCACATTTTTACCATGTTAGTGTTTTCAATATATTTCGTTTAGGGTGGCTCTTTTCTTGGTAGTTAATTTCAGGTATTTCTTCCTGCATCTCTATATTTTTCTTTTTGCACCCCTACATTCTTTGAAATACTTGATGATTTTGGGTGATTCTGGAATAGTAGTTTTGTAAGAAAGGGTGTTTTTGGGATATAGGGGCTTTGAAAGTAAAGTGTGTTTTTCGAATAAGAAATCTGGAAGGTAAAAATCTATTCTGGAAAAAACATTTTTAAATTTTTAGAATGATAAATCTGAAATTCATAAAATATGTTTTGGAAAGTGGATGAAATAGTAACCTGGAAGTCATTTTTAAAAGGGGTAAAATGGTCTTTTTGGAAAATGATGGGGTGCAGGGAGAAACATCCTAATTTCTGGTGCTTTTGTTTCTGGGTTTCTTAACAAAAGAGAAGGGGCTCAAGGCCCAAATAGAGCCATGGGCTCCCAAGTGTACCTTTCTTTCTACACTGTAAGAATATCTCCCTGCACCCCCCCCCCCACAAATACAAAATGATCAAATTTCCGTTCAACAAATTTTTGAACATGGTTGACCCACAAATTTTAGAATGAATTTTTTGGTTGAGGTTAGAATTTATTCTAGAATGTTGGCATAAACTCTTCTTTTGGTCATATTTTTTTTTTCTGGAGTTATTGTGTTAGTAAAGTACATTTTGAAATAACAAATGGATACAAATGTTTTAGAAATAAGGTAAATAAAATATTTGGATTACTCACTGCAATCTTCTAATTTATAGATTTCGAAATGTACTTTTCCAAATAAGTTTTGGCTTTCTTAAAAGTTAGATGGTTCTTTTGATAACATGAAAATCATTAGTGTTTTGTAAAATATTTTTCAGAATGTAAGAAATAAAAAAATGTTTATGAAATTATTTTTTAAGGTGACATTTTCAACCAAATTTTTTCCAAAAAAAAGGATAACATTAAAAGAGTGGAAAATAGTTTAATTTAATCGGAGAAAACAAACTTAATCTCAATTTATATTTATTCAAGAAGAAGCATTGCATTGTTGCGAGCTTGGCAGTGAAAGCATAAAAGTTAATGTGAGATATGAAAGAGAATGCAAAGAAGATAAATAGTTTTGAAAGGGAAAAATGCGGTAATAATATGTCATTTTAAATGAAAAGCAACAAAAGGGGCTGCATTTCACAAAAAAGGAATGTAAATAGTAGGATCCAACATGAGTCAACATACCTAATGAAGCCCAAGAAATTGAAACGGGACGGCCTAGAACTTAACATTTCTGCAAGCGGGTAGTAAGATTGCTTCTTCCTACACCTCCTTACGTTTCTTCTCTCACTTCCATAAATTTTTGTATTCCAAAATTGTCATTCTATAATATTCTATATTACGTAATTTGAAAGTATGAGATTAAAATCTGGAAGCCTTTTTTCATATGCGTGATTAATTTGCAATGCCATCGAGCAAGTTTGGTGGGTGGTTGGCCGGCACTTCGATGTTTAATCGAGAAAGCGGTCGTTCGGCCATACTTGCAATGTCATGGGTGGTCGTTCGGCCATACTTGCCATGGGTGGTCGGCCGGCACTTGCGATGTTAATCGAGCAAGCGGGCGTTGGGCGGCCGGCACTTGCGATGTTAATCGAGCAAGCGGGCGTCGAGCGGCCTGCACTTGCGATGTTAATCGAGCAAGCGGGCGTTCGGCAAGTACTTGGAATGAATTTGTATTTATATTTATAACTATTATGACCCATGAATTTAAATTATATTATTTATTAAAACTAAATAACTACCACTTAAATATTTTTAATTATTAATTATAATTTAAGTCTTACATAAATAAAAATAATAATTGCATAAATAAAACATAATTAAAATTATATTTTCTTATTTCCTCATAATTGGTTAAGAAAATATAAATTAAACTTAAAATATAACTTATCACGTTCTCATTGTATCATCAACGTATAGATTAATTTTTTTTTAAAGTATTATAGTCCCTTGACATACATTAATATCTGTTTTTATAATTCATTTATCTCCATCAAATTACCTGTGTTAATGATAACTAAGTTCTTTCTCTTACGTTTCTTAATTGGGAAAAGGAAAATACGTGTAAACATATTTGCACAGATAAAAATTTCATTCATTCTTTGTTGATTCATGTAGCTGGTTTCATCTAGCTGCACTTTTATCTCGTTTTGAAAGCTGGCAACCACCCCATGCGTTGAGACAAATTATTTGTTTCACAATATTAAATTGACTGCAACAGAACTCAAAATCCTTTAGTGCATTTCAACATTGGAAACTTCATTCTAATACAGTAAGTAATAAGTGAGCCATATTTGACGTAATTGGTTCAAAACAATATAAATGGCTCAATCACTAGGCACCAGGTATCGGCACTACACTAGTTCACAAAACACGGCCAAGCACAGAAAAGACACTTAAAAATTGGAGCTTCAAAATCAGTCAGTACTTTAGAGGTGCCTGCTGGGTTGGTAACAATCCAAAACGCTTCTTCAGAAGAACTCTCTGCCTCGAATATTTATCATCGGGTGAAAACCGAGCTGCATTTTGGGAAAACCACAAAAATCATAAACAGGTACAGAAAATGGAGAGAATTATAATTTATAAATAACATTTCACATGTATTTGAGAGTGACTAGTATGCCTTATGCCAATGACAAAATCCAAACTGTGCAAAAAGCAGATCTTTAAAATATTATACAGTGAGCAATGAAAATAATAAGTTGTTACTGCTGAAAATAGGAAACAAAGTACTAGGTGGCTTTTTTAAATAAAATTAACAAACAAATCAAAATAGAAAACAATTTTTTGTAGTAAATTAGCCCTATGCTACCAAGTTCCACACTACAGAAGCTCTTAATCAAACAGCCACAATGATATGTTTCTCAGTCAATGACTTTCATCCAATGTTACATCCAACATGCATATCAAGATGATGACTCGGCACTTTCGGAAAAACGACGAGGCTGATGGTGTTACTTTTTTTCCACCTTTAACTTTTTTTCCTTATAAAGACCAAAAATCCTTCAGGGAAAAAAGACCAAAAGGGGACAAAAGAAAACCAGGATCAAAATCAAGCAGCAAAGAATGCCAATCTCGCTAAGAATTTGACAAAGACGGCCTCTAAAAAGGCAATTACCAAATGTACCTGTATGGATATTGGGGACTGAGTAATGTTGATCCACGTCGATACAAGGTGTCTTCTTCACTCTTGGTTGTCCTATTCTTCAAGTCTTCTTTCTCTTCGCGTGCTTCGGTCGGCCGGCGGGGGTACCTGCGATTGCACTCCGACGCTCAAGTCAGCGATGGTACTCAAGTGAGAATTCTCTGATAGTATGGAAAACGTACCTTTCCCCCCTTTTCAGAAGTCCCTTTAGTAGGTTGACCTGGGCCTTGGCCATGTGGGCCAATCAGTTGATGGTTAGAGACATGCTTAGTGGTCTTTGGGTCGTGCCTGGTGGTTTCCTGAAAACCAGGGGAGTGGTCTAGAGGACGTGTTTTTACTTCGTCAATGGTTGTTATAACTGCTCTTTTCTACACGTGTAACCACGTTCTGGATTAAATTAGATTTATTCGACATAAACCACTCGTTCGTCCGGCTAGAGGTCATGGAAGGACGAAGAGTCGTATAAGACGCAGGGTTTTGTGATGATTTTACCATGAGTATCCTGCGGTCGTCCGGTGCGGACCGGTACACCAAACAACCAAGAAAAGTCTTGATCCCAATTTCACAACTAAACTCTAGAAGACGGGCTGCCAGAGAAAACTCTAGCATTTCTTTAATAAACACAAAGAAACACAGATTGAATGCAATGCCAAAAACCCTTTTTCTGTCGTTGTTGACAGAGCAGATCCTCTAAAATTAAAACACAAACTGTCAAATGCCCTAGGTACAACCCCAATTTTCAATGAGAATAATAAACCCATTAATCCATACAATTCAAGCCAACCCGTTTCAGAAAATTATCTACGCAAATAGAAGAGAAGTGAAAAAAAAAGCCCCCAAATAAAAAAATACAAACTATAACAATGTTACGGTCCACAGTGCATTTTAGTATCAACACAGAAATTACAAAGAAATTGCACAGAGAAGGACAAAAGGTTTTCTTTTGAATTCACAAGCAATTATTATAGCATAATTTGAAAAAACTCATATATATGTCAAGAAACTGCAGTAAGCAGAGCAAAATACCTGGATGGGCAGATTGTGTAGCTAGCCCTACCGGCGACTCTTTCTGCAAAGAAGAAAAACAACACACTTCAAAGCAGTGATAACCACCAAGATTTTGGCTTGTTGCCAATAACCCGTGAGGATGCAATTTTATTACAGGAAATCATAACACGAAGAAATTAAAACGTAGGAAAAGAACCAGTGCGTTAAACTGAGCTAGGGCTGAAACAGCCTTTCAATGATTCATTTCAGATTGAGTCAAGAGGGTTAAAGAAACACGAGAGAATAAATATTGTCGCTCCATTATTGAATGTTTGATAAATACAAACTTCATAACCAAATACAAAACTTACCTTAGTGGTGTAGACTTTGTCACCATTGTCGTTTATGTAAAACTGAAGATACATTGTCACTGATAACTTAACCTGCAAAAACCGAATCAGATAACAATAAGGCTTTGTTTGGATTAGAGGGCGTGGGAGAGTGGAAAGTTGAGGGTGTGGGGGAGTGGAAGTGTGAAGATTTGTGAAAAAAGTTGAGGATGTTTGGATTGAGGTATGTTAGAGTGGATGTGTGAGGAAAGTTTATTGAAATATGTGAGTGATGTGATGGTTGTAAGGATATTTTGAATTATTTTTAATTGTGTAAATTTTAAGATTACAAATTTACCCTTCTATATAAAAAGAAGAAGAAATAAATGATAATTAATTTTTTACACATTATATTTAATTAAAAGAAATTCAAGTTTTAATTATAAATAAATAAATAAATAATTTAAAATTCAAAGAAATTAATTAATAATTTTTTATATTTAAATATATTTTTATTATTTTCCATTTTATTATTTTAAATTAATTTTTTTAATTAAGTTAATTTATTTAGATAATTTTAATATTATTTATGTTTCTTGTATATAAAATAAGAATAAATAATTATTAATTTTGTGCATATTTTAGTTAATTAAAATAATTTAAAGTTTTATTTATAAATAAAATAAAATAAATGTAAAATTTAAAGAAATAATTAAATATAATTTTAAATATAAGTATAATTTTATCATTTTTTATTTTATTAATTTAAATTAATTTTGTTATTTAAGTTAATTTATTTAGATAGTTTTAATATTATTTATAATTCTTTAAATTATGTTATATATATATATACAAAATTATTATTAATAATAATTTTCATTATTATTATTAACAAAATTAATATATTTTAAAAAATAGTTGTCAAAATATATAATATAAAATTAATTTTTAAATTATAAGGATGATATAAGAATATAAAGGGGTGCAGGAAGAAACAAAGTAATGTTTTTTTAAAAGTTGAAACCCATAGTGGAAAAAAATGAAGCCCAAGTTAATATGAAAACCTAAATCTGAAGCACAGTGCAAGAGAAGAGACACTGAGAAGAGAAGCCGCAGAGGAAGAAGAAGAAGCATGGGGCGCGATGGCAATGGCAGTTTACACTGTGGAAGATGAAAAAAATAAGGGCACAATAGTATTTCACTAATCTGACGTGGCTTTCCTCTCTAACCACTCTACTTTCTCTTCATATTTGGGAGGATCCGAAAATCACCCATGTTTCCACTCAATCTCACCCTCACCTTCACTCTCTCACGGAACCAAACGGGGGTGGCACTCTTAAATCCGTCTGCGCTACAGTGCCACCCCTTGATCCAAACAGGCACTAAAGCTAGAAACCATAGCACGTGTTGATAACAGAAATTGGAAACAACAATCAGTCTAGGGTTATCAGAAACATACCTGATCGAGAATGAACAGCAACAAAAATAAACTCAGCCGAACGTAAAGAAATAAACCTGCGGTGGAGGCGAGGAAAGGGTTTTAAGGTTTTCTGGTCTACAGAAGTTGCTTTGGTTCAACGAGAATGGGCCTTTCATTTAGGTTAAGGCCCTTTTTATTGGTTATGGGCCATTTTGCTAATATGGAAGGTAGTTTCTTCCTGCACCCCCATAATTTTGTAAATTCCGAAACTGACCTTCACCTGTTATTTGAATTCGAGATCTGGGAGTGTGCTATGGATTCATCAATCCGGAAGTGAATCATGTTGCTTTCTGGGAGATGTTAATCGAGCAAATTTGGAGGGTGGTCGGCCGGCACTTGCGATGTTAATCGAGCAAGTTTGGCGGCCGGCAGGCCAGCACTTGCGATATTAATCGAGCAAGCGGACGAAGGACGGCCGGCACTTGCCATGTTAATCGAGCAAGCGGCCGTCGGGCAAATACTTGCAATGTCATCGAGCAAGTTTGGTGGGTGGTTGGCCGGCACTTGCGATGTTTAATCGAAAAAGAGGGCGTTCGGCAATACTTGCAATGTCATCGAGCAAGTTTGGTGGGCGATCAGCCGGCACTTTCGATGTTAATCGAGCAAGCGGGCGTCGGGCAATACTTGCAATGCCATCGAGCAAGTTTGGTGGGTGGTTGGCCGGCACTTGCGATGTTAATCGAGCAAGCGGGCGTCGGGCAATACTTGCAATGTCATCAAGTTTGGTGGGAGGTCGGCCGGCACTTGCGATGTTCATCGAGCAAGTTTGGTGGGAGGTCGGCCGGCACTTGCGATGTTAATCGAGCACTTTAGATATGGTCGAGGAGACGGTTGAGCTGCAGTGTCGTGCGGCCGTGGCGACCAGGGCTCTTGGGAATGAGCTAAGGAGAGTGAAGACAGTCTCGATTCCAAAACTGAAATCTCAGCTCAACGAATCGGCTGTCTCGTTGAAGGATGCCCTGAAGGCAGTGGACAAAGCCCGGGCTGACGCTCAGACGGTCAGGAAGGAGCATGAGGCTTTAAAGATTACTTTCGAAGAAGTAGCAGTTGGACGGGCAGATGCCATCAAGGAGCGGGAAAAACTGGCCGCGGAGAAAGAATTGTTGAGTGCTCAAGTTGAACAGCTTCAAGGGTTCATGTTGAGCATTAACGAGGAGTCGTTCAGGCAGGGCGTTCGGCAGGTCGCCTTTTTCCATTGGTGCCGGACGACGTTGAGCGATAAGACTCGAACATGGATGTGGTGGACGGCCGTCTGATGCCTCTGGGGGACGAGGAGGCCGAAGAGAATGATCAAACCATCTGTCCTACAACCGAGATGCCACGTGCAGATGATACCGTACCGCCGGAGGAGTCGATGCAACCGGATGACACCCTTGATATTGTTTAATATTTTCATTACCTGGGCCCGGGGTGTGGGCTAAAGAGAATTTTACTGCTTTGTGACGTGTTTTGAACTATTTTACTTTTTGCTATCGAATTTATTTTCATGTTGCTATTACCACGCAGTTTAATACCGGACGACGGTGCTTTGATGTCGCGCGTAACTTGGACATTTATATATAATTTAATTGAATTTCTGACTAAGGTAATTTAATTGAATTTCTGACCAAGGCTGGTGAATAACGTTTTAAAGTTATAATTCGGCTAACTTTAGTTATATCTTCCGACCGAGGGAACGGTTAATTAATTTAATTGAATTTCTGACCAAGATTGGTGAATAACGTTTGTTATAATTCGGATAACTTTAGTTATATCGTCCGACCGAATTAACGGTTAATTAATTTAATTGAATTTCTGACCAAGATTGTGAATAACGTTTAAGTTATAATTCGGATAACTTTAGTTATATCTTCCGACCGAATTAGCGGTTAATTAATTTAATTGAATTTCTGACCAAGATTGGTGAATAACGTTCAAGTTATAATTCGGATAACTTTAGTTATATCTTCCGACCGAATGAACGGTTAATTATTTTAATTGAATTTCTGACCAAGGTTTGGTGAATAACGTTTAAGTTATAATTCAGATAACTTTAGTTATATATTCCGACCGAATGAACGGTTAATTAATTGAATTTCTGACCAAGATTGGTGAATAACGTTTGTTATTATTCGGATTTTAGTTATATATTCCGACCGAATGATCGGTTAATTAATTTAATTGAATTTCTGACCAAGGTTTGGTGAATAACGTTTTTGTGATTATGGTTATTGGGTGTGTCAGATTTTGAAGCAAAAAAATGGGGAAGAAGAGAAAGCACAGTGAGAGTAGTGAACTTGTTGCACAGCCCAAAAAGGAAGATGCTGCTCCAGAGAGACCAACGAGGACCCTTTTGGGTTGGAAGGATAAGAGTCTAGTCAATGATGAAGTCGACGACAGCAACGTTGGTTCACCAATATTCAGGAACAAAGAGAAGGTTTTGGTCACTTGCTCTAGGCGCATTACAAACCCCATGACTTGTAGTTATAGATTTTGTGTTTTTCGTTTATAGTTTGTATTACTCTATTTTTGTGTCTTGATGTGCAAAGTTTAAGAACAGAGAAACCTTGTGCAGTGAGTCAGTTTTTGTATATTATAATGGTATTTTTTTGGGCGGAGTATTTATTTTCCATTAATTTGTAGGTACCGGCATTTGATGTTGAACTTGGTGTCACTTTTGCCGCATTGCAAGAAGGATAACAAGGTTGAATCAAAGGAAACTAAAGGCGCCACCCTGAACAAGCTTGTTGAGCTCAAAAGTTGCTCCTCGTGTTTATTTTTTGAGGTATTTTATTTATATGCCACAAGGTTTTTCAGTGCCGTGTTACTTCGATTTAGGATTGATGTGTCGTGCTGTTCTCTAGACTAGTATTTGCATTATGTTTGCTATTTGGAAAATCTAAAGCATGCTTGTAGGTAGAGGGATTCGTTTCTTGGTTACAAATGTTGATGCTATTTAACTATGATATGGTGGTAGTCATGAGTTTGTGTCTGGTCAACTTGTTATATTCTGATTAGTGTCTTCTCCTCTCATTTTCTATGCATCAATTTCAGTGCAGGAAGCAAAAAGATCTTTATCTCTGGATGGCCAAATGCCCCAGTGGCCCATCTGTAAAATTTCTAGTTAGTGCGGGTAATATTCTGATCTGATCATTGTCGTAATGTTTATATAATACTAATTTGCTTGCTCTGATCATGTAGAGTTCTGATGTCTGTATACTCTAGGCATCACTGGTCATTCTTCCCAGTGAATTATGATTTTGTGTTTTTCTCTCTCTCTCCCACCCAATTTTTTTATATACTTTTTCCACCACTGCTTTTCAGTGCATACTATGGAGGAGTTGAAGCTAACGGGAAATCACCTAAAAGATTCCCGTCCTCTTTTGACGTTTTCTGCAAATTTTGAAAAAGATGCACATTGGAAACTGTTAAAGGAGATGTTGTTACAGGTATGTGGTCGGTTTCTTTCCTTGCAAGTTTTTTCATCTTTTTCCACCTAGTTTCATCCGAGGAAAACTTAGTTGATTACTCTCATATATGCCATTTCATATACAAGGTAAAGGTTAGCTTGATGGTTTCATCTTAGTTTGTTGATTCATGATGTTGCCTCTATGAATTTCCAGTCTAATTATGAACTGCTTCATGTGCTCTTTCCTGATATAATTGGGATCTTGCATTGTGGTTGTCATGTATCTTCCTAAGAGTATTTTCTCAATTTGTTGTTTCTGATTGGAGAAAATTCAATTAATGTTATTGTAGGTCCATCTATTTTTACATAGTTTAGATTGAGTAAGCTGTGAGTTCTGTTTAGTGCATATATTTCTGTGTACAGTTCTCTCTATTTCTGATACTGTTGTATGTCTACTGTAATTGATAATTTGATATACTATTTCTTTCTTTTTTGTTCAGATATTCGAAATACCAAAGGACCATAGAAAAGCTAAGCCCTTCCATGATCATGTTTTTGTTTTCTCAATAGCTGATGACCATATATGGTTCCGTAATTACCAGGTTTGTGTTTGTATTAGCATTGTCCTTTAAAGAATTTATGGGTTCCTTAATTTGAACATTGTTGTTTGGGGTCTCCTTTCTAGCCACTTCTAAAGAAATTATGTGTATACATTGTGATTATAAATATGTTGATTGCTTTTTTAGCCACAGGTTAATGATTGAACTGAAGTTTGGGTGGAGCATTTTTAACCTTTAGTTTCTTATAAACATTACCGAGGAATAAACTTAAGTTTCTATCTATACATTTCAATTTGAAGGATTAGTTTTTGGGTTCCTTAATAAATAGACTTCAATATGATGTAAAGAATGCTTAACCACAACAATTTTTAAGATGGAGGATATTGGATTGTTATAATGAGTTTAAATTTTTATCTACTACCAGTGTAAAACATTTTGGACGTTCCAGTATGGTATTGTTTTATAAGCTCAAAGATTAAACTATGGTGCATGTAATGTTTCATTTATTGATCAACTTCATTCATTTAATTATGGTCTGCTATGATGCATGGGCACGATATCAGTTATGATGCATACCTGATACGGCTATACATTTAAATTTTGAAAAATGTACAAAAATTGAAATCACATTTATTAGACATTGTCAAAATAAGTATTAGTGTTTAATAGATTAGATACTTCATCGTTGGTAAAGTATCCCAGAGTATTGGATACGGATATTTGATACAAATTGAAGTATCAGTGCATCACAGATGGTCAGTCTCACCAAATCAGTGATGACTGAATCAAGTGTTGATTTTGGTTTGATTCCTGTGCGAGCCTGCAATAGAAGTTCTACTCATTTTTTGTAGGACAATAACCCATTAGATTGAGTCATTTGTGTTGTACTCATGGCATAGTCTTTTAGAGGACAATTGTTACTATTAGTTGTTCACAAGACTCATTTAATTCGACCATTACATGGTCTTATTTTCTCCAACTATATAATATTGATTTTTTCATGACAAAGTATTGTATTATTTTCTGCCTGTGGCCTACTAAGGAATGCTACATCTTTATTCCCTTGCAGATTTCTACTCATCATAATGAAGCAGATAAATTACCAAGGGGAGGCCTTGATAAAATGACATTGATTGAGGTCTGAAAACTGGTTCTTGGTGTATTTTTGATCTTTCCATTTATAACATTCATTTAACCTGTGTGCAAACTACTTGTGTAGGTCGGTCCACGATTCTGCTTGAACCCAATTAAAATATTTGGTGGCAGTTTTGGAGGCCCAACATTATATGAGAATCCATTCTATGTATCTCCAAATCAGGTACCAACTGTACCTGTATGGATATTGGGGCCTGAGTAATGTTGATCCACGTCGATACAAGATGTCTTCTTCACTCTTGGTTGTCCTATTCTTCAAGTCTTCTTTCTCTTCGCGTGCTTCGGTCGGCCGGCGGGGGTACCTGCGATTGCACTCCGACGCTCAAGTCAGCGATGGTGCTCAAGTGTGAATTCTCTGATAGTATGGAAAACGTACCTTTTCCCCCTTTTCAGCAGTCCCTTTAGTAGGTTGACCTGGGCCTTGGCCATGTGGGCCAATCAGTTGATGGTTAGAGACATGCTTAGTGGTCTTTGGGTCGTGCCTGGTGGTTTCCTGAAAACCAGGGGAGTGGTCTAGAGAACGTGTTTTTACTTCGTCAATGGTTGTCATAACTGCTCTTTTCTACACGTGTAACCACGTTCTGGATTAAATTAGATTTAATCGACATACACCATCCGGTCGTCCGGCTAGAGGTCATGGAAGGACGAAGAGTCGTATAAGACGCAGGGTTTTGTGATGATTTTACCATGAGTATAATGCGGTCGTCCGGTGCCGACCGGTACACCAACCAATATATTTTTCGTGTATGCTTAGAATTTCTCAAGCTTTCTACTACTAATAAGCTTATCTATCATTGGTTGCTGGTTCTGATAGGTTCGAGCTTTGGAGAAAAAGAAGAAGGCTGGAAAGTTTGCGAAGAAGGTCAAAGCAAAGACAAGGAGGAAAATGCATGAGATGTCTAATCCTTTGGAGCCTGATGAGTTTGCAGATATGTGGAAAGATTGATTTTGAATACAACCGCAGCTAAAGAGTAAGAAAAAAAAATCATATTTCACCTTATATCCATTCATCATGTGATGGAACATTTGGTTGGTAGCAACAGCTTTTGATGTGAAATTCTTTATATGTTCAATTGAAGATATAGGCTGTATTTCTGTTTATCCTCCATAACATGAAAGGGAGACTTTTTTTATTCTTCAATGTTTTTTTCTGTAATTTTTGTGGGGGCTGGTTGTTCTCTTATCAAACATTGATTTGGTGGATGGAAATTAAATTTTGGCAGAGAAGGTTCCAGTTTTGAGATTGGGTTTGAATGATATTGTTTATTATGAGCTCTCATTCCCCTGTAGAGAAGAGAACTACCATTTTTTTATATCTCACCAGTAATAAATCACTATTAACGGTCTCATTATAACCTATGCTGGCCTAATTTAAAATATAAAATAATTGTCTAATACTGATAGAAGATTCCTATTGGGTAAATCAGATTTTGGCTTACTATGCTTCAAAAAATATAGACATTTTTACCATGTTAGTGTTTTCAATATATTTCGTTTAGGGTGGCTCTTTTCTTGGTAGTTAATTTCAGGGGTGTTTCTTCCTGCATCCCTATTGTTCTTACAACAAGGACCAAGAACACTAAAATTAGGTTGACAAGATTAACTCTTATACAAATCTTCCGAACTTTGGGCTGGACTCTCTCGGTCTCTTCTCACATTGGGTGCTCTAGACTTCTCAAGGTAGATGCTCTCGGCTTCTCTTTCGGCTAAGTGCTCTCGGCTTCTCCTTCGGCTAAGAGCTCTCGGCTTCTCCTTCAGCTAGGTGCTCTCGGCTTCTCCTTCACCTAGGTGCTCTCGGCTTTTCCTTCAGCTAGGTGATCTCGGCTTCTTCTCGGGTTGGGCTCTCGGCTTCTTCTCCTCACAGGTGGGTGTGTGTACCTGCAAGGCGCTCCGATGCCAAAGTCAGATATAGTTTTTTGCTTATCAGATCAATTGAAATTCTCCTTACCTTTTGAGTTGAACCTTTATTTATAAGGCTCTCTTATTGGGCTTAAGAGTTACTTAGGTCTTTTCTTTTTGCACCTAACATTTTGAAAACACACACCTGTATATTTGGGCCCATCTTATGGGCTTTGCTATAATCACTAATTTAATTTTACGCACAACAGTTCGGTCGGTCGAGACTTTCAGTTGACCTTTCGGCGTCAGAGCCTCCCGGTCGGTCGAGACTTTCAGTTGACCTTTCGGCGTCGAGACTTTCGGTTGGCCGTACAACCTTTCGGTCGGTCGAGACTTTCAGTTGACCTTTCGGCCTAGACAGTACACCTATATTTTTCTTTTTGCACCCTTACATTCTTTGAAATACTTGATGATTTTGGGTGATTCTGGAATAGGAGTTTTGTAAGCAAGGGTGTTTCTGGAATAGGGGTTTTGTAAGGAAACTGTGTTTCTAGAATAAGAAAGCTGGAAGGTAAAAAACTATTCTGGAAATTTTTTTTTTTTAATTTTTAGAATGATAAATCATAGTAATCTGGAAGTCATTTTTAAAAGGGGTAAACTGGTCTTTTTGATGGGGTGCGAAAATGATGGGGTGCAGGGAGAAACACCCTAATTTCAGGTGCTTTTGTTTCTGGGTTTCTTAACAAAAGAAAAGAGGCTCAAGGCCCAAATAGAGCCATGGGCTCCCAAGTGTAGCTTTCTTTCTACACTGTAGGAATATCTCCCTGCACCCCCCACAAATACAAAATGATCAAATTTCCGTTCAACAAATTTTTGAACATGGTTGACCCACAAATTTTGGAATGAATATTTGGGTTGAGGTTAGAATTTATTCTACAATGTTGGCATAAAATCTCTTCTTTTGGTCATTTTTTTTCTGGAGGTATTGTTTTAGTACAGTTCTTTGAAGTAGAAAAAAAACTGAAATGAAGGCCATATTATAGTATACCAATTTTGTCTTGTCTTTTCTTTTTCCTCTTCTACAACAATGGGAATGATGCACTGAGCAAAACCATTGGTTATTTTGGCAGCAACAAGTTATTATTTTCAACACTTTTGAAATAAAATTTCTCGACAATTTTGTAAGCCACACAAAGTTGACGTATCCAAATTTCAATCTGTTTGGAAAGTTTCTGAAAAATTAAACCGAAAAGTATCGATTTGAAACTCTTCAACTATGCAAAGTCATAATAAGATGTAGTTTCAGTTCGATATAAAATGCACTAAGAATTATAAGACGCTTGAAACGTTTTAATTGATCACAACAATATTACGCATGAACAAAAATATAAAGAAAAGCAATTTTCTTCTTTTGAAAATGTATAATTATTAATAAGAATAAACCACCGACGACTTTTATTATCTTATCTAACGATGGTAAGATACGACAACACAATTCTCTGTTTCCCCATTATGAAATAAATGACACATCTCAAACATAAAATAATGTCCCATGTCGGTGTAGAACATTGGCACAGATACTTCCAAGTACAGTAGTAGATTTTTAGTATTTTTCTCCCTCAATAGAAAATTTGGTCAACACACTCGTTTAACTCATATCATAGTAATCATCACTATGTTGAAACTCTTGAGTTGTAACTGTAAGGGTTAGGATTTGTTCTCAAACAGATTGAAATCAAAATAACTATTGTCTTCTTCTCGGTATCTTTTTTAACTTTGTGAATTCTAAACTTGGATAGTACCTGTAAAAACATTTTGATGTTCAGGTGAGATCTCCAGTATTTAATACTCGGTGTTATTAATACTGAAGATCACATACCTTATTCTTAAAATCTGTGCATAATTATACGATTATGATGAGTTCTTTATTATTGGGTTGAATTAAAACTTTTGACCATAATTAAGAATGTATTACCTAATGTTTATTAACTGATTAGTCTTGTTAATTATCTGTTTAGACATAATGAATTCAGTTGTTTCAGTCAACCCTAATTGAATGTTGGACTTTCAATTGTCTTACGGATCCTATCGATACAAGATTCAATTTATTTAATATGGATTTAGAGTCTATTATGGCCACATGATTTGTGATTCTCAATTTTAACCATTAGTTCCTTTAGCTAGATAAGATACACCTCAATCATGAGTTATAATTATGTGATTTGATCTCTAATTTTTTGATGGGAATCAGTTTTCTAGAAGAGTAGTCTTTGGTTAGCACTTAAAGTCAGGGCCACAAAATAAATGTTGGCCTCATGTAACTCCAAAAGGAACAGAACATATTCCAGTTTTAACTCTGAAACCAAAAATCCAATCACCATTTCTTCTTTACCTCTTTTGTTCCATTTACTGAGATATCTTGTCATCACACTAAGCTCACAAACATTTAAATATGTTTATGTGGACTTGGAATATGTGAGTGCTGGGTGGCCCTCCAACAAATTTCTTAACCTCATCACTTCATAAGTCTTAAGGACAAGGACCCCTCCATCAACCACTCCCACTCACTTATTTTATTCCAATTAACCCCACAAAACCCTTTTGCTTTTTCTCACCTTAATCCACCAACTAAGTCACCATTCATTCCATCTCCATTTTCCACATAAACTCATTCATAGCACACCAAATCCATTATGTTAGTCAACAAATTTGCCCTGTTAGAGTACAATGGATCACATAGTTAAAGTTCTTAACTAGCTCATTCCATTACAAAAAACACTAACCACATTATGTGGTTGTCCATTGTTTTGCAATGCCAAAGCATAATCATTAGAGTTCTTAACTTGCTGACCTACACTGAATTATGATTATTTAGAGACTTCATCTCACAATAATTTTAGATATTTTTCTCCTTTTTATTATTAATTGTTTTTATCCTATATACTAAACCTTAATGTTTTGTTTTGATTAAGGAATTGAAATGAATTTGAGATGATTTGAAGGGAAAGTGTAAAGAAAGTTAGAGTGTTTGGATTAAGGTAAATAGAATGGAAAGTGTAGAAATTTTTTTTGAAAGTTGGTAAGTGATTAGATGAATGTGATTGAAATTATATTTTTTTTAATTGATAAAAATGTAAGTTTACAAATTTACCCTTATGTTTAAAAATTATTAAAAATTAATTTGATTTATTTATTTATAAATTATAATTATTTTTAATTAAAATATTATTTAGATATTTATAATTATAAATATTTGATAAAAGTTTATTTTTATATTAAACAACATTATTATTTTTATCTTTACTTTTTGTAATTAATATAATTATTATATAAATTTATTTCTTTATTATTAAAAAATATATTTATTTTTATTATTATTGATATTTATAATTTATTATATATATAATATGATTAATTATGTTATTTTATAATATTTTTTTATAATTTTAATTATATTTTTTATATTTAAATTGTAATTCTATTCTAAATAAAAATAATAATTTAAGTTTAAAATAAAAAAAATAAGAAAATTAATTTTAACTAATTAATTAGTTAAATATATATTTATTTAATTAATTACAACTTTCTTTGCAATTCTTCGAAAAAGTTTTGAATGAAAAAAAAATGGATTTCTATGTTTTTTTAACTTTATTCCATTGGTTTCACGGTTTCTTTTGAATATTTGTTTTATGGGAATATGTAAGGTTATAATATTGAATTTTAGAAATAATTTTTGAATAAAAAATATTAGGTATTATCTTTTATTTATTTGTATATTTATTTTTTATTAAGTTATATCATAATATTGATGTAATTGAAAAGTGTGTTCGATATAATATTAGTAATAGTTAAGTTGTTAACTATTTATTATCTTGATTGTTATGGAAAGAATTTTGTTAATAATAATAATAATAATAATAATAATAATAATAATAATAATAATAATAATAATAATAATAATAATAATAATAATAATAATAATAATAATAATAATAGTAGTAGTAGTAGTTTATATGAGTTATAAGATATATAAGAAAATTATATAGGAATATAGTAAATCATGAATTCTATTATTTTAAATTAGGTGCATATAATTCCATATAATATCGTATAATAATCGCATATAATTTGATAATTATTATTTTTTTAATAATGCAGATTGTTCATCACAATATAATTACGTGCAATGTGATAATTATTATTTTCTTAATAATACAGATGTTCACAACATTTTTTTCAGTCTTTACCACCATCACGAAGGAATTTATACCAAATTAGATTCAAATACTTGTTTGTACTGCACATATCCTACTTGAACGGTATATCTTCCGCAATGGCATTTGAAAAATTTGAAATTTTAGGAGAGTAGTAAGAAAAGAATTTTTT
Organism: Phaseolus vulgaris; assembly: GCF_051622355.1. Taxonomy (NCBI): domain Eukaryota; kingdom Viridiplantae; phylum Streptophyta; class Magnoliopsida; order Fabales; family Fabaceae; genus Phaseolus; species Phaseolus vulgaris. Next base: position 2,049,734 of record NC_143505.1, read on the forward strand.
TTTATAACTTTTTGGTCCTGTATTATAAGCTATATAATATATAGATTTACTAATCATGAAATTCTAACATTATTTAATTAATTGAATATAATTATGTATAAATAATAACGTATAATTTGATAATTATTATTTTTTTAATAATGCAAATTTTTCACCACTGTATCTACGAAGGAATTCTACAAATTATGCCGATAGACTTCTTGATACGTGCACATATTCTGCTTGAACTCTACCCTATAGGATCTTTCGCAATCGCATTTTAAAAAATTTGGAGTTTTTGCAGAAGAAAAGTAATTTTTTTAGAATTTTCTTGTTCTGTGTTATAAACTAATTAGTAGGTAGGATCTTCATGAGATTTTATTATTATTAAATTGACAATAATTATTATAATTTAATAATTTTTTTTTTTTAATAATGCAGATTGTTCATCACAATTTTTCACCATCTTTACAACCATCACGAATGAAAAAATTCATGCTTATTGATTTTTTGATACGTGTACATATCGTCTTGAACTCTACTCAATACGATCTTACGCAATCGCATTTGAAAAGATTTGGAGTTTTGCACATAGAATTTAAAATTTTTTGGTTTGTATTATAAGTTAATTACGTAGAATCCCCTAATAATGAGATTTTATCATTATTAAATTAATTACATATAATTATGTAACGTATAATAATTACATAAAATAATTGCATATAATTTAATAATTATTAGTTGTTTAATAAGATAAAATTTGAAAATCTCATAAAATATAAGATCTTTCAACGAAGTTAAATAAAAATATAAATTTATGTGTTATTTAGTTGAGTGTCTCTCTATTTTATATAAAAAAAAATATATGGAATATATATATATATATATATATGAATTGAAATGATTCTAAACTTACCATATGAATTTATTAATCATATTAAAAATAACTTCCAAATTATTAAAATGTTATTTTCTTATTATTTATATATTTATATTTCATTAACTCATGTCTTATTGAAATGAAATAATCTAGATTTAATTACCTTATTCGTTCCGATATTGGGATCAATATTCAATTTAGTACCATGGTTTTTAAAAAAATTAATTTGGTCCCTATGTTTTTCAAAATGTATCCAAATCGGTCATTTCTGTTAAGTCCTACCAAACAGGGTTTGGTGTTGCTTACGTGGCAGAGAGAGTGTTTATGTGAAAGAAAGAGAGTGTTTATCAGATGGAGAGGTAAGATTGAGAGTTATTATTATTATATTATTTTTATTATTATTATTAGTATTAGTATTATTATTGTTATTATTATTAATATTACTATTTTTCTTCTTCTTCTTATTATTACTGTTATTATTATTATTATTCTTATTATTATTATTCTTATTATTATTATTTATTATTATTATTATTATTATTTTATTATTATATTTATTATTATTATTACTATTATTATTATTATTTATTATTATTATTATTATTATTATTATTGTTATTATATATTAGTAATAATAATAATAATAAAAATAATATAATAATAATAACAACAGTAATAATAATAATAATATGAAGAAAAAAATAATAGTAATAATATTAATAATAATAACAATAATATTAATACTAATAATAATAAAATGATAATAATAATTCTCAATCTTACCTCTCTCTCCATATAAACACTCTTAAGCAAGAGAACTTAACTGAAAGGACAAATTTGAATACATTTTGAAAACCATATGAACCAAATTGATTTTTTTTAAAAACATAGTACTAAATGGAATATTGACTCAAAATGTAACGACGAATATGGTAATTAAATCTTTACTTTATTGCTTATTAATTATCATTATTTTATAGTGTTGCTTATTAAGTCATCATTTATGATTCATAATTTTTTGTTTATTGATTATAATTTATTTTACCGCTTATTCATTTGTTACCATTTATTTCTGTCATTAAGTTTTTTTAATTAAAATTGATTGAAGTTACTAAATTAAAGTATTATAATTTTTTCTTCTTCTTATCTTATCTCACATGCATAATAAACACTTATATCAAATGTTACATATTAGTCATAAACCTAAAAAGATCAAATACATGTTAATTAACACTTATATCAAATGTTACATATTAATCCTAAACCAAAAAATCAAATACATACTTAATCAAAAAGTAAATTTTAAATGTGGAAAATACACATTATTCTGAAATTTCAAATATAGAAAATACATAAATTTAGAAACACTGAAAAAATCATTAAATTAAAATTAATTTAAAAAAAAAAAATTAATTATTATATAGACTAAATTAAATACTATTTTTAAAACAACACAAATTATTGGTATATAAAGTATTTTATATTATTAATAAAAAATTATAAATTAATTTTTAAATTTGTATCTATTTAGTTATGAAAGTTTTAACTTTGAAACCTTTACAACTAATCAGATACTAATTTAAAAATTAATTTATAACTTTTTTTAATAATAAAAAGTACTTTAAATATCGATAATTTTAGTTTCTAAAATAATATCTAATTTAATTATTACAACAAATAATTAATTTAAGAAAATAAATTCTAAGACAAGTGTTAAAATTACTTGTATTTATCAAATTGATTTTTTTAAAAAATCACGGTACTAAATTGAATATTGACCCAAAATATAACGACGAATAAGATAATTAAATTTTTACTTTATTACTTGTTGCTTATTAATTATCATTATTTCATATAGTGTGTTGCTTATTAAGTTATCATTTATGATTTATAATTTGTTATTTATTGATTATAATTTATTTTACCGCTTATTCATTTGTTACCATTTATTGCTGTCATTAAGTTTTTTTAATTAAAATTGATTGAAGTTAGTAAATTAAAGTATTATAATTTTTTCTTCTTCTTATCTTAAATCACATGCATAATAAACACTTATATCAAAGGTTACATATTAATACTAAACCAAAATGATCAAATACATACCTAATCAAAAAGTAAATTTTAAATGTGGGAAATACACATTATTATGAAATTTCAAATATAGAAAATACATAAATTTAGAAACATTAAAATAATCATTAAATTAAAATTTATTTTTTAAAAAAAATAATTATTTATTATATTGACTAAATTAAATATTATTTTAAAAACAAAAAAAAAATTATTGGTATATAAAAATATTTTATATTATTAATAAAAAATTATAAATTAATTTTTAAATTTGTATTTAATTAGTTATGAAAGTTTTTAACTTTAAAACCTTGACAACTAATCAGATCCTAATTAAGAAATTAATTTATAAATTTTTTAATAATAAAAAATACTTTAAACATTGATAATTTTAATTTTTAAAATAATATATAATTTAATTATTATAACAAATAATTAATTTAAGAAAATAAATTCTAAAACAAGTGTTAAAAATAACTTAATAAAGTATAAAAAAAATGAAGACGTTAAGTGGAAAGAAAAGTATGGAAAAACTGTAAAATTGGATATAAACATTTTTTTTTATAGTGGGAGACAAGTGAGATTAATTGCATTGATTACTCCTACATATAAGTTTCACATTTTTCTAGTTTAGTTAGACGTTATATAAGTTTCACATTTTTCTAGTTTAATTAGACGTTACGTTAGATGATTTTTCTTTGCTTTTTGATTATGGTCAAATCTTGGAACCTTGGTTGTTGGTTATTCCACTCAAACACCAAACATCAAATTAATCTGTTAAACAACATTGAAATAACAAATAAAAAAGCAACATGAAGATGAAACAAAGATATTATTATAGCTATAAGAATGACGGTCTTATAATCCAAATGTATTACATAAGATTGGTCCACACTTATTATTTTATGGAAAATTGTCTCACTTGGAACAAACAACTTGACAAGTGCATTTGCGTTTATTAGTAGGACGAGTCTTACAAGTGCAATTCGTAGGCGTAGAATTTGCTCCTAATCTATCAAGAAATTCTTGAAGGCAGCTTTTTCCTGAAGTTCCCGTTGGACATCTTCCATCCAACACCATATCTTTAGTGCAAACTCTCATATTCCCTATTCATCCCAAAATCACAAACACATCAAAAATCTCAAATAACAATAACATTCAAATAATGACAATATTCTGATAGGTGTGTGTCAGTGTCGAAATGTCAAGTTGCATACATGAAAGCTTTTATATAAAAAAAAATATTATGATAAAACACAATTCACAAATCATGATAATATTTATATACCGTAAGTTTGGCTGAAGAGAGAAAACAAAGCAAACACAATCAGAACAATGCTCTGTAACTTCGTCATGATTTTCTTTGCTTCTGTTTTTTTTTAAAATGATTATCCAAATGACTTTCAAGTGATTGAACAATGTTGCATCTGAATGCCTTATATAGATGTATAGTGAAGTGAAAGTGTTGAGGTGCTTCTTGGGGAGGCTTAACCTATTCATTACAATCATAGCAATCTAAATAATTGGTAGTTAAAACATTGGTAACTAATTATATATCCATTTAAAAACTATTTAATACTAATAGAAATTAATTTAAAAACCAAAAATTATTTTAGTATCTAAAATAGTCTTTAATTTAGTCACTATAACAACTATTTATTTTTTGTCTCTAAAATTAGTTTATATTTATTGATTTTCTTGCGGTGTTTGTTATGTAAAAAAAATAAAATTTGTAAGGATATATTCTAATAATTTTTTTATTACAAGTATTCAAAAGGTTTAAAGTTTGAACTAGAAAAAAAATCAATTTTGTATTATGGTACAACGAAAACCATATTTAATTCTTATTCTAAAGAGTTAAAAAATATTTTAATGATGACTTAAAATATATTTTAATGCATTTATTTTTAAAATGTAAAGTCTTTCTAATAACATTATTTAAAAAATAGTATAGTTATTGAGAAACAACTTGAAAATGGAATAATTATGAAACCTAAAGAAAATTGTAAACACATCAGATAGCATGTGAAACTTTACATGATTTACTTTACTACTACTTGTTGTTTATTAATTATCATTAGTTAGTTCATAGTGTGTTGGTTATTAACTCATCATTTATGATTTATAGTTTGTTGTTTATCTATATCTATATACCTTTATATATAAAGAAAATTCACCTATTTAATTGCTATCAATTCTTTTTTATTTTTTATTTATTTTAATATAATATTTTATTTTATTTTATCATGTGCATTGCATCATTTTTTTTTTTAAACATTGGGTATACGTGGAGTACGATTTTGAATTGAAAAAGAGGTGGAAAAATGATTTCTTTGGATATTTCAATCATTTCCTATTTTTAAACTAATATATTGTCATTTCATAAAAACAGTTATCAATTTTAAATTTTAAATTCTAGATGAGAAGTAGTTTGTCAAATGTGGAAAGAAACAATTTATTTGGTTTAATTGACATCTTTTATTTATTTTTTAATATTAAACGTAATTATATATAAATGATAAAAAAAAAATACGGATACATTATTTTGGTTCAATTGACATCTTTTTATTTAATTTTTAATATTAAACATAACTATATATATATAAATGATAAAAATAAAAAAACAGATGCGCTATCGCGCCTGTGTTTCCACTAGTCTATATATAATTTATACTTATATATATAACGGAATTCCTTTTTAACTGTTTTTAAGTAAATACAATTTTTTTTCCTTATATTAATATTTTATTTTATTATTTTATTTTGGTTATTCGGTCATTTTATAATTAATAGAGTAGTTATCAGTTATTTTAGATTTAAATAAAATAATTATAAAAAATAATTGATAGAATAGTTACAGAATAATTTTTTTGAATTTAAATAAAATAATTAAAAAGTAGTTTTAAGAAAAAATTTAAACTTAAATAAAATAATTAAAAAAGTAGTTAATAAGTAATTATCAAACAATTTTTTTAATTTAAATAAAATAATTATAGAGAAGTTGAGAGAAAAAACAGTTTTTTACGATATTATTTTTATAATCACTTTTTTTATAGAGTAATATAATCAATTTTTTTTATAGAGGCAACCAGATCAATTGGCAGATTTAAAAATTAACTGATTTTACCTAAATAATAGTACACTAGCGCTTTTCTAACTAAATGGGTAATGATATTTTGACACCTTGTTCCACTTAATACTCACAATAAAATATTAATATTTATAATTAAAAAATTAAAAAATACCCTTAATGAAAATATAGACAAAATACAAAATGTTAAAATAATTTTTAAAATTAAAAAAATTAAAAATAATTGAAATATTAATATTTAGTGAAGTGTAAAGTGGAGCAATGAGTAATGGGTGTTAAATAATCATTTTCCTTTACAATTCATAATTTTACTATTTTTATTTTATTTTATTTTATTTTAATAGCTGCTATTCTTACTCCATATTATAAGAAAATAAATTCTAAAACAAGTGTTAAAAATAACTTAATATTGAAGTATAAAAAATGAGGACGTTAAGTGGAAAGAAAAGTATGGAAAAACTGCAAAACTGGATATAAACATTTTTTTTATAGTGAGAGACAAGTGAGATTAATTGCATTGATTACTCCTACATATAAGTTTCACATTTTTCTAGTTTAGTTAGACGTTAACGTAAGATGTTTTCTCTTTGCTTTTTGATTATGGTCAAATCTCGAAACCTTGGTTGTTGGTTATTCCAGTCAAACACCAAACATCAAATTAATCTGTTAAACAACATTGAAATAACAAATAAAAAAACAAAATGAAGATGAAACAAAGATATTATTATAGCTATAAGAATGGTTTTCTTAAAATTTCCAAATGTGTTACATAAAATTGGTCCACATTTATTATTTTATGGAAAGTTGTCTCACTGGGAACAAACAACTTGACAAGTACATTTGCGTTTATTACTACCAGCATTGTTACAACTGCAACTCATAGGCATAGCACTTGCTCCTAATCTTGCAAGGAATTCTCGAAAGCAGCTCATTCCTGAAGTCCCTAATGGACATTGTCCATCAAACACCATATCTTTAGGGCAAAATTTGATTTCCCCTGTTCATCACAACATCACAAACACATCAAAATCTGAAATAGCAATAATATTCTCATAAAATAAAACTCACAAATCATGGTAATACTTATTTTTAATTTTTTTTATCAACAATAAAAAATAAATAAATATGAACCACTTCAAGGGTGGTTCACCCCTTGTACAGACACCACCCACATAATTTTTATCTAAACCAAAGGGTCAAGACACTAAAACCTAAACCTTAAACTCTAAACCTTAAACCCTAAACACCAATAAGAAAATGAGAAGAGAAGAGACTGAGTTTATTACCATAAATTTGGCTAAAGAGAGCAAACAAAGCTAACACAATAAGGACACTGCTCTGAAACTTCGTCATAATGATTTTCTTTGTTTCAATTTTTTTGGAAGTGATTCAACAGTGTTGGATCCAAATGGCTTTGAAGTGATTGAAAAGTGTTGCAACCAAACGATCCTTATATAGACCTATAATGAAGTGAAACTCTCTAGATGTTTCTTGGAAATGCTTAACTTCTTCATTACAATAAAAGCAATTTTTGAAAATGCTTAACTTCTTTATTATAATAAAAGCAATCTAACAGTTACTTTTGAAATCATATAATGCAAGTTTCATTGAACAGATAATTTCTCATACAACTCATCAATTTTAATTTTACAGCTAAGTTAATTAGGTTAATAATGATATATAAAATTCTAAATAACGGTTAAAACTGATATTGATTTGTTTTATTCCCTGTCTCATAATAAGAGTAATTTTAATTTTTTTTTAAAAAAATCAATTTGATTTATGTTCTCATTTTTCAGAAAAATGTCTAGTTTTTTCTTTATAATTTTTGTGTTTAAATTAGTTTTCTTTATCTCAGGTTAAATAATGCATTTATTTTTTAAAATGTAACGTGTTTCTAATAACATTATTTTAAAAAAAATATAGTTATTGTGAAACAACTTGAAAATGCAATAACTATGAAACGGATAAAGAAAATTGTAAACACATCAGATAGCATGTGAAACGTTGCATGGTTTACTTTATTACTTTTGTTTATTAATTATTATTAGTTCATATTTATTAACTCATCATTTATGATTTATAGTTTGTTGTTTATTGATTATAATTTATTTTACCACTTATTTATTTGTTACCATTAGGCTTTCATTTAGTTTTTTTTAATTAAAATTGTTTGATGTTCGTAAATTAAAGTATTATATTTTTTATTCTTCTTATCTTATCTCACATACATAATAAACACTTATATCAAATGTTACATATTAATCATAAACCTAAAAAATCAAATACATGTTAATCAACACTTATTTCAAATGTTACATATTAATCATAAATCTAAAAAATCAAATACATGTTAATCAAACACTTATATCAAATGTTACATATTAATCATAAACCTAAAAAATCAAATACATGTTAATCAACACTTATATCAAATGTTACATATTAATCATAAACCGAAAAGATCAAACACATACTTAAATCATAAACTAAAATTTAAAAGTAAATTTTAAATGTGGGAAATACGTATTATTCTGAATTTTCAAATATAGAAAATACATAAATTTAAAAACACTAAAAAATAATTAAATTAAAACTAATTTAAAAAAATTATTATATTAAATAAATTAAATACTATTTTAAAGACAATACAATGATTAATAATATATAAAGTAATTTATATTGTTGACAAAAAATTTAAATTAATTTTTAAATTTATATCTAATTAGTTATTAAGTTTTAATTATTTTCTTGAAATCTTGGTAATATCAATTTATAAATTTTTATTAATAATAAGAATTACTTTAAACATCAATAACTTTTAGTTTATAAGATAATATGTAAGTTAATTATTATAACAACTTTTTTTTTCTCAAAATAATTTTTATTTAATAATTTTCTTTAATGAAACTAAATTAAAGATTAAATTAAAACCCAAAATTACACATACTCCTAAAATAATAAAATGTTATATCTAATAAGAAGGTGACCCTAATTGAAGTAGATTTTCCTCATCTTATCATTCTATCATTGGTGAGTGAAACTTGTAAAACAATTGCTCATTCACCTCTTCAATTATTAAAAGTCATTGTCAAAGTTATGCTCAAAATTGCTAGATGAATACTACAATAAATCCAAGAAAATCATGAAATAGAAACTAATTTTTAGAGACTAAAATAATTAGTTGCAATAGTAACTAAATTAAAAACCATTTTAAAAATTAAACAAAAATTTGGTTTCTAAATTAGTTTATATTATTGTTAAATAGGTTATAAATTGGTATCTAGCAACCAATGTTTTTGTTACCAAATTTAAAAAATAAATAATTGATAATTAAAACTTTGGTTGCTGATTAGATACAATTTATAAACTATTTAATAATAACTGAAATTAATTTAGAAACCAAATTTCTTTTTAGTTTCTAAAATGTTTTCTAATTTAGTTAGTATTGCAACTAATTATTTTAGTCTTTATAAAAATTGGTTTATATTTCAGGTTTACTATTAGAATTAATCATTATAATTTAAACTTTAGTCTATTCATTCTAATTTTTAATTTTACTCATATTATTCTAATAATTATTTTGACTAGTGTCATTCAACTATTTTAATATTTACTAGATCAATAACTAATATATTAATATTTTATTTACAAAATTAATAAGTTAATATTTATTCGTTAAATAGTTCATAGATCAATGTAATATTATTTTTTTTGTCATATGAAATGATTTGGTACTAATATTTTTATGCGTATGTCTATGTGGATTTCATAACAGAATGACATGAGTTCTGTAAATATCTGAATTTGAATCAATGTTTAAGTCTTTTAGAAGTAGAGTTAAGTATCTATCAGCAGATGTTAATAAATTTCATATATGAGTAATATGGTATGGGATATATATTTAATATATTTGGAATTAATGAAATGTGATGATATATATAATTTTATTGAATGATTCAAGTTTGAAGTTTTATCAAAAGTTCTTAAAAACATTTGCTTACCCTATTTTTATGTTGATGTTGTTATTATTTTTTTAAAATTCTGTGATAATTTTATGTTACAAATCAAAAAATGATGTTGGATATAATGCTTCAAAGTGAAAAGGATAAATTTTTTTATATTTTATTTAATGATGTATATATATTTGAAAATCATAATATTTTATAATACAATAATATAATCATATAAAATTTATTTATATATTAAAAGTTATGACATAATAATAATTTGATACATCATATATATATATAGTAATTTGATAGCGTGAGAATATTATTTGATAGAATTTTTTTGTTTCGTTAACCGATGTAAAAATGTATACGGAATTTTTTGTTCCGCAATTAACTAATAACTTTAAAAATTTAACAGTGAATATTTGTCTAACATATAACAAATATTACTGATTAAATATTAGTTACAAATATTTTGTATAATATATAACAAATATTATTTATAGATACTATCGATAGATATATTATTTTTTTTTCTTCAACATTTTGCGTGAAATTTATTAATGTCCTTATCAATAAATAGTTTGTCCATAATATATTCAAACATTATTGACAGAGTCTTTCGTTGATATTATTACATAAAATTCGTTTGTAAATTTCTATCTCTAATTTCACTAAAATTTCTGTCGATAATTTTTAATTTTTTTTATAGCTGCATCAGTACTAAAAACACATTTTACTTTTTCTGATAAGAGCTGTTATTATTACTCTGGATCATAAGAAAAAAAATTCTAAAACAAGGGTTAAAAATAACTTAATGCTTTAAAAAAAATGAGAACATTAGGTGGAAAGAAACCAGGAAAACAATCAAGTTGAAAATATTCATCATAAAATATTTTTATTGGTATAATAGATTTTCATCTAATTTATTATTAATAGATATAAATTATCTATTTATCATTTTTGTTAATATATAAATTTTGATCTATTCTTTTTATATTATTTTTTTAATAATATTAATTTATGTGATAGTAAATTATTGTTATTATTTTGAGATGTCACTCAGAACATTTTATATAAAAAAATAAGATGTTTCTTTGATTTTTGATTATCTTGAAACCTTTGTTATTGGTTATTCCCGTCAAACACCCCAAATCAAATTAATCTGTTAAAGAATATCGAAATAAAAAATAAGAAATAAAAGAAAGTAAGGTAAGAAATTGAAGATGGTATTAGATATAAAAATTGTGAATGTGTGTTACACTTATTATTATTTTGAGGAAAATTGTCTCACACACCACAAACAATATCACAAGTGCATTTGCGTTTGTGACTGGGAAGATCTTGACACCTGCAGCGCGTAGGCATGGCACTTGCTTCAAATCGATCAAGGAATTCTTCTAAGCAGGTAAATCTTGAAGTCCCCAATGGACATTTTCCATCAAACACCATATCTTTAGAACAATATTTCAACTCTTCTCCTGTTCATCCCAACATCACAACACATCAAAATCTCAAATAATAACAAAATCACGATTCATATCACCTGATATGTCAATTTGTATAATAATACTTAACATAAAAACTTTAAGAGAAACAATATTGTGATGAAACAAAACTCGCAAATCATCATAATATACCGTAAGTTTGGCTGAAGAGAGCAAAGAGAGCCAACACAATAAGAACACTGTTTTGTAACTTCGTCATTATTTTCTTTATTTCTTCTTATTTTGCACTGATTCAATACTCTTTACAACCAAATGATCCTTATATAGATGTATGATGAAGTGAAACTCTCTTAGATGATCCTTGAAAATGTTTAACTTCTTCATTACAATTAGAGCAATCAAACGGTTATTTTGAAAATTATATCATGTAACGTTTCATTTACCAAATAATCTCTCATACAACTCAGGAATTCTAATTTTATTGGTAAGTTAATTAAAGATTATTCTAGAGTTCAAATAGTTTAATGAAGACTTCAAATATTTACTGATTAACATTATTCCCAGGATTCAAGAAATTTAACTATTGATTATGAAATGAAATTTTTTAAATATTACTTTTTATTCAAATAAATTGGTTTATTCCATGTGTCCAATCTCATAATAAAATTAATTTTAATCTTTTGAAAAATTCAATTTGATTTATGTTCTCATTTTTCAGTAAAGCATCTACTTTTTTTTTCTTTATAGTTTTTGTGTTTAAATTATTTTTCTTTATCTCAGGTAAAATAATGCATTTATTTTTTAAAATGTAACGTGTTTCTAAGATTTTAAAAAAAATAGAATACTTATTGTGAAAATAACTTGAAAATGCAATAATTATGAAACGGATAAAGAAAATTGTAAACACATCAGATCAGATAGCATGTGATACATTAAATAATTTACTTGATTACTTGTTGTGTTATTAATTATCATTTATGGTTTGTGTTCTTTATTAACTCATCATTTATTATTTATATAGCCTTTGTTTATTTATTATAATTTATTTACGGCTTATTTATTTGTTACTATTTAATTGCTTTCCTCTTTTTGTTTCACAATCATTTTAGTTTTTTAATTAAAATTGATTGAAGTTCGTAACTTAAAGTATTGTATTTTTTCTTCTTCTTATCTTATCTTCAAATTGCTCTGTGTTAAAATAAAATAATGTATTTATTAAAAAAGGTAAAAATGTTTTTAAAAATTGATTCAAAAAGTAAGCTTGCTATTGTTGCTCTTAGTTTATATGGAAAACTTCAAATTGCAGTCATTATATGAGGAAATTGTAACACCATCTATACAATTGCTATACTTTAAATTATATTTTCTTTATTTATAATCACTATTATTTTTTCTTTCCATGTTAACTAAGTGTAAAATATAATAAAAAAATATTATCTTAAAATCTAAAAAAAATAGATGAAAATAAACATTTTTTTACTGAAAAATCGATAATTAAAAATGAGGCATAAGAAATATATATTAAAAATAACAATATAACTTTTTTTATAAAGTATTATGGAAACATTGTTTTATGATTTAATTATATTTTATTTATAATATATTTTTTCGAATTAAAATAAGATAAATATATATATATATATTATAATTTTTAATCATACAAATTTATCATTACAAGAAAATCATGAAATAAAAAACAATTTTAGAAAAAAAAAATAGTTGTTATAGTGACTAGATTAGATACCATTTTAGAAACTAAAAAAAATTAGTTTCTAAATTAATTTCTATTATTGTTAAATAGTTTATAAATTTGTATCTAATTAGTTATCAAATTTTAACTACTAATTATTTAGATTCTAAATTTGGTAGAAAAAACTTTGGTTGATAATTAGATACCAATTTAAAAATCATTTAATAATAATAGAAACTAATTTAGAAACCAAAATTATTATATTTTTAGTCTCTAAAATGGTCTCTAATTTAGTTACTATAACAACTAATTATTTTTTTTTTCTAAAATTGGTTTTTATTTCATATTTTTTTTTGTAGTGTATGTACCATATATATAAACATGAGGTAAAATTTAAATTATAAATATAATAATTACTATATAAAGGTTTCACAGCTTATATATTCTCTATTTAATATTTCTTTACATAAAATGTTTAACACTTTTTCATAGAAAATTATATCATAATTTTTTAAAAACTAAAACAAATAAAACTTTATTTAATTTTATGTTAAGTTGGATTGCTGATTACTTTTTCCTAACTTGGTTATTGAAACATAGGTTGAATATATTGAACCAGTAATTGACAAAGATGGTGAAGATATAACCACATAAAATTGATGCCAACACTAAAAAAAAAATCATCAAATAGAAACAAAGTTTTAGAAATCAAAATAATTAGTTGTACAAGTAACTAAATTAGAGACTATTTTAGAAACTAAAAAAAATTTGGTTTCTAAATTAGTTTATATTATTGTTAAATAGTTTCTAAATTGGTTTATAATTAGCAATCAAGATTTTTGCCACCAAATTTATAAACTAAATAATTGGTAGTTAAAATATTGGTTGCTAATTAGATACCAATTTAAAAACTATTTAACAATAATAGAAACTAATTTAGAAATCAATTTTTTTTTAGTTTTTAAAATGGTTTTTAATTTAGTTACTATTGCAATTAATTATTTTGTTATCTAAAAATTGGTTTCTATTTCATGATTTTCTTGTAGTGTAAATTAATACTATAATTTTCACAAGAGGAAACTAATTGTATTTAGATAATTTATACAAGAGGAAACTAATAATTATTTTGTTATTATTCTTTTAAAAAGAACAGTAAGATAATTTTTTTAAAGTGTAATTTTTTTTAAAGTATTGATTATATTAGAATTAGTTAATAATTGAATATCAGAGTGGCGCAGCGGAAGCGTGGTGGGCCCATAACCCACAGGTCCCTGGATCGAAACCAGGCTCTGATACGACGAACGAAGGAAGAAAATTTTAAAGTCGGTTTTATGAGAAAAACCCACACATAAGAAATAATTTTGTAGTAATTTGAACATATTAATTTTTAATAAAGTTTATAATTATTTATGTTTTAGATTGTTAAGATTTTATTTTAAAAATATTTACTTGCACTACAAAAAATCATGATATAGAAACCCGTTTTTAAAAACGTCTTAGATAACATTCATGTTTTTCTTGTAGTGTTGAGAGTTGTGTTTATTATGCAGGATATGTAATGCAAGTAGAAAAATGAATATATATAATAGAAACAATAAAAAATTACACTTTCTATAATCGTCATAGAAAGTAATACATTTTATGATGGTTGAAACATTATTTGTCACAGAAAATAACACATTCTATGAAGGATCTTTTAGGTTCGACATAGAAAGTTTTCTATGTTAGTTGTACAGTTGTCATAGAAAGTACACATTTTTTATGTTGTCGGTATCTATGATAGGTTTATAATCGACATAAAAATTAATGTTTTAACCATCATAGGAAGTGTTCAATGTATTAGTGTATTCTTACATGTCATAGGAGTGCACATATTTATTTAAAAATATTTATATATTTTAAGTTCTTAAATATGATTGTGAAACAAGTATAGCACAAACAATGAGTGTCGTACGAGTGTCGACATCCGATACATGTGTCGACATCCGATACATGTGTCCGACACAGACACACCAGAGCAACTTTAAGTCAATGATTTTAATCAATTGCAAGGAAGATAGCATCACTTTGACAGAAACTTAATTGTTTAAGAATATATGTGGAGATGAGAATGATAAATTTTGTGGAGAAACACTTTGAAAAAAAAAAATGATGGGAAGTTTTAAGAGGTCCAACTATTTGAGCTACCAATGTGTCTCAATTTTGCACATGAAACAGAACCACACGTATCAATCAATGATTCAACAATCCACATGGACATCACTTTAGGAATATAAACCAATGTTTTTTCCGAAGTGGCCACATTCTATGTCAACAAATATATGTGACCATGTTAATTTCCCCCACCACCACAAAATTAAACGTGCCAAAATAAATACCCACACGTGTCAATGAGACAAGGTAGCTTCACATTATTTAAAGTTATTTTGAGACTGTTATCATCTTAGGTCCGATATAACATCGTTAGGATTAATTACTTGAGATATTGTCTGTTTTTGAAGATCAGTATTCCATCACGATTTTATCTTTAACAGATATTTCGATGGATTAAGGGAAAAATATGTATTTAAATTACATTTGAACTCGATTTCTAAATGATATACAACTATATTTTCATCGTATTGAAAAAAAATTATAAATAAAAAGTTATAAGAAAATTATTCTATAAAAATGTAAAGTAAATATCGAAAATTGAAAAAAATTGTAGACACATACCCGTTGAAAATGTGGTGGAGGCTCGTCCACTCCTCAAAGATTCCTTATAAATCACTTTGTTTTTTCTATCACTAATCATAGGTTTAAACTAAGTAATGTGCGTTTAAATTTATAATTGGATTCCTTAATAAAAGGATACGTGTATGTGTAGATATAAATATATATGCTTGTATTAGAAGTTATCTTCGCATTACTTAATATTTCTAATCATCTAAAAATGCATGCATAATTGTTTCTGTATTTTTATAATAAAAGGATATATTTTTAATTTGTCTCGTCTCATAAAATTAAGTTTCACATGCATGGCATATTTAGAGGATTTATTCCATATATGTGTTTGTTCAATACTACTACATCTCTAAGTAGGTAAAGGATCAAACATATACTCCTTTAAATAATTATTCGAAAAGGGATGAATTTGGCCTTAATCATCAAATTCTAAGTGGTTAAGTAATGAAACTTTTATATATATATATATATATATATATATATACTAAAAGAAAATCATTAAATAGAAATTAATTTTAAAAACAAAAAATAATTAGTTTTTATAGTGATTAAATTAGAAATAATTTTAAAAACTAAAAAAAAATTATTGGTTTCTAAATTAGTTTCTATTATTGATAAATTAGTTTATAAATTGATATCCAATTATACCAAGGTTTTTGCTACTAAATTTAGAATATAAATTATTTGTGGTTAAAACCTTGGTAGCTAATTAGATACCAATTTAGAAACTAATTTAGAAATCAATAATTTTTTTTAGTTTATAAAATGATCTATAATTTAGTCAATATAACAACTAATTATTTTTGTCTCTAAAATTGATTTATATTTAATGATTTTCTCGTAATGATAACTAAATTGATGATTAGTGTTTTGGTACATCCAATAGTTTTACAATTAAAGAGTCAATGTCAAATACAATTTATATACACCTTCTTTCTTAATTTACTCTGAAACATCTTTTAAAAATAAAACTGTAAAAAAAATTTAGATTCTAAAACAACTAAATAAAACTTAAAAGTATGTTCTTATCCTATATAAAGTAAGTTGAATTAATGTGTAGAAAACTCCAAGAAGCATAGCATCCCACACTAAGGACAAATCTAATGAAAGAAACTAGGTAAAATGGTTATGATTGATAGTTGGAAACTTTGTTAAACATAAATCAACAAGAATCACTTTAAATTGAATAACTTAAAAGTCAACTGCATTATTCTCAATTTTCACATTGACAGTGACAGTAAGACAGTAAATAAACAGTTGCTTTTGTCATGTCCACTTGTGATGCTCAGTAGGGTCGATGACTTTTGTTATGCTGTTATTATTACCACACAAAATACGTATTTTGAAATAGTTAATTATATAGAATTTAGCATGGTTAATATTTTTAAACTGCACTTTTATAGTGATAGATGTTACACATAAAATATTTATCAAACTTACCTTTTTAAAACAAATATATATATATATATGAGGTTAATATAAGCATTACAAAAAAAAGTCACCGTAAAGGAAATAATATAAATATATTATTATTAAAATAAAATAAATTTATATTAAAAAAATTAAGAACAATCCAATTTTAAAAAGATGCATGAAACACAAATTATAATTAAAGAGAAATAGTTTCTTAGCATTTACTTTCACTTCAAATTTATAAAACCGTAAGCTCTTACATTTGTTTTAGTTTCAAATAAAAATATATTAATATAGATATCACCACAAAAAGTTAAAGTATATATAATAATATTATAAATACATTGTTTATATATATTTAAAATAAAATAAACCTAGACTAAAAAATTTAGATCTTCAAAATCTAAAAGAATGCATGGATTACAAATTATATCGAAAAAATAGTTAATATATATTCTCTTACCTTTTACTTTACCTTTTCAAAGACCTACGGTCATACATTTTCTTTAGTCTTAAAATAAAATAAAAAAGTACATTAATACAAATATCAACATAAAAGTTCAAGTAAATGTAGCAAAGATTATTGTGTGTTGATATTTTTTTTTATCAGCAAGTGTGTGTTGATATAGGATGAATGAGATGGTTAATGGACGGAGATTTTACATTAATTAAAAAATATATATTTTATAATATATAAATGGGTACCAACCTTAATTTATGAATAAATTTTGTAAAATTGAATTAGATTTAAATCTATTTTTTAATATGATATAAAAATTATTTAAAGTCTATTTTTTAATATTAATAATTTTTTATACTTTTAATATACAAATTATATGTATATTGCATAAATTTGTACAATTTTTTATTATGTATGAGTTGAAATCACAAAAGGTATAATTTGGTAGAAAAACTTTGGTAGCTAATTAGATATCAATTTAAAAATTATTTATTAATAATAGAAACTAATTTAAAAACTAAAAAAAAATTAGTCTATAAAATGGTTTCTAATTTAGTAAATACAATAATTAACTATTTTTTTTGTCTCTAAATTAATTTTTATTTAATGATTTTTTTTGTGCTGGGAAAAAAAATATATTATCTAAACTGAAACATGCATGAGTTTTTTTTTTTTTAAATGTGCTTGCAAGCATTACAATTATGTAAATTTTTAAAACCTACCCATATTTACCATGTGTATAAAAAAAAGCCTAAAATATTCGCATAGCCATCATATATGTTTTGTTTGGAGGGTGGGGAGGTTCCTTTCTAGTTAGGTGGTAGGTACCATAACCTTTTAATTAGTCAAACTTAATTATATAAGCTAGAAATTAACATAATATTATTTTCTATTAAATTACATAAACTTTATATTTCTACTCTTCTTTTGTATCAATAACATCACATGTGTGTAGAACAAAGTTGAAAAAGTTGTTGTCATTAACAAGCAACACTCCTAATTAACCACTTCTATCAGTCTTAGAAAAGCAATCGAATTCTGTTCCAATTTGGTCTGTGTGGGTTGGTGGACGCGATAAATGGGAAACGTAAAGATGCTATTACTTTTTGTTTTTTAATACAATTATGAAGCATTAATGAGTCAGAAATGCAATTAGAACACCATTTTCTTCACCTTTTTCTTCGAGAATTAAGGATAAAATATTTTCCCACTCATGCTGTTGGGTTTGGAAAGAAAACTTTGATAGACATTTATATTATTATTTAATATGGAGGCTTAGGAATTAGGTTACATCATAGAAAATGTTTTCCAACTCTCTCTATAGAGATCAATGGGTCACATTGTTCATGCTTCTTTCAGTGGGTGACATTTCTTGTACAAGATTTTAATTTCTTTGTGGCCACCCAACTATTTATGGCTCCAAGAACCCTAATCCATTATCTTCAAATATGTATAGGAACTTTCACAGAAAGAAGTCAGAGAGAGAAAAAAGAAGAAGAAAATAATATATATTTCTGGGTTTTGACATTGATCACCACCACTACACAAACAAAAAAAAGTAAGTTAATTAAGATTCCACACTATACAAGAAAAGAGTATAGAAAAAAAAAAGTAATGCAGATTTTTTTTTTATCTCGTTTAAATTCGTTGATATAATATCATCAGGTTCAATCATTGCATCTGAGTTATTCATTGCATTTGAGTTATTGTTTTTACAACTCAAAATTTTGTCGTGATTTTATTCTTAAAAAAACTGTTGGAGATCTACACCAACTAGAGATAAGGACATTTTATTGTATATAAGTGGGGGCAAACCTCACCACATGAGTCGGTTTTATGGGATTAAGTTAGACTTAAAGTTCACTTCGTAATATGGTATCAGAGTCATTTCGAGTCTATTCTAACGAGTGTTTGTTAGATTTATCAGGTCACCCGCTATCGGATCGTTATCGGACCACCCATAATATATTGTCTCAGGTGCAAACAATACCTCAAAATTGACTTAAACAATATTATCTCTTTCGTATGAGATCAAAACTATGAAAGTATATTATTATTATTCTAAGAGATATAAATTACTATTTTTTTTAAAAAAAAAAATATCCGTACATATAATGGTGGGCCAAATTCTACAGTTACACAAGCAAAGGAACAGGAATTTCCTTTTCTTACACAATAATTATTTAATTTAATTTAATTTATGGTTTGAAATTGGATTGTCCACTAGAAGAAGGCTTTGTTTTAATTTAGAGTTTGAAATGGTGGGAAAAGCCTTAAGCATATAACGTCATCTCTAATATTCTTGATGAAGAAAACCTGAATTTTGGAGAAAGTAAAAGTGAGGAAAATCCAAATTACGAAGGGAATAGAGATTGCAAGTATCTAATTCCTGCACCCTTTCATCTAATGAAGCATTCATGGCAATACTTTAAAGCTTTGCAAAATATGTTACTTTATTTCATCATTTTCATTTACAAATGGAAACACTTGCTTTATTTCACCATCAAGAATCACATGGTTCCTATGTTTAAAGTTCCTAATGGAATATTTTTCACGATAATGAAACTTCAGAGAAGAAGCAAAAGAGTCTCATTCTCACAACTTGCACCACATTCTGGCCCTTGTTTTTGCCAAATTCATTAAATCTTGTTTTTTTTTTTCGATTTTTCGCATGATTATTAGCCACACAAACACTCACCATCAGTTCAAGAGGATGTTGTGTTTACGTCAACTTTGTAACTAGCATTGCACCCTTCTGTCATCCTTCACTGCACATAATATCACTGATTTGGACTCAATTTCAATCACAATAACGAATTTTAATACATATATTTTTTTTAAAATTACTCATTAAAAAATAAAAATATTTTTTAGGAATTTTTTATTTTGATCCAAACATAAAAAATAAATTACCCATAAAGGTTAATTTGACTTTGTTTTCTTTAGATGAGGAGTTGTAATGCTTCTAACCATATTTTTGGCTAGAGAAGCCACTTTCTTTCTGCATTCTGAACCATTTAGAGAAAAAGAAAACATGGCTTGCATGTGAGTAGGTAAAGACAGTAGGAACAAATTATGGTGAAATTCTATTGCTTTTGGCAAATTTTTCTTTCTCTTTTTTTTTTCTTTAATTTAGTTAAACTTGTTTAACTATTACTCAAAATCTTTACATTTCTGTTTCAATTTTTATACATAAAGATTATAAACAACTTTTTTAAACACTTAGGATAAAATAAATCTATCAAAACAAAGTAAAAAATCAACCCACAAAAATAAATGTTTTGCTGTCATAATAATACAAGTAGATAGATAATAAGTAGATGGATTTTGATCCAAAAGAAAAATACACCTTTTAAACCTGTATTTTTAGCCAAATCCACAACTATATTTGAATTAACACCAAAAGAACATAAATCAAAAGATTTTATAAACAAGTTTTGAAGTGACAGTGTTTGTGGGGAGCTAGAACCGAGTGTTTAGGTGCTAATCAAAAGCAGCACCACAGAAATATCCATTCCACAACACCAAATTGACATGAAGCAATAAAACACTGTTAATTTTTGAAAACAAAACAGAGGAACAGTAACATACCATCTTAGTAATTATCCCATAATATCAAACACTTCTGAAGTCACAAAACCAATAATGTAATTATTTCACTCCTCACATCATCTCCATAAAGCATCTAGCCAAGCACAAAAGGGAATCTTCCTCAATGCCAAAAGGGTACTTTTGTAAACCAAACTGTGCCATTTGTGCTATAAATTTCAGAACCACCACCCCACTTCATTTCACTGCAATCCAGAGAGAGACAGAGTAACACAGAGAGAAAGAGAGGGAGAGATGAGGCCAATAAACAGTGTATCATCATCAACATCAACATCACCAGTTGGTGTTACTGGGATCAAAATATGGAAGTCACCAATTCCTTACTTGTTTGGAGGCTTAGCAGTAATGCTGGCTCTGGTATCTGTGGCATTGGTGATCCTTGTTTGCTCCTACAGAAAACGTGATTCTTCTTCTGACTCGTCATCATCACCTGAAGCTGAAGACATGAAATCACAGGCAATGACCAAGATCCTACACACAAACTCAGAGCCTGAGGTTGTTGTCATAATGGCTGGCGATCACAACCCCACATACCTTGCCAAACCAATCACCTCTTCTTCACTCTACTGCACTTGTGGTGTTCAACCTCAACCCGAAACTCAACCTCAACCCGAAACTCAACCTCAACCAACCCCTTCATCAACCTCATCCACTGAGTGAAGGCTAATCGATCGATAACACCCCAAAGGCACCAAAGTTTTGCTCTAACTCTACACACTCCTCTTCCTTTTCAATTTCATGTTCCAGTGGTTTTGTGAGAGCACTGAATGTGATCACTGAAGATGAGTGTTTCTTTTTGAGAATTTTGTTTTCTTTTTCATAATGAAAGGATCTCCCGGCTTATTACACTTTATATTGATACACATATTTTGTTACTAATTATGCTTTTCATTTTCTTTTCTTGCACATACATAAGGTTTTAGAATGAAACTGTGACTACAATTTAAGACCTTGTATACCAGTAATGGACTTCAATGATGAAACATTGAAACTCATCTCATTGAAGGCAAGTGAAACTGAATAGTGAAAACAAGAAACCATATATATATATATATATAACAACCCCACAGAAAGAGAAACAAAAACATACATAGTTTTTCTCATATTCTTTTTCTAATGCTATCTTGAATAATCATGCATGGGAATTGCATTCTGTTGAACACAGTCCATGAGTTAAAAAAATAGAGGGTATATCTGCATGTCACTTAACACAAAAAGAAATTGTTGCATCTCTTAGCCAAACTTTTTCTTTTCTTTCCTTCTTTCTCTGCACCTTTTTCTTTTGTGTTTCTATGTAGCATATGATTCTATTTGTTTCTGAGTTAATGTTCTGAGTGGAGAATGCTATGAAAAAACGCAGAAGTGTAGCCATAAGAATTAAAGTGGGGCATCACCTATATAAAAACCAAACGCAAACAATCTTCAGTGCCCTTTTATTAAAATGAACATTCCAAATATAATATCTAGAGATAAAAAGAGAGAATAACTTTTGCTGGGTTCATGATAAGGTAATAACAAATATAAAGTTACAATTTTTTCTTTCAGCCCTTCTTTTCATCTTTTTTTTATCACAGTTTGAGTCACAAAACAACAAGTTGAACTCAAGATCAAGGAGCGTGTTCTTTTTCCAACATAATTTATTTCAAAGTCAAAGCTGTACATTACCAAAAACCAAACCTCTGATTAAAACACTAAAAATCAAACCTTAAACTACTTGGTCAATATTATCAAAGACAGATCACACAGATTTTATTTCTAATTACTAGACCAACTAAAAAATATCTTTAATATATTTTGATCTATGCAAATTTTTATACAGTAAGATCCATTTAAGAAAAAATCCAATCCAATCCATATATTAACAAATTCTTTCATTGCACTAATATATCTAATGAATGAATACATTATGTTGTGATTGTTAATTAAGGGACACAAAGAATCTCATTTGTACCAACAATAATGTTGATATATTACATCTCTCATTCCAATACTTGTTCAAGTTTCAACAGCAAAACACCTGTGTTTGAAGATGTTGGGAGAAAGTTGAATGAATGTTCCTATAAAATGTTAGAAGCTTAGTTGTTAAGCTAGTTGTTGCAAACATTATAAGAAAATCATTAAATAAAAATTAATTTTAGAGATATAAAATAATTAATTACTATATTGACTAAATTACACTACAAAAAAATCATTAAATAGAAATAAAAAAATAATTAGTTGTTATGGTGACTAAATTAGAGACTATTTTTAGAGATTATTTTTTTTGTATTCCTATATTAGTTTCTATCGTTGTTAAATAATTTCTAAATTTGTATCTAATTAGCTACCAGGTTTTAAATATCAATTATTTAGATTATAAATTTGGTAGCAAAAGATTTGGTAACTAATTAGATACCAATTTAGAAACTATTTAACAATAATAGAAACTAATTTAGAAAGAAAAAAAAAATTTAGTCTCTATGATTTTCTTATAGTGTTATAGACTAACAAATTACTGGTTTCTAAATTAGTTTCTATTATTTATAAATAGTTTCTAAATTGATATCTAATTAGCTACCAAAATTAGCTACCTAAGAGTTTTGCTACCAGATTTAGAATGTAAATAATTGGTAATTAAAACTTGATAGCTAACTAAATACCAATTTAAAAAGTACTTATCAATAATAGAAACTAATTTAGAAACCAAAAATTTTTTAGTCTCTAAAATAGTATCTAATTTAGTCAATGTAACAATTAATTATTTTTAGCCACTAAAATTAGTTTTTATTTAATAATTTGTAAGAGAATAAGTTAAAAAAATGTGTATGAAATAGTTTGTGAAATTTAAGGAAAAATGGATGTGAATGGAGATGAAATAATGAAGGGTAGCATTGAAGTGGGAAAAGGGAATGAAAGGGAGATAGAAAAGTGGTAGCATAGGATAAGACAGCATCTAGGCATGTGGAAGTGGAGCCCTTTTGTTTTGGAACCAACGTGGCCTTCACTTTGTGGGACCCACAAAGATTTGCTATTACTCTTCTCAACTTTTCAAGCACCGCCGAAACGCACACTTTCTTTCGTATCTTGTTTTTAGGTTCAAAAACGCGGCGCCATGGAATTGAAACAACTTCAAAACCTCAAACAAATACAAACCACCTTTAGACTGTGGTCGCACAACATCGAAACCTACAAAGTTTTCATGTTATGAAAATTATGTGATTAATTTAATCTTTGTTGAAAAAAAAAATGAAAATGATGTGATTAGTCGTTATTATTTAGGTTTTTGCACAAAAGTGGGTAATTTTTTTGGCAAATTATAATTTTAGATAATTTTTTTAAAATAGGTAAGTTGTACACCACATGAACTTCATAGTAGAGGTCATATTCAATGGATACAATTTTAGGTTATGTGGAAGTATCCACCAATACAACTTTTTCAATTTAGTTAAACAAAAATCACATGATTAAATATGAAATCAACTTTCAAGTGATGTACAATGACATGGATGACTTACACTACTACAAACAAATTATTAAAAAAAACTAATTTTAGAAATTAAAATAATTATTTACTATTTAATTAAAAAAATTATTTTATAAACTAAAAAGTTATTAGTATCTAAAGTAGTTTCTATTGTTAATAAAAAAATTATAAAATACTTTCTAAATTGATATCTAACCATTAGTTACCAATCTTTTAGCTATTTATTACTTCATATTCTAAATTAGTTTCTATTATTCTTTTATAGACTAATTTAGAAACTAAAATATTAGTAGCTAAAACATTGATAATTAATTTAGATACCAATTTAGAAAATATTCTACAAATATTTATTAATAATAGAAACCATTTTAAATACCAATAATTTTTTAGTTTCTAAAATATTATCTAATTTAGTCAATATAACGACGAAATATTTTTGGTCTCTAAATTTG
Organism: Phaseolus vulgaris; assembly: GCF_051622355.1. NCBI lineage: Eukaryota > Viridiplantae > Streptophyta > Magnoliopsida > Fabales > Fabaceae > Phaseolus > Phaseolus vulgaris. The sequence goes on from NC_143505.1 coordinate 2,074,966, forward strand.
GTTGCTATTTAGTTATTTTTCTCATAGTGTGAGTGTAAAACATAACTAAATTTGTATCATTTATATATGATTTCAATTATATTATTTTACACTAAAATCGTATGGATCATGTACGACTTTCACTCTAAAATTATTTATATGATACAACTTACTTATTTTCGCAAAAAATTTTTTTTACTCAAAATCAAAATTTGTGAAAAAAATTACACTAGTTTCATGCAAAAGCTATTATTTAAGGTGTGATATAACAAATGTGAAAAAGGAAAAAAAAATTCACCATTTTTTTAGATGAATTTGAGTTTTTTTTCTTCAAAAAAACTATATTAAAAGAGAAAGAGTGAATTGGATTGTATCAACCCTTTTACATGATAGGTGATGTAATGAAAAACTATAAAGATAAAAAAAATGAGGTAATTAACTATCTATAATAATAAAAAAGTGTGAGTATTTTGATAATCTCCTTTCTTCTAAATATGGATTCCCATAGTGTTTATTCTTTTTCCTCTTTACATAATCCAAACAAAAGAAGGAATAATTTATTTTTGATGTTTTTCTGTTCGTTCATGTTCCATCCATCCACTTTCCAGTATTCCAAACTAATCATGAAACTAAAAAAGGAAAGAAAATATACAGCAAGTTTTTAGTGATTTTATAGTAAATAGATAATCTAGTGATATTGTTTGAAGATGCCTCTAGGGTACAACATCATTTCTTCATGAGAATAGATAAGTGTTCTCCACATATATATTCATACACAGTAAGATCATCATCATTCATCTTGTGGCATGTGTTACCATGCTTTTTTATAGTATATACCAACCCATTAGTTTCTCTTTCACTAGTTTTTTACATGAACTGTGTTTTCTCTTTCATTTTTCATCACATCATTAATAATTTTTTTTCCCTTTTTACTTATATATGTAGTAACCCCATCCACAAAAGCTTCACCATTTTGCAAGAGATAATATGCTATGGGGATATTCCAAACATACTTGAGATACAAACTGTAGAGGATTGGCATGGTTGGAACCCTAGCCACCTCTCATGTCTCACTCACAACAATTTTGAGACAGACACCTCTCAAGTCCTATCAAGGTACATGTTGGTCATTGTACGGAAGCATAGCAGAAGAGATCAAAGGAGTGAGAAATAAATTAGTTGAGACAAAAATTTTAAAAATTAAAACAATTTTTATGTCAAGAATGGGATTCGAACCCATGCCCTTTCGGACCAGTACCTGAAACTGGCGCCTTAGACCAACTCGGCCATCTTGACTTATGACATTATATCTCATAAATATTTTTATTTATAAGTTAATATTTTATTTATTGTTAGCATGGGATAAACATAAATGTTTTAATTAAAAGTATTGTGATTTTGGGTTTGGGGTTATCTTTTCTACTTCTTTCAAGTTCAATGAATGAACCAAAAATGGAAATAGGGTAACCATTTATGAACATAATATTTTGTTTTTACTTTTTTTTCTTTGGCTCTAGTTTTGGTTGTGTCTGTGTGAAGAGAGGGGGAAAAATTAAAGTGTATTTTAGTGTTTATGAAAAATTAATGACAGGTGATTTATATATTCATGGAAACTATATAGTTCAGGATGATTTATTCATATATTTTTTATTTGGGCTAAAAGGTTTATCTTTCTAAAGATGACAAGGCTTTTCTCTTCGGCCCATAAAATGACAAGCCCAATGGATTTAGCAGAAGTGTTTGCAAGTAACACAACTCATATTCTTTAACAAAAATAATTTTGCTACAAATATTCTGTAAACTAAATTACAAAACTTAATATTAGATTTGAGGATTTTTTTTTCTTTCTAGGAATCACAAGTATCTTTTAGAGAAGTCGTGTTCAAGCTAAATATAACTATTATGAACAATAATAAGATTTCTTAGGCATTTCTACTTAGAAAATATAAAATATTTTTATGGCAAGAGTTAGTTAGTACACATAATCCATATGATATTATGAAAAGAATTAAAAAAAATTATTTAGGATCCCCAAAACCTATATAAGGTAGGTCTGTTCCCTATCCTACCCAAATAATTTAATCTACAATTTGTCCTACATTTTCCCACCCTACAGCCTTGGAAACCCTGTTCAGTCATCTACTTAAACAAGTTTATGCTAATTAATAAGTGTGAAATCATTTTGGTAGGTTTAAGTGATGTTAAAATTTAGAAAAATATCACTTTGACATCTATACATTGAATTTGACTGATAAAATTTAAAATTATGCCATTTTAGTAAAAAAATTATCAGTTATAATCTGGAAAAGTTGTCAACATATCAACATTCTAAAATTTAAAGGTTTAATTAAACTTTAAAACATAAAAAGAGGTTTATGGGTCACACAAACATTATCAAACTTAGAATAATAGCTTTGTTGTATGTTTAAATTGATTGATTTGTTATTTGATGATGAAGATTTATCCATAAAAGAAGTAATTAGGGTCTCCAATAGTTAAGTCCATTAGGGCAAACTTAGTAGGTGTTGTACGTGGTCTAACTTTGTGGTTAGCACGATCACATCACACCTAAACCAGTTTAGCCAACAACCCTTTACCAACAACGACCTGCCATCATATTATATTAAAGTTTAAGTATAAATTTGAGAACTAATCAATGTTCATTAAAAAAGACTTCCCAGCTTCTCATTTCAAAGGCTACCAACTATAAACTTCATTCATAATATAAGATACCTATCTAAATCAACATGTACTTGATTGATGGACTGAAACTGAATTCGGTCTTTGTAAATATGGCCTTGAATTGAGTAAAAAAAGAGTTGATAAGAAGAGAAAATTATGTAAAATTATGAGTCATATGGATTAGTGAAGAACAAAACACTGCATACTGATAAAATTATAAGAGAAAAACACATGGTTTGAGAGATAGATTGGCCTGTGTTGTACAGACAAGACAAAGAATTTGATGCAATGATGGATACACACAAAGTGAAAAGGCACTCAAAGCATATTCAAGGACAGGGATTTTACATTCCCTCCAGATGTGCACATTGTGCTATTGGGACATCTGTATTATGCAATAAAAGTCAGAGTCCTATTTAAGATGGAAAAGGCAGAGGTTAAAAAAATATTATTTATAGATACTTCTTATGACCAAAGATGGCAGTCCCAACATTCCCTTTGTTTAATTGATGCTTTCAAATTATTTTAAGATGTGTTAGGAACCTTCCTGGCTCCTCCTTGAATTTAAGCCCTTGGCACACACACACACACACTGCATCTACCATTTCACTTCACAAACTTTTTTGGCCCTTTACACACTTTTTTGCAGCTCAAACAGATAAGCAGCAGATATCAAGCAATCTATTTAGGAATCTCTATTAATGTAAGTTCCATGTAGATTTTCATTCATCAGCTATAGATTCTCATTCTTGGTTCCTGTGTGTTTCCTTGCCAGTGTGTGTTGTTTTTGGTTTGAATTGGCATACATACAGCTTTCCTGCCTCAATGGATTCTTTTAAACAAATCTGGGGTGGTGCAGAAGGATGTAGCAGTAGTGAATCTGGTTGGACTATGTATATTGCCTCTCCCATGCAGGAAGATGATGCTGGATGCAGCAATGAAAATTATGGATATCATGACATCTATGGTGAGAACAGGAGAAAGAAGCAAGGGGCCAAAGTAGATGATGCAGAAAGTGATGATTCAATGGCTTCAGATGCTTCTTCAGGTCCTGTTCATTATCACCATGCCTATGGTCACAGCCAAACTAGTCATGGCACCGCGGCCTCTAAGAAAGATAAACAAGATCATGGAAGCAAGTGTTCGAAGAAGAATGCAAACAAACAGGAGAAGAAACGCGTTGACAGCAGAAGTAAAAAATGATTAAAATGTCCATTGTATATGATGCTGGGATTTTTGTAACCATGCATCTACATAATTTGAATTTGTTGATTTGTACTCACACCTCTCTTCTACCCAAAGGAAATATCCCTAAACATTCTTTGAAGTAATGAATCATAAGTTTTACGCGTTTTGAAACTAAACTCTATGTTGAGTGCTGTTATTCTTTGAATGTGGAAACAAACTTCGAAGCCAGAGGATAAATGCTTGAGCCATGAGAAACACACCACAACTGTGCTTGAATTGAAGCATTATCAGTGGTATTCAAGCCAAATAACACCACCTGAAAAATAACTGATGGTTTTAACTTCCAAGTTCGAGAGTGAGGAATTATAGAGAAGAGGGTCAAATCTTTTATCATGTAACTCACACTTTAGGAGTACTTTATTTTTTACCTCGGTTCAAAATAGAAGTTCATGCCAGATGTGAAGAGAAATGTCTGATCATCCATCAAGACATAATCATCATCATTGATGCAAAACACAACTTAATTAAGGGTGAAAGGACGTTGTAGTTGAAAAACATTAAATGTGAAATTTCCAAATCAAGATGATGAAGAGGTAAAAAGCAGAAAGTTAACTGCAGCAAGAATGTTGAATTGGAACCTGAAACTCTCTTGATGATTACGTACGCAAAAGTTGTATTGAGCTGGTTGACAGAAGAAACAAGAAACATGACACAAGAAAAGTGGCCTGGGGGCAGTTAGAGATGTGGCCAAAAGATTGAGGATAATAGCACAAAAGGAAGAAAGCATTTTCTATCAAAAACCTTCCAATAATGATTCGTGCATGCATGTGTCTGTGCTGCCAAATGGTATGCAGCACGAATGGGGTATGCTCCGCTGGAAAGATGGTAAGGTTTCACATAGTTACACAAATGACAACTAGAAGCAATTAAAGCTTTGTTGCAGTGACAGGGCATTGGCTGGTTATGTGAACTAACTTTCCAAAGATTGGACACGAATGCAACAGCAAGGCAATCACAAGTTTTAGGCTGTATGAGTGACATAAAAACATGAGGGAACACATGACTTGAAAGGAATCATAAAAGGTCGCACTCATATAAAACCAATACAGAGAATTTTATTTATTTTTGTTTAGAAGATAGAAAAGAGTTTGTTTTTTCTCTTTTGTCCACGTTTTAGCAAAGAAGGGAAACAATGGGAAGCACTTTGGTGAAAGACCTCATGGTTCAGTGGAAGATGGTAATGGTGAGTCATTGTTAACTTGGAACATTAATCGTAAATGATTTTCATATTTCACATTTATAATATCAATAACTGCTACTTTAGATCTTCAATGGAAATTTTGAGGGCATCAGGATCTGGGATTGCTGCATTGCTCGTAGCTGTTTCCAATTATAAAGTTTCCAAGAGAGGTGTTACATACCATTCACCCTGAACTTTGTCACTTTTCAGAGTTTATAAGTTATTTTTAAATACTCAATTGGTTTGTCACCACTTGCAATATCGCTTTCTGATTTGAATAGATTCTTGCATATCAGTTGACAGCAAGTAACGCAGGTAAAGGTAATGATGTGTAAAACCTGAGATCTTACAAATACTTCTTTTAGAGAGTTTACTATCAACAAGAGTTGCAGTGCCCTTAATTCTAAATAACAAGAATTGCGACAAAAAATTATTTGTGTAAATGTTGCACATGAATTGTGCCAATCCTTGATTCCGCCAAGAAACATTAAAAGCTTTTCAATCATTGAGCTCATTATTGAAAAAATCAATATGGGTTTCTCAATCATTGAGTTCATTATTGACACTGAAGACTTCAAAGAAAATTAAACAACAGCCAAGAAGCTCAACACCAACAGAGAAAAACGAAAATTTCAAAGAAAGAAAAATATGAGTACACAGTTACTTCTAACCACTAGCTCAAACACAAGGTAGATTTAGAGGGGAGTGGAAATAAGAAAAGCTAAATGTAAACTAGTTAAAAGGAAAGTTGAACCACTCCTAAATAGTGTTCAAAATATCAGTTACCATTTCAAGACACTGATTCAAGATTTACTATTTCGATCATGATAAAATTAGTCATAATTCCACTATTTTTTTCAATGTTAAATTTAAATAATCTTCAATTAAATCATAAAAAAAAGTCGTATAATTTTTTTAAAAATGAGAATAGTAACAATTAGGTAGGTAAGGCCTGACATAAAATATTTACAGGGAAACTGTAAAATCTAAGCTCAAACTCAAGAAATGAGAAAAGAAAGAAAAAGAGAAGTATGCATTTTTCTAAGGAGCATAAAAAGAGTATGAATTTGCATGTTACTCCAGTGGCGTCTAACTTATTCAAACACAAGGAGTAAGTGGAGGAAATGGGAGAGAAAAAGATGGCAGAGTTTGAAACCGATGGCCTCTCCCATAACCAAAAACTGAAGCAAAAATTAGTACTTAAGCCCAAGCCCACAAATATTAAAGCAAAACCCGAATAAATCAAGAGATAGATTCTGAGATAATCCACTGATATTCTTAATATTCTCTAACTCGCCAAACTTGATCGCTCTTGACAATAGATGAACATCAAACAAATCAAGTTAACTTCGAAATAAAATATTTCAACTCCTGCTGTAACATAACATGTATCCATGGTGTTAAAGGAAAGTTTACTAATGTGAAAATTAAAAGGGCATCACGAACTGGGGCCAATTTTTGTATCAAGCACAAAACACTATCCGCAAAGATACAACATTTTTTTTGGAGAATGGAACATCAAGCAACTCAGTTGGAAACAATATAATAACACTTCACCACATAGTGGCTATGTAAACTCAACTCAGCACACAGTCTGAGCAGAAAACATTACATTTATTTGAAATCCTGATGGGCTCAAAGAAAGTGATCTAAATTCTTGACTGTTTGGCAAGCTTGAACCACTCAGTATGGTAAGAGCCCTCTATGTCAACCCTTTCATATGTATGAGCACCAAAGTAGTCACGCTGAGCTTGCACCAAATTAGCAGGCGAACTTTCCCTGCTGTAACTGTCAAAATAATTAAGGCTAGCAGACATACCTGGAGTGCTGATTCTAGAATTGACAGCAAGGCAAACAACTCTCCTCCAGGCAGATTGGCGATCAAGTATTTCCTTCGCAAACTCTGGATCAACAAGAAGGTTTGCCAGACTAGGGTTTCTATCATATGCCTGCTTAATTCTGTCTAAGAATATAGCTCTAATGATGCAACCCCCTTTCCAAATTCGGGCCAGTTCACCCAACTGCAAATCCCATCCCTTTTCGATACTCTTTGCACGGATCAGATTCATTCCCTGTGCATAACTACAGATTTTGGCTGCATAAAGAGCCTTCCTAACATCATCAATCAACTGCTGCTTGTCTACAGGTTGATCAGTCACAATATCACCTGATTTAAAGACTTTTGCAGCTTCTACTCTTTCCTCCTTCAAGCCACTCAGAAACCTTGCATCCAATGATGCTTCAATAGTGGGAGCAGCAACTGATAATTCAGCAGCTTGCTGAACAGTCCACTTACCAGTACCCTTCATGCCAGTCTTGTCTAGAACCTTGTCAACAAGATATCCTTCTCCTTTATCATCCTTAATTCCAAATATATCTGCGGTGATTTCAATCAGGAAACTAAGAAGTTCTCCTTTGTTCCATTCTGAGAAGACACTTTGTAGTTCCTCATTTGACAACTTTCCAACTGACTTCAGCACATCATAAGCCTCTGCAATCAGCTGCATATCACCATATTCTATACCATTGTGAATCATCTTCACAAAATTACCAGAACCACCTTTACCAATATATGTCACGCAAGGACCACTATCAGGGACTTGAGCTGCCACCTTGAGAAGAATATCTTCTATGTTTTTGAAAGCTTCAAACGAACCACCAGGCATCAAAGAGGGACCATTACGAGCACCTTCCTCACCCCCAGAAACTCCCATACCAAGGTAGAGAAAACCCAATTCAGACATTGCTTCCTCTCTTCTTTCAGTGTTCTCATACCATTCATTACCACCATCAATTATACAGTCACCTTTTTCCATGAAGGCAGACAGGGTCTTAATGGTTTGGTCAACAGGTGCCCCAGCCTTAACAAGCATTATTACCACCCTAGGCTTTCGAATGGAAAGAACAAAAGCTTTAGGATCATGGTAGCCATAAACTGGAAGATTTCCTTCTAGTTTTGCTCGTTCTACAGTCTCATCAACCTTGGATGTAGTTCGGTTATAAACAGAAATAGGAAAGCCTTTCTCAGCAATATTGAGTGCTAGATTTTGGCCCATAACAGCCAGTCCAGCCAGGCCTATTCTCGTTGTGGGTAGAGCCATAATTGTCCTCCTGTTCAATGATTCAAATCCAATGGCATAATAAGAACAAGGTACACAAAAACTGGCGTGAATTTCTGATTTGAATGAAAACAAAAAATGCTATAAACTACGATGGAAGACAATTAGAGCTAGATTCATAACTCTCAATGCCATCAATTAAACTTCTACCGAACACAGCAATCTTGAACATATTCCAATAATAAATGTATGAAATGTAAGAAAGGGTGACTTCTAAGATATTCAGCGATAAAAACGTAGCAAGATTACCAAACTTATTCTTAAAAAGTGAGATTGCAAAATAACCCTACGATCATGCCATACAGACATCAGAGTACCTTAATGCTCGTGTGCTCTCTTCATTAATCTAAAAAATTAGTGCGAACTACTAAAACCCAACCACCAAACAAGCCGCATGAACTCCTAGGTTTACACATATCCAGCAAAAGCCTCGGTCTCAAAACTCAAAAATCCCAAAAAGTGCCAAAATACAAAATAATAGTACACAATCGAGTTGCAATCCAAAGCAATTATTTGTTCACCAAAAATTACAGAAAGACAACCAAGTTCTACAAGATCTTACAGTACATTCAACAAACCCTGAAGATCAGTAAAAAACCTAGAAACCTAAACCTAGATCAACAATCAAACCCAGAAAAAAAAATGCAATCACACTCTTTATTTCCAACAAATCACAACAAGAATAAATCCAGCCAAATTAAGATAACAATTTTGCAAACATCTTAAGTGCATGTTAACACACTAACATTATCTTAAAAGTGAATCTCAAAAAGTAAAAGATAGGGAAAAAATGAATCTAAAGGACAAACCTGAAATTTCAACCGAATCACAGCAAAATTATGGCCACAGAATCACAGAACATGGGTGAAAAGATGTGGGATACAAGCCCTATATATATATTAAATAAGAATCATAAAGAGTAACAATATTAGTTATTAATTATCTGACGGAAAAATTATTAATACAATTATAAAAAATAATAATAAAAGGGAGAAAGATTAGCAATAAAAAAAATCATTATTGCGGCAGTTGAAACTTGAAAACGAGGCCAAGCAGCCAAATTTTTGGACCTACTGAAAAATAAAATTTATTTTATTATCTTTTTTCTCCGGTTTATTTTATATTTAAAATTGTCTTATATTAATTAATTGATTAATCATTAATAATATAATTAGAAAATAAAAATAGTGGAAGTAGATGAAAGTTGCGGGTCAAAGTTGGAAAGCTACCAATTGGAATTGGGGGTAGGTGAAACGCGGTGGGAGGAACGACGCCGTTCACTGTTCTTAAGTCATCAGATTTTTTTATGATAGTTTTTTAAACATTTTGTTAGTTTTTAAAATGTCACATAATTTTTTAAAAAAAAACTAACGGAAACACTACTGTATATCCGTATTTTTTTATTTTTATAATTTATATGTAATTATTTTTAATATTAAAATTGAATAAATAATACCATTATTTACACTATAAATTTATAGTTAATTTTTATAAAAAAATAAAAACAGAATAATAATAATAAATATGGAATTATAAGTAATTATTCAATAAAAAGTGAAAAAATAATAATATATTTTATTGAAATTATTTCATAAATAAATTAACAGCTGATTCAAATTATTTCGTAAATAAAATAAAAAATTGTTATGCTGATTAAAAAAAAACAACAAATAAAAAATTAAATTCAAAACTGTTTAAAAAAAACGGTTATTTAGGAAAATTTTCTTTATATTTAACCGTTTTTTTAAAAAAATTATATATAAAAAAACAGTTACAAAATAATAAAAATAAGAATAAATAGAAATAAAATAAAATATTAATATATAAAATATTAATAAAAATATTCAATATTTATTTGAAAACTCGTTTTTTATTTTATTTTAACGGAATAGTTTTTTATGGAATAAATTTTTTCTTAAATTAAAAAATTAGTTCAAAATTGGGTCAGAGTGAGGCCCAATAACAGTCTCCCTTTTCACATATGACCCACTGCACTTCCATTTTTCTTTCTTTCTTTGAGACTACAATCAATATTTAAATTAATACCTTTAACACTATAATAAATATTTAAAATAATACCTTTAACACCATAATAAATATTTAAAATAATACCTTTAACACTATAATAAATATTTAATATATATTAAAAACCTTAAATTAAAAAAAATATAATTAAAATTTATCATTTTCTATAATATAGTATTATTCAAACGAATTTGTTAGAGGGTGCACTTTTTAATTAAAACTTATATAAGCAGAGAGATTAAAATAAGTTTAATATTATAAAGTCAACCATTAATTCGGTCAAAATGAGTTTAGTTGCCTCTGTAACTTAGTCTTTTGATTTATTTAATTTAATGTGAATATAACTCAACTAAATAATTAATTGAGTTGACTTTTTTTGGACCAACGTATTCTCTTTTTGTTGAATGTTTTCACTGAATATTTGATTAAATAATGTTTTTAAATATTTTCTCTAATTTTGCATCAGAAAATAATATCTGAAGCACAATGTTTAAAGAAACGTCCATCACTGGGCCCAAACTCGTAAAGCCCAGTGGTTAAAGAGAAAGCCCTACACTGAACGTAGAACATTTTCTTTTTCCACCCCCTAACTTTTTTTCTCCCATCTCCTAAATATAATATATTTACAAAAGTTATTTATTATTTAAAAAAAAATCACTTTTTTCAAATACACAACAAAAAACGTTCAAGATTTTGATATAGGCTATCAGAAAATGCATTCAAATTTATTATTTTTATAAACTTGTAATCATTATTTTAATAATTATTTATGGATTAAATAATCTAAAATATTTGTTCAAATTATATATATATACATCTCCTTTTCAGTCCAATTTATTTTTTTCTCTGGTCCTCTCTCATAACATCAATTATTAATCTGTCACATTTCTTCCTTTCTTTTTTCTTTTGATCTCTCTTTCATCAAAAGCCAGTGATTAAACAGAGTAGAACTTTGTTTTCATTATAGCACACTTCTATAAAATTATAACTTTGAAACTGATTTCAAATTATATCTTTATTTCATTTGAAAATTTTAAAATATTTTTTATTTACTAATACTTTATGTTAAAATTTATACATTTATAATTTTTTAAAGAAGAATAAAACACAATTAAATTCACACCGACCCATTAACATCTATAAAATGGAAGAAAAAAAAAAACCATTATCCATGATACACTAGAGAGAGGATATTGTAGTGTAGTGGGGAGCTTGTCCAAATGTTTTTCTTCTTTTTGGCAACTATGTCTATCGTCACCCAATAACCACTGCACTCCCTTTTTCCTGCTTCCCCTTCACTCGCCTCCACCTGACATAATTACTTCCACAACACTAACAATACATTTTCACCACTTACACCACATCAATTTTATTTAATCATACGTGTATTTCAACACATGATGTTCAAAAACTATGTCACTAACGTTGTTCTAGGAACTATTAATGTAATAGGACACTTGTGTTTCATTATCTTGTGAAAATTCATCTAACTAGAAAACATCACATTATTTCAGGAAAAAAAAAACTCATTGCAGACAGAAAATAAATATTGTAGATGACGAGTTTGTTGAATTTGATAATAGTTCTAGGGTGATAGTATTGTAACCGACTCATAATGACGATGATCGGTTTCTGAATCTTATTCTCAAACGACATTATTTGGACGCGGATAAGGGATTCTAAATTAATTAGTCACAAAGATCAATTATGGTATAATTATAGTAGAATTATTACCATAAATATATATCTTAAAAGACATTAAAAAACTTAGGGTAGATGATTCTAAATTAATCAGTCACAAAGACCAATTATAGTAGAATCATGGCCATAAATATATATCTTAAAATATATATCTTAAAAGACATAGGGTAGATCATCTTTTACATATTAGTTGAAACTTTTACACATTGGTTGAGGGTGCACTCACTCTTGACTATCTTGAATATTCTGGGCTTAAGTCCGTCTCCTCCTTTGTCCCTTTTGTCTAGAACAATAGCTATTTAAAGTTCATTCTCTAAACATCTATGTAAAATCCATAGACATGTTTTGGCTTCATATTTTGTTGATTAGTTTATCAGTTATGATTTTTTTTGAGATTGTTGGAACTGGATGATGAGACCATGAATGGGAGTTTTGTAATTGTTTTCTGGGCCAGTATTATGATGGTGTTTTAGATTATGCAGAGTGCCCCACTTGTTGGTTCTTCTAACAATTAACACAGAAGGTTTGTTTATATCTCTGTAGCCACTTTAAATAATGCTTTTGCTTGGAACATATCATTAGAACTTGGAAGATAGTGGCAAAATTTATGAGCGCACACTAAAATTAGAAACTCAAAAACATGTCATTGCCGTTTATGTTATGCTATGGTTTCACCTCATACATCTCAAAAGGGAGGCAAAGACTACTACTACTACTTGTACTTCCATTACAATTCACACACATAAGGGAGAAGAAAAATTGAAGAGATATGATGATAAACACTTTGGCCTTGACTTCAAATTCAACCAAGCAGGTTCAAGGAGCTAGTGATTGAGGAATCAGATTTAACATAGGGAGAGACATCATCTTCAATGGGGCTCAGAGGAGGAGGGTGGTATGGACTATGTAGCTGCATGTCACATATCATTTGGCGAAGTTCTGAGGCTTCTTCTCTCAGCTGAACATTCTCTTGAGCAACTCTATCATGTGATTCAGACACATGGTTCAGCTTGTCCATAAGCTGGTGGTTTTCATTCCTCAGCCAAACCACCTGTGACCACAGTTCATCAAGGTGTTTCTGCTTCCTCATGCGTGACCTGCGTGCTGACTCACGGTTCGATATCATCCTCCTGTGCTTCCTCTCATTGATCAGACTTAGCTGCTGCTCATCTGCTTCATCAGAGGTGGAGGTGCTGCTGATGCATGAGGACTGAGGGGAGCTGAATTCTGCCACCCCTTGATGAGAGTTTTGGAAACCATAGAATTGGTTTGAGAGTTTGTGAAGTTGAAATGCGGGGATGGTGTTCTGAGTCATGCTGTAGTGACCCGGGTAAGGACAAGGGTCTGAAGGTAGTAAATAATTCAGTCCTGTGATCTCACTGGCCTGCATGGTTTGTGTATCACTATAAGTATGAACAAAAGATAGCAGGGTTTGGAGAAAAACACTGATGGAGAATTAATAGAACTAAGTTGCTATTGGAGATGAAGAAAACAAGAGTGAGCTGAGTATATATAGGGAGAGAAATTGGTGAAATGGCCCCACTGAATGTGGCCAGAGTAACAGTATGAGTTTCGTTTTTTCTAAGCATAGATTGATGAAATGTCAAGCACATATGTTAATGTGGTAATTTTTTCTTTGGAATTATGGTACTTTCTTCACCTAGAGTCAATGACTAATGACTAAGCTTTGAGAAAATAAGATCAATTTAAAGGTTGATTTCTTTTAATAAATGTTTTTTCATACACAAAACTGAAGGATAGAACTTCTGATTATGAGTTTAGAAAGAAAAAAAGGTTATCTGTCATCAACTATAATGCTAGTTTAACGTAGTATTACTGCAATCGAATGTTGGATAAGCATGCATTCACTATAGCTTGTAAAAAACCTATTTAGCTTTAAGGAAGACAGTACCTAACTTTTATTCAAGTTATTTGTAACTTATTTCTGAAGAATAGTGGAAAAAGAAGGTTATTGATGAGTTTTTATGCAACAGGGTATTTGTATTCAAAAGGGTTTTACTATATTTTTTGTCTGTGTAAAGGTATATGGTGAAAAACGGATTTGGCCAAAGGTTTTCTAGAATTAAATAAAAGAAGCGTGTGGTGTTTTGTGGTGTTTATTTATGTGCATATGTGACATGCATGGTGTGTTCATGTGGTATGTGGGGTATGAGGTTCATTGAACAAGCTATGTGAGAAAGACATGAGGCACATAGACATGGGTGACGCAACGTGGGGGAGGCAACTTGGGTTAATGGATAATCATTTTGGACAAAATATGCTTACATCATATGGACAAAGGAAGTTCATATCATGGGGACTATAATAATTCAATTGGAAGACTGTTTAGGCAAAAGCAGGCACAAGAGAAAAAATACATGTTCCAGAAGTCAATTTATTATACTAAGTGTGCAGTAATGTGTTATTTCCAAGCTCATTCTGTGTTGGATTGGATAATGTTCACTCAAATGACATAACAAATTTGGAGGAAAAAGGAGATTGGGAAAGGCAAGTTAGTCTCCAAGAGCAATAAGAAAGAAGGGTTTATGAATATGCATATATATGATGACTCAAGAGCCACTCCTTTTGGATCCTCCAAATACAATAATATTTTAACTAGAAGCCAAATATTTGATGATCAACCACTTATGTTATTTTACTATGGTTAGGTACTAGTTGTTTATTTCGTCTTGGTAATGACAGCTTCAATAGTAATCTCAAGCAAAAAGAAAGATCAGCTTTTACTCCTCACACCAATTATGTGGCAGAAATACTTCAGGTACCAGACTCTGATATTCATTGTATAGTGTTAAAATCATATAAAGGTACTCTGTTTGGGAAAAGATACCTGCATAAACTAGGTGAGATATGTGCACAATCTAGACCTTTAAAAAAAAGTTATAGTAGTAGTGACCAGAATATTATCCAATAACTTATTGAACTAAGCTTATGCAACTATCCCTTGTGCTGACCTATTATTGTGGTTGTCCATAAAAGCTGTTTCTGCTGAAACAAGATACTGTGAATCTCTGTGAAAGATTTGAAAGTAAACTATGGAAAGAGTTACCACCATGAATTACCATACTTTTTCAAAATCTCACTTCAGTTCTTGTTCTTTCACTCATTAGCTTATATCATGAACCTTTGGGATAACATGATTCCAACCTGAAAAGAATTCATAAGGGTAAATGGTGTTGACAAATTGATCTATTTCCAATCACAGAGCCAATAGTTCCATACTGCCACTTCTTTACAATAAGGCTGATTTCTGTTTACCTTAAAGTTTTCCAACTGCTTATAATAGATTCATTGCGTTATCAACATCAGTTAAATAAAAAAAAATATCATACAATGATTGTATCTTTCTCTTTCTCTTCCAAGCAGTTGTTATCCATGGCATGAAATCCATTTCATTTCTGACAAAATATGATACTTGACATGGTAAAAGAGTTCATGTAGTTTCTTGAGTTTGGTTACATCATTTTCCATAAAACGAAAACAGATTACTCATTCAGGGAAAAAGAGAGATGAGTTTGGACTTAACCACCCAACTGAGTGGAAAAAATGATAATGCTGGTGTATAGTGGAAATTAATGAATAAGAATGGTCTTCCTTTGCATCTTCCACTAAACAAAATCTTAAAATTAATTGAAAAACAGGAACCAAATTTCTAGTTTAGAAAAATGCTTTCTCCCTGCACTTGGTGTGTGAATTTGATTAAGTGGACTGGTTGGTCAACAATATCATCAGACAGATTTAGACTCCTCTTTCTTTTCTTGTCTATTGATTGTTCCTTACTTTCTCCTTCTCTTTTTCTCCATTGAAGTATTTCCCTTTGTTTTTCCTATCCTGTGTGAATGAGCACAAGAGTATATATGTTGTACTATTGTACACGTACTGGGAGGCTTATCAGTATGTCTTTCATTAACCTGTTTCATCTGTTGGTACTTGTACTCTACTTTGTACTTGTACCATTCTTTGGTTTGGTGAATTTGGTCAAAATGCTAAACCCTCCATTTGAATTAGATTATATGCTAAATTTTTCTGCCCTTGTTCTTTTTTTGTGTTTTTTAGTTCAAGTTGAAGTCTAAGTGCAACTAGCAACTAGTTTGTAAGTCTTGTTCATATACAACATGTCAACTGAGTTTACATTACAATTCCTATCTTAATCCACAATTGGGTTGGAAGAAAAGTACAAGTTCTTGTCTGTAATGATCACTGCTATTTTATATTATTACTTGTTTGCATGCTTGAATTTGCTACTGCTTTCTTCACCCTTTTCCTGATCTAATTTCAGCCCACAATCCAAATTTTGTTTTCTAAGGAGATTGTGGTTTAACTAAAGTTGGACTTTATCAAATGTTCAACTCCACTTGGCCGCAAGAAATGAGAAAATTTGAGGTCAATCCTCAGAAATCATGCTTTGTTTTCATAAATGGTAGATAGGTACATTAAAAATGAGAGTAACAGAAGACCTCACAGGCACGTGATTACCATAAACTGGTTTTGCCCCACAATGACAACCGAAGCCTAAGCCTATTTGAATACGAAATTCAAACATGTTTAAGAAACCAAAAAAGGATAAAGGCTGATTCATCTTATCTAACTAAGCCATAAACGTAGCAACGTAGGTATAATCTTGATTTCTAAGTGGGTTAGTTATTATTGCACACATATTTTTTAGAACACAAGGATTCTTCTGCACTTTCCTTTTTTGCCTGTATTATATTAAAACAATGGTTTGATTTAACTATTATGTGGTCCAGATTATGCTGTGAATAAAATAAACTAGATCCAACCAAAGTTTATGAAAATGATTCTGCGCATACATTCTATTTGTAGTTTGATTCTTAATCTCCATTTGATTTCATCCAACTTGGCCAATAAAACATATCTACCTTCAGAAAAGAAAAAAATACAGTACAGTTCTGTTAATATATTTTCTGTTTCTGAATTGATCTGATCTCTAATCTCTAATGGATTATATGTTTAGTATAGATTTTCAATCCACCTCTTCACGTTCAGACCTGTTAACTCGTAATTTGTGTTAAAATAGACTTAATACCATTTTAAGAAGTGAAAACCGACATGAAGATAAATTTTGCATTCACTTATATAATATGAATTGATCTTATTTTTAGTTCACATAGTAAGTCCAACACTATTAACCAATAAATCTCCTAAAGAAGATTGTTCCGACCTCAAGTCTGTTGAGATAGTATAACTCAGTCAATCACTGCATCCGAGGTATATTGTTTGTTTTGGAGTTTGGAGTTTTCTCACGATGTATATAAACTGTTAAACTCAACTTCGGTTAAGGGAGAAAAGTATATATAAATCGTTAGAACCCAACTTTGATTAAGAGAAAAAGATGTATATAAACTGTTGAACTCAATTCTTAACTGTGAGCCAGTGGGTTAAGAAAAACAAAATTAATAAATAAGCTCATGATTATGTGCAAGAATGGTTAATTGCGTAGTTGTTTCTAAGCGGAACAACTTGGATAATGAATATTGTTCAATAATATATAATTTTTTTATCATTCTCTGCGATGATCTAGATTAACAGAAGTCACCATATAAAGGTAAAAACATGAGAACACTTCACTTAAACCTTCATAGAAGAGCTGATCTGAATCCAAAAACAGAACACATATAACAAATTCACTCAACTTGATAAATAATAAATTATTAATCCTTATTTCTATTATCTTCCTCTTACTTTTATTCTACAAGACATTAAGAAAAAAAATGTGAAAGTGATAAATTTGTCTTTCTATTCACTTCTTATTTTGTTAAAAGACATAAAAATAGTTTAATTTCATTAAAAGATAAATCTTTTTTTCTTCTTTTCATTAATATTTTTTTTCTCTGCGTCCAAACAAAACAGAAGAGACGATGTTTGACTTAAAATCCATGTTAGGAATAAAATAATGTGTAACTTTCAAAAAAAGGAATAAAATATAGTTACTCTAGGTTATATGGGTGTGCATAATTGCATGAGACAAGTAGAAATGGGCTCCTTTTTATTCTTCTGGAATATAATTTTTTTTATAAAATTATTTATTTCAATAGCAACGCAATCTAATCATGATTCAATGGGATATAACAAAAGATAAGGTCAATTCAATTTTTTAATATATATACAATTTAACATTGCATAATTAAATCCAAAAATATAAAACTTAAATTATATACATTTTTTATAATAATGTATTAAATAGTTTCGGTGGGAGGACTAAACTTATTCGTCTTAGTTTTTTCGATTCTTTCGGAAGATGCTAGGTATTATTGGATTTTAGATTAAACAGTTTTTTAATCAATATATTATTATTAATGATGTTTTTCTGTTCCGAAATTTTAAACATAATTAATAATGAATATCCAATTTGTAGAAAATAAATAACAAAGGGAAGCATAATATTTGTAAAGTATAATTATATTATATTGATGAAAGAGAAGTTGTCGTATTTTTAGTTTTAGTCGCAGAATAAATTCTTAAATTTATTTTCTGCTATAATGATAGGAATTTAACTTTAACACTTTATACAAATCTTTATTTTTTTATGTCTTTTCTAATTTCTTACACACAGATTTCGTAATGTATATGAACTTGAAACGGTGAAATATCAAAATAATCTTCATCTTCTATAAGTTAAAATTAAAAATTAAAAAATAACATATAAATAAATAACGAAAAAAAGTGTCGTTGTTTTTTATTTTTTTAAAAAAAACTACTTCTATAAAGATTGTATTTTAAGTCCTTAAAAAAATAAAAAATAATGAGTTAATTTGTATATAAAAAATGTTTCTTTATATTAATTTAAAAAATTAAAAAATAATTTTAATTTCAAGTGATTTATATAAAATGATAAAATATTTTTTTTTATAATTTTAAAAATTAAAAGATAAAATAATAAAATTAAATATATTAATAAGAATAAAATTAAATTTTTTTTCTTAAAAACATTTATAAAGAGAAATGATCTTATATATTAATTTTGGTTTAACAATTGAAGTGGTAAGAAAAGAGAGAAGAAAGTAGTAGGAGACGATAAAACTGGGGCGCACGATAGAAGTGATGTAGGGTCCACGCTAACAAGCACGCATTGGTGTCTATTGCACCACCCTATTGCCCAACATGTCAAATCAACCACCCAACAAAAATATACTAACTTCTTTTATTCACATTATTTATTTTCAATAATATTTTTTAGAACATAGTCAATGCCACTCTTCTAAGACTTCAATTAAAATGGAATTAAAAAAATTATTCCAATTCAATTCCTAATAAACTATAGATTATCCACTAAATAGATAAATATAAATACTGCTCTGGTTGCTGAGTTTTATAGGGTTATACATGCTATGGAGGAAGCTCAAAAGATGAGGCTTACTAATGTCTGGCTGGAATGTGATTCTGCTTTAGTTTGTGCTGTGTTTACTGCTAAGACAAATGTTCCTTGGGTGCTTCGTAGTCGATGGAATGCTTGTCTTAATTACTGTGGCAAAATTAGGTTTACAGTTACTCATAATTTTCGTGAAGGAAATGTGTGTGCTGATAAGTTGGCTAATTTAGGATTTTTTCATAGAGAATCTTTTCTTTGGTATAATAGGCTTCCACCTTGTCTGTTCTTATAATTCTTTATAAATAGGTATAGTCTACCTATGTATCGTTTTTGTTAACATATGGGTTTTGGTCTAGTCCCCCGTATTTTTGTATTTTTTTTCTTTTTTCTTTTGTTTAATAATACTTTTTTCATGTGATGGTAAATGATTGTTATTGTTGTTACTTGAGGTGTCAGCCTAGCTGAGATCTTAAATGGCATAATGATGTCTAACATGAAAGCTTTTATTTAAAAAAAATAAATAAATATATATATATATAAGTAATATAAGAATAACCTCACATTAATAAAAATATTATCTTATTAAATGAAATTAGTAGGTAAACCTAATTTTACTAATCCTTTGATCCACGTGTTAAATGAATTGGTATGTGAAGTTCAACTTATTTCGACATTACTAAGTACAAAATATCACTTGAATCATACAAATATTATTGTCGCCTTCAAATCACTTTTATTTCTTTTCGTACACACTTTTTAAATGAAAAAAAAGAGTATAATTTGTCAAATTACATTTGCTTGTACTTTTATCTGAAATTTTCAACAAAAAAAAAATTTAATATGAGCATGTGACAATTTGTCTTTAAGTATCTTGGAAAATCAAAGAAAATGACAAAAATGTATATACTGTGGTTAATATTGCACATTTCATTTCATGACTTTATGTTTCACGTTCAATGTACATCACTCAAGCTCTCTAGAAGAAGAAATCACGTTCCACAAAATTTAATCTTACAAAAATAGCTATTATTTTTTCCATAAATACAATATTGCATTTAGAAATTAAGAGTAAGAACAATTTAAATATATATTTATTTTTTTATAATTTATATCTTTTAAAGATAATTAATCTATGTAGTAAAGACTTATACGACACGAACATGGACACGAAGATACGAATAATCTCTAAAATCACACGAATCTATATATTATATAATTATAAATCATATAAATTAACAATAAAGATTTATATGAACAAATATGTTTTAATTTTTTTTTAGCAGAAAGATGTTTATATAAAAATTTATACAATAAATTTGAATTTTTAGAAAATTAATGTATTTCTCATTTTAAAAACTATGTTAGAACGTGTTTGTTAAAAATTCAATAAATAGTTTTCACAAGAATCCAATAAAACTATAAAAACTTCTTAATTTTAATATACTTCTAAATTTCACAAATAACTATAAAATATATAATTAAAATTAAGTTATTATTACATATGATTTTAATGCAAGTATAAATTAAATAATACAATTATTCTTTTATGAATAATATGAAAGAGGGGAATGTGCTTTTGAAATTATAGTGTAATGTTTGTTGTTGTTCCTCCAAACAATGAGTAACCCCAAGCTTACTAAATCAAATATTAATCTCACTCACATAATGTTATAACATTATATTAGAGAATTGATTAAATTATTCAACTTTTTGTTTAAAATTTAAAAATTGGAGGAGTGCCAGTTCATTAAAATATAATTGTGATATATGTCTATTAAAAATAGAGGGAAAGACTAGTTTTATTTAACATGAACTCTTGTAAAGTAAGTGTTTTTTTAAATTTCATTTTAGATTTACCATAAACAGTTTATATTATTATTTTAATTATTGACAATTTTTTCTTTAAAAATATTAAAATTTGTTAAAAACATACTGGTAATAATAATTTTAAAAAAAAAATTAAGTAAAAACATTTGATTTAGTTTATATTAAAAATATAAAAAAATATATCACATTTATATTAATATATATATGAAATTGTAAAATCATTTCATTCATATTTAAAACCTAATATATATATATATATATATATATATATATATTAAAAGGTGTTGAATATCCCACGTCAATTAGAGATTAGATTATTTCATAGTATATAAGTAGGTGAACTTCACCTCACGAGCCAGTTTTATAGGATTTGTTGAGTTAGACTTAAAGTAGACTTTGTAATATGGTATCAGAGCCATTTAAACTAAATAGCACGCAGAAGCAACACATATCTTATTATTATATTTTATTTTGGTACTGAAATATAAAAATCATCTTACTGCTTTCTGTATATTTTTAATGTAAATTGACATATTAATAAACAACTCATACTCCTTTACATTTTGCGGGATCATCAATGCGTATAATTTATGCTAAACTTTGTGAATTATTTATGATTGAGTTATTTTTAGCATATTATTTTGGTTTTGTGGGGTATCTCTTTGTTTTTCTTTTCCCTTTCTTTTGGTTTAGGGGTAGATATATAGTATAGGGAAGTAGCAACATGGCCTGCTGGTGCTGTCACATGAAATCATGCGTGTGCACCCCACTACCCCAACCCATAATAAAAATATTATTAACTATTATTAATAGTAGTAGAGTTAAATATGTTTTTTCATTTTTATTAATCTTTTGTTAAATTTTTTTACAAGATAAATAAATTTTCAAAAATGAGCCACAATATTAAAATATTCTATATTTATTATATGAATGATATAATATTATAATATAATTTTCATTGTTAAAAAAATACTCATAATAACATATTCTAATACTTTCTTTTTCTTTACCACAAATACTTTGAGAAAAAAAAGTTTAAAACCTTATTATTATTATTATATATTGTGGTTGAACATGACAAGAAGGGTGAGATTTGAACAAATATATGGCTACCCATATAATTTTTCTATGATCAAATCAATCCATCTCTTTGTTGACATGAATAAAAATAGGGGAAGCACGAGAACACTTTGTAGAAAGCAAAAAAACACCATTTTACACGTTCAAATTGAAGAAGAGAATCAGCACACATAATGATTGAAATAGGAAAGGAGTACAATAATAGTACTTCAATATTTCACTGCCCCTTCGACACGTATCATCACATTTCTAAACAAGAATCTCATCAACATCCTCCATTGCTGATTTCATGAACCAGACTTTGAGTCTTTATCTCCTTTCACTACCCAAAAGCATTCAATTCAGATATTTCATTGCCCTCGTTTTACTTGCACGTACAATAATCTATCAGATTACGTACTTCTTTTTTTTCTTTGCCCACTCACACAAATCTAGAGTGATAAGAAAGTTAGTGGTTCAAGTTTTTTGCAAATGGGGGTGTTGTATCTCCAACTTTCTATTGGACATATCAATAAGAAGTTGTTATTATGTTATTGCTGTGTTGCTGTTGATGTTGATGATGTTGCTGCTCTGTCAGTTGTCGTAGATTATCCAACCACAATTTCACACACTCTTGCCATGTGTTAAGCAGCAATTTCGGACTTGTGTGTAATTTAATATTATGTTTTTGTTAATACTTGGCTGAGTGCAGTTTAACATCTTCCACTAAACTACTTTGATTCCCTAACACAATCATATGGCACTGCATTCACCTCTAATCAATTCAGCTCCAAAGTGATCAATTTAATAATTTAATCAGCCACTAGAAAACAGAGGGCATGGTAGATATTTTTTAGTCTTGCAGAATTATAAAATTATGCAGAAACTTAGGTCTCCATAGTGACATTAAAACTTGTAAACAAACCATTTAGAAAGTACTTGCACACTATTGAAGTGGATCAGTGCTGCAGAGAATGAGAAACCAGCTTTTAAATATGGATAAAGCAGAGGTTAAAGCTGAAGTTCATTACACAGAAATTAATAATATAAGAATGTTGGAGATCCATCGACTAGAGTTTATGATATTTCATAGTATATAAGTGGGTGCAACCGATTTTATGAGGTTGGTTAGACTTAAAGTCCACCAGAGTCATCTCGAACCTATCCTAACGATTGTTTGTTAACCTTATCAGGTCACCTACTATCGGGCCGTTATCGAACCATCCATATTATATTACCCCTCACGAGTCCTCACTTTTGGTGTGAGGGGTGTATATTGAAGATTTCGAATCAACTAGAAATTTGAGTATTTTATAAGGTTGAGTTAGGTTTAAAGTTCACCTCTTAATAAAGAACAATAACAACATCAACTTTAGCCATTAGATGAAGCAAAGAACTTATTATTAAGAAAACTAAAGCAGATGATTTATATCTGTTAAATATGTGATTAGTTGTTTCATCTTCAAGTTCTTGTATATAGAATAACATATCTGTCCAGAAAAATCACTCTCTTAAATAGATTACCTGAAAAGAAGCATGTTGCATAATCTTTCACTCATTTCTCTCCAAACATTAGATGGCACACCTAACTTAATGCCATCATAGCACAGAATTATTAGTATGTGATATGCTGAGATATGCACCCTCTTGAGGCTTTTCTTTTGTTGTTTGTTTTAGACTAGCACTCTCTTTTATGCTTCTGATTTTGTTTTTATCTGTCCTCCCTTCCAACATTATCTTTGATGATTCTGCAATCAGCTTGCCAAATTGTTCAAAATCCAGTGCCTCATTGACCAGAACTTCTTGTCTTGACATCACTCTGAATAAATAGCAGAAAAGGTGTCACAATGATATTGGCCAAGGGGATAAAGCCTTTTGCCTAATGTCTAAAAGTGGATAAACTTACATAATTAATGTATTTTATTTACAATAATAATACATATCATTCATGGTATAAAAAAAATGTATTTTCATATTCTCATTTTACCACCAAAAATTAATTATTGGTGGAGTGCATTATTATTATGCAAATTGGTTATTGGTGGGCTATACTATACCCTGCTTTTCTTGTATACAAAAAAGATTCCTCACAAATAGGTTGGACATTTACATTGATGCTACTAGATTGTGTTGGCTTAAGCCTGCTTTGTGGAGTTTCAAGACTGACCCATGTAGAGAGCAGAGTTAACCGGTGTTGTCAATGTTATGTTGGGTGTGCTATAAAATGGTGAAGTGGAAGTGGGGGCTAATGTACCTGTAAGGTAAGACAAAAGGGGTAATCAGAAACATGTGTAAGCCAAAATTAACAAAGAAATGAGTGGAACAACATATTATGAATGATCCGATAACGGTTCTGATAGCGGGTGATCTAATAAGTCCACTAAAAACTTAAACTTTAAATGATTCTAATATCAAATTAAAAAGTCGATTTTAACTCTAATTCAATTTTATAAAATTTGCACTCACTTATATATAATAATAAAATATTTTTAAATGTGGATCTAAAAAAAAAAACTAAATAAAAGTGACACTATTGAGAGACCATCCTTGCATATGAGTTTCAAAACTAGAATGATTGAAGTAATAATGATTCTTAGTCCCCACTTACTCTTTAAAGAATGATTTGGAAGGAAAGGGGCATGGTACTTGGTAGAAATGGTGAACCAAAGGCACTCTGAAGGGCCACACAAAGCAAGGTTTCTCTAGAGGGAATGAGTGCTCTCTTTTATTGCTATTGTGGACACTGTGGAATCAGAGAATTAATGAAGTTATGAAAGTGACAACATTGCTTTGTTTTCCTTTCTCCTCCCTAGTGTGCTCCATTTTTCATAGTGAGAAAAGGTTTAATAAATCTAAAAAGTGGATACATGGGTGAAGTAAATCCACCACAAGATCTCATAATGCACAACTCTCACTTTTTTTGTTTGCATATATATTATGTAACTGGTATACCCAACTATCACGGTTCTTGGATTCTCTGCAGTAAAAAGTGACAGCCATTTTAATCTCAACCTCAAGAACATTTTTTCAAGTTTATGCAACAGGTCAAGACCTTCACATTCACTTCCACCAATCAAAGAAAGAAAATTAAATTAACTTTGCAGGTAAATATACAGGAATAATGGTCGAAGATCACACGTCGACTAAAAATTACTATATTTTATTTTTTATGATACAAATCTTAACTAAACTTAAAAACTTCATAATAATATTCTTAAATATACTTATTATAACTAATAAAAGAAGAGGATGTGCATCTTATAATGAAGATCACACATCGACTAGAGATAAGGACATTTCATTGTATATAAGTGGTGCAAACCTCAACTTTCTGAGTCGGTTTTATGAAGTTGAGTTAGACTTAAAGTTCACACTGTAACATCCTACCACTTGTTTAGTGACACATTACTATGTCTTTTTTATTAATCTTTTTAATACCTATAAAAGTAAATATAAAATGAAAAACTGCATTTAATATCTTCAAAATGTAAATGTTCATTTTTATGCATTTAGTTTATAGAAGAATTAGTAAGAATATTATTACAAAAATTATATTTTCAAATGACAAAAAAAAAAGTTCAATAATTTTGTTGATACACAGTTATAAGACAATAGTAACTTTATTTCCATAGATTTTAGGCTTGACTTTTTTTTTAGGAAAACAATTTATTTTTCTAGTAGATAAACCTTTTGTAACACTCCAAAGTTTTCACATACTGTCATCATAGTGGTATATCATAGAATATAGTATTCATATTATTCAATACAATAGATATGAACTAATTTATAAAAGAAACATCAATATCAAAACTTTGATAAGACTATATTGTTATATAATAGTTATTATTTAAATATTATAGTTGAATACATTAATACTGATAGATTACATATTTGATTAATTTTATTGTTTTTAAATACTTTTTTTATGTTACTTTGTATTTTTTAAATTTATTCTTACTTTATTTTAAATATTTGATGTCGAGGTAAAAATAGGTTGTTCTTACTTTATCTAAAATTTGGAATCGAAATATTTTAATATATAAAATTAATAATTAATATATAATATGAAAAATTGATAGCAATTAAAAGTAATATATACTAAGTAAAATAATGAAAATATCCTCAAAATATATTTTTATTAATGAAATTTATATAAAATACCATAGACACAGTTTAGCTGAGTCATTTGCAATAATAAATTGTTTTAACTTATAATTTTTCTTAAAAAAATTAAGTTAATAAGGCTAATTTAACATTTTTCATCACCAACTTTTAATGAAAATATTGTGATATATTATAATTACTATAAAAAAATAAGTAAAACACTACCAAAAAATGAAAAAAAAAAAACACAATATTGAAAGGAAAAAAAAGTATGATTAAATTGCAATAGTGTTTTAAGGGTGATAATCCTCTTTTCTTTGGCCTAATAAGTTTATTTTGTAAGAATCATCTCTTATAAAAACACCAAAATATGAGAGGAACCGATTCATTGTTTTGTTTTGAAGTGTGAAAATCCCGCGAACTTATGCATAGTACTGTTGCAGTAGTGAATAGATGTTACAGCGTACTGTGTTTTGTGGACTTTGTGTTGCAAGGCTCAAAGCTTCTCCATCAATATCACTCATCAAAACCCTGTCACCTTATGCATTTTGTACTCTTTCCTCAACCCAAATGACCCCAACCAAGAAATTAACATTTTCCCATATTTTCCAAAAATGTTCCAATTTTAAAGCTCTAAATCCTGGCAAACAAGCCCATGCCCAGATGATTGTAACTGGTTTTGTGCCTAACATCTATGTTGCCAACTGCTTGATTCAATTCTATTGCAAAGGTTCCAATATGGGATATGCATTCAATGTGTTTGACAGAATGCCTGAAAGGGACGTAATCTCTTGGAATACTATGATATTTGGGTATGCTGGAGTTGGGAACATGGGGTTTGCACAGTCTTTGTTTGACACAATGCCTGAAAGAGATGTGGTTTCGTGGAATTCTTTGCTCTCTTGTTATTTACATAATGGTGCTAATCGAAAGTCAATTGAAATTTTTGTCAAGATGAGATCACTTAAAATCACACTTGACTATGCTTCATTTGCTGTTGTTCTGAAAGCTTGTTCAGGTATTGAAGACTATGGTTTAGGGCTTCAGGTGCACTGCCTTGCAATTCAGATGGGTTTTGAGAATGATGTGGTGACAGGTAGTGCTCTGGTAGATATGTACTCAAAATTTAAGAAACTGGATGATGCTTTTAAGGTTTTCCGTGAAATGCCAGAGCGAAATTTGGTTTGCTGGAGTGCTGTAATTGCGGGCTATGTTCAGAATGACCGGTTTATTGAAGGACTAAAATTGTTTAAGGATTTGCTGAAAGTAGGTATGGGGGTGAGTCAATCAACCTATGCTAGTGTATTCAGATCATGTGCGGGATTATCTGCATTTAAATTGGGTACACAGATGCATGGTCACGCTCTAAAGTCTGATTTTGGATATGACAGTATAGTTGGAACTGCCACATTGGACATGTACGCAAAATGTGGCAGAATGTCTGATGCCTGGAAGGTATTTAACATGTTGCCTAGTCCTCCTCGGCAATCTTATAATGCCATTATTGTTGGATATGCTCGGCAAGATCAAGGTTTTAAGGCTTTAGAGATTTTTCAGTTTTTACAGAGGACTTATCTTGGCTTTGACGACATTAGTTTGTCCGGTGCTTTGACTGCTTGTTCAGTGATCAAAGGTCATCTGGAGGGAATCCAGCTACATGGATTAGCAGTCAAATGTGGTTTAGAGTTTAATATTTGTGTTGCGAATACAATTTTAGACATGTATGGCAAGTGTGGAGCTCTGATGGAAGCTTGTTTAATATTTGACGAGATGGAGAGAAGGGATGCTGTGTCCTGGAATGCGATCATTGCAGCTCATGAGCAAAATAAAGAAATAGATAAAACACTTTCACTCTTTGTTTCAATGCAGCGATCAGCAATGGAACCTGATGATTTTACTTATGGTAGTGTTGTAAAGGCATGTGCTGGTCAGCAAGCTTTAAACAATGGTATGGAGATCCATGGAAGAATTATTAAGTCTGGGATGGGGTTAGACTGTTTTGTTGGAAGTGCACTTGTTGATATGTATAGCAAGTGTGGGATGTTAAAGGAGGCAGAAAAGATCCACGACAGACTGGAAGAGCAAACAACTGTTTCCTGGAATTCGATCATCTCAGGATTCTCATCACAAAAGCAAAGTGAAAATGCTCAGATATATTTTTCTCAGATGCTGGAAATGGGTGTAATACCTGACAACTTTACATATGCTACAGTTCTTGATATTTGTGCTAACATGGCCACCGTAGAACTTGGAAAGCAGATTCATGCTCAAATTTTAAAGTTACAGTTGCATTCAGATGTGTATATTGCCAGCACACTTGTAGATATGTATTCAAAGTGTGGAAATATGCAGGATTCCAGGCTAATGTTTGAGAAGGCACCAAAGCGGGATTATGTGACTTGGAGTGCCATGATTTGTGCATATGCATACCATGGTCTTGGAGAAGAAGCCATTAAATTATTCGAGGAGATGCAGCTTTTGAATGTGAAACCAAATCATACAGTTTTTATTTCAGTCCTCAGAGCTTGTGCACATATGGGTTATGTGGACAGAGGGCTACACTACTTTCAGAAAATGCTTAGTCACTATGGTTTAGATCCCCATATGGAGCATTATTCATGTATGGTAGATCTATTAGGGAGGTTAGGCCAAGTAAATGAAGCTTTAAAGCTTATTGAAAGCATGCCTTTCGAGGCTGATGATGTAATATGGAGAACTTTGCTCAGTAATTGCAGGATGCAAGGGAATATAGAAGTTGCAGAAAAAGCAGCCAGTTATTTATTGCAGTTAGACCCCCAAGATTCTTCAGCGTATGTTCTTTTATCTAATGTATATGCTAACGCAGGGATATGGAGTGAGGTTGCAAAAATAAGAAGTATAATGAAGAGCTGTAAGTTAAAGAAGGAGCCAGGCTGTAGCTGGATTGAGGTAAGAGATGAGGTACACACATTTCTTGTTGGAGACAGAGCACATCCAAGATCTGAAGAGATATATGAGCAGACTAATTTGCTTGTGGAAGAGATGAAGTGGGCTGGTTATGTTCCATATATTGATTTCTTACTTGATGAGGAGGTGGAAGAACAGGATGTTTATGAGGGGCTTAAAGCTACCATTTGTAGTGTGAGATAATAATGTAGGAAATATTTCAAATGCTGCTCACAATGGCTTAATGAAGACTCCTCTACACTCATGGTTCATGAGTTGTGCTGTTTCACATGCTGAAAATGGTCCATGTTCCCCTGCATTGGATAGTGCTCTGGGATAATTAGACCCTCAACTTGGCTCCTCTTAAGGGACATCAAGAGTTTGGTGAGTTTATCCAGCAATCTGAGCACCTCAAACATACATTCGTCATTCATTCATATTCGTTGAGACAAGTACACAGTTGAATTTGATATGGAGAAGTTCTAAGCATGTGATAATCTAAATCTAAAGAAATAACATGTAATTAGAGTCCTCAGATGTTCTTCACTTGATTCATAAACCATGAGATCATTATGAACAGATTCACGCAACCATCAAATGAGTATGAGACTGGTGGAAAGATGTATCTCGGTCCTTGTTTTAAGTGGAGGAAACTTACTGATACTCTAGCTATACTAAATAACTTGACAGATCACGCAGTGTTCTAGCACAGAATTTTAATGAGTTGCAAATAGAACAAGTTCATAATTTTGTTCAGTGTTCTCTCTCTCTCTCTCTCTCTCTCTCTCTCATTCTCACTTACTCACCCAATTGTGGGGGTGCAGGTTCAAACATGGGGGGGTACAGGAAGTACAAGCCCGAGTATAATTGTTATGCAGCAAGTCCCTAACGAGAGCGTGGATCATAAGCCCATAAACAAACAACAAATTAAAGGTGTTTCTTCTTGCACCCATCAAATTTATCCTGCACCCCATCAATTTCCGAAAATACTGTTTTACCTTATTTTTCCTTTTTTTCTAAAATTACTTTTAGATTATTTTTTCTGAAATTCATAAATCATAGTCTGGAATCCAGAAAAACCTTCCAAAATGATAACGAATCAAATGGACATCATTTCACCTAATTGAAATTTGACAGTTTGCAGGAAGAAACGCCCAAATTAAAAGATGGTTCTTTTAACTATGAGCACCTACCCAGATGAAGCACCAGAGTTGGTAATGGCAAATTACGATTTCTCTTCGTCAGACCTCAGATTAGAACCACTTGTTTTACTGTTAATGTTTTTTACGCCTTGAGACAATAAAGTAAATACCTTTTCTAACAAGAATTCAAATACTGATGAGTTACATTAAAGATAACTAAAATATTCTGCTAGACTCAACTTAATCCACAACTCTTAAGAAAAGGATCCACAAGCTATTTAAGAAAAATAGTCCATCATATGCATTATACCAAGTATAATCTCAAAACTAGTTACAAGAGAGAGGATCATATCAACCATGATCATTTTCTCCGTTAGTACAAAACTAGATTACAACACAACAACTTGCACTAAAACCTACAGTGTCAATGGCCTTCTAAGTTGTAACCTATACTGACCCGAGTATTTAAGGTTAGGGTCCCATTCCTCCACACCTCATTATTCCCCTCCTAGATCCCAAAAGCAAGGGGGGGAAATCTGACTATTCATTCAAAAATTGACATCAACATTCAGATAAGTCACAGCCGAAAACACTAACACAAGCACTGATAACATGAATAGGTGCTTAAAATTAAGAACTCCTGCATCTATTCTCCTCACAGTATCAGCATCTGGTAGAGTATCTGCAAACTTTACTTCATTATCATTTGTGGATGAATTTTTCCAAGTCCTGTCCACCTGAATAAGGAAAATAGGAGCAACGATTAGAACATTGATCTGTTGACATTATTCTTCTATGTGCTTTAATTTATTTTAAATGTTTATATCATCTTTTATCCAAGTCCTCATATCTGTGAACTTGTTATAAACTTCAGAAAGTAGCTTGACAACAATGATTAAATGCTAAGTTTACTCTTTTAATGTATATAACATAATTTAATGTAAGATAAGATAACATAGTTCCCTCCAAAATAGATTAAATACGGTAAGTGGAAAAAATGGAAACTAGAAGTGAAATAATCGGAGACCTAATGACATTTCAGTGTCAAGTCTTTCTCTTTGGATCAGAATGCAACCAAGAGATAAAAACAAGATAATATCATAATGTGAATTGTATTTATTTTCTATCTGCAATGTATTGCAGAGGAAGAGGAGTCTAAACAAATAGAAAGAAGTAACATTTTTTGTCTTGAAAAAAGTAAATTCCCTACAAAGCCACTAGTAATGGTATCAACAACAATTTGACATATCCTACCGGCACACCTTAAAATCAAACATAAGTCAATATTAAAAGGGTGTTTTTAATATAAACTAGGAGCCTTGATGCAAGCCATGTCTAATAGTATTTTCTATCAAGTACAGTCACAGGCCGAAATGTTCCCGTGATCTTCCAACCCCACCCACAAATAGAGCAAAAAGTGTTCACACACCCATTATCAGTGTATATTTCTTATAAATAGCGAGAAATCATTATGGCATGTTTTAAAGATTTCACATCCCTTCTACATTGGATGAAAAAATTTTGTCAACCACCCCGCCAACAACAAACAAAAAAAAGGGCTATAAACTGCTAGCTCCTACATACCAAAAATAAATTTAAAAAAAAATCAGTCCAGCACACACCAGATTCATATACAAAATATTGCTAAAGCCTTGTAGAAGTAATAGTACTATCCAAAAACCAGTAAATCCACTCACCCTGATCCCCAAAGCCGTCTTCATGTCATAAAAATAATCATTACTTCAGCAAAACCGTTTTTTTTTCTATCAACATTATGCTTTTGAAAATAGTTTTATTTGACATTTGTTTCCCTGAGAAAGCAGGTAAATTTGTCCTCTTGTAGTTTTTTCAAGTAGACAACTGTTATCCAGAAAATCCTTTCAGAAAATGCTTTTTTAAGAAAAGTTAATCTTTTAAGTTGACTTGCTCAGGAGATTTTTGAACATCAACCATATGCAAAAAAATAAAAAACAAGTTAATAAAGTCAGAAGTACCAACCTGGTGACCAGTTGTTGAAGTCACACTAACTTCTTGAGGATACGTATTTGGTTGCTTTAGCTTCACAACCAATATTTTGTTCTCACTTGCTAAGGAAGACAGCTGCAGACAAAGTACAACAATTTCAACTAACCATAAACTGGTATAGTAAAGCCCACAAAAAATCCAGTATACATTTTGCTAAGATTGAGTTCTCAATACCAAAAGATTTTCCCTTTCGAATACCTCACATTTCAACACATGATTCAACATTTTCAATCAGATTTGTTTCGAAGTCCCTCTGCTTTGTGTTTTTTCTTTTTAATTACCCCTTCAATCAAGGTGACTTAAATGATTTTGAAAAAAAAAATGCATCCCAATAGTCAAGTAAACTACTTTTCAATTAAGTTTCTCTATGTATAAAAAAGAAAATGGGAACAAGTCTATTCACGAATAAGATATTACTAGTACAAGTTTAAGGCTTAAGTGGAAAACTAAAGGAAGGGAGAAAGAGTCATGCTTGTTCGGTTGTTCAATTGGTATTTACAAACTGACCAAAAAATAAAAGCATCACATACTCCTCGAACATAGTTATATTCATACAAACCCAGTTATTATACAATGCACATTAATTGAATCCAGTTAAAATCCTAACTGTTTCTGTTGATAAATGAGCAAGAAACACTTAAATTAAACTTCATACCGTGCAGACTAAAGACCTAGAAGCCTATAAACAATATCTTCCATCTCAGATCCAGACGGTTTTGTTATTTCGTAGCCTTTCAAAAACCTGATTTTTACCTGCTTATTAAGACGCTCTCTCTCAACAGCCAGCTGCATGACCAAACTTTTGAAAACTTTGGTCCGCTTTCCAATATCCTTTGCAGATGACACTTTTGCTTCCTCCACTTGGTGTAGTGATCCTTCCAAGCAGCGCAATCTGCTCCTTAAGAAGCTTAGTTCCTCGTTTAAATCAGTATTAGATTCAGATAATATGATGCATTTATCCTCTGCACTGTCAGCCCGGTTCTCCGCTTTAGAGACTTTTGACTTAAGATCCTTTATCACTTGCTCCATATCTTTAATTGTGGAATGCAACATACTTTGCTTCTCCATACTAGCTTCAGCAGATGCTACAGCATGCTGCAGCAGTAAATCAGATTCCTTTAGTCGCCTCTCAAGTGACTCTACCCTCTCAGATTTGCCAGCACTATCTTTCAAAAGAGCTATCTGCCTGTTGAGTTCATCATTAGCCTCTGCTAATAACTTACAATGTGCTTCTGCGGTATTAGCCCGCCTTTCTGCATTAGATATATTTTCTTTCAATTCAACAATAATGCCTTCCGTCTCTCTCACTTCAGAACACAAAATAGTATACTGTTTCTGATATTTATCAGCAGATGCTTTCACATTGATTAGCTGGCTTTCAGATTCTTTTAGCTGTTTCTCAAGTGAACACACCTTGTCCCTTGAAGTGACAACCTCAGAATTGGCAAGAACTAGATTACCATTCAACTGCTCAATCTTGTCTGAAGTAACATCCCTCTCTTTCAATTGTTCCAGAGAAGTTTCAAGCTTAGTTCTGAGCAATGATTCACGCTGACTTAAACCATTCAAATTGAACTGAGAAATCTGGAGTCTACCCAACAGCTCTTTTGAAATTCCTGTCAGTATCTCACGTGTATTATCTGCCTCAAGCCATCTTTTCCAAACATCAGTTGCTTCTTCCTCCGCGAGACCTAGCTTTTGTTCTAAAGAAGCCATCCTTTGATTTAGATTTTCTTGAATTTGCCTTGAATCAAATAAATTCTTCTCAAGTTCCATTTCTTTTGCTAAAGATTTCTCTAGCATCCTCAGAACAAGTCTATGTTGCTCAGGTGTGTGCATGGTTAGTACTGGGCCTACAATTAAAGATTCATCATCCTCTAGGATGATTTCACCATCTTCAATATTTGCTGTTGTAGTTACAAAAAGGTAAAAAACATTCATCAGAAATGGAGAATTATTTAGACAAAGATATTCTTATTGATCAAACATTCATCATGAGTCAGCCATCTTTAGCCAGCAACTCCAATTTTCCTCATAATTTTTTCTTCTAATAAAAGAGGAAATCCATTAATGCACGAGGAGTTCCCACTTCATTACACAAACAATTTCACGTGAAAATGGAAGTGGACCCCTCCGCGCCAGAATATGGGGACAGACATAAAAGATTTCTTAGAAATACCCTTTTCTTACAACTTAAAGAAAACGACAAAATCATGAAATAAATAACGTCAGGCAATCAATGTGCCACCAA
This sequence comes from Phaseolus vulgaris, assembly GCF_051622355.1. Taxonomy (NCBI): domain Eukaryota; kingdom Viridiplantae; phylum Streptophyta; class Magnoliopsida; order Fabales; family Fabaceae; genus Phaseolus; species Phaseolus vulgaris. The sequence goes on from NC_143505.1 coordinate 2,109,581, forward strand.
AAAATAAAATCTACATAAATGAAGCAATCAATGAGATTCTACACATACCATTTCCTCCCCACTTATAAGAAGACAAAGTTCTCTCAAAAATAGCACATAGTTTCTTAATCTCTGAAAACTGCTCCTCGGACTGCTTCAAACATTGCTCAGAATCAAGCAAATTGTCTTGCCTGGGCTTGCAAGAAGCCACCCTCTCACCAGCATCAGCAATCTCAGCATGAAGGGTGTCCAAGAACCTATCCAATTGCACAACCTCAGAAGCCAACACCCCACATAACAGGTCAAACTCAAGAAACTTCCCAACACAACCCACGTCCACATCATTGTCTTCTCTGTCCAAAACAGAGCCCTCCAATTCAACCCCGAGAGTTTCCAACTGCATCACAAAATTGCTCAAGTTTGCAACTTTCTCAGAGAAACATGCCAGATCCAGTTCCAGCCCATCGAGCACGGTTACTAGGTCATCACCCAGATCCCCAGCTGCTTCTCCACTGGAAGGAACACCTCCAAGATCAATATCAACTGTGTCTTTAGCACTTTGAGTGTCCATTGTTCTAATCTAACACTTCAGCACTTGTTGCTCTGGAACCTGGTACATAACCCAAGTATTAAAATTCAAAAAGATCATATATTTAAGCCACGAAATTGAATATAATCCATTGCAGCCACCTGGGGGATAGAATTTGGAAATTAGAAAGGGATAAGAGAAATGAATGGAGGATGGTAGGTTTGAAGGAACAATTAGAAGTTTTTCCATAATTGAAAAAGGGAATGGAACTATACCAATTGAGAAGTGGGAAACGGGTCGGTTTGGATACCTGAATTGTTGATTTCCTATAACAGAGACAGTTGCACCGTAACCACAAAACCATAAACTTCCCCTTCAATCACACGAAAACGTTTCTTCTTCGCGCGTCACCTTTTTTTAGTTCACTCACCAAATGTTCTTGTGCCACCTCCATATATTTTTTTTCACCCCTATATAAAATAAGGAAATTACTTTTTTATCCTTATTCCACTTTCATAGGTTTATACAGAAGCAATTTTAAAAAATTATATATATTTTGGATTATATTAATTGAAAGTTAATCTCAAATTCAGAAATATAGCTTACACATTATAATTCGAAATATATTTTTAAAAACTGATATTTTATATTATATAATCTAAAAATCTAGATTTGAGAGTAACTTTCGAATTATGTAATCTCGACACACATATAAAAAAAAATTCAATTATATAATTCGGAAACTAATATCATATTAAAAAATATTTTTAGATTATATAATCCAAAAACTAATCATGTATAAAAAAAAAACTTCGGATTACATAATCCAAAAGCTAATCATGTATAAAAAAAAGACTTCGGATTACATAATCCAAAACCTAATTACAAATTTGAAAAAACTTTGATAAATCATAATATTACATAACGATATTTTTTAAATTAAAATTTGTTTGGAAGTGTGAGAAAAACATATGAAGAGGTTAATGAAGAATGAGTGAACCACAAAACCTAGTGGCAAGGTGTTTTTTTTTTTTTTTCAAGATTAATTTGGGCAAACTCTTTTCCTTTTTTTAGGGATTATAGGAAAATTTACTTGTACATCTTTATTAATACCAAGAACAAAGTGTTACTTTTATATCAATGACTCATTAGTACCCACTAGTATAACCTTTAGCCTAGAAAACTTTTACCTCCACTTGCAATATTATTTTGGTATTTTTTATTAATATCATATTGCAATTCAACTTAATCCATTTTATAAGACGATGAATTCAATTATTAAAGATAGAGCTTTTTGAGTGAATTATGCAAAATTAAAAAACATACATAATTAGTCATAATGCATATCATTTCAATTTTATACTAGTACATGATATTTTATGTCTACATGCAATTTTAAATAATACTTAATTTCTTAAATAAATGTATTAGTTAGTAATTAAAGTTATAAATAAGTTACACACACTTACATTTTTTTTTAGAAAGATTAACTATGTCCCCGTGAGATGTAATATGAAAACATATAAAATTTTACATAAATTTTGTAATTAGCAATTGCTTTGGATATTCGAGTAAGGTGGTAAATATTCACAACTAAATTACTTATAGTAAAGGTTCAAAGGATACCTATGATTTTCCAAAAAAAAAAAAAGCACCCTAGACAAATTTCTTGTTTTTCAAACAGAGAAATAAATAAATATTTTATTAATAAGAATTAATTTGCAGAATTTTTCTACTGTAAATTACCTAAAATCTTGATTTTAATCTATAAAAAAATATTTTAATTTATTTTTTCCCATCTTAATTACTTTAGCATTTGTCTCCTGTCAACAAAAGAACATAATTGGTTAACAAATTGTCCGTTTTCGAGTTGCCATCACAGACCAATTCTAATTACACATTTGCTAAGCAAATAACTCTTATAATTAAGCAATATTGGGTTTTTTATATATAAAAAATGATAAATGTTTGAAAAGTTTCTCTATTAAAAAACGTTTTATAATTGAAAAAAAAAAACACTCATAGTTAAATGTATCTACAGTTTCCAAATAAATGTTTATAAATGCAACGTGCCATCATTAAACTATAGATATGCTTAACTTGTCTTAGTTAAATAATCAAAATAAAATTTACTAAAATTAATAAAAGTATAATGATTTCTTATTTATTTAAAAAATATATATTCTAAGGGAGTGTGTTAGATATTGATACATTAACCAATACAATATTATACAATTTATATTATATTATCTAACTCTAATATAATCTCAAACATCACTCCTCTATCATTTTACAAAAAATTATTTCTATACATTTATTTTTTTAAGAATTGAGCTTTAAGCCTAACTCAACCTCATAAAATCGGCTCAATAAGGTGAGGTTTACACCCATTTATATACTATGAAAAACTTTAATCTCTAGTTGATGTGTGATTTCCAACACACCCCTCACGTCGAGACTACCAACTCGTGCGTGGAGATATATGTTATGGGTGGTCCGATAACGGCCCGATAGCGGGTGGCCTGATAAACCCAACAAATACTCGTTATGATAGGTTCGAAATGACTTTAATACCATGTTAAGAATTGTGCTTTAAGTCTAACTCAACCTCATAAAACCGGCTCAATGAGGTGAGGTTTACACCCATTTATATACTATGAAACACTTACCTTTTTAAACAAGTCTAATTAATTAAATGCAGAATGATGAAAGATTATTAATAACAAAATCTGAATTAAAAAAAAAACAGGTTAAATTCTAATTTTATTTTTTATTTACATTTTTGTTGCTCAATTTTTTGTGATTATAGTTCTCTCGAAATTTGAAAATTGGCAATTTTACATTACACAAATATTTTTTAAATATTTTAATTAAGCTTTAAACCTAGTATATTTATTTAAGGTTATATGAAGAAATATATTGCTTAACTAAAACATAAAAAATAAACATACGTAAAAAAGAAGATTACATCTAAATAATATTTTCTCTGAAAAAGTAGAAGGATAAAAATCATGCAATTTTCCAATAAAACATTAGTGTTTTTTTTGTATTGTCTTGTAGAGTATTAACTGTTTAATTGGATTTTATTTACATATTTTTAGTATAAATAATATAATCGATTGTACTTTACCTAGATGTATATTGTACAATATTTTAATTACGTATTATTGTTGTGTAATATTATAGAAGGAATTAATTAATATTAAACGACCCTAGTGTGACCAACAAAATTGACCACTCTAAATTTGTGTACCACCTATGAAGAGAGTCGTGAGAACTTTGAATACCATTTATTCCAATATTTTATTAAAAAGTTATGAATTTGTATAAACAAAAAAATCACACCAAATAGTTTTTGTCTCTAATTATTAATTATAATGGTCCAATATGTAGTGTGACCTAAGCACTAATTGGAATTAATTACACATTTACAAGTAATTAAACAAAATCAAAGTACTGAGAAAATTAAAATAGTTTAAAGTATGTGAAATTACGACCTAAATCTACAAATCTATAAAAGAAAGGGAACTTAATTAATATACCAAAATTAAGATAAAATATTTATTTTATTTTTATCTCTATAAGAGAAAATATATATTTAAAAAACAATTCCTTCAATATTTTTGTATTTTCCATTCTTCTTTATTTATTTATTTTAATATAGTTTAAGTTCATTATTCAAATTTGAATAATTCTTCAAAAGTTTCATTTTAAAAAAGTTGGATTTTCATACACTTTATATTTAGAGAGTTTACTTCTAAATGTTTTAATTTTGAAAGATGGTTGCTTATGGTATGTCAATCAAAAAATTATTATCTAAAACTTCACAAAAACTAAAATTAGTATTATTTTTTATTTTTCATCATTTTTTTTTTATCTTAGTTATATTGGAAGATCTAATAAACCATGAGGTATTTTGAGTCTTATGGGAATACACTCACGTTCTTCTTCTTTCTTGTATTATTCTTTTTCATCTATAAAAACAGGAGACAATCAAATATTTTATCAATAATATTGCTTAATAATAGTTTTTTATGTTGTGTAATTTTTATAGATAACAATTTCAAAAAATATATTTATAATCTAAACATTTAATTGAACTATTTTTTAGAAAAATAAAAATAAAAGTGCAAATAAAAAGTGTGAAATGATTCTAAATAAAAATAGAAGTGTAAATAAAAATTGTGAAATGATTCTAATTAGTTATGTTTGATCGTTATTTTGATTGTAAATCAGATTAATGACCAATTTTTTTATTTATTTTACTGATTATTTTGATGGCGATTAAAATATTTTTTTATATAATAAATTCAGTGTACATTTAAATCCATTTGAGAATATAATTTTATTAAAATCAAAACTTAAAAAGTTTGAAAAATAAAGAGAGAATATAAGAAAACAAATAAGCTAAATAACAACAATAAACACAAACTAAGAGAAAGACAAGAACAATAAACTTTCAAAACTAATGTTATAGAACAAATTAAAAAAATGACTTAAAATACTATAAGAAAATTGAAGTAACAATTATTAAAGAAAAAGATGAATAGAACTCAATTTGCCCTCCTTCACTAGATAATTAAAAAGTGAACATGAATGCTAAAATTAATATTATAGTAAAAATATCTTCATTTTAATGTTAAATAATTATTGAGTTCTTAATCAGCTCGCACACATATCTAAGATTATAGGACATCCACTAAAAACTGGTAAAATTAGGTTTAACTAATCAATGATGCCAAATTATTTTATCATAAACTTGTGGCTGCAATTGCAAGGACTTCAAATTCAAATTCTTGCTCATTAATCATTTTACATCACAAAACACTTTTCTATCTTATTTGTTTGTTTCTTTCCCATTAAACAACCAAAGATCCATGCTCTAAGTGAAAAGACAATATAAATATATTTTAGAGTATGACCAATTAAATTAACATGGATACGCGTATAAATCAATTATAAAATTATTAAAATTTAATTGTTATTTTTACGAATTTTCATCATACCTTATTATAAAAAGCACCGTTACCAATTACAAAAATACAGTCAATAATGAAATAATGACTTATAAGAATTAGGGCTTAGGCAAATTATAACTCCACCTCCATATTTCACAATGCATTTTTATATTAATTATAAAAAGTCAATTTTTTTTTTTTTTTTTAAATAATCTTAAGTGAAAGATAGTTTCACCTTTTAAAATAACTTTAAATGCACTTTCATATTTTTCTTCCACCGTAATACTTTATTTTTATTCCATCCAATCTTTGAAATAGCAGTTTCGTCATTTAAGCTTGTGTGAGAGGGTCGGCGAAAAAAATTGTTGTGTTTAACGATAAGCAAATGAAAACACAACCACCATCAATAAAAACATCACAAAATTTATTTCAACAACCGACGTCTACCACTAGTAACTACAAACAACAATCACCACTTAAGAATAAAGAAAACACAATACTAAAAAGATAAAATGTATCGGTGAGGGTCGTATGACTGATTACATGCCTCGGTCCCACCCTTAGGTCGACCGATATCGTGTAATCCGCAATTAAGAACTAGATAATGCATCTCTAAACGCGGTCCAACTCCCTAATCTAACCCAATAAGGAAAGTCCACTAAAGATAATATAAATAACACATATTTCAATATTCAGGTACGTCATCATCTACAATGCTCTGACAACCAAACGCCGAACATTTATACTAATTTGAACGTCGAAATGCCTTTCGTAGGTACCATCTGAACCCAGATTAAAAGAAGATCGAGAGATGAGTTGAGCAGGAAAGAGCCAACAAAAAAATGAAACTGGAGCAACCTCTGCAAAAAGTACAAAGTTCACGGAAAATTTGCTTTATATCCATTTAATAATTGTGTGTACAAAATTATTTTCATCAATTCAATCATGTTTTATTCTGGGAGCAGGTTAAGAAATAAAACAAAAATAGCATTTTTAAGAAAAGAAAAAAAAAGAATACGGTAGAGTACAAATATGGTGGGGGAGCTGAAAGGTTAGAAAGATTGAAACGTTTCAATTAAAAGTATTGGTCGGTGTCATGGGCCCAACCTTTTTTTGACGACGACAGGTGTGGGCCGTTAGCCCATTGTGAAACGAAAAGTCGTTTTAGTCATATTCACCATCACACATACCTCACTCTTCAAAACACTTTTTTTTCCTTCCAAAACGCACTATTTTCCGCGGCTCACACTTTTCACTTTCTTCAAATGTTTGCAGGTTCTCGCGTTCGTCAAGAACAAATAATTAAAAAGTTTAATATATTTGTTTTCTTTCTCAACATCTATAAATATTTCAATTTTGTCATACCAGTTTCAATGTTATTGATTTAGTCTTTCATGATCAATATAATTCTTTATATTAAAATATTAAATAAATTACAATGACATTATTATATTGATAGTGTAAAGGTTGGATGGTCATCACATGATAAATATTAAACTAAAATAAATAAAAAATAGAATAAGAAAACATTGTATAAGGCCTAATAAATAGGTTAAAAAACGCTCAGGGTATATTTAATAATTGCAGGTGCAAAGAGTAAAAGTCCAATCAATTTAAAATTCAACAAATGAGCACTATAAATAAGTGATATGTTCAAGAGGTAATTGAGTTATTTTCATCTGATAACTAAACAAACTGATTTTGACTCTATTATAAGAACCCTTCAGGTACACACATCCACTTGTGTGCAATCTTTAGTCTAGAAGTCGAGAGTAGAACCTGGCCAAACAAACAAGTGAGAGTCTATATCCAGCAACCAAATATCCGTGAATCCAGTAACCGAAAGTTCAAGATAGTAGTGAGAGACTGAAAAAAAAAAAAAAACTGTTTCTAAGGTCATGTAAAAACAAATATTATTAAAACTACAATAAATAAGTGAACATAAATAAATAAAAAATATTAAAAAATTTGCAATTTCAAAACTGCCCAATTGTTGTTATTTAATTTGTTTTATCATTGAAGTTTTTAGTATTTTTAATTGCAGCTTATATCTATAAAAAAAGGGATTAGTTTGTGTAATTGATTGGTTTTGAAATAGCAACAAAACGACATGAGTTGTAGCAAAGTAGTAGCCACCTTGGTGATGATGATTTTGAAGAATCAAACGAATCTATTTAAGAAACGTATCATAACTTATTTCAATTATCATTTCATACAAGTTATTTTATTTCGCAATATTTTATTAAAATAATTTTCGTACATAACATTATTTATTCATTTGCGACTTAGACTAATTACCAGAAAATATCTTTATTTTATTTCTCAACTTGTCTTTATTTTCTATTTTTTAAATGTTTATGTTTTTTATTTTTATTTCATTGGACAACTGAATCTAGAAAGTTGAATATAAAATAATCGCAAACCCTTGGAAAGAAATATGAAAATATCTCCAGCTGGCATAAATATGTAAATACCTAAAATCCAAACTTTCACAATCTTTCTTAATGTATGCTAAACAGATAATGTTTAGGAAAAAGGAAAAAAAAAGTTTTTTAAATTAAATGAATATAATATTTAAATACTATTTAATGATTTTATTTTAAGTTAATATTAACTTGATATGTATATATCCAGTAAAAATTAATATGTCATTAATTAATGTTTTGTTGATGACATTGTTTTCTTATACTTAGTTTTTAATTAATTTAAGAACGTGAAATAGAAATAGAAATAGAAAGAAGAGAGTAATCTTAATTACTTTTTAATTAATATAAAAAACATTAGATTTCTTAATTTCATGCAAAATAAATGAAGACACTAACTCCATTCCCTTCTCTTAATATGGAAAAATGTTTCTTTCTTAAATTTGCTGTTATTTGTTTTATACTTTGAATTATATATATATATATATATATATATATATATATATAATAAGAAAAATAGTTATACGCAATTCTAAATAGAAAATTATAATAAAAGTATAGTATTATTTTATGTTATTGCGTAATTATAAATATTGTATTATAATAATTATTTAAAATGATTTTTACTAGTTAATATTGTAATGTTTGAAAATATAGTCTTATTGTCTATTTTTTTTTTCCAAAACAATAGTTTTATAATTTTTTTGAACTATCCTCGTATATAATTACGTTAAAAAAGAGACACAATACTAACTGAGAGATTAAATGTAATTTTGTTCAAATCTATATATATATATTTTTCTTTTAAAAAATGAATCAATGTTTCACAAACTCATAAGAATAGTTTTTTACATAATGACTTTCCAAATTAAGTCATAAAAAAAATTAAACTGACTTATGTACTCATATTTTAGTAAAACATTAACTTTTTTCCAAGTTGTCTTCCAATTAATTACCACCTTTTCTGAATTCGTGTCATATATTTATTTATGAAAAAAAATTACAGTAAAATTATTTCAAAGGGTGATATTACGCCATGTGTGTATATATATATTAATTACAACTATAAATGTAACATTTTTTCTAAAAACAATTTTACTAGATTGAATTTCATTGTTTTCATAAATAAATAACATTGATTAATATAGATAAACTGATTAATTTAAAAATTAACAAAAAATAACAACTTAAACATTAGTCAATTTCATTTCTTTTATCTTTTATTTCTGATTTTTACGGTCTTTAGATGTGATGGTTTTCGATTGTTTTATTTTTTTTTAATGACTAAAAAATTTGTAAAAACACTTTGATTATCAAGTTAATCTGGGTATAATATAATCTGGGTATAATATGAAGTGAGTTAAGAGAAAAATTTATTATAAACTTAACTTTCTTGATATTTAAACATTTTGAATGAATCTCAATTGTAATAGATTCGCGGTACATTCAAAAGAACAACTAATCGTTTCTTAATAATAATTTACAATTAAATTAACTTAATTACGTTTAACAATAAATTTACAATCTATATTTAGAATAAAATAGGATTACATATAGTATTACATTTTTTTTTATATTGTCAATTTTATTTTGGTGAAACTAACGTAAGTCCCAACTTTTAAACTTGTCCGAATCAAATGTGTCGGCAACTTTGCCCGCAAAATCATTTCATGATTCCAAATTGCATGCATAATTCTGTAAATTCGTAATCATTACCAATATTAATATTTAAAAAAAAATAATATTTACTGTTAATTAGTGTACTATGAACTTATATAGCAGTATTATTTTAATCATAATACGATTGCGTGTATTTTTCTTCTTCTTCGATTTCGTCTATAAATTGAAGGCTATTGGTCACCAACCTCACATTGGTTTCCCATTTCGTTTGGGTTCTTTTGTTGCAGATTACCATCCTTAAAATTCGTAATCGAATCTTTCTGGTCGTAGGTTGCTTTGCTTCTTTCAGCCACAAACCCAAAATCTCTCGGGAATTGCTAGATTCTCGGCTTATCCTAGCAGCAGATTTTGGATTCTGGCCCATTTTGTTGATTTTCGCCAACTGGGTCTTGTTGAGATTTTATTGGGGTGTGAATTCTGTGTTGCTGGGTTTGAAAGTTGTTTCTTTTTCTCCCCTTCTGGATTCAACTCCTTCGTAGGTTTCCAATAGTGTTTGCGTGAATTGGGGTGTTTTATTTCTCAGGTATTGGATTGAACTGACCTGAACTAAATTTTGCTCAAAAAGTTTGTATCTTAGTTTCCATTTTATAACTGGGTATGGTGTTTTGTTGTTGATGTTGGCTTTTGTTTTTCAGATTTTTTATTGAGACTTTCCAAGGTTTGAGAATGACGATTAGTAGTTTAGCACCTAAGACAGAGAAGAAGAGATCAAGGAAGAACAAGGCAGTGGTTAATGAGAATGCGCCCTTGTTGCCGAAAAGTCATGTTCAGGAGAGTGATGCTGGGTTTGATGATTTCAACGGAGCTTCATTTTCTGGGGCTGTTTTTAACTTATCCACTACAATTATTGGTGCTGGAATCATGGCGTTGCCTGCAACCTTGAAACAGTTGGGAATGGTGCCTGGCCTTATTGCTATCGTCATCATGGCCTTGTTGACAGAGAAGTCCATTGAGCTTTTGATTAGGTTTACCCGAGCAGGGAAGTCTGCTTCTTACGCTGGTCTCATGGGGGATTCATTTGGGAAGTATGGAAAAGCTCTGGCGCAGATATGTGTTATAATCAATAACATTGGTGTGCTCATTGTTTACATGATTATAATTGGTAAGACCCATTGTTGAGTGTGTGTTTATTGTTATCATTAGCTTAGGCTTTAACCATCAAGCCTAGAAGAAAGATCTGTATGGTTGTCTAATTTAGTTTAGTCTTGTTCATCATGCAGGTGATGTGCTCTCTGGAACATCTTCAAGCGGAGATCATCACTACGGTATCCTTGAAGGATGGTTTGGTGTGCAATGGTGGACAGGACGAACATTTGTTGTACTTGTTACAACACTCGCCATATTTGCACCGCTTGCGAGCTTTAAACGAATTGGTGAGTGTTGTTCATTTATTTGAAATGACAATAAATGGTTAATTGTGTCATTTACTGTCAGGAAGATGACTGAGATAACTGGGATGCGTGCTTAACCATGGTACATAAGTTCTAGTTTTGACAGCCCATGGTTGCACAATTGATAACGGGGATTGCTTCAAGGTTGTTGTCATACAACTACTCATCAGAGTAGTTGTTAGAAGTGTTACGGGCAATTTAAGATACCATTGAAGTTTAAGATGAGTAGGGCATCCTAATAATTGCTTGTTAATCGTGGTAGCTTTCTGTTACAGTTTACTCATGTTTTGAAAATATCTATTTTATTGTATAAGTTAAGTAAAGAGAATTTTGGAAGCATTTATGTTTGTGGTCTTATATTCTATAATAAAACTTGCATTTTGGATGGAACATATTAAATTCCTTGAGCAGTAACTTTTTAATGTTGAATTCATGTGATGGGTGTGGTCTTATGTTGATCTATTTGGCTTCATATTGTAAAATGAATACTGGAGGATTTACATGCCTACTCTGTGGTTGCAGATTCATTGAGATTCACATCTGCCCTTTCAGTTGCACTGGCAGTTGTTTTTCTAGTCATTGCTGTGGGAATTGCAGTTGTCAAGATAATAAGTGGAGGCATTGAGATGCCCAGACTCTTCCCAGACGCCACCACAGATTTGGCATCATTCTTTAAACTATTCACTGTAGTTCCTGTGTTTGTGACTGCCTATATCTGCCACTACAATGGTATGCAAGTTTTCAAACCTTTGTGCCAAGCTTACTTTTTCCCTTGCCGTGCCTGTTTAATTGTTTTGATGTTTTTATATGCTAGTTTTTTATTTGTTTGAAAGTCAGATGGTTACATTAAGAGAGTTTACAAGTTCTGGTATTTGTGCACCTTTTCTTCTGCAGTTCACAGCATAGACAATGAGCTTGAGGACTCATCACAGATGCGAGGGGTTGTACAAACTGCCCTTCTTCTATGTTCTTCTGTATATGTAATGATAAGCTTCTTCGGTTTTCTCCTGTTTGGGGATGGGACTCTTGATGATGTTTTGGCCAATTTCGATACCGATCTTGGAATCCCTTTTGGTTCTGTGCTCAATGATGCTGTTCGTATAAGCTACGCAGCACACCTGATGCTTGTATTCCCAGTTGTCTTCTATCCATTGCGGCTCAATATAGATGGTCTCCTCTTCTCTTCATCAAGGCCTCTGGTTCTGGATAACTTCAGATTTGCATCTGTGACTATTTCCCTTATTGGTGTAATCTTCCTGGGAGCAAATTTCATACCCAGCATTTGGGATGCTTTCCAGTTTACCGGAGCAACCGCCGCAGTCTGTATAGGATTCATTTTTCCAGCTGCCATCACTCTTAGGTGAGTTGGTTACTGTTTTTAATACTTCCAGGATTTTGATCATTGTTGGATACCTGACATAGCAAACTGAAAATGCACTTAAGCCTTGTTTTTATAGGCTTTTTCTGTAATCACTTATTAAAGGAGAAGAGATTAAGAAGGTAAAATGAATTATACTTCTCCAAAAATTGAAATCAACATGATTTCAACTTTTGGAGAAGTCATATGAGAAGACTTCAAAAAAAGTTAAATGTATAAGTTGATTTTAACTAATGGGAAAAACTGGATTCATTTTACCTTTCTATTTTCTTGTTTGAAAAGTGCTTATAGAGATATTTATTCAAACAAGGCCTTAGTTGTGGAATGTATAGTACCATTCATAGAAATTATGTGGAATGTTACTACAATTGTTTTTGTGTTTATGCTTTTGCTGATACCTAATTAATGTATTTCCAACCATCATTTTAACCATGCAGGGACCGCTACAACATTGCAACTAAATCAGACAAGATTTTATCTGTTGTTATGATAGTCTTGGCCGTCTTCTCTAACGTGGTGGCTATATACAGTGATGCCTATGCATTGATCAAGCAGAACCAAACTTCACGAGAATGATGGCCATCATTCTAGATGAGAGGAACTGAATTGACAGGGTTATTGGTCAATTAGAAAATCTGGGTTTTCTGAGAGGATCCCATGGGTTGATTTGAATAAACAGAAAAGCTACCCTGTGTACAAATGTGCTTCAGAAGTGTTGCAGTCTGCAGCATGAGTCCAACCTCCTCCTCTGTAATTTTCCATTTGTTGTAGTAGTTGAAAGTTTTTATCGAACAATACACTCTATCCCTTTCCCTGATTTGTTCTTCCTCAAATGTAATAATAGAAACCTTTGTTGGCATTTGTATGTATTGTATTGGGTGAAAAAGGAATGAATTAGTTAAAGAAATGGTATACATTTCAAGAATTGGACGAGAGAAAACTGTAGCTTCCATTCTTTTTCTCTTTTTTCTATTGTTGAAGAAATTGAATTGTAGATCGGAGAATTACTTAGTATACTCATTGTCCCTGAAAGCATTTTTTTTCTTCAAATTAAATAGTGGTAACTTACTTGATGGGGGGTGAATATCTCTTGGTAACTTACGTGGTAATAGTATTATCAAGGAACTAATTAGATGGTTATGCCTTAATTAGAGGTTAAGGTTGTATTTGACAATTGCAGAGGTTGTTAGAAAAATGGAAAAACTGAGGTGAATTCATACATAAAAGGGCATATTTGTGCTAACTTTTAACCAAAAATGATTCCAGCAAGGACTATATGCTTCTCATTCATTTAAGTATAAATTTGTCAATGCTAAAATTTTTCCTGCTGTTTTTCTAAAAGGTAGAAGACATTAAAATATTGAGCAGGGAAAATATCATTTCCTCAAGTGATTCATTTAGTCTCACTGACCTGATTTCTGCGATTGCATACATAGAAAGAGCAGAACACTTGCAAGGACATCAAGAATAAGAGAAAGATGGCAGCAAGAAATATTAGAAATTGCCATGAAGCAAATACATAAACCTTCATGAACTTCAAAACTTTGATACACATTCTACCATTATAATGCTGGTTGACATCTTCAATGACTTTATCCAGGAATGGCACCCTTGTCAATTTAATGGACTTGGTCATCCCATTCCACAGGGTAGCCACCTCTTCATCACTCTTCAAATGGTTCAAAATAACCCCTTTTTCTCTAAGAATCTTCGCATCTTCCTCATGGTCTATAATCCCATTCATCAATTCAGTGTAACGGGTGAAAACCAGTGACCCTGATGCAGCTGATGCTTCATAAGCAACTAAGTTTCTCAATAACACTTCACTGTTCACGTCTAAACCAATTGTTGGAAGGTACAGTGTTACTGTTTTTACATCAAATCCAATGGTTGATATGTCTCCATTGGTGGCCATGAAACAAACCCCAGACTTAGAGAGTTCTGTGACTGAAGGAATTGCAATTTCCTCCATCAAGGGTGGTTTGTTGGTGGCATTATCTGAGCTTAAATTCCCATTCTCTGCTGTGCTTGCTTCTTTATCTTCCGAGAAAAATAAGTATTCAACAGGTTGCTTAATAATTCCTACTCCAGGAAGGTTAGAAATTATAGTCCAAGGCAACCAAGTGATAACTTTCATGGTTCTACATTGCTGGAATTTCTTAATTAAGTTTACAAATGCTGTAACCAATTTTGAAAGAAAGCTCCAAATCTCACATAGAAATTGCTTAGCATAGTTCAAGAATGATTCTTCATGATCCTCATTATCTTTGTGTTGATCCTCTAACTGGACTACATCTGATTGTTCTTCCAATTTAGGCACAATCATAGCATACAAAAAATCTAGCAAATGTGCACACTCTGAGACACTGATCTCTGAATAATCCTTCTCTATCACCTTGAAAGGAGAAAGTTGTTTCAACAATCCTATCAACATGGCAACCAACATGCCATCTGCTAATTCCATTGATGAGAATTTGAACTCCAACATCTTTCTCAACACAAATAGTGGAATCTGATTTTCAAGCATTACTATGTCCTTCAAGATTGCATTATGAGCAATTCTCCTCCCAGCATAATCCATGAAGTGAGACATTCTTGATGAAACTCCTGGTATCATCACTGTTCCATCTTGAATGCTATAAACTTGAAGAAATTCAAGCAAAAACGAGGCATCAATAGCCACCATCCACATCAATGTTTCTCCATTATAATTTAAGTACCTATGGTAGCATGCTCTTATCCTATGTTCTAACTTCATCAATTGGTCAACTATGTGTTCTAACTTGAGGCTTTGTAGTTGTTCTTGGAATCTTTTTGCTGAAGCAATTTTATATCTCTCCATCTCATAGAGTTCTTGACGCCAATGATGATAAGGTCCTATGGAAACTTGCTGAGGGATATAAGAATCTGGATCAGTAGCCATAAGGGGCTTAGGCACATTGAAGATGGACACATGGAATTGATCATCATCTTCAAGCACTTCATTGAGAGTATCACGTATTTGAATCACCCACCGAAGCTCATCAAAGTTGGATTTGGATTCTTTTGGTGTTGTGGGTCTAAAATGAGACATGTTTTTGGAGAAATTAGACTTGGTAGGAATGAGTTGTTTTGGTTCTATATTTGGTGAAAATTGAAACTTAAACTGCGCATAATTATGCTATGAATATCCTTAATTAATGTTCATTATGTGACAGATTTCGGTTCAATAGTAAAAACAGCGTTCCACATGCTTAAATGTAAATGAATTTCGTAAGTTATTGCTTGTCAGCAAAATTAAGTGTTCGTTTTGTTTCAGTTATTTCTTTTTCATGAAAAATCACTTTTGCTTTACATAAAACGACAGTTCTAATTTTTTAAGTATGTTTTATATAAGCTTTTGAAAAAATAAAATCTGAATCACAAAAAACCAGATTACTAATTATTTTTAGTAGCTCACGGAAAAGGGTAACAAGTTGGTTTCAAAATTAAAATGATATTTTATAATTCTAATAAAAATAACTCTTACCTTTTATATGTTCTCTAAAATATGAATTATTGTTTATATAAATTACCTTTTTAAAGCTCTAAATTTCTAAGTAACCTTTAGAGTTATGTAGTGTGAAAAAACTTCTAAACATTTTCTTACATAAAAAAACTTATAATTTTTTTGTGTGTTTTATTTTTATTTATAATAAAATCATTGTAATTGAACTTTAAATAAGAATAAAATTTAAAAAATATCGATAACACTCTTTTAAACACTTTTTTTTGTTAAAATTTATTTAAAAGTACAAAAGAGAAAACAATTAAATAGAATTTGAGTTTTTCTTTATAACATTTAATATTTTATTAATTATGGGTAAAAGAGTATAACAATATTTTTCTTAAAATTTTATTGGGTTAATTTAATAATAAAAAAAACATATATTTCAGGGTTATCTTTGTCCTACATCACATTACGAAGGCTAATTACGTTAGTTATTGCTGTATAAAAAAAAACTACCTTAAACTCTTGAAAAGTTACCCTCCAACAGATTCAATCCTCGCCGTTCATCTAACCTCTCACACATCCAACGGGTCACATGAAAAGGGTTCATTTTGAACCACGCCTCTATCCAAAGCTTCTTCTCAGTTCTGCCAGAGACATAGCTGCTGGTGTTTTCTGCTTTCTCAATTTCTCGAAGTTTCTATTTTTCTTTTAATCCTTAACGTTTCATATATTGGGTCATGCTTTGTTGTTTCATTCTCGGTGGTTCCTTCGTAGTAGTATATTGATATGCCCCTTTTGTTGAGTTTACCGTTTCAGTTTCACACTTGTCTTCTCAAGCTTTCTCATTCTCCCTTTCTCAGTGCTCCTACTCGTACCAAAGCTTATGTGCGAACGCGTGATAGCTACCTTGCCATTGTTTTCTTGTCACAACCGAAATACTCAATTGGGTCCACAGGGTTTCATGAGTCCACTCCTAAGCCTAGGGACTCGGTTCATGCTGTTGTTGACTCTGGTTTGTGGGAGCAAGAAGAAGAATGTGTTGATGATATTGTTTATGAGGGGAGAGAAATAGTTGATGCCACCTCTTTTGTGTCCAAGAAGGAATTGCCTTGGGGAGAAGTAGAGCTGGAAGATGGTGATGATGATATTGAAGGAAGAGGACAATTTGATACAACTATAGTGTCCAAGGATGAATTGTGTCCTTGGGGAGAAGATGATGATGTTGAAGTTAGAGAAGAATTTGGTACATCTATAGTGTCCAAGGAGGAATTACATCCTTGGGGAGTAGCAGAATTGGATGATAATGATAAGGGAATAGAAGGTGTTAATGCATATTTTGTGTCCAATAAGGAATTGGCTCCCTGGGAAGAAGTCAAAGACGATGAAGAGGATGACAGAAATAACAATGGAAATGGCAATGCTGAGAGAAGAGCACATGGTGGTGCTTATTTTGTGGCCAATAAGAAATTTTCTACCTCGACAGAAGCAGAAGATGGTGATGATGATTTTGACTACAATAACAATGATGCAGTTGAAAGAATAACAAATGGGGATGCATATTTTGTGGCCAAGAAGGAATTGCCTCCCTGGGGAGAAGCACAAAATGGTAATGTTGTTGACAACAATGCCGAAAGGAGAGCAAATGGAGAAGTATATATTGGGGCCAAGAAGGAATTGGCTCCTTGCGGAGAAGAAGACGATGATGGACACCTTTATTCTAGACCTGTGGAAACTACTTTATCAGCTCCAGAGGGGACAGGACTAGTGAGGGAGCATGGGGCAATTTTTCTTGAGGAGATGGATGAGAGTGTGTTGTCTAATAGGATTGTGGTGCTTAGCAGAACTAACAAGATTAGAAGTGCAATGGAGTATTTTAAGTCTATGGAAATATCGGGTCTTTCTCCTAATATCCATGCTTGCAATTCTCTTGTTTCTAGCCTTTTGAGAAATGGGTGGTATGATGATTGCTTGAAAGTGTTCAATTTTACAAGAGCAAAAGGGATAACTACAGGGCATACTTATAGCTTGATTCTTAAGGCACATGCAAAAGCTCATGGTTGCGATTCAGCTCTTATATTCTTCAGAGAACTAGAAAGTGAAAGTGATGTGGAGAAGGATTTTGATGCAATTGTTTACAACACCATGATATCTATCTGCAGAAATGCTGACAATTGGAGTGAAATAGAGAGGTTGTGGAGGAGTATGAAGGAAAATGGGTGTGCTGGAACCTGTGTCACGTATCGCCTACTGATCAATAGTTTTGTACGATGCGACCAAAATGACCTTGCTTTTTATGCTTACCGTGAAATGGTTCAAAATGGATTTGAACCAGACAACAATATATTAAATGCTATCATCTGTCTATGTGCTAAGGAGGGAAAATGGGATGATGCATTAAGTGTCTTTAAGACAATGTTGAAGGGTGAACTTAAGCCAAACTTAGTTGCATGCAATGCATTAATTAACTCACTTGGCAGAGCAGGGGAACTCAAGCAAGCATTTCAGATCTACAAAACAATGAAATCATTGGACCTTAAACCAGATGCATATACATTCAATGCCCTACTAAGTTCTCTTAACAAGGCTAATAGGCATCACAAAGCTCTTGAGCTTTTTGAGATGATTGAAAGAGATCAAACATTTCAATTCAATATTCATTTATATAATACTGTTTTAATGTCTTGCTCAAAGCTTAGGTTGTGGGAGAGAGCTGTAGAAATTTTGTGGCAAATGGAAGCTTCTGGATTATCTAATTTGACAATGTCATATAATCTTGTCATCAGGACCTGCGAGCTTGCAAGGAGGTCAACAATTGCACTGCAGGTGTACAAGCACATGGTTCACCAGAAGTGCAGTCCAAACGTGTTTACTTATTTGTCTGTAGTTAGATGCTGTGTTCGTGGAAATCTCTGGGAAGACTTAGAAGAAATCCTAAATGTGAGTAAAAGGCATTTTCAAATTTCTGACCAATATTTGTCTGGAATTAGTTTGTTATAAGAATTATGGATGATAGAGTAATATTTGCTTAGTTGAAAACATTTTTCAAACAGATAGCCCGTTAACCAATGCCAATTTATGAATTGTAAATGATGTCAATTATGGAAAAAGTTATCATTTAGTACCAAGTGCTATTGCAAACATTCTAAAACATCCCTGAGATGATAAATAATTTATGATTTTTCTGCCTTAAATTTATGAGCTGTAAATTATATCAATTATGAAAAGGGTTATCATTTAGTACTGACTAAGTGCTATTTTAAGCATTCTCAAAAATCACTTCGAGAAGATAGTAATCTTTCAAAACCTAGCCTGGAGAAAGGCAACAGACGGTTAAATTTAGTACTTCTTGGTCTTCATATGATAAATAGGAGCCACCTCACAGCAACATTTGCAAATCATGCTGAGTATTATGTATGTTTACATGGATACTTAGGATCCAAATTTTCCTTTTATAAATTTAATCAGAGTATTAATTAATTAACCTTATTTTCTGGTCTGACATATATTTGACCTTCCTGTTATCTGTTCTTTATGCAGCAGAGCATGCCAAATGCCACTCTCTATAACGCTGCCATTCAAGGGTTGTGCTTACGCTGTAATATTAACTTGGCAAATAAGGTCTACACAAAAATGCTAGAAAGTGGTCTTCAACCTGATGTCAAAACACAAGTACTTATGCTTCGTATGATAAGGAAAAGGGAGTAGCTAGTAATCTATTAATTGATATAACTAATACAACAGTTTTGAAATGATGAGCAAAAGGAGGAGAATATCATAGTCAACTGAATCAGGGAGTCGATCCAATAATAAATAGTTATTGTTTGGGTCTTGTGGGAGAATAGCAAACCAAAATGTCACTGTAACTCTCTAACAACTGTATAGTTATCACCTTCATTCTTTCCTTTCGTTCTTCCTTTGGTGCTGAGGGTTGTAAAGAAGCTTCTTCTTTGATATGTATGTAAATGATGTAAATAGCCAAGTCTTTTACATTTTTCCTGTTATATTCAAGAGATCAAGTAAAGTCCTGGGACTTGGCAATTGTATTGTGTCTCTTGCAACTTGTGTGTATTCTTCCTCAGTGTTGATTCTGTATAGTTTCCTGTGCTATTAAAAACAAGTTCTGATATTTTCTTGAAGTACTTCGTGATTATGCACTCTTCCTGTAGATTTTTCTCATGATACCTGGACAATCATATTTTTCATTTTGTCTGCCAAGAAATTCTGAAGAACGATGAATGCCATAGCATACTTTAGTCTATGAGAAAAAATGTGGAAGCAAGTGCCCCCCTCCCCGAACTGAAACTTTGTACTGTGTATTTTAAGGTTATCCCTTAGAAATTGACAAGTGATTGTGTGTTTATTATCTTAATCAATTTCTCAGCTTGAGATTAATCCTATTCTGAGTCCAACTACAATTCTTCAGAGGCTTAAGTGTGGAATTACAATAGCCTGGGTTTCATAGCGAAGACAATCAACAGAAACTTAATTGTTGTGCTGGTTTACACTAAATTTTTGTGGCATGTGAACTAGTTGAAGGCACTGTTGAGTCTCAAGATAATTATGGGTGGGGATGGCAAGTATTTGTAATTCTTATTAGTATAAACCAATATTCAGGATAACAAAGTGAATAAGCATCGGAACTATTCATTGTATTTTCTGGTATAAAAAACCATCACGTAGAAGTGCTACATCTTTTTTGGTCCTAGTTCTACCTAAAATTTGTTTCTTATTATATAGAACAGTTTCTTGAGAATAAAAAAATGTTTCTTTTAGAATAGAATCAGAAATAACCTTTTTCAAGAAATAGTTGGAGTTTATGTTATATTCTAAAGTTTTAGGATTTAATTAGTAGTTTCTATTATTTATCATTTATCTTTAGTTGGGATTTAATTAGTTAGGATTTAAATCTTTAGTTGGGATTTAATTAGTTAGGATTTAATTAAGTACTTTTATCATTGAACTCGCGATTACGTTGAAGGAAACTTTGACTCTTTCTATGAAAGACACCATCCAGGATTTACTTACTCAATCTCAAGGTGAACGCTCCCCTCGGCCCTCACCTGAGACAATGTCGCGCGGACCTCGAACGGGGTCTTCTTATGTTTGTGGCACGCGGTTGGCACGCATCGACTTTCCCCGATTCAATGGCGAAAATGTTAATCAGTGGATTTATCAATGCGAAAATTATTTTCTCATTGACAAGACTCCAGAGGAATTCAAGGTACAACTGGCACTTGTGCATCTAGAAGGAAAGGCCTTGCAATGGCATACCGCACTTCAGAACTCTGATTTAGATATGGTTGCACCTTCATGGTCGGGATTCACCAAAAGTATAAAAGATCGGTTTGGTGCAATTGGCGATGATCCCATGGTTGCGCTAATGCGTCTGCGACAAAAGACGTCCGTTGATGCCTATCATGAAGAGTTTGATTCCATCATTACAAGATTAAAGTTAGCTAATGATCATGTTCTCAGTTGCTTCCTTGGTGGCTTAAAGCAAGACATCCAGATGATGGTACGCATGTTCCAACCTACATCTCTACAACAGGCATTTACTTTGGCCAGGACGTATGAAGCAGCCAATTCTAGCAAGTCGACGACCAAATTCCACAGGGGAGTCTTAGGTCCAGCTCCAGTGCCTCTATCATCGTCATCTCCAATCACTGCGGTTCCCAAACCTAAACCCACACGCCACCTAACGCCAGAATTCATAGCAGAACGCAGAGCCCAAGGCCTTTGTTATTTTTGTGATGAACCCTACTCAATAGAGCACAGTAGAGTACACAAGAAATTACAGCTTCACGTCATGGAGATGGAGGAAGAAGATGACGCACAGGATAGTCCTCCCAGTGACGATACTGACTTATTGCAATGGAAGGAACCACAAATCTCAGTCAACGCATTAATAGGAGTGGTTGGGTTCAGGACTATGAGAATCACTGGATATCATCAAAAACGACCTTTACATATTCTCATTGATAGTGGCAGCACTCATAATTTCTTAGATACCCAAATGGCTCAAAAATATGGGTGCGTAATTGAGACAATTGCCCCTTTGAATGTCGCGGTAGCAGATGGGTCAAAGATCAAGATATCTTCCGTGGTCAAAAATTTTAGTTGGACAATTCAACACACAACTTTTACTGCTGATATGCTACTCCTTCCTTTGGGGTGTTGCGATTTAGTGTTGGGAATTGAGTGGCTCATAACATTGGGCGATATTTTATGGAATTTCGACAAACTCACTATGGAATTCAAGATACAAGGAAGGCGACATGTTCTACGTGGCTCTATGGCCCCCAAGCTTAAACCTGCACACAAGCAACAGTTGAGCAAAGCTTTTATTGACGGTGTACATTTGTCTATGATACACGTGGGTGCAGGGGAGGACATGTTGTTGCAGTCCTTGACTACACATGCTGCAAAACAGGAGATTCCAACTGAGATCGCGAATCTCTTACAAGAATTTGCAGATATCTTTCAAGAACCACAACAATTACCACCCTTTCGACCAGGCCATGATCATCATATTCCATTGATTCAGGGAGTTAATCCAGTCAACAAACGGCCTTACAGGTATGCCACAACCCAAAAAGATATTATTGACCAACTTATACATGAATATTTGCAATCCGGAATTATACAGGAAAGCTACAGCCCTTACGCCAGCCCCGTGGTTCTTGTAAGCAAAAAAGATGGTTCATGGAGACTTTGTGTTGATTATAGGGATTTGAATAAGGGCACAGTCAAGAACAAATTTCCTATTCCTTTAGTTGATGATCTACTGGATGAATTAGCAGGATCTACTGTTTTTTCGAAAATTGATTTACGTGCAGGCTATAATCAAGTTCGAATGAATCCCGACGATGTGTGGAAGACAGCTTTTCGAACACACTCGGGACATTATGAGTACCTGGTGATGCCATTTGGACTCACCAACGCTCCGGCTACATTCCAAGGATTAATGAACTCCATTTTTCAGATGTTTTTAAGGAAATTTTTGTTGGTGTTTTTTGATGATATTCTAGTCTACAGCAAAAACATAACGGAGCACATACAACATCTCAAAGAAGTATTGCAGACTCTCCGTATCCATTCTCTTTTTGCCAAGAGATCTAAATGCTATTTTGCTGTTTCCGAAGTGGAGTACTTAGGCCATATTATTAATGCACATGGCGTTTCCGCGGACTCCAACAAAGTTGCTGCTATGGTAAGTTGGCCTCTACCACGAACCCTAAAGCAATTACGAGGGTTTTTGGGCTTAGCTGGGTATTATAGAAGATTTTTCCGCGGCTATGGCATCATTGCTAAACCCTTAACTGATATGCTTAAGAAGGACAATTTCCTTTGGTGTGAGAGGGCTGAACAAGCTTTTCACGACCTTAAGAAGATGATGAGCAGTACTCCCGTTTTAGCACTACCTGATTTCACAAAAGTCTTTGTTGTGGAGGTAGATGCTTCTGGGCAAGGCGTGGGAGCAGTTTTGATGCAAGACCACCATCCCATAGCTTTTATTAGTAGAATTTTTAATCTTCAACAACAAGCTTATTCAACATACGAAAAGGAATTGGTGGGAGTAGTCTTTGCTGTGCAAAAATGGCGACATTACCTGTTGAATCGTCATTTTACTATCAAGACGGATCATTACAGCCTTAAATACATCTTAGATCAAAGATGGTCCACCGAGTTTCAACAAAAATGGCTAGTCAAGCTGATGGAATTTGATTTCACCATAGAATATCGCAAAGGAAAAGAAAATGTTGTCGCTGATGCATTATCTAGAAGGGACATAGTGGAATGCAAAGGTTTAATTACCTTACAACTACAGTCTGAGTTACTACAGGATATACAACAATCATGGATTACAGATATTCACTTACAGAAACTCATAACAGAGTTAAAGGCGAATACAAGTTCCCATAAACATTATACATGGGAAAACAATGAACTTAGAAGAAAAGGCAGGCTGGTTGTAGGGATAGATGGGTTATTGAGAAAGAAGATTTTGCAGTGGCTACATGCCTCAGCGGAGGGCGGTCATTCGGGTATGACTGCAACAGTGAAAAGGGTCAAGGCAGTGGTTTATTGGAAAGGCTTAAATAAAGATATCAAACATTTTATCCAACGGTGTTCTGTGTGTCAGCAAAATAAATATGACACCACTGCTACTCCAGGCCTTCTACAACCTCTACCCATTCCGCAGACCATTTGGCAGCACATCACCATGGATTTCATTGAAGGGTTACCACATTCAGAAGGTAAACAAGTCATTTTTGTGGTAGTAGACAGGTTGAGCAAAGCTGCCCATTTTATGGCCCTAACTCATCCCTATACGGCGAGAAGTGTTGCTCAAGCATTTTTGGACAACGTGTTCAAGTTACATGGATGTCCAAAAACCATTACCAGTGATAGAGATCCGATTTTTGTGAGCCAATTTTGGAAAAAGTTTATGGCAGTACAAGGAGTGCAAGTTCAACTGTCCACAAGTTATCATCCCCAAACAGATGGCCAGACGGAGGTGGTGAATAGATGCTTAGAAACTTATTTGAGATGTATGTGTGTCGACTCACCACACAAATGGGTGCAATGGCTTCCTCTTGCAGAATGGTGGTATAATACCACATTCCATACAGCCATCAAAGCCACCCCTTATGAAATTGTGTATGGTCAACCACCTCCTATCCATTTACCATACTTACCAGGAGAATCCAGCATTGAATTGGTAGATAGAAGCCTTCTCAAGAGAGAACAAATGTTGAAAGTGATAAAATTTCATTTAAAACGAGCACAAGAGAGAATGAAGCAACTAGCAGATAGACACAGATCCGAGAGGGGTTTTGAGATTGGTGACTTAGTTTACGTTAAGTTGCAAGCTTACAGGCAGGTATCCGTAAGCTTCAAACCAAATGCTAAGTTGAGCCCAAAGTATTTTGGGCCCTACAAGGTTTTGGATAAGGTGGGGGAGGTAGCTTATAAGCTAGAACTTCCAGTGCATTCTAAGATTCACAATGTCTTCCATGTATCACAACTAAGGAAACATGTGGGAGACATGGTGGTTTCCACTACGCTGCCTTATCAATCTGAAGACCCACTACAACTGAAAGAGCCTGAAGCTATCATTGACCGCATGATAGTTAAGCGAAGAGGAAGGGCAGTCACAAAGGTTTTAGTGAAATGGAAGCACCAACTTCCTGAGGATGCAACTTGGGAGTTCTACTTTGATTTGAAGAAGAAGTACCCATTGTTCCATTCTTGAGGGCAAGAATGTTGTTATGGGGAGGGCATTGTTATATTCTAAAGTTTTAGGATTTAATTAGTAGTTTCTATTATTTATCATTTATCTTTAGTTGGGATTTAATTAGTTAGGATTTAAATCTTTAGTTGGGATTTAATTAGTTAGGATTTAAATCTTTAGTTGGGATTTAATTAGTTAGGATTTAATTAAGTACTTTTATCATTTATCATTTATCTTTAGTTGGGATTTAATTAGTTAGGATTTTATCATTTATCTTTCTAGCATTTATCTTTATCATTTGTAATCTTTAGTACTCTATAAATAGAGTATTGAACTATTATTTGAGATATCAATAATATATGCACTTTGTTTCCGTTTCTCAATTCTCTATCATCGTTCTTGTTCTTGGTATAATCGGAAGCCACCTAAAGGTTCCCTTTGTCCAAAGCCTAATCGTTCTTCGAAATCTCTTACGAGAGGACCTAGACGCCTTTACACACGATCGTTCATAACAGTTTAATATTGAAAGAAAATGGAGTGTAACTTGCTTAACGATAATGTGAAGCAGTAAAGATTACAAATGCTTAACACACTAAAAAAAATCCTTAAGAAAACCTTATATTCAATTTATATATTCCAAACTTGGAAGATACACTTTGGACGCTCTAATTTAAGGAGAAATGCTAGAATAACTTTTATTACCTTCTAAGCTATTAATTTGTTCAAGAAGAACATCAAATGATTTATCTCAGTACCTGAATGAATTGATATAATTTCATATTAACATGAATCACACAATTCAACAATGCTAGTTTTTCTTTCACTATTTCTCATGTAAGAAATTTAATCAAGTAGCAGTTCTAAATTTACCATGTTTAATTATTCCTGTACTTTAACTGTCTTATGTACTTTATTTAACTACTTCCTTGTCTTGGTTCCATTCTTCCAAAATAGAAGTTTTACTAACTTAGATTTGAATATTTTTCATTTCTCTAACTCTCACGGGCAATACAAATTATAATTCATGATTTCAAAATTAACCTTGCAATTCATAATTTAAATCTTGATCACTACAAAGCTCCAAGAGATGGTATATTAAATGTTTGGTTTCTCTCCACTGGTTGAGAATAAACAATGTAATCATGGAGAAGTAGCACATTCAGGGTGCTGGGTTGTCTCAACCAAGTAGCTACTTCAGTTCCTTCTGATATAAACCTCCCCAAATTACACTCAGCTATCTGAAAGGGTGCACCAATGCTATTCAGGAGTGCCTCAACAGCCTTTCTTAAAGCACCGTTGCCCACTACTTTGCTATGCTTGCCCCATCCAGTTAATATGCTGCAAAAAGATTATGATTACATCTTCAATCCTCACCAATCTAGTTAAAGGATAACAATAATCTTAAGAGGGAAAAATGCAAAACCTCAATATAGGAGATGACTTCTGGCCTCCAAAAACAGTGGTGCGCAATTCGAGCAACCATGAATGCACCATTGCACAGGCTGCTCCACAAGATGTGAGATGTAGATCCAAGCATTCAGTAGACCAGCCCCCTTTCCACACATTTCGGTTTCTCCCTTCAATCACAACCATTTGAGCCCCAAGTTTCTGATGCAAAAATCAGTTTATTATAAAAACAGAAAAAATGGAAGAGTTAGATCAATGTAAACAAAAGGGTGCATCTACTGTAAACTCCTAATATTAATCATTCCACTGATGAGACATCAATACAACACATGTTGTAGAAAATTGCAAAGGTAACAGATGCATAAGTAGCAACTTTCTAAGTACTCAATTTTACCTGACCAAAATGCCACAACATATCAGTCAGAGCATTATAAAATGCGGATGCTGTTGAAGAATCCATCTGCTCAAGTTCATCAAAAAGTCTTTGAGCCTGATCCCATATGCCTTGCCCATGACCCATAAGTAGGCCATGAGCTACACCATAGACCTGGCTATCAAACACGCGGAGGCTGTCTAATAGCTTTGAAGCATCTTGAAATGTCTCACAACAACTGCATCCAACATATCAAATTATGCAATTAACAATTGGTTGTATTTATTTGAGAGTATCGAAATACAAACTAAAATAAATAAATGAAGGAAAACAGAAACAGTAACACTGTCAAACATTAAAAGAACATTGAGTACATCATCCATAACTAGGTAAGGTATAAAATCCTTAGGATTGAAGAAGTAGCACTCAATATCTCTAGGAGGATAAAAATGAATGGAGAAAGTGTATTAAGAGAAAAGCTGAGAGGAAAATATAGAGAAAAGAAAATACTGAGTTTGTAGAAGTGATGAACTTCTGTTTACTATATGTAGATTACAGAAGCTTGTCTAACTGACTAAGTTATAACAACCTAGCAGTGACAGTTGTAAATAACTGACAGAAATCAAGTTATAATGACAGCTGTCAAAATCTAAATAACATAATACAGCTGATAAAAGGAGTTATTCACTCACAAAGTGTAATAAATCACAGCCAAATACCCTGTTTTTTTAGTTACTAATAACAGAAATAGAACAACAGCTTTGGTATAGAAAATTGGGCCAATTCTTTGAATAATAATTTAAAAAAGACATAATACAGCCACAAACCCCTCTTTATAGCAAATTAAGCTTTAAAAAAATCACAAGCCTAAGAGTAGATCTAATCATAGACATTTATAGTAACCTTAACTTGAAAAAAAGAAACTGAAAGAAAGAAGTAGAATATAGGGTAACATGTAAGTGATATAGAATAGAATGGGTGTAAGACAGACAGAAAAATTGGATAGTTATTTGCTACCTGCAAGCATTCAAGATGGCTGAAAATGTGACAACATTAGGTTTAATTTCCATTTCATGCATTTGTCGAAAGATCTGCACTATGTACAAATTGTCTTGTGTGCTCCTCTTATCCTTCTTCGTAAGACCTGCTTTTTCGGCAGCAAGTTGCTCCAACATCTTCATGATTTCATCATTGTTCCCATTGTCAGTCTTCTGATCTAGTAAGGTATCCACAATAGAAGATGAATGTTTAATTTGAAGGTCATTGGCTTCAAAAGAAGTATCAGGCCCACATTCCAGAGCTGGTTTCCGTCCTACTTTGAAGGCATCAATAATGGAGTTGTAAGTCACAACATTTGGCCTACTTCCTTTCTCTATCATCACATCAAGCAGCCTCAAAGAAGATTTGATCAAACCATTTTTGCATAAAGCATCAATGAGAGCACTGTAAAATACAACATCTGTCTCCATGCCTTCTCGCTTGAACTCTCTATAAACATCCATTGCCTCAGCATACATTCCACCTTTAGTGTATATTTTAATTAATGTCGAGTAAGTTAGATCATTCGGATAAATGCGTCTTGCTTTCATCTCATCAAATAATTTTCTGACCTCAACACACTTGTTGTATCTGCCATATCCCTCTATCAATGCATTATAAGTTACTACATCATTTTTTATTCCACAACTCTCCATCTCTTTAAATTTACCCACTGCCTCCTCAAACCAACCAAGATTTGCATATAGTCCAACCAGTGCATTGTAAGACACCCTATCCAACCGAATCAACAGGATCTTCATTTCATCATACAC
Organism: Phaseolus vulgaris; assembly: GCF_051622355.1. NCBI lineage: Eukaryota > Viridiplantae > Streptophyta > Magnoliopsida > Fabales > Fabaceae > Phaseolus > Phaseolus vulgaris. The sequence continues at coordinate 2,138,217 of NC_143505.1, forward strand.
ATTTAGGGCATCTTCAAAGCGCTCAGCCTTAGAATAGCCAGCCATCAAAGTACTATAAGTGACGACATTGGGCCATATGTTCTTAGCAGGCATCTCCACAACAATAGCATGCCTGGCAAGATCCATCCGTCCACCTTTACACAGTGCATCCACATATGTATTATAAGTATACACATCACGCCCAATCCCTTTCCTTTCCATTTCAGCCAACAAATCCTTACACAATTGCCACCTACCCTTCGGGACACAAGTTTTGAGAAGTGAGTTATAAGTAAGCCGATCTGGCAAACAACCTGCATCTACCATCTCCTCCAAAAACTTAACAACTATTTCAAAGGCATTTTCCCCTTTAGCCCCTGCATCAATAATAGCATTGTATGTGACCAAATTGGGCTCCAAGCCAAAGTATCCCATGCTCCTAAACAAACTCACAGCCTCCTGAAAGCGATCATTCCTGCCAAGAGCACTAATCATGGCAGAAAAGGAGTAAACAGTGTTTCCATACCCTCTACTCCTAGACTCTTCAAACAGATTCAGAGCAAGCTCAATCTTCTTCAACCTACCAAGAGTCCTAATCATGTTGCTGGTCAACTTCCCCATGAAAGTACTATCAGTTGCCCTACTCATGGCAAAATCATAGGTCCTAGTAGCTAGCAAAAGGTCACCAGTATTGGCAAACTCCTTAAGCAAATAAACATAATCCTCAGCAACATAAAGCCTATAATTAAGCAACACACTATCTATGGCAGCAACATCATTACCAGCATTAGTGAGGCTATGCAGGACCTCCTCAGCCGCCTTGGAGTGCTGCTGGTTGTTAGGGACGGCCCTGGGGCCGCCCGAGTTCATCTTGCCCGGGTTCCTATTGGACCGCCGACCAGAAAACTCAGGCGCAAGCCGGGTTTTCTGGCCACCGAGCCACGGACTCAGGGAAGATGAAAATGCAGCTGAGGCAGTGGCAGCTGCAGAGGGAACACCTGCACCTGCACTTGATGCTGGTGAATAATACCTGGTGGAAGAAGAAGAAGAACTCCAGCGGTTGCGGTTGTTGCTTCGGCGGTGGTGGCTCCTGTTCTGGTTATGGTGGTGGCGCTGGTTATTGTTGGAGGGTCTCGGGGGAACGGAGGAGAAGTGGGGTGGGGTTGTTGGGGTTGATGCCATTGCACTGTTGAAGCAAAAGGGTATCTGAGCTGCGGATAAAGATGATAACTTTGGGGCTCTAATCGAGTGATAGCTGTTGAAGCTTGGTGGGTAGAAGAAGAGTGTGGTGATTCAGTTCACAACTTTCAATTCAATTTCTTTCCTCTGCAGACAGACAGACATTATCCTATGTTCATCCCCTTACCCTCTTCACCTTAACTATTCTACCCCTGTTCTCTCAGCTACTTTTGTTATTATTATTATTATTATTATTATTATTATAAAGATAATAATAAAAAATAAAATAATAATAAATATTATTGCAATTATTGTGGTGAAAAAATCATTGGACAAGACTTAAAAGAGGATTTTGTATGCCAATCTATTAACTACTACAACAAACCTAACTACTTTACCCATTTCTTTTTCACATTTTATGATCACCACTTACATTTTTAACACCCTTTTTCAAACTATTAATGACTTGTGTTTTGTATAATGTTAGAAAATATTTGAAATTTTATATTTTTGAATAAAGTATTCTTTTCAATTAATTTATGAATCTTCTGTTTGAATTTGATTGCATATTCTTCTTCTTATTCCACATATAGTATACTTTAGGTTTATCTATTTTAGGAAAAAAAGATTCGTATTAATAAATATTTGTATAGAAATATTTTATGTTGGTTGTATAAAATAATTTTATATGTTAAAAAAGTGATTTTTTAATATTTTTTTAAAAGTATTTCGATTAATTATTTTACATAAATTGTCCTATTTTAATTTATTAATTTTAACAAAATGAATGTCAAACGATCATAAGTTTATGATTAGATGGATTTGGTTGTGAGAGTAAGTTCAACTTTTTATATAAACATGAAAAAATGCTATAAAATTAGCTTTAATTTATTGTCATTAATTGCTTAAAAAATTGTTCAACTCCTAAAACTGAGTTTACAATTTAGATTAAAATAGGAGTTTGATGGAAGAAATCATAAATTTAAAATTTTTGAATATTTTCAGTTTTTTGTTTTAAATTATTTTATTTTTTTTAAATATCTTTGGCAATTTTAAATTTATTAAATTTATTTTCTTTATTTGCGCACAGAGTATTTCACCTTCAAATACAAAATTTAATTTTGATAATAAAACTATTTAATATTTAAAAACCAGAAAAAAGGTAAAATTGTAATACAGTAAAAGATACTCATCACCATATTCTTTTTTATTTTCCTTTGAAATATTAAAAAATCCATTTAAAATATATATATATTTTTTTAATTTTCATTGCCCAAAACACGTTGTTTTTGTTGATGTTCCTTTTCTTCTTCTTCTTCTTCTTGAACATCTCAACTTCAACATCTCTCTCTGTTGCGAAGAATCGCAATGGCGAATTCCATGGGTCCCCCTCCCCCCATAAACCCTAATCTACCAGACACCGCCCCGTCAATGCTTCCTCCTCGCGATTCAACAGAACCCCAACCGCCGCCGCCGCCGCCGCCGCCGCCTCCTAACGATTCGCACAAGCCTCCCTCGCAGGGTGTGGCGGTTCCTTACAAGATTCCCCCATGGAGTGCTGCCCCTTGTCACCAGTTCTACCTGGAGGTTCTCAAGGACGGTTCCATCATCGACAAATTCGACGTTTGCGAGAAAGGAGCTTACATGTTTGGCCGATTGGATCTCTGCGACTTCGTGCTCGAGCACCCCACTATTTCTAGGTTTCATTCTGGTACGTTATGCTATCACACTTTCGCATATTTCTCTCTTCTGAATTGCGTGACACTACATTTATCAGACCCGAAACGGGTGATTTGTTTGGTGGAGTGAAGTTCCATACTACAAAATTGCTTTGCTTATGATAAACTATGTTGTGGATAGTCTCTGCCTTTTGTGATTCTACTAATATGAAGTGTTGAGTTTTAGCTACTGAACGTCTCTGTAGACAAGGGTGTGGTTTTTTTACCTATGTTGTCATTTTGATGAAGGATGTGTTAATTTGGATTTCAGACGTTTATTATCATTCCACTCACCCCCTACACACAAAGTTGGAGCATATAAATCATATACTTCAAACTTCGTACGAATATGATCATTATTTTCATGGACAAAGTGGAAGTCTATTTCTATATGCTTAATAAGTAGTTGAGTTGTTTAGTTCAAGAAGATTAGAGTCGATTATTTCCTACCACACGTCAGATTATATAAACCCATTTCAGCGTGCACTATCATAATAGCCAATGTGACTGGATTACCTGCATCCATTTTGAAAACATCTAAAAGTCACATTGATGTTATGGGCAACTTTTTGAATTTCATAATCAATGTTTACCTATCAGTTAGACTGTGGCATTCTTGCTCAAATTATAGGGTTTTAGGTATCGAAGAAGGCAACTGAAGGAATAGAGATTTTGAGTATTGTAACATGATACAAAACGCCAAGTACTAGCACTCATTCATATCAATACAATATCACAATCCTAATTAAATACGGTGACAAATCATGAAATAAGAGTACTTACGAAAACAAAGGAGACAGGGAAACTATGCTGAGGAGATATTGTCTAAATTGTTTTAATATCAAATAGTTTTCACATATTTTAGCAATTTATAAAGCTCGTCCATGATTCTTACCAAGGTTTTCATCTGTCTTTTGTTAGTTATTCAGTTTAAGAGAAGTGGAGATGCATATCTCTATGATCTTGGGAGTACTCATGGAACTTTTTTGAACAAAAATCAGGTATTATATAGCATTTCCTCTCCCTCTTAAATTATGGTGATACTTTCTTGAAGATATCAAATGCTTATTGTGATCCCTCTGCCTGATTTATTTCATGTTTGGGATATATACTGCGGAAGAGATGCTGGAATTGTCAATTTAGCTATACAAGTTCTTATTCTTAAATTATGTTTTATTTGATTTCCCCTTTCCTCCTATTTAATGCTTTCACGTGAGGCATAACAACTGTTGTTAACATGCATCTTTGCCACCACTACTAAGTAGACTGTAGGAGAAAGAGTCAGCTAAGCTTATTTGCTGATATGGTTCAGTCAGACATACTTTTGCCAAAACCTTTTCCAAAAGTGATTAACAGAACCCCATGTTTTAAAAATCCTTTAATTACCTCATTTGCTACTTGGGATGCTTCTAAAATATTTTCTCCTGCACAAAATGAGTTATGTTTATCAATTAAAGACATCATTTAGCTAAAGCAGAAATGATATTGGCAACAGTCTCGTGTAGTACTAGCTTGTAAGAAGATTATTGAGTCCGTAATCTTTTGCAATGCAAAAGCAATCCATTAATCCAGGGAATAACAATGCTACATTGCAGTGGAACTCATTAGCATTTTCAAAAGATTATGATTTTGGTATTATCCTGATCCAAATGATGTATATACATAAAATATTTTGTATGGCCGCATTATATTAACAACTCTATAATTGGTGGATTCACAAAAATCAATTGAATTTTCACCTTAGTTGTGATTTAATTTATCATTTTTCACCTTAGTTAATGCATATTTGGGCCCAGCTGCTAGGAAAAATGTCTGCAGATTTTGAAACTTTATAGAATCAATGTCTTAAATCCTTTTCCTTTTCCTGTATGGTTAGGTGGAAAAGAACACATATGTTGACTTGCATGTTGGTGATGTCATTCGATTTGGCAGGTACGTATATTTTTTTGTTTGTTTTCTATTATGCTCAAGAACAAGTCTTTTCCTCTTGCCCATACTGTTCTAGTTTTCACTTAAGCCATTATTACTTTTTTTATTATTTCAGACAACTAAAGTTTATTTATTTATTCTATTTCATGTACTAGGTATCTATTATTGTTACAATCTATGCAGTAGTTATTAAGCCATTAAGAGTAGTTAGTTGCAGATTTTTTGAGGAACTCTTGCTTCTTAAAGGGATATGTGATTAGTCCAGTTTAATTGTTTGACGTGTAACAAGTCCATTTGAATTAGTGTATGACATTTTACCTAGAAATAACTTCTTATAGAATGCAAATTTAATCAATACAACAGTACTTATTGTCTGACCACTAATATACAATTTCATACACTTTAAAAATTATTTAAAAGTTTATCATATCACTTAATTTTAATGGACAATATGATATTTAAAAATATGTAAATATTCATTATTAGAGAACTTGTGTATAAAAAATTTAATTATGTGAAATTTGATAGACATGATCATTAAGATAATATAACTAACTTCAATAGTTGAATTGATTGAATTTGCATTCTACAAAAAGTTATTATAGATGTAATTTGACTAAGTTTTACACCTGGTGTAAACGGATCAAAGTAGTGGTCATCCCACCACCGCTATAGCATTTTTGGGAAGATGGCCTCTCTGCTATAAACTAGTATGGTGGTGTACATATGAAGATGATAGGATTGAATGGATTTTCATCTGCAAGAAATTTCATTTTCCTAATTTATGTTTGTATATATGCATTCATCTTGTATTACATTCGCAGGTCATCTCGCATGTTCATTTTTCAAGGACCGCCTGACTTGATGCCTCCAGTAAGATCCCGACTTTTTTTTTCCGTTACATTTGTGACTATTTATTGTTTTCTGTTGGAAAATGTGTCCCACTACCTCTATTCAAAGGGAAAAAAGGAAGTGTCCCGGCTTCCCGTATTTTATGTGCTTGGGGTTAATTGATTTTGCAGAAATTTCCTTTCTTGTAATTCCTTTTTGCAAATAATTGTGTAAGAAATAAACTCTAGGATATAGAACAAGATTCTCACAGCAAAAGTTCTAAGGTATTACGAAGAATGACCTGAGATATGTTTAATAGCTTTACACTTCCTGGGATGCTTCTATGTGTCTTAAAAGACTTCTGTTTTTTTATTTATAGGCTCTCTTGAAAAAAATACCCGTTGGAGATACATTGTGAGTTTCCAATGCTTCGTCTGATATCTCATTCGAGAGAAAGATGTTATGATGCATTAAATGACACATAATGCATTTCACCAATTTGATCTCTTCATTAGATAAAATAAACAATTAGTTTATCTTACTGAAATTGGTAGTGAGACCTGCTTGTATGTTGCTGCAGTGTCTTTCTTGGACACCTTTTACTCTATGTTCAAGGTCCATGTTTTGATGGTTCGCCTTGACCAAGAGATTGTGTTTGCGTTAAGCACCAATGCTGTAATACCTTTTTAAAATAACACAGTATGCTTGAAGAATATTAGTTAAAAAAGATGAAACATTGACTATATCATAAAGGCTTTTGGACTATATCGTGCAAGGTCCTTTTGGACTGAAACATCTACATACCTACAGATGAAGCATCGTCTGATTAGATGAACCATTCATCTGGTGTCTTAAATATGTTTTGTTGTTTAACATAAAAAAAAGGGGCTATAAGCATCTTTGGTCTAACATTTCTTCTCTTCACCCTTTATTTTTATTTTTTTTCTGATCATTACTGCAGCGCACCCTTTAATTTTTCATGTTGGCATTATTTTGTAGGAAACTAATGCAAAACTTATGAAAGAAGTGAAGATGCGGGAAGCAATGTTAGATAGGGAAGCTTCAGTCCGAAGAGCAAGGCAGGAAGCATCTGTTGCTGAGGGTATATCCTGGGGCATGGGTGAGGATGCTATTGAAGAAGAAGAGGTTTGTAGAGCTTGTAATTATATGATAATCTATTTTTTTGTGTTTGAACTTCATGATTAATTATGAATATTTTACATGTTCAGACCTCAGAATCTACTTTTTCTGTCAAAACTCGAGTTGACTATTTAGTATTTAAGTTTTCTGATTCATTAGCTTGATGGATTCACATTTCAGGATGAGGCTGAAGAAGTGACCTGGCAGTCATACAAAGGACAACTTACAGAAAAACAAGAAAAAACCCGTGAGAAAATAATCAAAAGGATGGAAAAGGCGAGTCTTTCTTTTTAATTTGATTTCCCATGCTGTCTTTTATTTTGAAGTATAATCCAATTGAATATCACACTACTTTTCTTATAGCAGTCAATGGTCAGCCCTGTCATCATATCTAATTCTCAAATTGAATGCTAACCATATGATTTAAAAGATATTAATGCCCTGTTGAGATCCCAGAGATGAGAGAGTTAACTAGGGTTTTTATTTGCAAAAAAAAGTTCACCAGTTGATCAACCCACTTTTTTGGCATTGCATAATTCATGCACATCTGCCAAGCTCAAGCTTTCATCTTAGCATGAAAGTGATTATGAATATTTTCCCAGTGTTCCCATGAATTTCTGCCACCAATTTCATGAGTAAGTTCAGAAGAAGAAAGTGAGACAAGCAATTGATCCTGCAACTCCGAAGCAGTGTATGTAGGATTCTCGATTCCTGCCTCGTGGTCAGATTTAGAGAGAAACCACAAAGGAGATCCGGGTGGTGGATTTGGATCCATAACCATGAGAGAGGCTCTAGAAGGTCATGATGCTATCTAGAATTTCAGAGAGAGATTTTCTAATTCTGAAAATATGATAGAACTGAATCAAGTCAATGTCTACAGATTCCAATATTTATTATGCACACTATTAGACTAGTCTAGGAAGCCAACTATACTAACAGGTTTAACTAACCTGCAACTGTTACAACATAATGTAACCAAAAGATACGATGATGCACACAGCCGCATACTCTAACACCTATTAACCATGACAGTAATTTGTTTTCTTTTTCTTTGTTCAGATTGGTAATATGAAGAAAGAAATAAATTCTATACGAGTTAAAGACATTTCTCAGGGTGGATTAACTCAAGGCCAACAGGTTCAGATTGCTAGGAATGAACAGAGAATAACACAGGTATTGGAGAAAATAAATTTTACTGGAGCCTTATATATTGTTCTCAATATTCCGTGATTGTCAGAGGTTTTAGAATTACAATTTTTTTCCTATCATGCTATCCTGTTAATTGGGTAAATATTTGTCAGATGAGCTTATAAGCTGATTTTTTTTAATGGGATAGATATTGGAAGAACTTGAGAACTTGGAAGAGACACTGAATGATAGTATTCGAGAGAGTCTTGGTGCACGTACAGGAAAAATGACTCATGGGAAGAAGAAAGGTGCAATTGAAGAAGAAGAAGAATATGTTAGGTATAACACCATTGATGGAAGTCATTTTTGTGAAAGTGGAAATTTATGGAGATGAATTTCATGTCTGAATATTAACTGTTAAATGCTTTACTTGTTTGTATATATTTGGAATCTTTTGTTCTTTTGGAGTGAAGCAACTGCTATGTTTAATGTCCTTGCTTGGCACTTTCATTCTGCAATATTTATAGTGATGTACCAAAACTAAAGTGCATGTTGGTATTTACTTGTATTGTTCAGTGATGATGATGACTTTTATGACCGTACCATGAAAAAGCCTTCACATCAGAAACCTGGTGACAACCAGTCAGTTGAGACTGCAGATACTCTTCTTGATAAGAGAGATGCGATCACGAATGAAATGAATGAAAAGAAAGAGTTGCTTATGATTGAAAAGAACAATATTTTGTCAAAGTCAAATAGTGCCACACAAGATGAAGTTGATGACTCACTTGATGCGTACATGTCAGGGCTTTCATCTCAACTAGGTGAGTTCCTTTAACTAAACATATTAAGCTTTCAATGTTTTGGGTTATTAAAAGATATAATGTACACAGTTTCATTTTTCTACATTTTATGCATCACTATGTGCAACGTCATGTCTTAAGCTGCACATAGTTTGTGCTTAACCATTCTGATCTTTTCTGTCAGTGCAAGATAAAAGTGTGCAACTTGAAAAGGAATTGTCAACTCTTCAGTCTGAGCTGGATAGAATATGCTACCTGTTGAAGATTGCTGACCCAACAGGAGAAGCTGCCAAGAAAAGGGAGTTGACAGTGCTTGAACCCAAACCAAAAATTTCTGAAAATACCTCTACCGTCAAGAAGAAACCACCTGCAGAAGCACAGAAAAGCAGTGAGCCTTTTGCAAAGGCAGATAACAAGAAAGCTAAGAAACCACCTGTGGAAACCCAGATCAGCGAGACCTCTGTCAAATCAGGTGACTGTATAGAAGGAGAAAAGGATGCTGCTGCAACTTCGGGTTCAGACAAGTTGGAACCTGACTGTGACAAGCTGGAGGCTGAGAATGTTGTATTTGCTGTACCAAAGCCCCAATGGCTTGGGGCTGTAAAGGATAGAGTTGCAGATGATACCCAAGAGTCGATGCCCTCTCTGAACGTGCACGACAAAGACGAGTCCAATCAGTTTGTTGACTACAAGGACAGGGGCAAAATTTTGGGCAGTGGTGATAGTGCAAAGGCTTCAGCGGAATCTAAAATTGAGTCTGCTGCTGGTCTAATTTTAAGGAAACGGAAGCAAGTTGACACAACTGCAGCAAATAGTAATGACGCCTCTCAACAATTGACATCTTCCACGTCAGGGGAAAAAATGGCTGAGGATGCTGTGGCACTACTATTAAAGCACAATAGGGGGCTGTATACTGATGAAGAGGAGGAAAGATGTGAAGACCAAGAGAGAAGGGGCCCTAAAAGAGTGCTTGGGCCTGAGAAACCATCCTTCTTGAATAACGAGATGGATTATGACTCATGGATTCCACCTAAAGGTAATAATATTTTGGTTCAGATTTGACCATGTGCTTGAATTGCCATTTTATTGGATGATCATACATTGTTTTGCTTTCTGCAGGACAATCAGGTGATGGACGTACTTCCTTGAATGATAGATATGGCTACTAAGGTCCGGTGATGTGCAGCACTGTTCATTACAAGAAGGGAGTTTAGGCTGATATATATTGGCGAGGGAGCAGGCACACTTTACTCAGCATTGATGCACTTAAATGCAGGGTTTTGGTTGAATATGACTTTCAGTGACTTCAAATCCCTTTTAAGGAAGTGAAAGGATCATGAAGTTTGTTGGTGAAAGGACTACTGTAAACGACACATGGCGGGTTGAAAAGCATTTTAGTAAAATGTAGTGACAACAGATGTGCTTGACTGATACAGTTGTCAAATGCTTGCTGCATGTTCTTAGTAAGAGGTTTGGAATGAGGCAGGCTACGCCATTCCTGTTCTGATTAATAGCAAAGCAGTTTACACCCAAAACTCGTGCTCCTGTCCTTTGGAATGTAAGGGTTGTTTTGATGTCATTATAATGTATTCTTTAAAATGTCGATGCTTATCAGAGGAGGGCTTTGTGATAACTTTTCAGCTGTGGTAAGTGTCTATCGAAATTACTCCGATCAAAGGGCTGCCTGCACTCTTAAACTTCAACAAAATTCTTGGTTTTCTTTTTATAGTTGTCTTTAAACATGGTTAAATACGACGAAGGATATAGAGAAATACATGGTTAAGTACGGATAAGAATACTAGTTGGTTATGTATGTCATTTGTGACCTTGTTTGAGTTCTGCTACATACTGATTTATATGGTTTAAAGACAATAAAAATATAAAAAAAAACTAATTGTGGAATAGGAGTTACGCAAAGTTTTCAATGATACATTTAAGAATAACACACTGATGCCAAAATAAGTTAAGAAAACTTTGATCTCAAATGGAACTCTTCAGTTGGTAAGAAAGGAGAATTGAATGAGACATGATAAAATCCACTTGTGCGAGGAAAGGGTGAGAAATTAGGAGGCAAAGAACGATATATCCACAAAAACATGCGATCTGGAAGGCAATACCAGCCTTTGAACAGAATTTTTTGAAGTCATGATTTATATATTATAAATAGGAAAGAGTATGTTTTGGCCTTAATTAATATAAAAACTAAATTTACTTACTTTTTAAAACTTTGATGATTAATTTATCAATTTGAAAATATAAATACCAAAACCAAATTTGATTAAAGAGTACACAATAAAAAATAATTGTAGTCCTTTCATTGTCATAGGAAGCAATGATTCGACACTCATTTTAAAAATGAACCATCATGAAAGTATTAGCTTCTATAACAAATGGTCCCTAAAAAATTATATAAGTAATCTCTTAATTAGAAAACACATTCAATAATCTTCAAATATTATAAAATCCTATGAATTAGTCTCTAAAGGTTAGCCAAATATATAAGCAGGGCTAAATTAATATATTTTTGGAAATTACTGGTATAATTTCATTATTTTATGGACTACTTAAAAGAAAGGGCATTACTTCAAAGACTAATTTGGTAATATCCAACTCTATGCAGGAGGATAATTACATTACCAGAGTAAAGTCAAGTGTCAGGTTCATCACACTTTGTCATGCAATAACTAATATGGCATGCATTAATCACTAGGCCTTTACAAGTTGATACACGTATACTATAAATCATGTAACTAGTCCCAGCAAAAATGTCTCTTCATATTTACAAAAATAAAAAAGCTTGTACAAGTGTCTCTTCATATTTACAAAAATATAAAAAAAAAAAACTTGTACAAAAGTGAATTAACAGTGTAGAATTCCCTGTTGATTTCAAGATGCTGCTGCTATCCATACCATAAATTGCATGGTGAGTGGGGAGCAGAATTGTCACAGATTCGCCACCCATTGTTAATGATGCTCCAGACCCTTAAAATTAATAAATGAAATTCGTTGCGCGGAAATGGCAAATTCAAACCTTTGGCTCTTCTTCGTAGCCTTCAGAAAGCTGCACCAGCATCAAAGCTTTCTGTCTCGTATACTGTGTTAGCAAGGGGTGAATTTCCTATCATACCATAAAGGTACTCCTCAAGGCTCTGGGTGCCTTTGAAGATATATGCCGCCATTGAAATAGCCTCTCAATAATGGATATTTTCAGAAGACGAGCTGTTCTTGCCAAGCCTTAGAGAAGGCTGCAGATGGTGATCAGTTGAAGAAATATGGTGACTCTAAAACTTCCCTCAAGTCAAAGTCTCCTCGTTCAGGCAAGGGTGGAAAAGATAATGATGGGAAAGAACTCTGAAAGCTTTCCAGTAACTGTTCACAAAATAAATCAGAAATCCAGCAATAATGTATAACTATCAAAACAACACAAGATAAAAAAAAATGATTAGAATTGAGTAACAAAGCAAGATGCCGCTCTGATTCTTTTCTTTTGCAAACCCAAAAAAATTCCAGAGTCCACACATCTTTTGGAAATAACAGTGTCCTGATTTTCCCATCTTTATAAGAAAAGAAAGTACTGTTCAAATCCCAGAAAACAAAGCACACTCCACAAAGAAACATCTGTTATTTATTTACAGACATCTAAGATCATCAATCTGAGGCCAATTCAACAAAAGAATATTTACATTAATGCAATCAGTTTCACCACAAATATGATTTAAATAGATGGGAACAATAGCATTGGATATAAATAATGAGCATTGAAACCATACATTTTCCAGTACTGGGGTCTCGTAGAGTTCTACAAACTTCTCTCGAAGCAATCTGTTCATTTTATCAACATCACATGCATGTGTCCAATATGAATCATGAACCCCTACAAGCATGCAGTAGAAATTATTCATCAAGGGCATAATAATTTAATAACTAAATATGAATGGAAACACCACAAGCTTGGGTCCCTTGGTCGTTCAAATTCCTGGTATTCAGCACCTCCATATATGGGGTATAGCACACCCACCCCAGGCACCAATTTAGTGGTGGGGCTGGCCCTACTCCCCATCAAGGGTCCTGTACTGTAAAAGGGGGAACTACAGAAAGTGCCGATCAAGGAAATACCTGCAAAATCCAAGCCTTCCTTTTTGCAGGCAACTGCAGTCATCATCATATGAGAACCATCAAGCGAGTGAACAAAATTTGGTGGAAATGCTGTCCTCTGCCTCCTAACCATGACCTAGAATATTTGAATTGAAAACAGACAATTTAAATCTGAAAAATGTAAAATAAAATACCAACCCCCAAAGTTTATATGAAGATGAAAATATTTGAAATGACAATGGGCATCTCACTAAGGACCAATTGGAATCACAAATTCCCAGCATAAATTTTAACCTTTTTTATTGCAAGTTTACACTGCAATTATTTTGTGGTTTTCTACAAAATATTCCTGTCTTCCATTTTCTGCTCAGTTAACAAAGTTGTTAAAACTTTCATACAGATTTTTTACATACACAAATTGATGAACATAATTTCAATGTGCAATATAAAAAAATTTGATATTAATTGAGAAATCATTTCAGTTTTTTACCAGCTCCTTGAGCTATTCAAAAAAATAAACAAAAGCAATTCCGAAACATTGGCCAAGAAGCTCAAAGTTGGGTTTCCAAGATTTGATACAGCAACCAATCAATGGGCATCTTCACACATACTCTCTCATCTCGCATATCAAATCACACCAGCAAGATATTATATTTAAGATTAAGATGGGAGAACATTTTTGGGGAAGGGGATCCCAATATTATTCAAAATAATGAAGTAAAATTCACTTACCTTGTCTGTTTCTCGTTGCAATGTCAACATCTGAAGTGAAGTTTTGATCTGCAAGCACAATAATAGTAGCTTATTAACCTACAGAGACCCTTGAAATCCTAAGAACTTGAAAGAAGTATCAAGGATGTAAAAATTCTATTTACTCACAATATGTGTTCCTAGTTTTCGGTAAGGTTGCACCACAGGAAGTCCAAGAGGAGTGCTCCAGCGTACTGGTTGATTTTCGGATGCAATTATCTGTTTAAATTCTTAGTTATTAAGACCATAAACTAAGTATAAACTTAAAATACATTTCGTTCTCTCTCCATTTCCAGGTATAAGAATATGCACAGTGTGCACATCAGTACAAGTAACATAACATACTTTTGCACAGTCACCAAGCCAGGTCATGATACCTCGCGCACCTTGAAACATTTCCTCTAAGGCAGTTAAGGTGACCTGAGAAGTGAGAAGGGAATAAAGATGAAACAAACAACAAATATACACCTAATAGGTATTTAAAACAGCCTCAAACCTTTGCAGCGTAACAAGAAGCACCAAAGAGCTCTGCATCCTCTGAAATGGCATTTCTTTCTTTCAATCTCCTCTTTATCTGTTCCCGTGCACCAATGTAAGTGACACCATACACTGATGTCATCACTGTCTGCTTAACCAATTTTCTGTCCACCTATACAAAACTCAAGATCAGCACAAAATAAGAGGAGATAAAGTGAAAAGGGAAAAATGCACCATTACCGAGAACCAGTTACACAATAAATATATTTATGATTCCAGGAAAACCATAATTTACACTTTGCAACAACCATAAGTAACCAATCTCCTTGCATAAATACGAACCTCATCATGTCAAAAGAATGGAAAATAACCTGATTAACTAAATTCCTCGCATGAACAGCATCAGGAAAAATTGCAGGATCTTTCTGAGCATCCCTATGCATAATGTTTGATACTCTGCATAGAAATCATTTTTCTACAGATGAGATGTTTATTTTGAGAACATCTACCCCACAAGGAAAGATTCGTGTCTACAAAAAAGATGGCTGCACAACCAAAAGAAAAGAAAAGTGTTCCACACAGAATAACTACAATTAAATAGCAGGCCTATGACATAAATGGATGAGAGCACATGAGTGCACAATATAGTACATCGTCCATAGAGGACAAACACTGCCTCCATTCAAATTCTAACAATTCTAAACATTGTGAGGAACATAGCTAAAAACATTCGCAGGAATTGTTTCCTATGAATGTCATATTTTAAACATTGAACCAAACATGCAAAACAGACTTTCTCAGCTTCAAATTCCTAGGAAACTAAAAATTTCCCTTGTACTAAGCGTCCACTGTGCTCTCCAACCAAAAGCACCAACCAGAATCATAGAAAAATGCTTAGAGAAATATTTAGCAGGTCTGTGTTCATTGAGGTGTCTACCCTCCTAAACTTCAACTTGAGAAGAAAACGATAGGACTCTGAGAGAGAAAATAGACGTACATATACATAGTAGGTCTAATCTTTCTGAAAAAAACAGTATTATGTTTAACATCTATTTGCATTCAGGACATTATATATTTGTTTCATGTCATGTATAAATATTATTTTTGTTTTTTCTCAAAAAAAAATGAAACCTAAAATCAAGCAGTTCAAATTTTAAGCTATATAGGTAAGAATACACAAACGCACCTAGCTGCTATTCCTGAGTAAACATCTGCTGGCTTCTCTCCTGCAACTAGATTGACAGCAACAGCTCCTAACTGAATAAAAGTTAATAAATTACTTGACAGGTATTTTCTTTGGAAATACAATTGTTATATTCAAAAGTCGAAGAAATATAACAGATGGCATGCTAATCGCCAAGTGATAGGGACCAGAAACATATTAAGATTTCTTACTGAACATGTGATAATCACAATTCTGCTCATAAAGCAGTACAGGACGTGAGCATATGTTTAATCCAGTGCCATTTTTTACCAAGACTAATTTTGACAAAGCCCAAAGAGACAACAAACTTGACAGTAAAAATCAACTAAATAGTTCAAATGTACGGATATGTGATCTTAATCTACTCAAGCCAAAATCATTTTCAACAATTATCTAAAGCTTAAGATTCTGAGCAACATTCAGAATTGATATTCAGTCTCTATTCTCTAACTTGAATTCTGATATCTAGGACCAAAGAAATTGGAGGAAAAAAAACAATGTGACAAAGGCCTTACCTTGTCTCTCCCCAAGGCAGCATAATGTTGTAAGCCATTGCAGGAGCCATCCTAAGAGAGAATCATGGTAGTAAAAATAGTGATTAGTTAATAAACATGATTAATTTATTGCAGAGATGACAAAAATGATGAACTTTACAACGACAAGTATGAGCATTACATGGTTAATTGAGGTTTATAAAGTTCGTCAATGATTAATTCTAGCTGCCAAAGTTGAACTTGTAGGGAGTTCAAAAATCTGGGCACCTTGTTGAGATGTGTATATCTATTTTCCAGTAGTGATAACCAAAATTACTACCCTCTTGATAGCAAATACATCCATGCACTCCTGGTAGTACTCCCTCACATCAACTATATACTTTTACTCTTTATATAGAGATAGGTGAACAAATGCAAAGTATATGCACATATAATTATATGCAATTATATAGCCCTAGGTGTGTAAGGTTGCCATGAGAGTATGTTGCTACTCATGATCAAATTTTGGAATCACCAATAAACCCTAATATGACTTTGGAGTCATCTGCGTTCCTCCATATATACCTTAAAAAATACATACAAAGACACATACTTCGTCTACAGGAGAAAATAGAGCCTTTGCATCATAGTAATAATAAACCTTGACAGAGTTAATTCTAAAATTCATTCAAAAAGCAAACAATGTGACCACACTGGATATATCATTGACAGGTGTTGGAAGTTGCATGGGAAAACCTCCTCATTCACCCAATATCGCCTACACATTTACTGATGAATTACCTGTTGTTCCTACACTACCAATTGATATGCGCCTCCAATGACAATTCATGCACAATTAGGACATCTTAAGTTGACAAAGTTGCAGAAGATGGTGTCCACCTTTTAAAACATTTGTCTAACTTGAATTGAGCCAAATTAGTTAGGAAAACATATTCGTCTTTTTCTTGATGGTCTTAGTAAAAGTGTTTTGCTTCCTTTTTTATTAGTATCACTCTAATATTTGGGGTCCGTCAGGATTGTTTAACTTGTGTAAAAGAGTTAACCTTTTAGAATAGGTTAACTTGTTAGATTGCTTAACTTTTTGTTTTCACTACTGATGTAAGGTGTATATAAATGAATGGTTTTGCTAAGAAATAACCATGTTACAACATAGGTGTCATACTCTATTTTACTATCATTCTCCCCAAGAATGTATCTTCCTCATTATATATGTGATAAGGTGGTGATAAGGAGGGTATTGTCCAACTAAAACAATATCTTGATCTACAATTACAGAGTAAAACAATATTTTGCTCAACAATTATAGACAAAAGACCTCTAAAATTTGAGGTATTTCCTTGGTATAAAAGTAGCACAACTCAAGGATGGCTTAAATGCTCTAGGCTTCTAGAAAAAAGATGTCAAATGCTAAATATGCAGACACACCAATGGATCCGAATATCAAACTTGTTTCTGACCAAGGAGAACCTTGTGTTGACCCTGGGAGATACAGGCGGTTAGTTGGTAGGCTAAACTACCTCATTGTGACTCATCCTAACATTGCATTTGCAATGGACATAGTAAGCCAATTTTTAAACCCTCCTTGTCAAGATCATTGTGATGTTGTCATACAAAATACAAGGCAATCACATTAGTCACTTATGAGCTAATATGGCTAAAGCAACTCCTTA
Organism: Phaseolus vulgaris; assembly: GCF_051622355.1. Taxonomy (NCBI): domain Eukaryota; kingdom Viridiplantae; phylum Streptophyta; class Magnoliopsida; order Fabales; family Fabaceae; genus Phaseolus; species Phaseolus vulgaris. Next base: position 2,155,614 of record NC_143505.1, read on the forward strand.
AAGAGCTTAAATTTGAAGAAAATTTTCATATTCACCTTATAAGTGAAAGCCAAACAACATTTCACATTGTCTCTAATCATGTCTTTCCTGAGAAGACCAAACATATAAAGGTAGATTCTCATTTCATAAGAGGAAAGTTAGAGTCTCGAGACACCACCACTAGATTTGTCAACTCTAATAAACAATTCGCTGACATATTTACCAAGTCACTAAGAAGAACAAAGATCAATTATATTTGCAGCAAATTGAGCACACATGACTTATGTGCTCCAACTTGAGGGAAGTGTGCTATAATTACAAAAATAAGGTGTGGATACTTTATAATCAAGAATATCTAGATTAATATGTATTATTATGAATGTTTATTCTCATATCACATCTACATTATTAAAAGATATTAAATCTCATTTATTTATTATATTGATTTCGATTTCGATTTCTCAATATAAACAAAGCACTCTCGTATTGTCTTAGAAACAGACATTTTATCTCAATGTCTCACTTTCCTGTAGTTTAACAAATATAAATAATTGGTTCAGACTAGGATTATGTAATGTGATATTTTGCCACTCCTAGTGTCGACCTAGTTAATTAGGTTATGGTATATTTTGATATGCTAAACTTCCTTCAACCATGCAAATACCTGATGTACTGGAATATGTGAGATGAATGTTTCTGGTGACGGGCTTCTCAAAGCTTCAGTTAAAGTTATGCACACAGCTAAGCACTGCAATGGATCTTCTGCTTTCAACCACCACCGCCTCCCTTCAAGAGGTTTGTCTGCAGAATCAAATATGTCTTCGAAATGATTTTCACTAAATGCTAGGCGTCCCTCATGGGATAGTTTATCAACACCACCAGCATAGAGATTTGCTAAGTGTATCTTCAGCCACTGTAGGCCAGACTTCCCTAGAGGGCGTCCATCTGCGAATTCCAATATTCCCCGGCATAAATCTGAACCTAGGTGATTTAAGTGTGGGTGCATGGGATATGCGCGCCCTCGGAAATCAACATTGTGTGGGTAGTAAAAACCCTCTTCATCCTTCATTTTCCGTGCTACCTGTACCCATATTGGTTGGGTCACCAGACAAAGAATATGGATTACAAACTAATGTACATATTGTTAAAAGAAGCTTACAGCAAGTTTAAGTTCTATGTCACAACGTAGTGAATATCTCTCTCTGTTCTCTTTCTGCACAGATTTGACTTTCCACTTCCATTTCTTTATCTTTGCTTCATCATCAGTATCTGGTTCATCAGGTAAAGGAACCTGGCAATAGAAATTTAAACACCATTTCAAACCATAGTCAAGTCTCTTAAAACATAATTTCAAAATATAAAATTCATAATCCATAGATCTTGTGAGATTTACGCATAGTAATAGTCAAACAAGTTAATAAGCTACAATATAATCAGTTGACAGTTATTAAAACAGAAAGAATTAACAAACAGACAGCAATCATTTAATTGTACTTACATCATCGCGGTCCACCAAATCAGCAAGACGGCCTCCACTAGCCCATATCCTGTCTACAACACTCAGTACCTTTTTATTTATCCTCCATTTCATATGCCCAAGAGTATCCAGAGCCTGATCACACGAGTTTATGTTTGTTTAAGAAAAATCTCTTCCCTAATTCTTATCTAGATAAAAGAATAGTGAAACACACTCGGTTCAAACACCTTCATTGGGTAACCCCAAATTTGTATGTAATGTAGTGTACCCAACAAGCATGATATCTAAAACAAATTCAGACCTCAAATACAGGCTCTAATTGCTTCCTAGGGGCCCTCTTAATAGCTTCACGTTGTTGCCTGACTCCATGAGTACGCATGACATAAGAGGGTAAGAACAAGTGTCCACCTTTGTCATAGCTGTGAAAGTACAACAACGAGAAAATGGAGAAGTCAGCACTTAACTCAGACATTCAGCTAAAAGAAAAAAAAATAGTGATTTACTTCTTGTAAACATTGATTCATGTGTTTGACCGTGTACAAGGAAAATGTTGATTCACATTTGGAAGCTAATTGTAAATGGCAGTTTACAGGGTTAATAGTATACTTGATTAGAACAATGTACATTGCAGACTTTCAATAAGCATAAAGTATCTTCAACAGCAGGAAAAAATAAAAAACCATTACAGAAGAAATGAAAACATGAATAACAGGTTGCCAATATGAAATAATAAACCCCTTAAACAAATGACAACCACAGCCCAAGCATTGCCACAGAGAAGCTAAGAGCTAATCCATCAACAACCAAATGCACCAAAGGATAGCATATTAAAGAGTATCATATGCTGATCATCTTCTTCAGATCTTTTTTACCTTGGTTAGAGTTTGGACCACCTTCTAGCCCCAATTCATAGCATTAGTCTAAACAAAAGCTTTGAAATCATACACATCTATAAGATTAAAATACAAAAAGGTAGAAAGACAGCAATTAAATGCGTAAGTTATCATACCCTGTCCAATTGACTGGTGGAACCAACATAGGCATATAAGGAATGACCATACTTCTTGCCTGTAGAAAAATGGAAAATTTCAAAATAAATAAATGATTTGTAGAATCCATGGACGAAAGCAGAGATGGTTATAAACATAAATATATACAAACAATATAAGATATTAAGATGCAATCATCAATTGAGAACTGATTGAAATAAACTGTACCTACGCTTTAGCTTTGATACACAATAAGATAAGCTAATAAACCTCTGAAAATTCATGCAATTCAATCAGAGAGATTGGAGAGAGTCACGTGAGATAACAGGAGCAATTTGTTCATTGACAACCATCTCCCCAATATGGTATGAACTTTTCCCACTAACTCTATTCATCTACACCCAAAGACTTGACAATAAAATATGGATCCTACATAACCACTATCCACACCATGGGCTATGGCACGGAGAGAAGTATATTTAAAAAGAAGAAACAAGCTTTGATGTGCCATAAGCATGGCTACAACACCAATTAACTTCAGGGTTTGCAGGTAAATCTATTCCCACCCCCATTGGGCACCAAAATCCATTTAGCAAAATGGTAGGCCCATTCAGCAAAAATACAAGAGATAATGAAAAGAGCAAGACGTCATAATAGTGGAGAGATATCCTTCGATGGGATAAGCAAGGAACTACATTCGTGGTTTTGAAGATAAAGATATAGTTTAGAAGCTTCAAGCATTGTGCTTCAACGTAAAAATAAACCACATTGACAACAAAATCTGCACATTTCTACAAAAGTTTATAGGATCAAGGGTTTAGGTCTTACCATGAATTGGGAGTAAGTCTATATAAGGACAATATTTAAGGTTGAACCACATTGACAACAAAATCTGCACATTTCTACAAAAGTTTTCTAGGATCAAGGGTTTAGGTCTTACAGTGAATTGGGAGTAAGTCTATATAAGGACTATATTTAAGGTATCCTGGTAAAATCACTAATCTAAAAGTCTAGGATAAATATTAAATTGGCAAGATTTTGGTGTTACAAGTAGGCAAGTAGGACTGTATTAGGCTAACAAGTAGGACTATAAAAGCTTGAAGTTCCCTAATAAATAGACTTATTGTGAATTCAAACTAGGAAAAAGATTAAATTGGCAAGATTTTGATCTAGCTAGATTCTCGTGTATCTCCTTAATTCTCTCCTCTCTGAACTTTATTATCAGCATCCTATGATTGTCAAGATCCAGCACTGTCATTATTATAAGTCAAACTTTTCCTAGCCCGGATTCAATTCAGGATCTAAATTATCAGTAAAGAAGTCCATGAGCTAAATCTCCTTTCCAAGCCAAAGGCAGCCTTGACAAATTACAATGCCTAGAATGTTATTGGGAGATATCCGGAATGATGAAAAATTCCATTTAAATTTCAACTAAAGAACAAAAGATGATGGAATACTTACAGTCCTGTCAAGTCCTTTAAGAATTAGAGGGTCACACTGAATAATACCATATCTTCTGCTTGATTTACTGTTTAAATAAAAAAAAATCCAGAACAACAATGTAAAATACTGCTGGAAAATTTAACTTGACTATGAGACAGAGAATAAAACTCACATTGACTCTTTTGTCACTGTTATAAATGAATGAATAAATGCAGGTCGGATATCAGGTGCATCATCCAGTAATTGATCTGATGGTGGTTGTATATATGCTGTTTGCAACAAGAGCTCAATTACACGGCTTCCAATCTGTGTGTGGAGAGGGTACTGTCTAGTTAAGAAGCAAACAAATAGCAGAAGTGAAATTTAGAGTGTAGGAGAGACTGCACAAACCTTAGTCTTTATGACTGATCCCCACGGTTTTGTATCGTCCTTGTCCTTCACCAGTCCCCTCACTGCGACTAGCTTTTGCTTTTTCATCAAATCAATGACTTTATTCCTCAGCTTTTGTTCGTCTTTGATGTCATCAACAGATTCAACTGCTTCCTTTTTCTTGCTTCTATCACCCTTTTTCTTCTTAGTTTTCTCCAAGAACTTGTGTATTCTAACCTGAACCATCAAATAATAAACAGTACATAAGGTTGCACCCATAAGAAGTGATTCAATTAAGATACCTATAGATATGAAATGTCATTCCCAAAGAAGTTTATTAATCAGAATAAACTGTAGAACATATATAACAGGACAAAAAGAATGAACATTTGCCGTTAGAAAGTCCCAATCCTTGAGCCTAATACTTAATCAGAATGTGTATGTGATATGGGGAGATATATATTAGCTTGAGTAGTTAGCAGTGTACTCCTCAGCTCCAGTTCCATACCCATAAAGACAGCCAAAAAAGCCTTAATCACACATATCCAGTACCATCTTATGATTGCCCCACCTGGCTCCATCCCCGCCTCCAAATAAGTGTACATTTTTTCTATTAAAAAACATATTAGTAAAGCCATATTTTTATTTCAACTTTTGAGGTAACTATGTAGATCTTCACCTCCTCCAGATATTCCCCTCTTCCATCTCCAACCTTTTAAACTTCCTTCACATTCCCATGTGCCTAAGGGTGTTCCTAGGTGAGATACAAAAGATCTGGGAACTTTCCAGTTCTTCTGAACTAACACGATGGGAACACACTCGAACTTGTAGAACATAGTTCAAAACAGTACGAAATGAACAATATAAAGTATGTGTGCACGTAAGACTGAAGTCAAACAAAACAACCACAAAAAACACGATCAATGCAACATCCCACCTCATTTTCAATGGCATCACCTATGCCGCACGCAGCCTGCACAACCCTGGCAGTGCCAATGGTGGCATGCTCGGTTCCGGTCATCAACAGCCCCATCAACTTATGCATTGCGATAACAGCCATCTTGTCTGCCGGCAACTGAACAAAGTAGGGTGCATAGGCTGTCCTGTTCCTCCCTGCATTATACATTTCCTGTTCCTTGGCAATGACATCCCTAAGAGGCTCAAACCAGCCAAGAAATAGCGACTTCATGTACGGCAAGTTGGGTGCCAGCTTCTGCTCACACATGTCCACCAAAAGCTCCCTATACTCCTTTACCGCCTCTTCCCACACCTCGGTCTCAATCTTCACCTGCCTTCTTCTCAACTCCTGGTACCTAGACTGCCCCACACCCTTCACCTGATTCCGCCACCTATGACCAACCACCTCCTTCTGCTTCTCCTTTTTCATCCCCTGCAGCAGTTCTCGAATGTCACCAATTGGGGCAGCCTCTTCCTGCACCAATTCACTCTTCTCTTCTTTCTCCATCTCCTGTAACAACAGTTGTTGAATTTCATCAGCCGGGGCAGCCTCTTTCTCCCCCAATTCACTCCTCTCTTCTTTATCCATCTCCTGCAAAAGCAGCTGCTGAATTTCAGCTGCAGCCTCCTCCTCCATCAATTGCACCTGCTCTTCTTCATCCATCTCCTGCAACATCAGCTGCTGAATTTCATCAACAGCAGTCCCATCTTCCTCTGCGTCAGTGGAAGAAACCGCCTCAGCAACGCCGGAGAACCCTTTAGCGCATAACCGAAACTGAAAACTGTCGCACCTAACACAGTATTGTTGTGACAAGTTGGACAGAATCTTGGTTCTGGGAGAGAAAAGGGAAGCACGGGAGAAAGATAGAACTCTGGGCGACTGGAAGCTGATCCTAACACCGCGGCAGGCTTGTTTGGCAGCGTGCCGCCACATGTTCGAGGAAATGGCTGAGAGAGAGGGTTGGAAAAGTAGCGGGCTGGGAAGAGAATCAAGTCCCTTGGCGAGGGAAACGGGGGAAGTGAACATCAAATTGAATGAAATGGGAACGAGACGAGAGAAAAAGGAAAAAGAGGTGCACTTGGTGAGCGTGGGAAAAAGGGTTCCAAATTCATAGAGCAGTGAGAATGTTGAGTCATGGAATGAATCAAAGTGTTTCGCCGCCTTTAACACAGAAGAAGATGCAGTACCCACAAAAACCCTCTCGCCACTCTGGGGTTTTGCAATTAACCTTTTAACAAAGATTCATATGAATTGTGTTCATTTCTAAATTATTTTATGATAAATTACTAAGAATAAATTCTCCAAAATATCAGAAAATCTAATAAAAATATATTGGTCATTTTTTCATTTTGGTTTAAATTCAAACATATATGTTTTTCAAATAATAATATTAACGTAGTTTTAATAAGAAGAAGTGAACTTGAATGATTAAAACAATACTATAAAAGTTATTTCAAATTCTTTTACTTTTAAAAACTAATGTAATTGTAGTTTATGTTTTGAGAATTAAAATGGTATATTATAAAAAAAAAGTGTTATGTTTAAATTTTTACATTATTTAATTCAATACATACCAAAAGTGATATGTGGTTTCGGGAGCATAAGTATGATTTTAAGTAATACATAATTTTTAAATATGAATTATTTATTAGATAAAAATACTAGTATGGTTGTCAAATGTTAATTCTGACTGAATTTGTAACTACTTAAATTGAAATCTTATTGAAGATGAATCCCTAAAACATTCATTGCAAGAAAAAGAAGCTTTACTCATTGTTTTATTCATTGAATGTTGGATTTTATGGTTGTTATAACCAAAGAGAAATTTCACGAAAAAAAAAAAACATAAACATGAGAAATTTAGTATTCGGTCAGAACATAATTGTCGTTTGAAAAAAAATATAAATAAATATAGTATTCGGTCAGCATGAAATTTAATTTTATAATAAAGTGTCCATTTATTTTGGAACTAGACCTCCCTTTGGAAATAAAATGAAATAAGATTTTTTCTCCTTCCATCTCCTATGCTCAAATATACTAAGAATTGATGTAGGTGTGAATGATTAAAGATATTTAGCTATTCAAAACTTTATAATAAAAGAAAAAGACTAAGAGTTCCAAAGTACACTAATATTTTGATATGTGTCTCACCATCTGATGATTTATAAGGTTTTAATTATAATTTTAGGATTTAAAATAATTGGTAACTAAAATATTGATAGTTAATTAAATATTAAATTAAAATTTAATTTATAATTTTTATTAATAATAAAATTACATATATTATTAATTGTCGATGGAAGTAATTTCTTTGATAGACAAATTCTCTTTGCACCTCAATGTCTTCTTCATACACCTCCAAATAAATTGTAAATTTCAATTCTACCCTTATCAGTATATTTTATGGTCTTTTTAATTTGGCATATATTTTTAAAATTGTATCCCAAATTCTACAATTCCGTATATAATACTGGATTGATAAATACATATCAAATTGTAGAATTCGCAATATATTATAAAAAAATTACTTTAAAGTAAAGTTTCAATTGAATTAGATATCCAATTGTAGAATGTTGTATCCCATCATAAATTATACATCAAATTATAAACGAAAATAAATCAAACAAAAAAAATTAAACTACGAGAACAAAGAAAGAAGGAGGTCACAGAAAAGAAAATGAGAGGGGTGCAATATGAGATTAAGGGGAAGTAGGATTTTAAAATTGTAAATAAGGGCAAAATTGTAAAATCAAGTGGATGTATGGAGGTGCAGAAGAAGACATTGAGGTGGTGCAGGGAGAATTTGGCCTTTGATATGAGTCTTTTCTAATGCTAAAATGAAAACGAAATATTACAATGAAACAAATAATTTCTTCCTGCACCTCCATATCTTCTTCTGGCACCTCCATACACAACATGAAAATATATTTTTATCCTTCTTGTGTCACCCCCATAGAATAACTTATGGATTATGTAATCCGAAAGTCTTTTTCAAATGCGTTTCCAAATTACATAAATCGGAAGTTAAAAAAAAACTTATGAATTATGTAATCCAGAAAGTAATCATACATTTGAAAAAGACTTCTGGATTATATAATCTTGAAGCTAATTACAAATTTGAAAAATGACTTCTGAATTATGTAATCCGAAATATTACAGAGAGACATTTTTGGAAATACAAAAATCTATGGAGGTGAGAGAAGAAGGTATGGAGGTGCAGGAAGAAGCAGCCCAAAATAATTAATTTTAAAATTTATTTGGAATAAATTAGAAAGTGCTTAAGATGTAAGAAAAAAAAGAACAAAAAAATAATAAAATAGGATGGATATTTTAATCTTTTGTATCAATTATCTGTTACTATATATTAAAATCTGAAATATGTTATTTGATCAACTTTTAAAACCGACATTAATTTAATTCTTTAAATGAATTTTAGACTGTTTCAAACAATCTAATTACTGTTGATTTTTCTGTTTCTAAGAAGGCAATAAAAAATAATTCTATTAATGGTTACAATATATATATTTGTGATAATGCAGCACTACCAATGCACATTTCAAATGGCCTCCATTGTTTACTTTCTCTCCTTCATTCTCTTCCTTGCTCTGTTTTTTCCAGGTAACAACTCATTCTTTTTATTCTTCAATCCTTCATTTCAGAACTCATTTTTTCTCTCCTTAATTCTACTATGGATTATTAGTTGCTGAGCACAATAATTATTCGTTTCTCATTTTCTTGCTTTCACATTCTCCAAAAAAAAAAACACCATTATTGTCAGATTTAAGCTAAGAAAAAATCATTTTAGTTCGTGTTTTATTTTTATTTTTATGTATATTAAATATATAATTAACTAGTGTCATGTTATGAGTGCATCTCCAATAGAAACAACTCATATAAGTTTCTTCATACATTCAAAAAATGTAATTTGTTTTATTTATTATACATTGAACTCCTATATTATACATGTTAAACATCTCTCACCAAATATGCTTTTGTAACACTATATATTTTTTTTAGAAAATGTTTCTTTACTAATGCTAAAGTATAGGTAAATTGAAAATCTAAAGAGTAAATTTACAAGTTAAATAGTAAAATGTACAAACAATCCTATTTAAGTAAATAAAAATATTGACTTAATTAGTAATTTGAATTATATATATATAAACCAATAAAACTTAAACTGTTTTTACTCAAATTTGTCCGACTCATAACATTATAAGATCAACCTGAGGCTAATTAATTAGAGTGATTTTTTACTCAAATTTGTCCGACTCATAACATTATAAGATCAACCCTGAGACTAATTAATTAGAGTGATTTGCAAATTCTAGATATGTCCCGTATTTGTTAATATATGGATTTTAGTCTAATTTTCTATATTTTCATAGTAACTTGTGATGATTATTATTTGAGATATCAGTCTAATTCAGATGTAAGTTTCATAGTGATATCTAATAAGATTTTATAAAAAATAAGAGTAACACATCATGCATGCATATATGTGACAAGATTGAATTGATTGGTGAGAATGATGATATCGCAGGCAATGCATCAAATTGTTTAAGAGGGAAGAAGCTTGAAATAAGACAGTCAAAAACAGGAAACTGGGCACATGGCATGCCTGAGATGAAAGTGAGGATGATCAACAGATGTGAGTGTGCAGTGGCAGAAGTGAAGCTCAACTGCACTGCTTTTCAAACCTATAAAACTGAGGATCCATCACTTCTGACCATTTCTGGTGATGTCTGTCTTCTCAAAAATGGCGCACCCATTCCTACCAATCAACATGTACAGTTTCTCTATGCATGGGATCCTCCCTTTCCATTTAAACCCATCTCCTTCAAAGAATTATGCAATTAAAACTATCACCATTGTTTACACTCTTTTCTTCCCTTGTTTTATCACACTACTCATATAAATTTAACAGGATCGTTATTATTTAGCTTGTGTATCCGCATTTTCTTTTTCTATTCGTTTTTATTCTTCTCTGGTTTGAGTTTTTCTTCTTCCTCAATTTTTTTTTATTTTTCCAAGAGTTCAGCAATTATAATTGTTATTTAATTTAAACTACATTTGTTCTGAAACTGTGAAATCATCGTCATGTACATCTATTGAAACTGGTGAAATCAAGAGCATGAATTTATAGGAAACTGGCAAAGACAAACACGTGGTACAGAACTAATCACCAACATTCAATTGAAACAAAAAGAGAGAAGAGTAATACAGAGAAGTTGGATCCAGTCTGTTTTCGTGTAGGAAATATGTTACTCTAGCAATACAGAAGTAAATCTAACAATGCAGAACTGTCAAGTGCCTGTTTATCTGGAAACCCTGATGAATTGAACTCACTACCCTGGTTAATGTTAGCATGCTAAAATCAGGTTACATTATTAACCAAAAGAGGATTTAGTGAAACATGATCTACCATGTTAAATTACTTTTTCATCTATTGCTTAGCTTCAGAAAATAAATCGGACCCGAACATTTTCCTATCACCCATACAACCCATCAACCAATCAAATAATCATTAAGAAACAACCTCAACGTGTAAGCTTTTGTCATGGTGTCATCTTTATGCATGAGTTGCCCTGGGCCTGAAACAATCAATATGGCACAATCCAACTGATCTCACCATGTCCCCAAAACTGCAGCACAATATAGAAAAATTGTAAGACGTAACATTAGCAGAATAGCAGAACTGACATGAGCACATAAAATGTGGTTTGTAACTGACCGGTCAATGCTATTTCTTGCTTTCTCAGGAATTTCTGCTCTGTTACATGCTTTCTCAGAGTGATCTATACTCTTTCTTGATTTATCTTTCTTATCAGCTCTTGACTTTTCTTTATGGTCTGTGCTTATCCTTGGCTTTTCTTTGAAGTCAAAACTTCGTCTCAAAGTCTCCCTTAGATCCATGCTGAGTCTAGGTTTCTCTCTAAAATCTGTGCTACTCCTAGGTCTGTCCAGATGATCAGGAACCGGTTCAGATCCAGTTTTTTGATACGGTGGCCTCTCAATAGCCACAATAAATTTCTTGAGGTGCTTTATATATTCAGGGTAAAGCTCCAGGTTACAATGATTTCCTCCTTTAATCCATAGGGGTTCATACTTTTGTATGCAATGTTCCCAAAGTTGCTTCCCGTGGGAGCAATCTACTACATCATCAGCTGTTCCCTAAACGATACATATTTAACTAAGTCAGCTAAGTGAACATTTAAATAAGGTGGATCTCAACTTGATAGCCTAGTTGTACATTAGGTATGCATATAGACCGCGTTGATATGCTCTCTCTCTTCCTTCAGGTCACACAATGCAAAAAAAAGTGTGATAACATAATTTGAATTGTGCTATGTTTTTCAATTGTTAAAAAGGTTAAAATGGATGTAAAAACTAGAAACATGAAAAGACTGTGTAAGAATGATATCACTAATGTAGCATGAGAATCCCTAACTAAGCCAAGGATATTTTCAGAATAATAGTTCCCACATGAAATATTCAAAACTTGTTTTAAGTTATCCAAATAACCAAATGTTGACAGATCACTCCAGAATACTCATAAAGATACGAAACTTCAATTTATATAACAGCCAAGTCAGTTAATCCAAAAAAGAGTCAGCTAGCAAGCCTTACAATTTCTCATAGTATTGGGAAATTCGGAAGTTAGTGGACTGTGGTTGTCAATAGTATATTAAAGAATTACAAAAACATATCATCGCAAGAACGACAAATTTGGTAGCCAGTAATCCACATATCACTAACGTGTATTATTAACAAGGACAACTACAGACATATATGCAGGGGTAAGAGAGATAAGCAGCGGGAAGAGAGGAAGTGGAGGGTAAGAAAGTTTTGTTAGTGCAGTGATTCAGCAGCAGCAGCAACCAGAAGGAACACAGTCACATTTTATCAATAAAATTCAGTGTGATAGACTTCAAGTTCCAGAGTCCTATCAAAGTACTTTGGCATGGTTGACAACCACATAAATGTTTCAAAAAGATAAATAGAAAGCTCAGACGGACATCCACAATGACAACGGTCAAGAACTTCTAAGCAACTGAGTGAAACTTAGAATGGCTCTAAACAATGTTAACAAGAACTTCAGTCAATTTATTATTGATAATGATGAGGCCATGAGGGTATGTATAGAAAAGCAAAAAAATGGAAGAGGATCTTCAACTCATATTACAAATGAAAATATTTCATAAACTGTCAGATACAAAACCATCAAGGTGTCATTCCGTAATTACTTCAAATTATTATTCCCATTCCATTCAGTACGATGCCAAATTCTATTTAATACTATAACATACTAGTTTGAACTGAGCAGACTCACATGAATTACCAGAACTGGACAACTGACCAAGGGAATTTTATCAATGTTCTGCACAAAAAACAGAAAAACATCATTAAATTGCAGCCATGGAAATCTAAATGTGTGTGAGGCTCAAATTGAACAATGTGACTGACCAATTTATTTAGCAATGATAGATATAGATAAAACCTTATAAATGTCAAACCAGTATGTCCGCTTCACAGGATACATGACTCGAAGACCAGATAAGATGGGACTGTGGAGAATGGCAGCCCTAAGGTTTGGTAAACGAGTAGCCAAATCTGTGGTGGGTCCACTGCCGACAGATTGGCCATACAAAATAATATCTTCCTCTTTCGCCCCATACATTTCTACCAGACATTTATATGCAGCTTCTATATCTGCATACGTGTTCTGCTCACTAGGCTGTCAAAAAAATAGCACCTTCTTCAAATCACTCCCATTCCAACAAAATATTAAGCTACCCCGTGATTATTTAGACATTCTAGCACACAAAAAATCAAGAATAATAGAATGGTGTAAAAAGGAAATGAGGAAATATAGCAACCTTTGTTCAAAATGAATTGAATGACTTTGATCGTGTAAGTTTGTTCAAAGTCGTAAAAATTTAACTTTTAAGGTAATTGATATCATTTTTAAGGTGATTGTTGTAAAAGTCAATAAATCTATTATACTGATTAAATAACAATATAAACAAACTCTTTAAATCACTGGTGCATAGACACTTTTTGTTCTATAGCAGCAATTCAACTTAAATCATCTACTTCTTTGGACTTTACTTAAGTGAATATGTTATCCTATAATTAACAGTTCGATTCGTAGTTCTTTAATTCTATCATTCTCAACAGCATTCCAATTTTTTTCAAAGGATTTAAAAAAGAAAAAGAAAACTATCAAATAAGGAAAACTCTTAAATTTTTTAAAAACATATAAATAATTACAGGATGCATCTCAGTTCAATTGATTATCAACATTACAGCTAAATCACACGGTTACTATTTCAAGAGGAATCATACAGAGCTCAACAAAAAAAAGGAATTTTAAGAACTTCTCTGTCAGGAAAAAAAAAACTCAGTATTTCTCAAGAAGAAGATTTCAAAAGCAGATCCAATATCATGTAAAATCAATTCAAAATTATTAAGCAGAGAAAAATCGCTTACCTTCCCAGAAGACTGACCGTACCCAGAATAGTCATAACTGCAAAAAAAAAAATGAAAAATTGGCACTGTGAATAAACAACGTGACATGACATTAGAACATTAGAAGTAACGACAACAACAATAGTAACATAATGTAATGTAGGTGCAGTGAGTAGTGACCATAAGAGGTTGACTCGGAGGTGGTGACTCAGCTCGGAGAACAACTCGTACATCTGACCCAGATCGGCGGCGTTGCCGTGGGAATAGAGCAGGGTGGAGGAGGCGGAAGGGTTTGCAATGTAGATGGCAACGATGGTGTTCCCTCGTTTGGTACAGAGTTTCAAAACGTCGACGTTTTCCCGGGTGACCACCCCCGTCATCTTCAGCTTCCCGGTGACTTCATCCACCCCAACGCCGTACGACGGCGGATTGGGGGGGAAAAACGCGAACTTCGCCGCCATCGACGACGTCACCGCCCCCATAGTTAATAATTATGTTGTTCCCAAGTTTGGAATGAATTTGGAAAAGGAAGAAGAGGAGGCACGTGTGATGTGAGTGTGTGGGTATTGGTGATGGTGATGTTTAAGAAGGGGTTGTGTTGTGAGTGTGACACTGATGCTCACTTGTCAGTGTTGGACACGTGTGAGCTTAGGAGAAGAGAGGGGTGCATTGAGACTACACAGAGGATCTTTTCTCGTCCCTTTGTAACACGTCAATGTGAAAAAACATAGAATGATGAATAATGGCCAAAATTAGATTCGTTGATTCTGTTATTTATTGAAGGAATCATTGATTGTTTATTGTGCTAATGCTTTTGTTCTTTTTCCATTTTCATGTAATGATGGTGTATCATAAATCATCTCAAATAATCTCATATATAACTCACTTACTTTATTATTATTATTTATTATTATTATTATTATTATTTTCAATCTCCAAATTTGAAATATTTATTTCAAGATGGAGGTATTTAATATTCCAATTTTTAAAATTAATGGTTTTAGTTCAATGATCGAAACTAGGAATTAAAATATTGATGGTTAGGATATTAATATTGATTTTCAGGTTACACACTTTGGTATCCTATTTTTGAAATTGATTATAATTATTTTAATATTAACTTTTATGTAATTGTGTATTTTTGTGATATTATGTATCAAGCCTATAGAGAAGGTGTTATCCATTAAATATATAACGTGTGAATTAATATTTGTAACCCTATACTAATTAAATAAATTATATATTGCAATCAATCAAAATATACTCCATATATTATGATTTATAAAAATAATGATTTTCAAATCTAATATATATATATGAGAGACATATAGAGGTTGAGAAAAGAATTACAAAATAATGTAATTTTTATAAAAAAAATTATTTTGAAAATTTTATTTATAGGTAAGTCATTATAACCTGACACTACTTTATTATGAAGACACCATTTCATGACACTACTTTGAATTTGTTAAAGTGTGATGATAACACCATTTTAATTGTTTTAAAAATATTAAGTCATTTCAGTTTGATGTGATTTTGGCGTAATTTAATTTAAACTGAGATCGTGTTATATAAACACAAATTTAATGTAAATTGATTTCAATTAAAATTGTGTTATATTAACACAGCTTTAATCTAATTTGATTTAAACTAAAATTATGTTAGGTTAGTATGCCTTAAAGTTAAAACAACTAAAATGGTAATAGCATGACACAGTTTTAATTCAAATAAAAAAGAAAACAAACTAACGTCAAATCCTCTTATACTAAAGTTGTGTTAAATTGGTATGACTTCACTCTTATAAATTCAAAGTCATGTTATTTATGTAATTTTTTTTCACAATAAAATCATATTATGTGATTAGAACTTATGGATAAATTTATCAACTTTTGGTAATTTTTTTGAAAATTGCACCACTTTGAAATTTATTCCAATATTTTAATTTATTTAGAATTATATATTTTATATCCATTGAACTCTTTGTTAAATATGTATCATTCTCTACCGTGTACTATATTAAAGAAAATATAATAAGGATAAAAATTAAGGAAAAACACACACAATATAAATAAATAATATATATAAATAAATAAATAAGAACAACAACATATTTAAAATTTATCACAAATTCAATAGACTTTATCTCATCAATTTCAACAACCTTTTATATCTACCTGAAACAAATATAAATTCAAAATTGATATAAGATAACAAACATTTAATAGTATAAACAACTTTCAAAATAATTTATGAAGTACTAAAATCTTATTAGTTTTAATTACAAACCTCAAATTCGTAGGTAAATGTAAATTTACTGTGGAAACAATTGTACAACGACGTCGTGTACGAATAATGTCAAATCATCCCTTAATTTCTATCTAACGTCTTAATTTACACAAATTTAAACTTATCAAAATTATAATGTATAACATCTCAATGTTCATGTCTAAATCACATACGTATATATAAACATTCATAAATCAATAACATATAAATATTCTATCAATTTTCATTATCTCAAACACATAATTAACAGATCCATTGACAATAATACTATAAATATCTAATTAAAATTCATAATAGTTTTACCTTACTAAAAAAAATTGTTTGAAATCTAAATAATAAGAAAAAAATATATTTAAAAATCCTTCACAGCATACTTACTAGTCTGCCACCAAATCAACCAAAATCATAAATTAAAGAAGTAAATTAGTTAAAAAATCAAAATTATTAACTAATATGATTGAACGTAAATTATTAACATATATAATAAATACATTAATAATAAATACAATATAGAATAGAAATAAACTTACTCTAAAACTAAATTAGAATCAAATAAAAATGTTTTATATGATGTTACTTTCTAATTGATTTGTAAAAATAGAAAAATTGATTTTAAAACTAAAGAAAATATTAAGAAGGATATGTTTATCGAAGAAAATAATTTAGGTCATGTAAATGAAACTGGTTTTAGAAAAGAAAATTATAATCAAGAATAAAAATAAAGAGAAAGAGGAGAAATGAGCTGCCATGAATCTTGCAACTTTCTTACATGTTAAATTTTTTAATTTAAATTGTTGGACTAACATTAATATATTTTTTTTAATTAAGAGATTAAAAATCTCAAATTTCATATTATGAATTGTATTTTATATATATATATATATAATTTCTCATGTTAGGCATTATTATGAAACTTGACATCTCAAGTAACAATAATCATTTGTCATCACATGAAAAAAATATTATTAAAAAAAGAATGAAAATACAATAAAATACGAGAAGACTAAACCAAAACTTATATATTAACAAAAATTGTACATTGATAATTTTTATCTATTAATAAAGAATTCTAAGAAAAAACTAGATATAAGTTTATTATACCAATGAAAACACTCTCTATGAATAAAGTCTGTTTATCAACATGTGTATTCACTTCATGAAAAATGTAAGAAATCATAAATCTGATTTTTTCACAATAATTAAGACAATTATTCCACTATTACAAAATACCAAAGAAACATTAGTCATAACAGAAAATTCAACACAGTTAAGTTATATCAACTGTATTAATTTGAAAAGGTTAAATATCATTTCTACCTTGTATTATTTTTGTTGATGAATTATTTTTATTGATTTTCTATAAACATGTACTCTTGAACACGTGAATCAGACACACATTCTATTATTACACTTGGCATTAAAAAAAGAAAAGGAGGTTGTGTATTTGAAGAGCATTAAAACACATTGAAATAGTTGAAGAACAATAACTCTATGAGATAAGAATATGAACCTTGTCTCATTATTTTGATGCCTAGTTCAAAATATTATAACCCTAGTTGGCAGCATAACATTGATACATATAATTCTAGCCTAAAGTGATTTGATTTAAAGGTTTTGGGTCCCACACTGCAATTATATGTTCCCACCACCATCATCACATATAAATAATATACCAACTACTTACCAAAATCGGTTTAAGGCATGACACGTTTTCACAACACCTATGTTACAACACCTTTGTTTTGTCGTGTGTTATTGTGTATACGAATACGGACACTCACACGACATAGATACGGACACGGATACGAACATAAAGATACGTATAATCTTTAAAATGTAGGATACGGGGACACAAATATATATATTATATAATTTTAAATTATATATATTGAAAATAAATATTTATGTGCAAAAGTATGTTTCAAATTATTTTGGGAGCAAGAAGATATTTTTCATGACTGGTTCAAAAGAATTTGTTCCTTATTTTGATAATCATAATAAAAATTTATACAATAAATTTGAATTTTTAGAAAATTATTGTATTTATACCTTTTAAAATTGTGTTAGAATCGTGCTAAAATTTTCAAAAATCCAACAAATATTTTTTGAATTGAAAACTTCACCGATAAGTGTCATACGAGTGTCGACACCGATACATGTGTTCGACATGGATACGCTCATTTAAAAAAAGTGTCTGAAACTCATAGTCTATTGTTGTTGCAATTAACACACAATCCAATCAAAGTTCTTACATGAGTCACAATTCCATCACAACCTTTTTTTCTCTAAAGTATTTTATGAATTGTACCAGCTTTTAAAATAAAAATAAAAATAAACATGATTTTAAAAAATTATTAGTAAAAAACTAACCAACATATAAAATTTAAATATATTACAAAAAATCATCTTTATTTATAGTAATCATAGAAATATGTTCACATCAAAACAAGACACTAAAAACATGTACCGATCAATTGATAGGGTTTGTGAAAAGTTACCGACAATTGTACATAGAAACTAAAAATATATTTAATTCAATTTTTTTGTTGAATGCAACTTATTTGTGTGCCTTGAGCTAGAACTTTACAACACCCAATACGAACCAACATGGCAAATTCATACACAATTATAACATAAAAAAACGCAAACATAAAGTATTCAAATAAAACATAAACATAGAACAAAATCATATTTATTATAATTTAAATAAAGTTAATTAAGATAAATGTAAACTATCCAAATTAAATATAACATAAAATCAAAATTCAAAAACTTTATTTTTCTGTCACCCTCACAATCCGAATATTTCTACCTCTTTGGGCCCATAAAAATTTAATTAGATCCAATCAATTGGAATAAATATTAATTGAAATATGTTATTATTTCAGCCTCTTATAAGGCACAGTGCCATAGAACTTATATGACACATTGAAAATGATGAGGCCGTGAGGTATGTATAGAAAAGCAAAAAAATGGAAGAGGATTTGACAGAAACTCTTTAAATGACTCGTGCATATACTATTTACTTGTAATTAGATTCAAGTTTTTGTTCTATAGCAATTCAACTTAAATCATCTACTTCTTTTGACTTAAATTAAGTGAATATGTTATCCTATAATTATCCGGATTTTAAATATTTACACAAGATTAAAATAAAATATTAAGTGTTTTTGAGATTTTTTAGCGTAATATGAACTTAAAATAAAATGGCAGAAACTAAGATAAACTTTCACAAATCTGAAAAAAGGACCGATTCAGTTTAAACTTCGGAACAAGAGCAAGAGTAAGAGCGCATATATTATCTCCACAATTTTTTTTCTTAATTCAAATAATAAAATAAAGTGCATCATTATACATAAATCCTAAACCCTAAACATATCCTTACCAAACATTACCAAACATGACAAATAATTGCGTGTAATTTAACAATTATTATTTTCTTAATATCACCTCTATAGATGAAAATCTGAAGTATAAATTCTCAATTCTGTTTGGGATGATTTCCATTTTTATTCTCTGTGTTCAAATTATTCTAAATGAAATGAGCAATGAGTGTCAATTATCCTTTTTAATACCCTGCCAATTTGTATCGGACGAATTAAATTCAAATAATTTATTTATATTAATAAATATTTAAATATTTTTTAAATTTTATTATTATTATTATTTATAATAAATATTAAAATAAATAGTAGATTCTCCAATACTCATATATTTTTAGTACAATAAAAATTTATAATTTTAACACATTTTTTTTTTAATATTTAAATGTATATTTAATTTTTAATAATTATTATTTAGAAAAAAAAATAATAGTTAATATATAATTAAAATCAATGCCTTTTTTTGGTACAGTTATTAGTATGAGGTTGGGAAATAGGAGGACAAAGCATAAATAATTGCGTATAATTTGATAATTATTATTTTCTTAATAGTTAAAAGAGGATACATGCATGTATAAAAAAAGTGAATAAGCATGAATTTGTATGAATTCATTCATGATGGTTGCAAGGTTGTTAAACTCGCGAGTCAACTCGTAGACTCGTCCGAGTTTACGTGTCTACATGCGCTTAGCGAGTAAACTCTGCAAACTCAAATTGAACTCGAGTTCAACTGGGTTTTTTTTAAAAAAACCCTGTGGGTTATGACTCACCTTTCTGTTTTCTTAACATAATTGGGAGGTTATTTACCGTTGACAATTAATTGAAATTAATGGGAGGTTACTTACCGTTCACAATTAATTGTTATTAAAGGGAGGTTAATTACCATTAATTGTCTTTATTATTGTTGTCTCCTATAACCATTATATATAGTCGCTTCCTTCAAGCAACGTAACACACAACAAACAACCACACACTGCTTCCTCTCTCTTTTCATATATTCTCTCTATTTCTTCTCTTAGGTGTAAGTGTTTAACCCATATAGAGAGAATTTTTTTGGGGCTATTTATCTATTAGCCTGAGAGGAATTCATTGTACTCCCAGTACCATTATAGTGGAAGTTTTGACTCTCTCGTCGGTGGTTTTTTACCTCTATTCAAAGGGGTTTTCCACCTAAAAATTTATGGTATCATTTTCATTTTCCTTGTTACTTTAATTTCTCATTGTTGAAATTATTACGCTTCCGCACATGATATCCCTACAAACCCCCCAAAACGGTGTCGTTTTGAATGGGGAAAACTAAATGAAACAAACTGACCTTAGGGTTTCGGATTTCATTTTCATGTTGGTTGCACTTTGCATTGTCTTTTGTAGAGTGCGGCGGTTGACGATCGAGTGGAGCAGTCGCACGGTGGTGGTGGTTCGTGTGGTGGACGCTGGTTGCAGGTGGTTCATGCGGTTAGTGTCGTTTCTTCGTATAAGGTTAGAGAAGGTGGTGTAAATTAGGGTTGCATTTGTGATTTAGGAGACTAAGGTTCTGTTTTTTTAAGGAATTAGGGTTGAATTTACTACTATTTTTTTTTAATATGAAAGTAAACTCTTACGAGTCTGAGTTGAGTTTATGGAGCTCCCATGAATCTACGTAGACTCGTGAGTTTGACAATCTTGGATGGTTGTAAAGACAGTGATAAAAAAAGTTGTTGTGAACAGTCTGCATGTCACTAAACTGGTTGCATATGTTAGCCAAACTTTTTCTCTTTGCACCTTTTTCTTTTGTGTTTGGATGAAGCATATGATTCTATTTGTTTATGAGCTAATGTTTTGAGAGGAGAATGCCATGAAATAACAAATGGATAATAAGTCACTTTTTATCTAAATTAGATTTCTTGATAAAAGTGTTTTATGATTTAGGTCAGCAAAGGTAAAGAAAGTCAAAGATTCAACAAAAACTCCATATTTTTTCAAATGTTGTTGTGGAAAATCTATAGAATAAAGTTCATATAAGAAAATTATATAAGAAGATATATAATTGTATAAAGATTTTTTCTCTCCAAATTACATATTTAATTATGTAAAATCCAATAATAATGGAATTATATCATTATTAAATTAATTTGCATATAATTACGTAGAATATTGTACAATAAAATACAATAATTGCATACAATAATTATGTGTAATTTGAAAATTATTATTTCGTTAATATCACCACCATAATGAAATGAGTCATAAACGCCAATTATCTTTTTAATATCCCACCAATTTGAATCGTGTGAATTAAATTCAAATAATTTATTTATATTAATAAATATTTAAATATTTTTCAAATTTTATTATTATTATTATTATTTATAATAATAAATATTATATGAAATTTTATGTATCCAGAAATGGAAGATATCTATGGTATACCATGAGCGTAAATTTCTATAATATCCATATCCTCATTTGAAACTCTCTTATGATTAGGTGTTATTTTAATCTTAGGCTAATGTTATTTGTGTTAAGAAGTTCATAATTTTACAAGATACTAAATCCGTAGAATGAGGAAGGATGTGGTAGTAACTGTAGCCTTAAGTCACCTTTGGTACCAAGAAACAAATGAAATATTATACTGCCTAAGACATCTTTCTTCCATATCCAGGAATTTCTTTGCCGCACATTTTCTGCTATAATTCAGTCTTGTTCTCCACTACTCATATATTTTTTTTACTACAGTAATTGCATACAATAATTACGTGTAATTTGATTATTATTATTTCGTTAAAATCACCAACATAATGAAATGAACCATGAGCGTCAATTATATTTTTTAATATCCCATTAATTTGGATCGCGGGAATTAAATTCAAATAATTTATTTATATTAATAAATATTTAAATATTTTTAAATTTTATTATTATTATTTATAATAATATATATTATATGGAATTTTATGTACTCTGAGGAAGATATCTTTGGGAATAGTAAATTTCTATAATATCAATATCTTCATTTTAAATACTCATATATTTTTAAAACAATAAAAATTTATAATTTTGACAATATAATTACGTACAAATATTGAATGAAATTTTATGTATTCAAGGGAAGATATCTATGGATATCATGAGCGTAAATTTCTATAATATCATATCCTTGTTTGAAACCCTCCTAAGAATAGGTTTTATTTTAATCAAATTAGCTAGGCTAATGATCTTATTTCCTTTTTTGTATTAAGAAGTTGATAATTTTAAAAGATACTTAAGAGGAAGGATGTGGTTGTAATTGTAGCCTAAGTCACCTTTGGTACCAAAAAACAGATGAAATATTGTTACCTAGGCATCTTTCTTCCATACCCTGTAATTTCTTTGCGGCACATTTTCTACTATATTTCATGCTTGTTCTCCAATACTCATATAATTTTAACCAATATAATTGCGTACAAATATTGTACTGTAACGTATAATAATTGCATACCATAATTATGTATAAGTTGACTATTATTATTTCGTTAATATCACCACCATAATGAAATGGGTCGTGAGCGCCAATTATCCTTTTAATATCTTACTAATTTGAATCGTGTGAATTAAATTCAAATAATTTATTTATATTTAATAAATATTTAAATATTTTTTAAATTTTTTTATTATTATTATTTATAATAATAAATATTATATGAAATTTTATGTATTCAGAAAGGGAAGATATCTATATATACCATGAGCGTAAATTTCTATAATATCATATCCTATTTGAAACCTTCTAACAATAGGTTTTATTTTAATCAAATTAGCTAGACTAATGATCTTATTTTTTTTTTGTTATTTTTTCATGTTAAGAAGTTGACAATTTTGCAACATACTTAATCCCCTTAGAATGAGTAAAGATAGAATGAGGAAGGATGTGGTCATAATTGTAGTTTAAGTCACTTTTGGTAACGAGAAACAAATGAAAATAACTTATAAATACATAATATCTTAAACTTAAAGTTTAATAAAAATATAAATTTATGTGGAATTGGGTGTTTGATTTGTTTTAATTAATACTCTTACCATATGAATTTTTTAATCATATTAAAAATAACTTCCAAATTATTAAAAAGCTGTTTTCTTATTATTTGTATATTTATCTTTCATTAAGATTGAGTTATCATATATGTATGAGACAAGCTTCCGGAGTCATTAATCATTATAATATATTTATATTTATTTTGATTTTTTTAATTTAATTAAAAAGTCATTAAAAGTTTGAATTTTATTAAATTTATGTTTATACTCTATTATGATTATGATAATGTATACATTTTTTCATTCTAATAATCTTAAGTTTAGAATTAATTCCTCTAATTAAATCTAATTAAATATAGTTTGGTGATTTAATTGTATATAGTAACTAAGTTATTCTTTCACATAACATATATTTACTAATTAGTTAATAGTTATTAAATAAATAACTAACATATTAATATGTATTAATTAAATAGTTATGTGGCTAATATAAAAAATTAATAAGTTAATATGTATTCGTTAAATAGTGCATAAATCAATGTATTATTAATTTAATAATTAAGAGATTATTATTTATTTATTAAATAATTAATACATTATATATTATTAATAAAACAAATTACATTTCAATATTTTTTAATTAAATAAGTACTAAATTAATATTTATTAATTTTAACAATGGATTATTATATGTTAATATGAAATAAAAAATTTAATTGCCTAGTTTACCGACAGACTTATATATATTACTGATAGAATCTTATTTTTTTTTTAATTAACAGATATAAAAATGTACTGACGGAATTTCATCTAACATATAACATATATTACCGATAAATATACTAACAAATATTTTGTTTAATATATAACAAATATTTATATTAAATTTTTCTTCAATAACATTTTTGGGTGAAGTTTATTAATGCCAATTATTCATGAATAGTTCGTCCATAAGATATTCTATTGATAGAACTTTCTGTAGATGTTATAACATTTATCTGTTACTTAAAATTTGTTGGTAAATTTTTATTTATAATACAGTAATTTTAATGGGTATATATCTGTGTTGATAATTTCTAATGTTTTTATAGTTATATTGACGGTTGGTAAAATGGGTAAACCCGAGTGTTTTGGTCTGGTTTGTATTGGTCCGTAATATCATATTGAAATTCGAAATCCGTTTTATTTAAATATTTATTTGTAATTTTTGATTTTAAATTTAATTACTTAGTTGTAGTTATTGATATTATTTTTTAGACAATAAAATATAAAAAAAATTAATAAAAATGAATCAAACTTTAATATTTTAATAAAAGAATATTTATTATTTAACAAAATAAAGTAAATATCAACAATATTTAATGAATAAAATTATTTATAACAAATTAATGTAAATAAAGTTTTATATAAAATATTAACCCACTAATTTTAACTTTAAAAGTATGAGAATCCTCTTTAAAAATATAAAATATAAAAAAGATGAACGAGTTAACCCGCGAGACTAGCGAATTAGGCAAATTGGATAAGTGTGAATTGGGTGTATTAGACCAATACAAATTAACAATTCAAAAATTAACTCATCTCACCTTAATAATGACAAACTAGCGGACCGACCAATTGGATCGACTCGCTTTCCTGACTAAAATATATTTTTTTTCTAATATCGAAGAAAAACGACTCATGTTTTACAGTTTTATTTATATTTTATTTTAAAACAAGTGCTAAAAATAACTTAATACTTTAAGTATAAAAAAATTGAGGACATTAAGTGGAAAGAAATGTAGGGAAAAACAGTAAAACTGGATATAAATATTTTTTTTATAGTGCGAGAAAGGTGAGATTAATTGCATTGATTACTGCTACATAAACTAAGTTTTTCTTTGCTTTTTGATTATGGTCAAATCTTGGAACCTTGGTTGTTAGTTATTCCAGTCAAACAACAAACAACAAACATCAAATTAATCTGTTAAAGAATATTAAAATAACAAATAAAAAAGTAAAATGAAGATGAAACAAATTAAAGATATTATTATAGCTATAAGAATGGCTTTCTTAAAATTCCGAAATGTGTTACATAAGATTGATCCACACTTATTATTTTATGGAAAATTGTCTCACTCGGAACAAACAACTTGACAAGTACATTTGCGTTTATTACTACCAGCATTGTTACAACGACAATTCATAGGCATAGCACTTGCTCCTAATCTTGCAAGAAATTCATTAAAGCAACTCATTCCTGAAGTCCCCAATGGACATTGCCCATCAAACACCATGTCTTTAGGGCAAAATTTGATTTCCCCTGTTCATCACAACATCACAAACACATCAAAATCTTTAAATATCAACAACATTCTAAGAAAACAAAACTCACAAATCATGGTAATACTTATATACCGTAAGTTTGGCTGAAGAGAGCAAACAAAGCCAACACAATCAGAACACTTTTATGTAACTTCGTCATGATTTTCTTTGCTTTAATTTTTTTTTTTGAAGTGATTCAACTCTGTGGCATCCAAAGTGGCTTTGAAGTGATTGAAGAGTGCTGCATCTGAATGCCTTATATAGATGTATAATGAAGTGAAAGTCATGAGGTGTTTTTGGGGAGGCTTAACTTATTTATTACTTTCAAAGTCAAAGCAATATTATTGTTCCTTTTGTTGGGAATCCTTCCTTAATTTAGTGGGAGACTATGACCAATGAATATTGGTAACCGATCCATTGAATGTATTTTGTATTCAATGATGGTCATTCTAAAAGTCTTGAAATTGTAACTCTCTCTTAAATATGTGGTGAGCACTAATTATCCACTATCTCTTATCTCTTTATGAAGAAACTTTCCTCTCATTCTATATAGAAAAGGAACTTCTAAGGGAGAGAAAAAAAAGCAAGAGAGAAGAACGTTGAACAAATTTAACTATTAATTATGAAATGAAATTTTTTAAATACTATTTTATTCAAATAAAAATAATGTTGATTTGATTTATTCCCTATTCTCATAGCAATAGAGTAATTTTAATCTTTTGAAAATTTCAATTTGATTTATGTTCTCATTTTTCAGTAAAACATCTACTTTTTTCTTTCTAGTTTTTGTGTTTAAATTATTTTTCTTTATCTCAGGTAAAATGCATTTATTTTTTAAATGTAATGTGTTTCTAATAAAATTATTTAAAAAATAGTATAGTTATTGTGAAAGAACTTGAAAATGCAATAATTATGAAACGGATAAAGAAAATTGTAAACACATAAGATAGCATGTGAAATGTTACATGATTTAATGATTTACTTTATTACTTATTGTTTATTAATTATTATTAGTTCATAGTGTTGTTTATTAACTCATCATTTATGATTTATAGCTTGTTATTTATTGTTTATAATTTATTTTATCGCTTATTTATTATTTACCATTTAATTGCTTTCTCCTTTTGTTCCACAATCATTTTAGTTTTTTTTTTCTTTAATTAAAATTGATTGAAGTTGGTAACTTCAAGTATTGTATTTTTTCCTTCTTATCTTCAAATTGCTTTTTGTTCAAATAAAAAAATTTGTATTTATTAAAAAAAGGTAAAAATGTTTTTAAAAATTGATTAAAAAAGTAGCATGCTATTGTTGCTCTTAGTTTATATGGAAAACTTCAAATTGCAGTCATTATACTAGGAAAGTGTAACACCATCTATACAATTGCTATAGTTTAAGGTATAATATTATACT
Organism: Phaseolus vulgaris; assembly: GCF_051622355.1. Taxonomy (NCBI): domain Eukaryota; kingdom Viridiplantae; phylum Streptophyta; class Magnoliopsida; order Fabales; family Fabaceae; genus Phaseolus; species Phaseolus vulgaris. The sequence goes on from NC_143505.1 coordinate 2,182,674, forward strand.
TTTAAATTCATTTTAAAAATATTTATTTTTTAATTTATTTTTACCATTCCAACCAGTGAAAAAAATTATTTATTTATTTAAGTGGGCTGGACCAGAGTTCAAGCGGCCCAATCTATTCATCTTCTTCCTCTGCATTTATTGCAAAATTTATTATTATTATTATTGATTTTAATTAAAATCGTGTTATAACATAATTATAATTTTAATGTAATGTAATTTAATTTAAACTAAAGTTGTGACAAGTTAAAACAATTGAAATCGTACTAGCATGATAGAGATTCAGATTTAATTCAAATACAAAAACAAACAAACAACAATTTCTCTTATTCCTCTTATATTAAAGTCGTATTAAATTAGTACAATTTTACTTTTATAAATTTAATTTTTTTTAAGAATGAATTTATGTTCTCTGGATACAACTTGTAAATTTTCAAAAAATATGTCAATTTTGATAATTCTGTGTGAAAATTGCACTATTTTGAAAAAAATTCCGAAATTTTAAGTTTATTTAGAATTGTATACTTTATATCTATTAAACTATTTGTTAAACATGTATGAAATTATCTCAAGCACATAATTAACAGATCCATTGACAATATTACTATATATATCAAATTAAACTTCATAATAGTTTCCCCTTACTAAAAATTGAAATATAAATAATAATAAAACATTATTTAAAAATCATACTTACAAGTCTGCCACCAAATCAACCAAAATCATAAATTAAAGAAATAAATTAGTTAAAAAAATCAAAATTATTAACTGATATGATTGAACGTAAATTATTAACATATAAAATAAAAATATTAATAATAAATAAAATATAGAATAGAAATAAACTTACTCCAAAACTAAAGTAGAATCAAATAAAAATGTCTTATACCATTGTTACTTTCTAATTGGTAAGACTTGTTTGTAAAAATAGGAAAATTGATTTTAAAACTAAAGAAAAGATTAAGAATGATATGCTTATTGAAGATAATAATTTAGGTCATTAAATGAAACTGATTTTAGAAAAGAAAATTATAATAAAGAGAAAGAGGACAAATGAGCTTTTTTTTTGGAGCCATGAGTCTTCCAACTTTATTACATGTTAAATTTTTGAATTAAATTGTTGGACTAACATTAATATTTTTTAATTAAGAGATTAAAAATATCAAATTTTATATCATGTTTTTTTATATAAAAGTTTTATGTTTGACAAGTTTAGTTTCATGTTAGATTGACACTCAAGTAACAATAATTATTTGATAGGTTAAAATTGAAATAATAACTGTACTGATAGGGTAAAATCGAGAGGTTCATGCCGAGAACTACATAGTATAACAATTAAGATGATTAAGTTAAAACCGAGAGGTTTTGACCGAAAGCAATAAAGACAAAAGAATAAAACAAAAATATAAAAGTTGTAAAAGCCCAATTAGATAAAAACTTGCAAGAGGGGTGCACAAATAATAAAAAATGTGCAGAAAGAAAGCCCAAGAGTAAAGGGAAAGCCCATTAAAGAAACTCTATAAATAGGAGTTCAGAGATAGAAAGAGGTAAGAGTGATTTTATCTGATAAATATTAAACCTTTTCTGACTTTGGCATCGGAGCGACTTGCAGGTACCCCCCACCTGTCGTGAGGAGAAGCCGAGAGCACTAGCCTAGAAGAGAAGCCGAGAGCACCAGCCTAGAAGAGAAGCCGAGAGCACCAGCCTAGAAGAGAAGCCGAGAGCACCAGCCTAGAAGAGAAGCCGAGAGCACCAGCCTAGAAGAGAAGCCGAGAGCACCAGCCTTGAAGAGAAGCCGAGAACACCAGCCTAGAGGAGAAGCCGAGAGTGTCAGCCGAGAGCATTAATCGAGTGTACCAGCCAAGAGAAGAAGTCAAGAGTTCCCACCAAGGAAAGAAATTAAGTCTTGTTAACCTTTCTTGAGTATTCTTGGTCCTTGTTGTAAGAACATTTTGGCGCCCACCGTGGGGCCGAGGGTTAATTGAGAAGGGTTAAAGACAAGATGAGTCAAGGAGGAGAACAAGGTGGAGACCGGGAAGATAGTGCTAACATGCCAATGGCAATGTTGGTCCAATTACAAAAAGAATTCGAGACATTAAAGAAGAATAATGAAGAAGAATTGAGTATGTTGAGAGCCGAAAATACACGCTTGAGGAGAAAGTTACAAGAGGAAACGGTTTTGAATTCATCTTTCGAAACTGTTCAGCCTAGGATACAAGTGAATGAGAGGTTGTATCACAACGAAAGTTCCCAAACCAGAAGAAAGATGGCTTGAAAACTCTGGGGTTTGTGCAGGGACATCTTCTAGAAAACATCCGTTTTATGATGTTATAATCGATACTCCATTGCCTGACAATTGGAAGAACTTGACCATTGACAAATACGACGGGAGTACGGATCCTGATGAGCATATTGCAATATATACTACTCAAATCAGCTTGTATACATGGAATGATGCTGTTATGTGTAGAGTATTTCCTACAACTCTGAAAGGGGCAGCATTGAGTTGGTTTACGCGCCTCCCACCTTTGAGTATAGATTGCTTTGATACGTTGATAGAAAAGTTCGGCGCTCAATTTGCAACTAGTCGACCTCATCATTTAACGTCAATCGCCTTAGTGAACATAAGACAAGAAAAAGGAGAATCCTTAAGAGTGTTCATGGAACGTTTTGGAAAGGTTGCTTTGGGAATCCGAAATCTTAGCCCAGAAGTCACTATGCATCATATGATCACGACATTAAAACCCGGACCGTTTGTCGATAGTCTCTGCAAGAAACCTGCAATCAATTTGGATGAACTAAGACAGCGAGCGTCAAAATTTATGCAAATGGAAGAATTAAGGGAGTTTCGAAACCAAGTAAGGGTTGATGGCGGTGAAAAGAAGATGATAGAAAGAGAACACCCACCTGCTGCAAGAAGAGCCCGAGAAGAATTCAGAAGCCGAAAATTCCAACAATACACACCTTTGAATGCAAACAGAGCTAGAGTTTTACAAGAAGCTATGGCAACAGAAATAATACCACCACTACGAAAAGCACGAACACCAGAAAGAGCAGATCATACCAAGCATTGCGAGTATCATAAAAATCATGGCCATCATACAGAAGAATGCATCGGGTTGAAGGATAGAATAGAAGAATTAATTCAAGCTGGACAGTTGAAACGCTTCGTCCAAGGAGGAAATGTGAGAATAAGGTTAAGTCCTGAGAGAGGATCGAGAGGGGGAGAAATGGGCCAGAGAAGGGTTGAAAGATTTGAAAGAAGAGATGAAAAAAGAGTTGAAAAAAGAAGTGATAGAAGAGATGGAAGGCTAGAAAGAAGAAGTGATAGGGATCATCAAAATACTCAGTCAGTAAGGCGGAGTAGGGAACGAAGTCTGGGTAGGCCGGTCAGAGGATTTATAAACACAATTTCAGGAGGTTTTTCAGGAAAGGAATCCTCATCAGCAAGAAAACAACATTGGAGAAGCATCAGAACAATTAATCATATTTTCAAAAGAAGAACCTTGCCACCAATGCTTTTCACAGATGAAGATTTTCAAGAGATTGATCCCGATCACGATGACCCTATGGTGATAACGGTAGAAATAGCCGAATATGCTGTTATGAAAACCTTAGTTGATCAGGGGAGTTCAGTTGATATCTTGTTTTGGGATACTTTCAAAAGATTACATTTAAGAGAAGAAGATATAGTACCTTTCCGAGAGCAGATCATTGGCTTTTCGGGAGAGAGAGTTAACACTAAGGGGTACATTGATTTGATGACCACGTTTGGAAGAGGCAATAAAACTAAAAAAATCAAAATCAGATATTTGGTGGTGGATGCTACTACATCATATAATGTGTTATTAGGACGATCCTCTTTGAATAAACTGGGAGCAATAGTTTCAACACCGCATTTGGCTATGAAGTTTCCAACAGAAAAGGTGAGATAGCAACGGTTTATGTCAATCAAAAAGATGCTCGGGAATGTTATGCAGCAGGCTTAAAGATGAATTTAAGAGCAAACCATGATACTGAAAGAATGGTGGCAATGGCCGATTTGGACCCAAGAATAAATGACGAAAGGATAGAACCAAAAGAAGAGACCACAGCTGTGGTATTGGGTCAAGACGAGAAGCAATGCACTTATGTAAGTGGAAGTTTGCCCAAAGAGTTGTTAAGTAAATTCATCACAGTGTTACGTAACAACAAGGATTTGTTTGCTTGGAAACCATCTGATATACCTGGGATTGATCCGAAAGTAGTTTGTCATAAATTGTCTGTATGTCAAGACGCAAGACCGGTCTCTCAAAAAAGAAGAAAGTTAGGAGAAGAAAGACGAAAAGCGACAATAGAAGAAACCGAGAAGTTAATGCAAGCTGGTTTCATAAAAGAGGCTCAATACACAACATGGTTATCCAATGTAGTGCTTGTCAAAAAACCAAATGGAAAGTGGAGAATGTGCACAGACTATACAGACTTAAACAAAGCTTGCCTGAAAGATACATACCCACTACCCAACATAGACCGGTTAGTGGATGGGGCGTCTGGACAAGAGATGATGAGCTTTCTTGATGCCTATTCAGGGTATAATCAAATACAAATGTATGAGCCAGATGTTCCAAAAACGGCTTTCACCACAGACACTGCAAATTATTGTTATAAAGTCATGCCTTTTGGTTTGAAGAATGCTGGAGCAACATATCAAAGGTTGATGGACAAGGTGTTTAAGGATCAGATTGGAAAAAATATGGAGGTGTATGTTGATGATATGGTTGTGAAATCAGGGGAGATAGAGAAACACTTGGAAGACCTTGAGGAGGTGTTTGCACAGATAAGAAAAAACGAAATTCGGCTTAATCCAGAAAAATGCGTTTTTGGGGTAAGAGGTGGAAAATTTCTAGGTTTCATGTTGACAAACAGAGGCATTGAAGCAAACCCCGACAAGTGCGAAGCAATAATGAAGATGGGAAGCCCAAAGAATTTGAAGGAGGTACAAAGACTAGTGGGAAAACTCAACTCATTATCAAGATTTCTACCAATTCTTGCCGAAAAAACCAAACCAATAGTAAACTTGCTAAAAAAATCCGAAACCTTTGAGTGGGATGAGCGGTGTGAGCAAGCCTTTTCTCAAATCAAAACTATAGTGGCCGAACCACCAATCTTGGTTAAACCAGTGTCAACCCAACCCATCATAGTCTACCTAGCCACCTCAGCTGAAGCCATAGGAGCAGCCTCGATACAAGAAACCCCAAAGCAAAAACCAATATATTTTGTGAGTAGATCCTTACAGAGTGCCGAAACTAGATATCCCAAAATTGAAAAAGTAGCCTTAACCCTGGTATATGCTGCGAGACGTCTTCGGCCATATTTTCAGAATCATCAGATAATTGTGAGAACAGATTATCCAATATCCAAAATTTTGAGAAAACCCGAATTTGCAGGTAGGATGGTGACGTGGTCGATGGAGCTATCAGAATATGGAATCAAGTACGAGTCAAGAGGACCTATCAAAGCCCAATCCCTTGCGGATTTCATTATTCAAATGCCGACAGCAACACAGCAGGAGCAATGGACATTGTATGTAGATGGAGCATCAAGCAAAAGAGGCAGCGGAGCAGGAATAGTGCTTGAAGGACCAGATAACTTCCAGGTGGAGATGGCGCTAAGATTTGAGTTCAGAACATCCAACAACCAAGCCGAATATGAAGCTCTTGTTGCAGGGTTACTATTAGCCAGAGACATGGGAGTTGAAAATGTCATTTGCAAAAGTGACTCTCAACTTTCGGTGGGACAGGTGTAGGGACAGTATCAGGTAAAAGATCCATTACTGATGAAATATTGTCATAAAGTGTTAAATATTATGCAATGTTTTAATAAGGCCGAAATGAAATATATCCCAAGAGAACTAAACATGAAAGCAGACTCATTATCCAAGCTAGCAAGCCAACAACGACAGGGCCAACACAACTCCATCATACAGCAAACTCTTAGTCAGCCAACATTGAGTATGGAAGAATGCTTGAATATCACAACCTCAAAAGATGAATGGATGAAGACTTACATAGAAGTAATAAAGAGCCAAGAACAAGGAGTTGAACCGGATGCAAGAATGGCAAAGAAAGCAGCTAGTTTTGTGTTGATTGGTGATGAATTATACAAAAGAGGATATTCTGTGCCTTTGTTAAAATGTCTTTCAAATGAACAAGCTGAATATGTAATTAAAGAACTCCATGAAGGAATTTGTGGGCTACATTGCGAAGCTCGAACAATGGCAACAAAGATTTGTAGAGCCGGTTACTATTGGCCAACAATCCGAGAAGATTGTGAATTTTATGTCAGGGCATGCAAAAAATGTCAAGAATTCGGAAGTCTAAATCACATACCAGCACAAGAGTTGCACGAAATTGTTTCCCCATGGCCATTTGCAAAATGGGGAATGGATATACTTGGACCATTCCCACTTGGACGAGGACAAACCAAGTTTATGATAGTAGCTGTCGACTACTTTACAAAGTGGATAGAAGCGGAAGCGTTAACTAAGATAACAGCTCAACAGGTCCAATCGTTTGTATGGAAAAATATAATATGTCGATTCGGAATCCCACACACCATTATAACTGACAATGGCAGACAATTCATTGACAAAAAACTTATGGAATTTTATGCAGATTTGGGGATCAAAGCAACAAGCACGTCAGTTGAGCATCCACAAACAAATGGACAAGCTGAAGCCGCAAACAAAGTTATTCTCGGACAGTTAAAGAAGAGGTTAGGAAGTGCTAAAGGACTATGGGCCGAGAAGTTACCAGAAATATTATGGGCATACAGATGCACACCACAAACATCAACAGGAGAAACACCATTCAATCTCACATATGGAACAGATGCAATGTTACCAGTAGAAGTTACTGAACCAACACTACGAAGGCAAATGGAAGATTGGAATATTAATAATGAATGCTTAAGAACTGACCTTGATCTTATTGAAGAACTCAGAGAACGAGCAAAGATAAAGGAAGCAGCAGTAAAAAGAAGAGCAATGAAAAGGTTTAATGCGAAAGTGAAGTTCAGGGATTTTAAGGAAGGGGATTTGGTATGGAGAATGCGTACTGATGCTCGAAAAGATCCACGACATGGAAAGTTGGCAGCCAACTGGGAGGGACCATTCAGGATAATAGAAAACTTACACAACGGAGCTTATAGATTAGAAACTTTAGAAGAAAAAGTGATACCGAATACATGGAATGCGAGTCATTTAAAGTTCTATTTTAGTTGAAACAGAAGATGTAAGCCAGAAGCTTGTATACATACTAGTTATCTAATCAAGAAGAATTATCCAGTAACATCATCTTATTTGACTCATGCTTTTCTTTTTGGTCTTGGATGTTGTCACTACAAGTGAAATCCCTTCCGAAATAATACTACCTTTCGGTCTTGGACGCTTTTCACTTCAGGTGAAATCCCTCCCGAAAAAATTTACATCATTCTTTCCGGGCTTGGATGATTTCACTACAGGTGAAATCCCTCCCGAAAAAATTATTGACATAATTCTTTTCGGTCCTGGATGCTTTCACTCCAGGTGAAATCCCTCCCGAAAAGTAGTCTTCGATTCTTTCTTCAATTAGTTCACGAGACATCTCCAAGCAATAGATATAAAACCGAGAGAATCATAGCGTTTAATTCAAACATTGGCAACTAAAGACAAGAGTTAGATCTACCCATGCAGGTCTACGTTTTCGGTTACTCTAAAAATAGTACAAACCGAAAGGTAGCAACTATCCCAAGGTAATAAAAAACCGAAAAATAAACAATGATTAATGATAATACTCATGTCACGTTTCTAAATTAACATTTAAAAGTGTTTAACTAAAATAATTGAAGGTACAATCCTCACAGCGTTCGACCGAAAGGTTTATCATATAGCCGAGAAGACAAAACCGAGAAGTTCTAAACAATTAGCACAGCCGAAAGTAAGAGTTCACAAATAATACCAAGTGAATAACATAATAACTAGAGCAATAATATTCTTTAGTTTCTGATAAGATCCCAAGGAGACATTACAAAAAGGATTCAAAACTTACACATAAGTTCAACATTTCAAAACCAAAGCAGCCTCCTCATGTAAACTAAAACTATAAACAACATTAACATCTACATCTTCCTAATTTTCGATATTGATATCTTCGGCGTCATTGTCCGGAATTTCATTAACAGGAATTAGTTCACCATTATAAAAATCCTTTTTAACATCAAAATTCCCTTCATCAATAGGAATCTTATAGAAATATTTTGCTTGTTCAAGAGCCTTCTCGAAACCCAGCTTATGTTGTTCAAAAATAAAGCTTTCGGCTTCAAAAACATTAGTCCTCAGCTGATGTATCTCCTCATCCATAGCTTTGATGGTGTTCTTGTCGGAATCATTCGCAGAAGATAATGCCGATACCTTTTCGTTCAAGCCTTGATTTTCTTTACACAGTCGAACATTCTCTTCGACAGATTTCAAGTTTTCGTTCTCCAAATCAGAAATTTTCTTCCCAAGACCTTCTATTTCAATTTCTCGTTCCTTTTTCTGCTTTTTAATATCTTCTAACTGCACCGATAAAGAGCTCATTTTTTCTTTATACTCAGCAAAGTCATTCTTCAATTTGTCAAACTCAGATAACGCCACAGTTTCCATTCTTCTCCTTCAACATCTTTCCAATCAAAAGATTTCTGCTTGATAATTCAATAACAGAATCTGCCAAAGAAGCAGCATCCATAGTCTTCAGCATGTTATAAGACGATTCACCAAAAGATGTCTGAACAAACTTCGCATATTTCGTTGTAGCACTAAATATCATTTCCGAGAGAGGTTCGGAAGAAACATTTTCACTCTGACGATGCCGCCGAGAGGACGAATGCGACCTCTTGCTATTCCTATCACGCTTTTTCGATTTCTTTGAAGGACCGGCAGCCTCAACATTACTTACTGGTTCAACCACTTCCACATTCACAATGGGTTCCACAACTTCTTCCACCACAGGGTTCACCACATTTTCACGACGGGGAGTTACATCACCCACCTTGTTCAGCAATTTCGAAAAATACGAGCGAGCTTTCGGATTAGTGCTCGCCATCAAAGCTGAAAATCAATAAAACATTTAGCTAAGTTAAATGCTTTATCCTATAAAGAGCAAAAATGTGGAACAACCACGTACCAAACAGGTCTTCTCGAGGATTTGGTGAAGTATACAGTTGTAGCAAGGCGCGAGTGGGAACCTGGTACGAGAGCCGACTAAAAACTTCGATAACATGACGATCGGCCACACCCATTGAATGAAATGAAATAGAGTTAAACTTCACAGGATCTTTTGTCCAGTACAGAGGAAACCTTGGAGAATCTCCATCAAAAAAAATACTCTCTTCCTACAGGCTCTATTAGAATCTTAAAAAAACTCCCCTTAAAATCTTTGTATGACGATGTAAAAGGTTTAAGGAAACAAACATTGGATTTACTAATAAGGGATAACCACCCTGGCCGCTTCCCAGGCCGAGAACTATAATAATACAAGAAGGAAGCAGGACTAGGAGAAAGCGATAACAATTTACACAAAATGCTAAATGCTTGCATCGCAGCCCAACCATTCGGATGAAGCTGAGTAGGTGCGACATTAAGGAATTTAAGGACACCTATTTGAAAGTTGTTCAAAGGCAACCGAATATGAAGATCTCTAAAAAAGCAAGCATAAAAATAAAAAAAACTCATAACTATCACCCTCTCGACCATGACAAACATTGTCGGCATCTCCAACACGCCGAAAAGAAATAATATCATTTTCAATGTCAGAATAATAAATTTGAGAATGGGAAAGGAAACTACGAAGTTCGATAGCAGAACGATATTTGGACAAATACTCTCGGACTTTAGGATTAACCCATTGGTAACCTGGACGAAGATTTCTCTGAGGCAATACAATGCCGAATTCTTGAGGAGCATCAACAGCCGGTGCTCCATTTGAATCATTCATACAAGAAGGGGTAGCAGATGAAGACTTCGAGTCTTGGCGATCCTCTTCTCGCACCACTCGCCCAGTTGATTCACCACCCGCGCTTGAAAAATCATCAGAAGCAGAAAAACTTGAAAGAGACATTACCTTTGCACGAATTGGTTACAGATTGAAAGAAAGCTGCTTTTCTCAATACACAACGAAACACATTCGTAAAAATTTAGAAGAAGACCCTATTTATAACCCAAAGTTACACCCTAGAATTTGAAATGTTGCAAGCAATCTGAAACCGTTCAAAAAGGTATAATCTAACGGTTGCAACAAGAAGTTCACGTCAAATCAACTTAACTCAGCAAGTTAAGGCACAAAAACCGAGGCATTCAATATCAAATCAAATCAAATGTCAAATATACTATAATTTATTAAGACATGAATATTTTACAAGACCTTGAAATATTTCTGTCTTGGGGGGCTAGTGTACTGATAGGGTAAAACCGAGAGGTTCATGCCGAGAACTACATAGTATAACAATTAAGATGATTAAGTTAAAACCGAGAGGTTTTGACCGAAAGCAATAAAGACAAGAATAAAACAAAAATATAAAAGTTGTAAAAGCCCAATTAGATAAAAACTTGCAAGAGGGGTGCACAAATAATAAAAAAGGTGCAGAAAGAAAGCCCAAGAGTAAAGGGAAAGCCCATTAAAGAAACTCTATAAATAGGAGTTCAGAGATAGAAAGAGGTAAGAGTGATTTTATCTGATAAATATTAAACCTTTTCTGACTTTGGCATCAGAGCGACTTGCAGGTACCCCCCACCTGTCGTGAGGAGAAGCCGAGAGCACTAGCCTAGAAGAGAAGCCGAGAGCACTAGCCTAGAAGAGAAGCCGAGAGCACTAGCCTAGAAGAGAAGCCGAGAGCACCAGCCTAGAAGAGAAGCCGAGAGCACCAGCCTTGAAGAGAAGCCGAGAACACCAGCCTAGAGGAGAAGCCGAGAGTGTCAGCCGAGAGCATTAATCGAGTGTACTAGCCAAGAGATGAAGTCAAGAGTTCCCACCAAGGAAAGAAATTAAGTCTTGTTAACCTTTCTTGAGTATTCTTGGTCCTTGTTGTAAGAACAATAACAATCATCTCTATCATATAGAAAGGAGAAATATCTTATTGCATATATTGATTAAAAAATAAATATTGTTATAAAAATTAAAAAATTAGTTTTAAATTGTTTTTATAATTTTTTGAGATTGAATATTTCTTATTAAGTTTTTTCCATCTTCTCTTCAATTATTGTACTCTTAATAGACATGTATCTTTGACGCTCAAGTTAGATGAGATGTACTCAATTATTCAGTTTAAAGTTTAAATAATCATTATTAAATTCCCTCTTTATTTATATTTTTCTATTGGATCTTATGCTTTTGCAAAGATTAGTATAAGTTCAATAATTTTTAATTAGATTAAAAAGCATAAAGATTAGTATAAATTCAATAATTTTTAATTAGACTTTATTTTCTTAATCGATATTGACTTTTAGAGACCGTGATGTCATTCAGAATAGTCGATATATTGACTTATCAAATTCTAATAGGACATAAATAAATATAAATTAATAAAATTTAAATTATACAATACTTCAAAAATAATTTATCATATAAAATAAAAAAAATACGCGATTGTATAAAAACTAAAAAAAAACACACCAAAAATAACCAAACCACCAAATTATTTTGGACAAATGTTGGATGAGAACTCTAAAAAAACTCTAAAATATTGGATACTGTATGGTTAAAAACCCAAAAAAATGAAAAAAAGTTGGGATAAGGATGACATAAAATCATCTTTGTTTATAGTAATCATAGAAATATATGTTCACATCAAAACAAGACACTAAAAACAACATGTACCGATCAATTGATAAGGTTTGTGAAAAGTTACCTATTTTATATGAACGAATAATTTCAAATTATAGAAACATAAAATATTTAAAAATGAAAATAGGACAATTGTAACATAAAAAAACGCAAACATAAAGTTAATTAAAATAAAACATAAACATAGAACAAAATCACAATTAATATAATTTAAATAAATTTAATTAAGATAAAATGTAAATTATCCAAATTAAATATATCAAGAAATGAATCATCAAAATTGAAAAGACTTTATTTTTCTGTCACCCTCACAATCTCTTTGGGCCCACCAAACAGCAGCACTATTCTCCCTCCGATCACAATTGTCCAGCATTATCAGCCGTCCGATGAACCACCAGATGCTTCTATAAAAATTGAATTATTATAATAAAAATTGCTGAATGCTTTAGAACAATTAATTACAGTTATTCTTATATATAAATTACCTTTAGAACAATTGCATACAAATATATTATTGAATTGGTAAACCTTGCAATTTAGTCCCTAAATTTAAAAAGAGTACTTTAAGCAATGAACAGTGAGGGATTAATGATGAATATAGAGGTGGTGAGGTGGCGGAAAGTTAGGGGTTGATACTGTGGATGCGTTCGCACCTGATCATAGAAGGGAGTGGGATAAGTAGCACACAGTAATAATGATTATTGAATTTTGTGTTCCCTTTGTCAATTAGTGGCAAAGTAAATCAAATCCAACCCAAACCAAAGTTCCTTCTTCCATCTTCTTCTCACAATCTCAATTCTTCCACCTCTATCACCTTTTTCCCTCATCAATTGGACTGCGTGCTTCCAAAATCCCAGGTAATTCTCTCTCTCTTCACCCCCTCCATGGCTTCCTGCTTAAAAATCCAATCTTTTAGCGCTATTTATTTATATGATCATATGGGGTTTTGGGATGTTTACCATTTTGGATCTTGATCTAGGGTGTCGGAAATTTTAGCTCTGGAGTATCGGGGACTGGAAAAATTAGGTGTCTGTTCTTTGGTTGGTGTGAGGGTGTGGAATATATGTTTTGAATCTGAAATTCTGCTTGATTTGGGGGTTTGGAGGAATTAGATAGACGGAGGACATGGATTGCGCAGGGCATTCTTCCAAATCAGGGTCTGGAGCTTGTGTTGCTCTATCAGTAGAAAATGGAGGTTTTGGAGGAGATGGGAGGTGCTGCAAGCAAGCTTCCCCTCCAAGGAGTGGTGGGTTCAGGAATACTAGTCCTATGGGGCGGGGAGGGTCGAGGAACACGAGCCCTTTGCGGCAGAAGGTTGTTAAGACCAAACCAAGGGGCTTGGATGAGGAAACTCTTGCCACATTTGGTAAGGTAGTGCATGCTGATGTACAAATGGAGGATAATATATGGGCAATGTTGCCCGAGGATTTGTTGCATGAGATCTTAGCTAGGGTGCCCCCGTTTCTAATTTTCCGGCTCCGATTGGTTTGTAACCGGTGGAATGCTCTGCTTCAAGACAGTAGTTTTCTCAAATTCCATTCCAGTGTGCCATCACATGGGCCGTGTCTCCTTACATTTTGGAAGAACACGCCGATCCCGCAGTGTTCGGTTTTCAGCTTGCCATTGAAAACTTGGTACAGAATACCATTCACTTTCTTGCCACCATGGGCATTCTGGTTGGTTGGCTCTTCTGGTGGTCTTGTTTGCTTTTCTGGGCATGATGGGCTAATGTTCAAGACCCTGGTGTGTAACCCCCTAACTCAAACTTGGAGGGCACTGCCTAGTATGCATTACAATCAACAAAGGCAACTGATATTGATTGTTGATCGGGTGGATCGGTCATTTAAAGTGATAGCCACAAGTGATATTTACGGTGACAAGTCATTGCCAACTGAAGTTTATGACTCAAAGATCGACAGTTGGACAGTTCATCAGATTATGCCAGCAGTTAATCTCTGCTCTTCAAAAATGGCGTATTGTGACTCCAGATTGTACTTAGAAACCCTTTCACCGCTTGGTCTGATGATGTATAGATTAGACACAGGTCAATGGGAACATATTCCGGCTAAGTTCCCTCGATCTTTGTTGGATGGTTATTTGGTTGCTGGTACCCAAAAGCGTCTCTTTCTTGTTGGAAGGATTGGCCTTTATAGTACCATACAGAGTATGAGAATTTGGGAATTGGATCATACCAAATTTACGTGGGTGGAGATCAGTAGGATGCCCCCGAAGTATTTTCGGGCTTTATTCAGATTATCGGCGGAGCGATTTGAATGCTTTGGGCAGGATAATTTAATCTGCTTCACGTCTTGGAACCAAGGGAAAGGCCTTCTATATGATATGGATAAAAAGATCTGGTCATGGATTGGTGCGTGTGCTCTTCAGTCATACAACAATCAAGTTTGTTTCTATGACCCGAGGTTTGATGCTTCTATCTACTAAGCTTGAGTCTTATGACATGATGTCAGTCGTACATCAACATTTGCAATGATTTTCTTGACGTATGTTCTTTGCAATGACAATCTCTCTGACCATTCATAATGTTATTCTTCACAATGGGCTGATTTTCTTCATCAGTAAAATGTCTTTCTAGCTGTAATGAACAGCATGCCTGACTCTGAATAATGGTTCAGCTCCATAGACAGATTTTTTGAATGGAATTCAAGATGAAACATAATGCTGGAGGCAGTGGGACAGCGTGACTGGGATGTGGAGTTGATGTACACTGCTGAAGGAAAGATTATTAACTTCTACATTCGGGTTTGAAAAGGGGTATGCAGCTGTTGATGTGCGGGAAAGATTCTTTTGAAGACATTTTCTTACCTTACCAATTGGAGATGCTTTAGGGCATTGAAACTTTGCATCCTAAATTTTAACTGCTTTTCTGCTCGACGGCTCACTGTTGTAATGTAACTGTTTTGAAGCTTGTCTTGAAACATTGACCATATGTAACTTTCTCGTGTAAATGGATTCTCCCAACCTTTGTTTTTTACTCATAAAGAGAGTGGTTAACTTTAAAATATTGTTTTGATCTTGATCAGATTATAAAAAATGATATTGTTATTTATCTATAATATTGTTCTAGTTTTTAATTCCCAGGTAAAAACTTTTAATGTTGAGATGCGATATTCAGATGGATGCTAGAGTTACTATTTCTTGCAGTCATTCCTATCTTTCCTGCGTGCAGGGCATCTAGTTGTATTCTATGTTAATTTACCCGAGACCAAACTATTGGAATTATTCACTCCATTGTTGCCAAAATTATAGACTGATAGGAAAAAGTTATTGTGATTTAATGATAAGGGTTGAAAGATGAAGATATAAAATATAGCTTATCTGATGATTTTTCTTTTCGGCTGAATTCCTTAATTATAATTTCTAGATTCTACCATTAGTAACTCCTGTGCAAACAGATTTGTGTTTGTATACCCATTTTGATTCTTTTATAAAGTCATGCTAATGCCAAGTGTTTGTGGTTGTTTTCCCAGATTTTGATGCATCCCTTGTAACAATTAATGGGAAGGATTTAGATCCAAGCGAGTGCATCACAATGAATAACAATTTTTGGCGTCCAAGCAGCACCCTTTAACTTAGTATTCCAGAATGAAAACAATGGTTCAACAAATTTAAAGAGTGTAGAAAAAAATCCCAACTTTTTGTGCAAATGGATAAACTAGATATTTTCTCGAGTACAATCCAGTTATGTGACAGATGCTTGCTAATATCTGTTCATGGCAATGTATCATAATTTCGTTGGTTTGGTACCTTGAATGACTAAGTGACGTGATTGCAAGCTTGATCTTTGTTTCTTTCATTTGTAGTTATTAAAGAAAAAGTTACCTTAAGTGAATCTTACCTTACTAAGTCTTATCATTTTTTTTTATATGTCTTCATCTAATCAAGTTAATATTCTTTTTTTTCACCACCGACACTAACTCTTTAGATGTATAGTCGTCGTCAAACGTTTCATCGTCTATTAGATGACTATTTTCTAGAGTCAACACCTCATTTCCTTTGACTCTGATACTATATTAAAGAAAAGAAATAATAGGATAAATTTCTTGTATATATTGAACACACCTAAGTTCATCACATAAATATGAAATATCTAACAATATCTAATAATACTCATCAATATCAACTAATATCAGAGGTAAGAAATTAGACAATATTTAAGTGTATGTAAGATTTTTTTAATGCCGCAGTGCGTAAACATACCTATCAAGGATGTTAACTATTATTTTCCTTTTCCTTCCTTATACTTCATCCAATACCTTCATCATTACATTTATAACCTCATTATCATGGGGATTTTTTTTATTCCCATGTTTCATAATCATGAATAATATTCCTTAACCATAGTTTATTCCCTTACATAAAAAAAAGTATCTATTACAGTGGATTTTCTTTTGTATTATCATTTAATTATGAATTAAAATCATCATTCCTGAGTATATAAATAACTCTTTCTTCATTCCTGAGTATATATGTTATAGCAAGAAGGTTTTGTTAATTTATTTCATTATATATCAAACCATAACTCAAATTTTAATTATTGATAAAGAAGCATAAGTATCAAACTACATGTTAATGCAAAATATGTTAGGAGTAGCTTGTCATTAGACGATAATATTAAAATCTATATTTTCATATATTATAAAAGTTTTTATATTAATCATTATTATATAACTTCACATCTTAGTTAAGTTAAGTTAAAATTAACGTGAATTTATTTAAATTTATCGTGTAATAATTTGATATGTGTATGAGGATTATAAACATCATCATTTCCAATAATTGTAGAATTAGGAATAGGAAGTGGATTTTGAGGAAATTTCATGAAGAAATGTTGGATGAATTTCAGATATGCATGCTATTAGACTGAAAACAAATGCCATTAGACTGAAAACAAGTGCTGACAAAGATGGTTATTTTTTTCTTAAGCATTGTGTCCAGGGTTATAGATTCAACAAGAATATATTTTTATATTTTCATTGAAGCATAAGAGATATAATGTACCATCAAATTAGTTAGTGATTTTTTTATCGGTAATAAAAAAATTTAATAGATGGAAATATTATGAAGACTTCAATTCATATATAAAATTTTTAATCAATTGAGCTATAACTACTAAACAATACCAAAAACATTTCTAAACACACCAGACATGACACAAAATAACAGGAAGACCTTTGTATACATAAAAAAAACATAGATACGAAAGTCATACAATCAAGATTTTTGCTGAAAAATCAATAATGTTTTTATACCAGCAAAACTACATGCAAAATATTATAACTAGAAAAAAAAAACCTCAAAATACTGAATTTACTTGGGTTGTTAGTTAGTGATAAATAACAAATTTATTGATAAATGACAAGAAGAAAATCTCAAAACCCTAAAATTAGTTAGTGATAAATGACAAATTTATAAGGTCTAGTCTTTGGGGAATCTTTTCTTGGGTTGTTAAATAATCCTCTTGTAGTGCTTCTAAATGCGATTTTGGTGGCATAGCATGTGGCTATGTTCATTAAAGGTGAACATTTTTTCATTTCTTTGAAAATTGAACTCATTTTAAAGCCCCCAAATCCTCAAAACCTTCCCACACATACATGTATGTAACAAAAAACCATGCTTATTCATATGGAGAAACAAATTCAAAATTAATTAATTTCAATACAAGTTTTGGTTAATTGGCTATTTTATTTCTCAAGCAAAATGTTACTTCTTTTTGTTATTCATAAACTAGTTAGAAAAGTCGATCATGATACATGTTTAAAATAACTTTACACTACACACATAAATAACTTTTATAATTTTAAATATTTTAATTAAATAGGAATTATAGGCTTATAAAATATCATATTGATACTATTTAAGTCTTCTTAATCCTTAAAAAATATTTTTAAAAATTAGTTACCTAATAAATTTAAGATAAATATTATTTTCAAATTTAAAACTATAGTATGCAGATGCAAACCATTGAAATTATTTTGTTAAAAGAAATCACACACCGCAGTTTTTTTAAAAAGTGCTTACGATAATCTTCTATTTGTTAGACGCAAACGATTTTATACACTATTTATCACTAAAAACACAACTATATAAATGAAATTATTCACATTTCAATAAATAAATGTACCTTTTTTAAAATTCTTCTAGAATATATATAAACATATTTATTTTTGTTTTTGACCAGGATTTTCACAAGCATTATTATTGAGTTCATTTTTTAAAAATACTGCTTCAAGTTTCAACTAAGAGACTCCACATTTGCGATGTCGTAAGCGACCTATATATGTATATTTTTTTCAAAAAAATATTTTTTATTTCTACAAAACTAACATGGATAATACATGTTCGGATTATAGATAACGAGTAGGTGTGTTATGAAATTATTTTTTAAGGTTGAATTAAACTTAAAAATTTACATCTTAATATAATCGTATAAAATTTAACTTTATACTTTAATTTTATAAAATTAAAATAAATTTAATTTGTTTAAAAATTTATTTCTATAAATCAATTTTATAAAATTGAATTATTCTTAAAACTTACTAATAATATAATAATATATATCCACTAATCATATTATCTTCGACTATCATTATATTGTAACTAGAGGATTTACCAGTCAATATTATCAAGATATATACCTAGACACGTACAATATTATGATTCGAAAACGTGATTTTTTAGTTTTTTTTGTGGAAATGTGATATAAAATTGTGATGTTTCAAAAATGGAGTGTCCCCAAACACCAGGTGAATAAGACAATGAATCCAAGTGAAGATACATAAATTATAATAAGCAACATATGCTACTTGTCGGTGAATCTCTTTTATATATAAACATCAATTTACACTATGACAAGCTCATTAGAGTTTTCATATAATTAAGAAGGCAAAAAAAAAAAAAAAACAGTGATAAGAACTACCAAAAAATTAATAACGTATATATTTCAATTTAAAACACTTTTCTTCATCACAAATATTTATAAAATAATTTATAAGTTTTGATATCATACTGGACTAACTTAAAAAATCAATTAACATTATCTCTATATCCTATGTTCTATATCTAAATATATTAAAAATAAACTTTAAATCTAACTAAATCCTATAAAATAAGTTTATAAGTTTTTTTTTTAATTAGAAAAAAAATATATTGATCAAAAGTGATCCAATCCTTATATATCACTAACATCTACCACTTAATGTTTCAATCTGCAAAATAAATAATTAACCAACCTAAAAATAACAAATATTTTTAATTGAGTATATACAAACCAGGGGATCAAAACATCAATCTGAGAAAGAGAAACCAACTAAAGAGACTTTTGAAGTTATCCAAGACAAACCTTCACTTGAGCCAAAGAGAAAATTTTAGAATGATCCATCACTTTACATTTAAAGATGTGTTTATTTTCGTGACTTTTGTTGGAATCTCACATCGATTAGAGATGAGGACAATTCATTGTATATAAATGGGTGCAAACCTCAAACTCATGAGCCGATTTTATATGGTTGAGTTAGGGTTAAAGTCCACTTCTTGATGACTTCAAATCTCACTTACCAATGCAATTCATACATAGTTTATTAAGATATAATTTTTACTGAAACATATTCTTACTTCAATTATAAAATGTTTTTATTTCTAGTTGAGATGAAAATATGACATGACAAGATTAAATAAAAGATTTTATTTTGTTAGAATATTAGTATTTTGTTGATTTAAGTTTGAAGAAGATTGTAGAAAAAGTATGATATTGATATGAAAAGAAAGCGAGTTTGGTGGTGAAGGCACGGCGTTCTGAAAAAGAGAGCACTAGCATGAAGTTGGAGGTCACGCCCTCGTGCTCTTAAACTTTGCTGTACAACACAAAACCTTAATACTTTAATTAATCTATTCATTGCTTCTTCAAATGGTTTCGCAATTCCATGCACATGCAAAACCAATCCTAGGCTCTTCATTTTATGCTATCATCAACAAACAAATTTCAATGAAACCATTTTGTCTTCTTCTTGACACGACCATTATTTTTGTTTTAAAACACCACCATTCTGGTCTATATCTTGTTCAACGTGGTATAAGAGAAGTGGGTGTTTCCTCATTAAATAATTCAAGTGTGGAGACAGAACCTACTCCTTTTCTAACCAACCAAGGTCAAACATAGCCTTTACCCATATTTGACTGCAAAAAAACTTACCATTTGCTTCCTCTCTCCAATCTTACAAGGATATCTCTGATTACACGTATCATTGTGTAGTACAACTTAACGTGAAAAAGCAAACATAATTAATAGGCCATTCCATTTTTTTTAATAACAAACCACTCTACTTAAGAATCCCTTTGAGTCACTCAAGGTTCTTATAGAAGATCGTTAACTTATGGAATAAGTTTGCATAAACATCAAATAAAAAAGCAATTTTGATGATATATATATGCAAGTTTTTCTTTTAAATTTGAGTATATATGGATTGTTTATACCTATTGTACCGATAGGCACCGGACGAACGCACGTAGCCGACCGACCGAACGCATAATAAATGTAAGTGCACCTGTAACAAGCTAAAGCAATTAAGATACACCTCTGAAAAATAAGGAATACGCGTTAAAAGAAGATATGTTCCCCGAGTATTCCGGAGCACGATTGACAAGACCTATCCATAACCACTCCGAGCCCAAGGGATAGAAAGCCCATTAGGCAATCCTATAAATACTATGTTCAAGCCAGAGAAAGGTACATTTTCATTCACTTACTAAACCACTCTTAGAATCTCATACTTACTTGAGCGTCAGAGTGCCTTCGCAGGTACCCTCCCCGCCTGAAGGAAACACCAAGAAGGAGCGATCGACCGAAAGAGAAGAAGACCGACACGTCAGCAACTATACTACATCAACCGACCGTGCCTGGCCCCATCTCTCCACTCAGGTACACCTATATTTTTTTAACTTGATAGAAGTTAGTGTATTATGTTATGTTAAGAAGTGAAGTCCGTTAAGATAATATTATTAAGATTAATCATTGCATTTAAGATATTGTCTGTTGTGAAACTTAAAACTTTATCACGATTTTATCTTTAAAAGACGTATTGATAGATTAGAAATGAATGTGTATATAAACTAAATTGTTCTTCACTTCGACATCTTAGTAATATGAGAGTATTAAACTTAACAGAACATATTACATCAGTAATATGCTTAGCAAGTTTTATAAATTTTAGGCAATATGTGTAAAACGAAAATACTTAAAAATTAAATTAGTGTTAATGTTTTTTACATCACTTATCTATTTTATTTAACATTTCTCCCTTTATAACTTTTATGTACATTTTTTTTATATAAATAACATCACTCGATCTTCGCAAAAAAAAAATATTGCTCTATGCGAATAAAGACTTGACTGATTTTTAATACCTACCATATATAGCATTCTAGCTTGAGATTATGAGGAACACCCTATTATTTAATAATAATAACTTATTAGTACTTTATAAAAACAAACTTAGTGTAATTAATTGCACTTCTATTAATCTATTAGCATGATTTTCAGTTTTCCTAAGTTTTTGACACACCGAGGAATAATATAATGATGAAAAGAACAGGAGTCGGAACCCTAGCTTTGACTTGGTCTGAGCTTTGAACACTGTATAAATCCCATACTGCACTAGTTAAGTTTTCTCTCTTTCAGCAGTTGTTCAAAGAAAAAAAAAACACAAACTCATGAAAACAAGAAACAGTGAGATGAAGATCACGGTGCTCTCAACAGTTTTACTAGGATGTTTCTTGGTCATCACTGTCCAAGGGGATTCTTCAGCAAGAGTTGTTCCAGCAGGTAAAATAATATTAATTCCGCGTTTATTAATTAATTAGTTCCCAAAAGTTAAAGATCAAGCTAAAGATTCTGGTTATCACAACTTTAACTGCAGGTAAGGTAGGATACAAACACAAGCTTGAAGTGTCTGCTCAAGAGGTATATATCAATTTTTGTTATGAACTATATTATCTAATTAATTAATTTTATCATAATCATATACAAATGATCATGTGTTATGGAATGAATGAATGATGTAGGAATCATTTGTGAGAGGTGGAGCTGGTCATGTGAGGAAGATAGGACTTGGAGGGAAGAAATTCAGCAGAAAGGAAGTGAAATATGTTGATTTTGAGAATGGAAAAAGAGCAGATGGAGAGACTTCAAAGATTTCAGGTGCAACCTATTCTGATGGAATATGTGAGTTTGATCATGATGAAAGGGAGGGAGATGATAAAATAGTAAAATGTAAAGGGAGGAAAAGTACTATTAAACCAAGAAAGCTGAAAATGGATGGTTTTGTAGCTTTCACTGTTGATTATCAGGGACCCAGGCACCACCTTCCAAAACATAACTGAGTATTGAAATCCCTTTATCACTTGTGAGTGTAGATAGCATCACTCATCTTAGACTGAAAAACTTGTTTTGTTTTATCATGTTAGTGAAAACTTGCTTTCTTCAATTATGTACATATTATGATTTGTGTGAATGAATCTGCAGCAATTTCTTACTCTTTGAAAAGCCCAACACATCCTTGTCTTTTTCTTTGATGAAAGTTTATGCTAACACCTTATCAACTAATTAAACCAATCTTCTTCTTCTGCTAACTCATCATAGTGTGTTATTTAATATTTACCAAAGAAATTGTACTCATGGCTCCTCATATGTTTGCTTCCATTCTACAGGTAACGATAATGCTGGTTTGAAGCCTTCTGGATCACGAGACCAAAAGAATGATGCTCAGGTTCTACTCACTGATACTTCTACATTGCCTAAAATTTCAGTTTCAATAAGATACAGTGTTGTAGTGTAGTTTATAAAGAGACTATATATCTCTTTCCAATATGCATGATAAACATATCAGCCAAGCTAACTTCCATAATGAATCGATCTTTAGATACATATTTTATACAGATTAAGTTGACAATACTTAATATTCATGCAGAAGTTTGTGATAATGGGGCGAAAACAATATTTGAAATCCACCAAATATGTTATCCCAGGGAGTGATTCCACCAGCACTAACCCGAAGTCATGTTCACAAGATTGCAATTCTGAACAACAAGTTTTTGAAGAAGCAAGAAAAAGTAGTGGTGAAAAAGATGAGACACAGAGATTTGCTGAGGCTGCAAAAGAGATTGCAAGCCTGATATATAAGGATTATAAGGGAAAACCAAGTCACAGGCCACCCATCAATAACCAAGAGCCTAGAAACTGAGATTAAGAGTAATGACATGGATATCTAGCTATCTATCTTGGTTCACTGTTTTGCACCAAGTTGCTGTGTTAATTAGAAACTATATGTGTATGATATAGGTTTTTGCTTTATATTGTAGTTTTTGATGAGGCAAAAAAGGATGCAAACATAGGACTTATAACAAACATATAGTTGTTCGTTGATTTCTATTCATACTAAAAATAGAATAGATATTTTGGAATGCATGCAGTTTGAGAATGTTTAAGTGGATAGTGGGAATGTGTTTACGAGTGTGAATTATTTGTTTGAAGTCAAGAATAGATCGTAATGGCATAAGTAAAGCTTTTATAATTTATCAGCAAGAAAAAATAAAATAAATATGAGTCATTTAGGAATAATTTAACTTTTATACATCATTAGCATCTGTCACTCAACTCTCTATTAACAAAGACAGATCATTCTCACAACGAGCAAAACAACTAACTAACCAACTTAAGAAAAACAAATATTTCTAATTGAGTACGTACAAACTAGGAAATCGAGACACCAACATGAGAAAGAAAAACAAATTGAAAAGACTTTTGAAGTTACTCAAGACCAAACATTCAGTTAAGTGAAGGAGAAAATTTTAAAATATCAATCATTTCACCTTTATAGATCCGTCTATAAAATGATGATATTCAATTTTATGTATTATCTTTTAAAAAGTAGTAAGACAAAAATAATATTTTTAATAAACACCTATTAAACATTTCAGGATTAATTTTTTATACGATATTAAATTTTAATTATGAAAGTTTTACACATTCCACTTGTTAGGTATTTCTATGTATTTATATAATATATTTTTATGTATCTCTTTATTTGATATAAGATGTCTAATAATATATATATTTTTTCTTTTAAATTCTTATAATTTATTAGAATTTTGAAGCGAAATCTAGCTTATGCGTGGGAATAAAAAACGAAGACACTCAAGAGAAATATATTGTATTCTTAAGGATGATCATGACGCATAATAAAATTAATATTTATTTTTATATAAATAGTATATAGTTCACAAATAATAAGGATAGAAGGAGTGAATTTCAAACTCATTTATCAAAAGAACTTTTTTTTCTTACTTTTTTCTTACCACAACAAAAAGTTCGTCAACAACTAATTATTATTGACAGGAAAAAAATTCATTAGAAACAGTTTTTCGTGATAATTATTACTGTTACTGATAGATTTGTTCGTAAATAACTTTATTAACAGATTATTTTGTGGACAATATTTTGTTGGTAATTTATTTTTAAAAAATAACTTATTTTACATTAAGTCTTTTATAAGGTATCTTAAAAATAAAAAGACATATATTACTGTTTTTTTTCTCATCCTAGTTAAACTCCGAGGCACATTCTTCTCTTATATGAATGAGCAATGATAATTTGACGTCTCTTGCTCCAAATTATACTACTTCAAATGACAAAAATATCATTTTACATTTCACAACTTCTATCATTTGAAAGGTGTAATTTGGAACAATGCAAAAAGTGGATGTCAAAATAATATTTTTCTATATAAATACCAGGCTTGAGAATATATGAAGTTACAAAGAAGGAGTGTGTCCAAATAAAGACATACATATTCGCTTTACAAGTTGATTTGTCTTACACAACATTAAACTTATGTTATTATTCATCAAAACATTATTTATTATTTACAAGGGAGTTAATTTGTGTATTTTACGTGACATTATAAAAAAAATTATTAAATAAAAATTAATTTAAAAAGATAAAAAATAATTAGTTATTATATTGACTAGATTAAATATTATTACAGATATTATTATTGGTATCTGTACCGGTATGGCCGATCAACATCATGACGTGTCTCGATCTCTCTGTCCAAGATGACCGAGACATACGCTGACGTGTCTCTGTCTACCTGGCCGACCGACCGACACATGATGCACGGTCAGACCGACCAACACGTATAACCATTAACGCTCAAACCAAGGTTAGTGAAGCTAAACCATCATTAAGAATTAGGTAATACAACCCTAAGTGAGATCCATTCCACTAATTAGACCCAATGAGGTAAGCTCATTAAAATAATATAAATAACACACATTCCAACGAGAAAGGTACATCATTTATTATTGTGCACCTACCCGAATATCGATCACTCGCTTTACTGACTTGAGCAGCGTCGGAGTGCCTTCCGCAGGTACCCCAATTTGGTGTTCACCCGAGACCGAGAGCCGAAGGAGAAGCACGAAGACGAGAAGGACCCCAGTCAAACACCCAACAACCTGCCCGATCGAAAGACGAAGACTTCAATAGTTCTCTAGGTTCCATCTCCCTAATAGGAACAATATCTAAATTAATTTCTATTATTAATTATTGATATATAGTTTCTAAATTGGTATCTAATTAGATATCAATGTTTTAGATCCCAACTTTAAAATCTAGATGATTGATAGTTAAAACATAGGATTTTTTTTCAGCAAAGAATAAATAAATAAAATAAAAATGAACACTTCAAGAGTACTCAATCTCAACTATAGTTTTGTTTAGCACACCGTATAAGTAGTTAATCATATATCAATTTAGTAATCATTTATCAATTTAGAAACTATTTATTAATAATAGAAATTATTTTAAGTTTTTAAAATAGTATCTAATTTAATTAATATAATAATTAATTATTTTTTAGTTTTATAAAATTAAATTCTATTTAATGATATTTTTTATGCGTAATTATTATCAGGTCATATAAAAAGTAAATAAATTTTATTCAACTAAGTTATCTTAATATAACAAAAATGATTTTGCAACCTACAATATTAAATTTCATGTGAGCCTTTTCCCTAATTGGTCTAAAAATATCTTTTGATTGAATTCACGATATTTCTTCGTCTTATTCATACCTTAAAAGTTTTATATCCACATGACACTCAACAACTACTTATGGCAAACAAGACTCATAAACTCCTTAACACTTATGGAACATTTTTCTTTTCAAAAATTAGAAATTTTTCTAACACTTAGTTTGTTTGAATAATTCAACATGAAAATATAGGAATGAGTCATAAGAATGGATCGGTGGGAAAAAAAATATGAGATACCAGAGATTAATAAATATAAAAAAAATAACATATTAAGATTTTTTTTTTAATTTCAAACATATAAAAAATCGATAAAATACATAGTATTATTTATTGATATTAAATAAATAAATTATATCACAAGTAAATTCGATTTATGATTTATTATTTTATCTACATAGGTTAGAAAAAGTTATCTATAGATAAAAATTTGTGGAGAATGGTCAAATATTGTAATGTGATTGCATTATTTGTGATGCAGACGTTTTTATTGCAGCAAGTTGCAATAAAAGTGTGAGAATATGAAATAAATAATTAATTTTGAATTTGTTTATCATAATCGAAGACAAGTCTTCACCAATCATTTTTCTATCAATGCAAACAAAACGCTTTTAAAATAGACAATAACTTTCTTAATTTCTTCATTTAATGTTTAAACATAACCTCTATAAGAAACCCTTCCAAAAAACTCTATGTAATACACTTCATTGAATTCTTAACTTTTAAAACAAAAAATAAAATAATTTATAAATATTTTTTTTAATTTACATTATATAACATAAATAAATAGAGAAAACAAGCATGAAGTATTAGAGTAAACTCATGGAAAGAAATAAAATAAAATAAAAAAAGTTACTATGGAAAAAATTACGAAATTATCATCTTTGACCAAGTCACTTCTCTTTTTGTTTTTTGTCAAAGAAAAGTTAGAGAATTAAAACAAAAATGGTGATTGGCCACACACCTAAAATCTTATATAAAAGCATGAAGTTCATATAAATAGATTGAATTTTAATTTTTAATTTTAAGAGTCTCATCAACTTATGGAAATTTGAAACTTTAAAAAATATTTTTAATATTAATATATTGTGATATTATGGAGAGATGATTATGTTTGTATAGTATATGTCGAGATTTAATCTTAATTTCATGTATATGCTTGAAAAATATATAAAATAAAAAATAAAAAAATCGTAAATTGGTAATATTAAATAATATTAAAAAATTACTCAATTTGATATTTTTAAAAAATTTATCTTATGACGTTTTCGTGTTTGGTAGTACTTACTTGACCTACTTATAGACTTAGTCAATTTTTGAAATGCATTTTTTTAGTTTAATAGTGATTGATGCTACTGTTAAATTTTTACATATTATAGTTGCTATACTTTTTAAGGTAGTTACAATAAAATTGATAAATTGTTTATTTATGCTAATTTATTATTAGATATAATAAATTTTGTTAATGTGTAGTTTATATTTCCTTTTTTTGATAAAGATGCATTATTTGACGTTTTTGAGAAGAAGAAAAATTATAATAAGTTATATGATAAAAAGGAAAGTAGAAAAAAAAATATCAAACATGTGCATTTTGTTTGTATATCATTATCCATATTCATCACAATGGAAACTGAGATATTTTCTCATACAGCGTTAAAGGTTAATCATGAAATTAAGGAAACGGATACATAATTAGGATTAAAATATTAAAATAGTGAAGAAATGTAAGCATTTATGAACAGCACTTAGCAAATTAATGACATGGTTTTGTTTTTTAATGAAGATGAAAGACGCAGTCGTTGTGTTTGAAGAAAGACCCACCAAATTATTCTTCGTTTTTCGTTTTGTTTTGTTTCCGCTTCAAAGCATGAAGAAGCCTCCAACTCAGACCTCTTCATCCACCTTTTTCAGTTCTAATTTCCCTTTACGCCTTCTTTCTCTCTTCTTCATCTCGCCACCTCATTCTTATTAAGCGTGACTACCACGGTGGAAGCTGTTTTTCTGAATCAAGGTTCTTTCTATCCTGATTTTGCTGTCTGGTTTGGGAAAAAGAAGAATTTGGGTTGGTGGGTTTTGAGTTTAATGGATGATGATGGGTTTGCTTGGTGGGTGGTTTTATTTCCAATGTTCATGAGAGTCAATTGAGTTATTATTTGGACACCAACGTTAAAGTGGTAAATTATTGAGTCTTTTGGCATGTTAGTGATTGTTGAATAGTTAAAAGCTTTTCTTATTGTATTTTGATTTGAATTTTTGCTTAGACTCGTCTTCAAAGTTGGTTGTGGATAAATTGCTGAATTGGTGTCTGTTCTAGCTGGATAAAGTATTGAATTAGCTTATTGTGGCAGTGAACCTCTCTAGTGCTAGACTTATGCAAGATGATTGAGAGTTTTGAATATCAAGAGAGGTCAAGGGATGGTTGATCAAGGCGATTTAGTTGTCATATGTGTCTCTATTGGAGTGGCCCTTGGGGTTTTGATGGCTTGCTTAGTGTATTTTGGAATAAGGTGGTACAATAAGCGAACTCATCTTAGCCGATCTGCGAATGAGCCTAGTTTAACAGCTATCCCTATACGAACAAATGGATTAGGAACAAGCACTGACTTCAGTGCTTCCCTCACCAGTTCGGTAGCCACTTATAGATCACCAAATCCTTCAAAAAACTCTCCAGCTGGGTGGAATCATCAGAATAAAGATGCGTTTGCTTCTGTATCAGGCATTCTGAGGTACTCATACAAGTAAGTACATATCTCTTGAACATTATATGTGCTCTTTCTTTCTTCCACAATGCTTTTGTTTTTGCATAACTACTAGGCATGTAAATCTTCATTAAAAAAGTGTTGATTACTTGGTTTGTGGAATCGGGATAAATTTTATTTGCATTGCTTTTTTGTTTGGAAGAAAAAGGAGAAAATGGCACTTGGAATTGCTTTGATGAAAAATGCATCCAGGGATATTAACATTTGCAATGGCCTAACTGAAATTTTATATCTGCTAGGGAAATTCAAAAGGCCACACAAAATTTCACAAATACTTTGGGAGAAGGGTCATTTGGCACAGTTTATAAAGCCACAATGCCTACAGGAGAGGTGGTAGCTGTGAAGATGCTTGCACCCAATTCCAAACAAGGGGAGAAAGAATTTCTAACGGAGGTATATGCTGCTCATTTTTTTTGGGTTATGAAAAAGGTCTGTGACCTTGTGTAGAGAGGGGGGCTGCTGGGTCAAAGCTGCCTGGCTGGGATTTGATCCTAGGATTTGGGTCTCATTGCCCGCCCAGTTGATATAGTTAAGGCTCTTTGCAAACAACCACTTTAGTACTAGGTGTTCTTACTTGAAAGAACAGGTGTTGGACAAACAAAACCAGCTCGGGAACTGTCATAGGCCAAGGTCCACCTGGCCTACCAGGTGTACTGCTCGGCTAACTCTGGTTTGTCATGGCTTAGTAGTACAAAAGGTTGTGGGATGCAGAACTTTTTCCTTTATTTTGAATCCAAGAACAAAACTATCATTGGAGTCAAATGGGTGTGATATGAGGTTCACCATTGAATTAAAATTTGTAAGAGTATAGTGAGCTGCTTATAATAATTGATGTGATATGATAGGAACATGCGAGTTTTTTTATAAGATCCTTTACTGCAGATGCTCTAACTCAATTTTAGTGACTTCACACGGAAACTCTAGTGTTGTGTGCTGTTTAATAGAACTGGTTTGGAACATACATGGGATGATCTGAAAAATTATTTGAGTTTGCATTTTCATTGTGCACTATGGTCATCATCATTGATACATAAAATCCTACTAAGGCAAAATAAGTTCCTGATTCTCCAGGTGCAATACTTAATTTTAAATCGTGGCGATGTCCATTCATTTCCATTGGATTTCACTTTAATGATACTGGTTCTTGTTTGAGCAACTCCAAGTATTGCTCCATGAATTATCACTAATTATCGCTCACCAATTTAGCCGGTCAATGATTTTTAATGTGATGTTGATCCAGGTGCTTCTGCTAGGAAGACTGCATCATCGGAATCTTGTGAATTTGTTAGGGTACTGCGTAGATAAAGGACAGCTTATGCTTGTTTACGAGTTCATGAGTAATGGAAGTTTAGAAAACCTTTTATATGGTAAACGGAAGATCTTCCACCATCCTCTTACTTTTTTTACATGTTTTTCGTAGTCCACAATTATTAGTACATGTAACGTAGTTTTCACCTTTTCCCTGTATGAGTAACAACAGAAAAAAAATTATTTTTATTTTAGCCCTTTAATCTTAAAAATAAAGTTTTATGTAACCTCTATTAAGAATAGTTGTTGTGCATGGATGTAGGTGATGAAAAAGAATTGAGTTGGGATGAAAGGCTGCAAATTGCTGTTGATATTTCACACGGAGTAGAATACCTTCATGAAGGGGTATGTTTCATGTTATATTTTCTCCTATACCATACGAAAATGTCTTTGGTTAACATGAATATGTATGGAACAGGCAGTACCACCCATTGTACATCGTGATTTGAAATCTGCTAATATTCTGCTAGATCACTCAATGAGAGCTAAGGTAAGCTTCTTCTGCTATTGCTTTTTGATGTATTCATTTTCTCATGTTTTGATATGATATCAACTCAAACATTTTAGTCATTTCCAGGTAGTGTGGTTTATAAGAAATATATGTAAATTAAGCATAATAAGGAAGTTTCAAAAGGACTGATTTGGAAACTGTCAGTGACATCTTTTCAAATTGTTGCTGAATTAGTTCTGCTAAATTTGTGTCCGCATTCTGCAACCAAATGTAGTTTTTTATGCACCTGAGACAGATACTGCCCCTCCTTTCTTCCTGTTCTCTTTTACAGAGAAATAACGAGACAAATCATTTGGTGTTCATTAATGAGTTCCTGGAGGTATTTTATTGTTGGTAGTTTTTAGGCCAAGGATTTATGTGAGGAAATAACTGAAGACATTCAAAACTTACTCCAATCTTTTGACTGTAAAATCCGTCTAAAAAATCCAAGTAATTTTCTTCTGTATATTTTAATTAGGTATTGGATAAATTGATTTTCTAACTGGTTAAATTTTAAAATTGGCGGCAGGGCAATGATATGTAAAACTTATTTGTGATGTGTTGACACTAAAGAATGATGTGTTTATTTTATGATAATAGTAGTATACATATTGAGAGAATCAATCCCATAAATTTAGGGATTAGAGTCATGGATTAGGACAATCTACCTATGATGATAATAATGAAAGGCTGTTTTAGGAAACATCTCAATGAATATTTCGTCATGGAACTGAATTGAACAATTCCAATGTTGAAGTTTCCCCAAAAGCAGATGACTTCTAAAGAAACAAAGTTACTGATTATGTAGGTTTCTGATTTTGGGCTCTCAAAGGAAGAGATCTTTGATGGCCGTAATTCTGGCCTTAAAGGTACATATGGCTACATGGATCCAGCATACATTTCCTCGAGCAAGTTCACAGTGAAGAGTGACATTTACAGTTTTGGTATAATAATTTTTGAGCTCATCACTGCCATCCACCCACATCAAAATTTGATGGAATATATCAACCTTGTAAGTTATTTTTGCTTTGAAAAGTAACTACTTCGTCTTGAATTCTAAGAGCTGGTGTTATAAATCTTTAGACTGATGATTTTTTCTTCATATAAAATTTTCATTTACTGCAAGGCTGCAATGGATTACGATGGTGTAGATGGGATTCTTGACATGCAACTTGTGGGAAAATGCAATGTTGAAGAAGTGAGACAGCTTGCTAAAATTGCACATAAATGTTTGCACAAATCACCTAGGAAACGCCCCTCTATAGGTGAGGTTTCGCAGGCTATATTGGGGATTAGGCAAAGGCGCCTCGTGAAAGAAGACACCATGTCATTTGCAAGCACCAACTTCTCCCGAAGTGTGAGTCAAATAGAGGAACAACAGATTGAATTAAGTAGAATAATCACCATGAACCACAGGGAAATGGGGTGAACACATGTTCATATATTTTGTTGTGAAAATTCTTTTTGAGTAACTCAAGAAAATTTGTACAAAAAATCATTGAATGTCACTAGCTGCATATGTGAGTCAAGATGTACAGATAACAAGGGTGGATCTCATGCTACCCTGAAACATGATTTTGGTTTGTGAATGATCAATTGTCTTGTGAGTTCTTTTGTAGCTAAATAACAAATAAGTTTTACATTGGACCATCATCTACCCATAAATATTTATGCTTTCTGCTGGACAAACAAATAAAGATGATATGGTGATTGAAGGAAAGGAAAAGGTTTTATTTTTTAAAAGACGAAAAATAGAAGATTTGTTGTTAGCTCACACTACTTACTCAGCCTGTCACATATGAATTAATTTTCTCTTTGCCTTTAAGAGTGCGCATAGAAGACATGTGAAAAGAATAGAGAAGTTCAAAATAGTAATACAGGTTGAAATGCCATTATTGTTGTTGTCAGAGGATTTGACCCTGGCAGAGGTGTTACCATTCTTGCACATCTTCATACTCGATAGCTATGAACGTGTAAATAAAAAATAAAAAAATACATAACTTATGTGCTGTCATATTTTGGAATAGTAGATTTGAGATTATAATACATAGTTACGTACAACGTTTATCTACATTATTACATTACGACAAATATTTTACATTGCGCTCTTTTCATCCTATACACGTCATTGTTGTAAAACAAATAGTATAAATTTGTTACGTAAATGCTACTTCACTTTTGAGGAAAAAATTAGACACATTCTAAAAATATGTTCAGAGTAATAAGAAAAGATAAAAGGAAAAAACATGCAAATTTCACATATTAGAAAAATAAAGATAAAAAAATCAAATTTTCTTTCTACTCAACCTCTTATTTCTAATTTATTTTAATATAAGCAACCCAAAAACCTCATTTTCTAATTTATTCTTTTATCCTACTTTCTTCCTATTTCTTTTCACGTTCAAACAAAGGAATGGTTATCACAACAAATAGCCGATTTATACAATGATTTAATGAACTGCTCCAAAAAGAAAAGAGAGAGAGAGAGAGAGAGAGAAGAATTTAAAGGCAACAAACAAACCACACTAGAAATATCATTTAAATCTCCAAGGAAAACATTAGGTATACACAATTTATTTTGGCATCTACTACTCTCGATTATTCAACATACTACTAACCAGAAACCATAAAGTAGAAAAATAGAAAGAAGCAAATCAGGACACAGTCTCCACACTCACTGCTGAATAAAATCCCCCCCCCCCCCCCCCCCCCCCCCCCCCCCCCTCTATTTTCTCATGCCTGCAAATCTTCATTTACTATCTTATCTACTCCAGCATAGTTCTTCCTCCTGGTGTTGCGAAAGTAAAGTTTCTGTACTTATTTATCTATGTATAATAACTCAATGTGTACCATGAAACACATTGTAAAAGCCTCTAATATTTATTGGCTCACCTGACCTTTCATCTATGGTCCCCCTAAAATTGGCATGAAGTTCCAAGTCTCTGTCTCTGCTTCTTGCTCACATTTCTTCGTTTGCAATTAGAAAATGCTGGGATTAACCGCTTCTGGAAATTCTCAAGAAACTGATTCCACTTGTCTTCATCCATATCTGTTAACTTCACAAAACTTGAGCTTGCAGGCAAGTCATTCACAG
The DNA here is from genome assembly GCF_051622355.1 of Phaseolus vulgaris. NCBI lineage: Eukaryota > Viridiplantae > Streptophyta > Magnoliopsida > Fabales > Fabaceae > Phaseolus > Phaseolus vulgaris. The sequence goes on from NC_143505.1 coordinate 2,216,265, forward strand.
TTGTGTTTCCAGATGAGGTACCAGCCAAAAAGCCACTCTTTTGCTTTACACCCGATTGCTGCCAAGCTTTTTCACCAGTTCTCGTGTTTTTCACAGACAAAGACAGGTTTGAAACATTAGGCACCCCATTTCCCACAGGACCATTGTATTCATCACCACCTAAGGGGGGTAACTCTCCTTCACTTCCACCCTCCTCCTCCTCCTCCATCACACTCTCCTCTAGTTTAGAAAGTGTGTTCCTAATGACTCCATTTCTTGCTCCAACTTGAAAAGGCGAAATCACGGACAGTTTCTCTTCTACGTTTGCATTGAAATTCAAATCCTGAACCTCACACTCTAACTCAAACTGAATTACATCCTTGTCTACAACTTCTGCTTCAAAAGAAAATAATTCTTCCTGATCTAACTGTTTCTTTGTTTCAATACAGATAAGCTCAAGCTCACTAGGCTCTTCTTCGTGTCCCTGAAATTCCCTACTCATCATTTCACCAATCTCTGCTAGACAAAGACCAAAAGCTGCCGCTTCCTTGAGAAAGATTGTGCAGAGAACTAAAACTCGCAAGCATGCTTCTCGAATCATGGGCAGTTCCATTCTAAGCATTTCTGAATCTCGAAATGGGTCTAGATTATATATATAACTGAGTTCGTCTTCTGAGAAAGGAATCGATGCCTGAGGCCAATGGATCCATTCAAAATAAGGATCTTCCAAACTTTCAGGGAGACAAAGACCATGATCAATGGGAAAAAGCTCCGCCTGATCAAACCTTCCAAACCCTTCAAGCTTCCTGACCAGAAGATTTCCTGCATGTCTGTCGGTGTTTAAAATTCGCACATCCAAAATCCCAATCCTATGAACAGCGGCAACAGGGAAACTGAAAGTTCCATAATCACTTGCATCAAAATCATGAGGAATGAACTGCTGCAGTGATGCAATCTTGCTAATTTGTTTCTTGTTATGATGCATACTACCATTGACCCTGTCATTAACATTAAAAATAGAATGTCTGACCTTCACAAGGGCAGTACAGGGCACATTGGCAAAATGATCATGGTCGAGAAGGTAAGCAGCAACTTCTCTGAAACCTGTCTCCCCAACTCTCACTGAACGTTTCAGTCCTGGTTGTCCAAGAGCCTTGCCAACAAAACCTTTAGGGTTGTTTGGTGCATAAGGTTCCTCATCAGTCGGTTTCACAATAGCAACATTTTCACCGTTACTATTCCGAAAATAATATGCACCACCTAATCCACCCTGAATGGGGATTGGTTCAATGCCAATTTTTATTGCCTTCATAATATCCTTAGCTAGTTGTTTGGTTCCTGTAAACATATCTGAGCAACCTATAACCTCTATTGGTCTACCCTGATCCCTCTGCTGAAGATCCCTGCCAGTAGGTGAAAGGCATGGGGTAGATGAACTCCTATTTAAAAAAGTTTTAGTGAGAAGAAGAGGAGAATCATTTCTAACCACACTTAGGTCATTCTTCAGGACCATGTCCCCGCATATAAGTGAGCTTTCCTGAGTTGGAACATTGAATGCAACTTGTAACTTCCTTTTCACAGTATGGGCATTGTCACTTCTATCTAATTCCATTCCCAAAACACACCCAGTATCAGTCTGAACAAATACACGTCTTCTCCCAGAAGGCTTTCTTTCCATTTTCTTATTCCCACAACACTGACTATGAGGTCCTTTGAAGGTTGCAACCACCATCTCATCATGTAAACAGGCGTCCAAATCAGGATACATGAAAGGAAAAGGAGAGGAGGCAAACTTGAATGCCAGCTACGAAGGTGGCAGTGGCAGAGAGTTTCCCTGTCAGGCAAACACCAAACTCGAATGCCGGCACTTGATGTTGCAGAAAAGACTTTTTTCCATAAACAATCATAGTAAATTGGGTAAATGCGATAAAAAAAAACTCCTAATGTTCTCACATGACAGCAGCTTACTCTACAACACAGATTTCACTCAACAAAACTGCTACATCGGAGATGTCACCTGATAACGCAAGTTGTTAGGAAATGAAAAATAAAATCACTACACAGACATATTGAAGGCAAATTCATTTTCTAAATCTTAATATTCAGTCAAGCGCAGGAAAGGATGCTAAACTTTATCCTAAATGAGCAATCTGACGAATTTAATAAAAAGAAATTTTAATTGCTATTGAAGGATCATAGTCACCTCCCATCAGTGCGATATATATAATGACATCTATAACAGGAGCTCCTAACCTGACTAAGGAAATCAGTGTTCACCAGTGACAATAAGAACCAGGATAGTTTGCGCTTGATGAAAAGAAAAATGAGGCAAATGATCTCAAGTAACCCCAAGGGGAGAACTAAAATTACGACCATTCACTTGAAAGAGGGAAAGTACGACGCAATTTATGTTTTCAAAGTTAAATTTTCTTTCATTTTCCTTGCTCGACCTAATCTAAAACAGTATCATAAAGTATAACTTATTTTGGCTAGCATTTCATCGTACTAAGTGGTCCCCAAAAGAAAGAACTTCTTGAAACATCTTTCAAAAGTTTAATTAATTAAATGTTCTACGCTCTAACTTCCCTAACTACTCAACTGAAGACAAACCGTCCATCATTATTTAAAGCAAACCGGCCATAAACCTGACACTAACGTCACTAAATGCATACTCTATCTCAGGATCGAAGTCCACTACCTAAATTGATGAGTAAAATCTGACTGTAACATGCGAATTGAAATAGCCAAATATGAACTCGACAACTCCAACAATGAATTTGGATCCTTCTTTTCTCACAGTGTCAGAGAAAACACACTTTTTTTTCTCTGCCAGTACACAAATTAGAGGAACACAAAGCTTTACCTTGAAGTAAGAATTCACAGATCTCAGTATTCTAATGAATTTAATAATTAAAATCCACTAACAATATTATTTTATGTTATTATCTAATCACATATAACGTGTCAAGATTAATGACTTTTATATTTTTAATAATTACTTAAAAATCAAGACAACAACAATCCAATTGAATGACGAACTATAATAATCATTACTGTTATTGAACGGTAAATTGAGATAGAAGAAGTTAAAAGTAAAAAACGACTAAAAATTTCAGAGATCCATCCACAACACATCACAATTCCCGACTTATTAAAATTTGATTCGTTGCGCAGAGATTTTCAAATCAATTGACAAGAAAACAGAATAAGATAAGATTCTCGCCTTTCTTCAGCCTCCAGAAAGAGCCAACAAGCCGCAACGCCTACAACCAGAGGCTTCCGCCATCGTTAACAACTTTACCTTCACAGTATCTACATCAACATCAACAAAATCACAAAGCAATCTTAAGCCTTAAATTATCGAGAAACGAATACGAGAATAAAAAATTCAAACCGTTCGATTCCTAAAAAAACAGAAAACGATTCGGTTCAGAAAATCAATTCAAACGTATATTCTGGAAACAAGAAAAACAAAAACAAGAAGAAGAAGAAGAAGAAGAAGAAGAAGAGTGACCGGCAAGAGGAGGTTCGATGTGAGAGCGGAGGCGAGTGGTGCGGAGGCACCGCCGTGAACGGCGGCGGTGAGATCCGAAGAGAGAGGGAATGATATGCTTCAGTTGGTACTGTCTCGCCGCCCAGGATTTTTCGTTTTCTTGCGAACGAGATAGTACGGTCTATTCTCCTTCTACTCATTCATATTTAAATCAAATCCACAATTATTATTTTTAAATAATATTTAACATTTTTTAATTCACAAAATAGTACACTGCATCCACAAAATTTAGACACGTGGGGAAGTGTGGGTCCACCAAAAAACACGTGGCAGTATTTCAAATGGATATTTCATTTTCTATTATTATTATTATTTTAAGTTAGTTTGATGACATTATAATTTATAATTATAAACAGAAAATCTAATGTAGATTGTAATAATGTACTTTGAGTATATCATACCATCATCATTATCATGAAAATTGTTGATGAAAAGATTATTATCATTAACATTAGTCTAATAATAATATTGATTTGACATAAAGCTTCTGCCATTTGGATATGTCGCAGACAAAACTAAATTTATGTAATATTTTTTTCTATTTCTTTACCCTACCATGCACTTTATTATATATATTTTCTTTATTGTATAATTTGTAAAATATGTTATAAAAAAATCTTTAAAAAAAACACATGTATCCGGTGCCATCACGTTATGATGGGTTTATAATTTGTTTGACTACTAATTTTAGGTACAAAATTTTATAATATTTTTAAATTATGAAAATAGAAAAAATAATATTAGTGGTGACTTTTTTTTTTCTTATAATCAAGATTCCTGTTAAGGAATGTTTTTAGTTTAAAGTTGGAAAAGATAGAGTATCTGCATCATCAGCTTTTTGTTGCAGTACATAAGAAAGTGTGAACCTGGAGAAAAATCAAGAAAGAGTAAAGCAACAAAAAATTGGAATAATAATTAGCATAAAGCTTATTTGACATTGCCAATAATAGAAAATACTCACTTTATAACTCTTTATAATAATATAATGATATTTTAAATAAAATAAATAAATTAAATATAATTAAAATATTAATTTATTAGAATATTAAGTGAATATTTTTATTATAGAGTATAGCACCCTAATAGTTATTATTACTTTTTACGCAATTAGACGAAAAACATTAAAAATGTACATATCTCTTGTATCTTTCACACAAAAAAAATTAAAAACTCTTATAATGTGTTTGGATTGGAGAAAAAATTTGAGGGAGAATTTGGAGTGATTTGAGAGAAAAGTAAGGTTGTTTAGACTATGATATGTTATAGTAGATTTGTGAAAAAAATTGATTTGTGAAGAAAGTTGATTGAAGTTTGTAAGTGATATGATATTGTGGAAGATTTTTTTTTTAAAATATATACAAATTTGATAAATAATAAATTTAAAAAAATTATAAAAGAATTTATAAATATAGATTAGAATTAAAATAAATTCAAATTAAAAAAATAATATTAAATATTAAAAATACATATTAATAATTAAAATTAATTTATTATTTATTTTATTATAATATGAAAATAATATTAATAATTAATAAATAAATTACAAATGTTATATATATATATATTAAAATATAATTAGTATATATAACCAATATATATTTTATTAATTTTATAAAAAAAATAATATATAATTGTCTTTCTCTCCAAACCTCTTCATCAAAGTATATAAAGTTTTAAACAAAAACTTCATCGTTTTTCGTGTTTTTATTCTCGTTTTTTCAACTTCCATTGTTTTCTCTCTTTCCTTGTCATTTCACGCTTGGATACAAATATACCATTAATGTTAATGTTCAAACAATGTATTGATTGCTCAACGTGACGAGTGGTAAAGTTGCATAAGGTATGAAATATTATAAATCATGCAACTACGTCAAGGTGTTCAAATAAGGGTTGCTCGCTTAAGTGTCGATAAAGTGATGAGTTTCATGTTTCTATAACTTTTTGAAAGTGACTAAACAAACATATCGTTCAAACGTGAAAGTGAACGTTTGATTGAGGAAGGGACAAAACTTGGTTTTGATCTTTGTATGTATCTTGCTCAAATAACACAATAATACTAAAGCAATAAAGTTTTTCACATATATGGAAAATGAGGTCACTCGAGTTAGAGGAAGTCCTTCAAGCGATGTATGGATGTAATATATATGACAATATATATGAATGTTGAAAATGATGATTAGTCGTCTATAAGGTGATACACACATATTGCAACATTTGTGTGATATGCGATTTTTTGTGAGTGTGACCCTGTGTGAGAGTGAAACCATTGTAGATGTCTAATCCTCCATGAACATGTGTTGTCGTATATCATACATATTAAATCATTAAGTAAATGAGGTATTATAATTTTAATGATAGTTTAATAATATAATTTAAAACATCAAATAACAATAAATCAACAAAAAGTTTACATATTGGTAGTATCATATTTAATATAAGAAAAAAATGTATATTATAAATAATCATTAGAGCACTAATTAAACATTTTAGTTAATAGAAGATGTTGTGTACATTACATTTAAGAATTTTATGTTACATATTTGTATAAAGTATTTTATACACAAATATTTGATATAATAATTTATAGTAGTAATAGATGGGTAATAATTGGAGAGATTGTACTTGTGAAGATGTTCATAGAACATGAGGTTTTGAGTTTGGGCACATGATGTGGAGCCAATTGAAGTGTGGTACAATTAAGGAAAGTGGGCCAACTCCAGTGACACCTACAAAAAAACTTGTGGTTTTGGACACAAGTATTTAATGCAATGTACTTCAATTAAGTATCTTGTAGTTTTGTAGGAAACAAGAAAAATTCTATAAACTGTAAACTAAACATATCAGACAAAAAAAAATATCTGCTGTTCCATAAAAAATTTAAAATTGTTTAGATTGCCATATATTAGAGTAAATTTATCAGAAAAATTGATAAACTTCTGAGATGGTAAAAGATTTTTAAATTTTTTTTAAAATGTATAAAATATAAGTTTAAAATTTTTTTAATATATTTTTTTAAAATTATAAAAGAATTTAACAGAAAAGAATTTAGAAATATATATTAGAATTAAGATAAATTAAAATTAAATTAAATATTAATAAAAATACATATTAATAATTAAAATTTTATTATTATTTATTTTATTATAATATGAAAATTAATATTAATAATTAATAAAAAATTATAAATGTTATATGTATATATTAAAATATAATTTATATATATAATCAGTATATAATTTACTATTTTTATAAAAAATAATATATAATCAACTTTCTCTTCAAATCTTTTTTCATGTTTTGAATTTTTTTTTATTTTTTTAACTTTTTTTTTCATTTTTCTAAATTTATTTGCTTTTTCCATTCCTCGTCAATTTACACTGAATACAAACAGATCCTAAATTTTAAAATATATTTTTTTATGTGATCCATTATCTCATTTTATTTTATTTTCTTTTATCATCTAAATATACACCAAATAAAAAATAACATAAAAATAAAAATAACTCACCTACTATTGTACATGAAAACGAAACATAATCTATAAGATTGTTTGCACATGCCTTGGTGTGCTGTAATAGGTACACAAGATATTTTCTAGGCATAGCCAATTCAATTAAAGTATTACATAAATTAAAATAATTGTTTTCTCAACTTCATGCTGAAAAAAAAAAACATTTTCGCACATTATTAATTCATATCAGTGGGAAAAATATCATTTTTTGCTGCAATATATTGATAAGTTTTAATATTTTTTTTTACTTCAGTAATATATTTAACTTATTCTAGAAAAAGGATATGTTGAACTTTCCCGTCAGATTCTTCTTTTATAACTTTTCTATTTTAATTTCTGACATGACTTGAAATTGTATTTTATAATTTTCATTTTTTAAATTTTACTTTAACTAATCATTCTGTGATAACTTTTTTCTTCAATTTATAATTCTACGTATCTATCTACCCAGATAGATTTAAAAATTCCATGATATATGGTTATTGTAAAAAAAAAATAATTAAAACACAATTATTAGCAGATATATATTGTTAAAGATGGAATATTGTTAGACTCTACAAAATTAAAATCACATCTTTAAATATTTGGAACAATTTTAGATTCACGTGCGAATAGATATGAAAATAGGAGTATTTATGATCCACCCAACTTATATTCTTGATGTGAAAATTTTACAAATATGTGAACTTATTTTTCCTAATTGAAATATCTTTCACTAGAAATAAGATAAGAGTAGAGTTCTAAAACAAATTCTATATCATTACTATATTTTAAAATTCCACAAATAGAAAAAATAATTTTTCCTTGCGCAAATGCATTTTATTACTATCAAATCTTGAACAATATTTCGTAAGGTCTAATTAATTTATAAGTATGAAAAATATAAATATTTTTTTATAAGAAGTTGAGACAACAATTTCTATTGGTTGAGCATGTTATTCATTCGTCATTTTTTTTTTCTTTTAAACTCTTCTTTTAGTGTTTATATTTTGATTCTCGATTGAAAATGCACGTGCAAAAGGTTATTTGACACTCAAATGAGTACTGGATATGTTGATACAATAAATATTGTAATAATAATGTATATTTGCTTTAGTTGTTGTGTTTGTTTATATGATTTTGGTTTATCATATCACTATTGGGTTAAGATTAACTTATCTACCATAATTAAAAGTGTATTATCTAATTTTCTATATAGTTTATTCTATGTTAATATACTTTTTACCTTAATGCATTAACATATACTTTACTTTAATACATTTTTCTTATGGCAGTCAATATTGAGTAAGTGTTTTGAGACCGTTTGACCCCTAATGTTATAATTAATTAATTAAAAATAAATAACATGAATAATAAACTAGACTACTCAACCATTTAAATGTAGTAAAATTAAAGTTGAGAACATGAATTTATTAGTTTCCTGAACATGAATGATCTCGGTCCGTTAGGACTTATACATAGTGTATTGTGGAAGTCTTCCAGAATATAATAAGAACTTCTCAAATAATACTGAAGATCAGAACTAGCAAGTAAATTTCTCTATAGTAAAAATCCAAAATATCAAAAAATATTAGAAAGTAAAAGTAAAGAAGAAAGGATTAAAAGAGAAGAGAGGAAGCCATGAATGAGATGTGTTTTTGGAGCAAAGTGGAGATACATATTTATAGATGGAGATCAGTTTTTCACGAATTTAAGTGTTATATCCCGTCGAAAAAAGGGAAGGTTGTCGAAAAAGGAGGAAGCCACTCATTCGATCTAGGTGGTGTTGGATTTGGAGACTATGTTACATTAGAATAACTTATAACTGCAGAGAAAATCAGTTCAACTTCCATTTGTTTTTCGAGTTAGAACCTGAAATATAAATTGGGACTTTGACACATTCACTACTAAGTTGAGGTTCACTTCACTCAAAACCTAAAAACCAATTTGTTATAAGAGATTATCCAGTGACAAATGTTAATATATGATTAATTTATATTAAGTATTTATCAAAATAAATATTTTTTACCAATAAATAAGTACATAAAAGAAAAGTTTGTGAATATGGTAAAGGAATAAGTATACTCTTAGTTGTGTTTTCCTAAAATGAAATTAATAATGTATAAAAGTTGGGTTGATTGCAGATGAAGCATCGAAATGAGTAGGAATACGAAAGGTTGGAAATGAGGAATGAATAGCATCTCTATCAAGAAGTCATCGTCAAGCGTCCCAAAATAATAACTCATTGGTACAGTTGTGTACCCACCTCTGCAACTCATTCAAACACTCCCATTTTTCAAACCAATACTTAAATCATCAACGTCACTCTCCCATTGCCAAAACTTCTCTCATTCATTGTTTTCAACCTAAATTCCATTCTATCTATTTATTCTATCAAGACTTTTAAGATCACATCCACTAAACATAACATTTTATACTATATAAATATAAACATTATTTTAGGAGTCAGTTTTGTTAGCATATTTAATTTTCCATTTTAAATTATTGGGCTTTGTTTGTTTGACCCAACCTTCCTTTTCTGTTTCATAGGTTTTAATTTTTCTCTTATATACACCATGTATTTTACTCTATAATATACAAGTGAATAAAAGTTTATTTTATATTTAGTTTTCTCTACAATTAGGGTTTATCAAAACCTTTTTTCTCCATTACGACTAATTAAGTCTATTTCTTTATATGATATTAGAGTAATTTAAAATTAGGGGTGGTAAAGCGGGCCAACCCGTCCCGCATTGGCCTGCCCCGTGCTTGGCCCGTAAAAATACGGGCTGGGTTGGCCCGCCCCGCAAAGTTATTGTAGGCTAGAATTCTCGACCCGTCCTGCATAAGAGTTGATCCGCGGGTATACAGAGTAGCCCGCGTTTTTTTTTTTACATTTTGTTCTTAAAAAATTGTTAAATTAAACCTATATATTTGTTACTATCAAACCTAATTTTTTTTTTCCTTTTCAAACATAGTCAAACATCAAAACATTAAACATTAAGATAAATATCAAATATCACTATTTTTCCACTTCCAAAACATTAAAAATACCTAATTCCAAAACATTAAACATCAACATAAACATTATTGACGCGACTGTGTTGTATTTCTTTCTTTGAAATTTTGTGAAAACCTAATTATGTTGTCCTACGGCTGCTAAGTGCCAATTTTTTTTTTCTTGCTGATTAGCGGGCCAGCCCACCCTGCCCCGCTGTTGGCCCGCGCGGGCTGCGGGCTAATGCGAGTTGAAAAGGTCAGTCCGTCCCGCATTTTTTACCAGCGGGCCGCGGACCGGTCCGCCCCACTTTGTCATCCCTATTTAAAACATATCTTAGTAAAAGATTATTAATTTTATCATATCGTTTCCTATCAATTCCTATCAAGTCATTCACTATTAGATTACTCATAAATATATAATATGAAGGATTTTTATCATAAAATTCAAAATATGTGATCGTAAAATGCTATTCAGCTCTTCTGTTGCGTAACAATAGAAACTTGATCGTGCTACTTTAACGATATTTTTTTGCCACTTTAAACATAAGCGTCAGTGGACAAGGAAAATGTGAAAAATAAAAATATTTTATAATATATAATTTGTTGTAAATTTTGTATATATAAAACTCTAGTAGTAAAACTATATGCTTACATCTTTCTTAAAAAAAATATAAGGTTACATTAAAAAGACACATTTTAGATTAAAAAAGGTAAAAGATATTTTTTTAATATGAAAAGTTAGGTTTAGTGGCATAGCTGTCCAATAAGAATTAGGTACTTGACTACTTGTTAGGTCCTCCGGTCAAAGAAAAAAAAAAGTTTTCTATCTGTTAATGTAGCACTATATCAGGTGGTTTCAATATTAAAACAAATTAATAAATTAAGGCTTTTGTATATTTTAATTCCTAATCACTATATCAATTATTTATAATAATTTTATAAAATATTTAAAAGATTTAACTTTGTCTCTTTATAATTTTTTAATTCCGTGAAATTATAAATAATGATTAATTTAATTTTAAAAATTATATACAAATAATTTGGTAGTTTTAAAAAACTCAAAATTACGTTTTTTTATTAATTTTAAAGCAAAATTAACTAACCAGTATTATTCCCATAGAATGTCCTTTCATTTTTAACCAGAATTAAATACAATTTCAAGTATTTTAGTATCGTTATTTAATTCAAATTATTGTTTCGTTTTCATAATTCATAAATAAAAATTACATTAGAAATTATTGTAAAATAAAATCCTCGTTATGGTCGAAAAATCACGATCAAAATACGAGATAAGTTTGTGTTCTTTTCCTTGGATCTCACCGTCACCACACGTGGCTCGTCTCAATAATGGTAGTGTGGAAAATAATATATTTTTTCCATCAGTTAGAAAATAATTATAGTACGAATTAATAAATTTATTATGAATATAGACAAAATTTTATAAAATATAGTTTTTTATTATAGATATATATTAACTTAAAAAATACATAGTAATTTAAAATATTTTATATTATTAAATAAATACATTTTTAGTCAAACTATATTTCACCTTGTTTCTTAATTTTATTTTTACGAAATAAAATTCGTGGAATTAATTCAATGGATTTATAAGCTTTTAAACTTAATCGAATTCAATTTCTGGTTGAACTTAATAATGTATTTTTCTTTATTTAAAATTAAAATTGTAAATATTATATCAATATGGATGATTATTTCGAACTGAAGTAATTTATTATTGATTATATTTATTTGTTTTGAATTTATATTTTTTTTAAGAAATATAATTTCATTTAAACAAATAAAAAACATTAGTTATTTTTTTTATCCAAATCCAATGTAAATATATCTATAAAAAAAATCATAATCTTAGTCTAATACAATTTTTTTTTGAAAAAAAATTAGGTTAAATATATTTTTAGTTGTTGAACTTTGATGAAGAACTGAATTTCGTCACTCACTAAAAGTGTTATTAAATTCTTACATTTTGTAAAGTTAGGTAAGATATTATGTTAGACATACACATTAATGAGTTTTATAATAGACTTTATTATAATGTCCATGTTAATCCATTGGTTTTGTGATTGTATTTAGAAGGAGAAACAAAATAGTGACTTCATTTGACCCATTTTTTTTAATCATTTGCCGTATAGAATAATGTGTTTGTTATTGAGAAGTTACAATTGTCTCATTGTTGTTGCGACTGGAAGCGAGGTGAAGAAGACAGTGTTTTGTCATTGTGTGTTTTTTTGTTGGTTGTGCTTAGTTGAAACATGTTTTTTAAAATTGGTAAATATTTTTTTTTCTTGCATTTGTTCATAAATTGGGGCTTTCAATGGAAAGTGATGTTTAGAGTTGAAGATCATTGATTGTTTTAGTGGGATGACATTGCATTGAAAGTGTATGAGCGATAATAAAATTATGTTTTTTTTTGTTTTGATTTTATTCATTTTCTTTAAATGACATTTGAATAAAAATGAGGTTCACTATGAGTGTTCGTTATATATGGACAAATTTATAAGATATCTTATATTACATTACAAGGGAGGTAAAAACACATGTTTTCATGAGTTTAATTTGGATAAATGATCATATTTTGAAGTGTTTGAGATAGTTCAAGAGTTTAAGGTGAAATTGTGATGAAAATATAAGGAAAGAAGGATAAACAATTTTTTTTTTTAAACAATTAATCAAAGATTGAGATGTTATGAAATTAACTTACTATACAAAAATAGAAAGGAAGAAGTCTAAATTTATGTTGAACACATTTTTTTAGTTAACCACATATAATTTATCACTACTTTTTTTTAGCAAAATTATTACATAATATTATGAGATCTATACATAGCTTTTTATTTTTTTTGTAAAAGGAAATGCCAAAATACTTTAAAGAATTATTTTATCAAATAAAAATAATTTTTAATTACATAAATGTTATTAATTAAAACCACAATCATAAGTATGTTATGATAAGAGCTATTTACAAAAGTTGTTTATAAATAAAAACAGTTTTTTTATTTTTTATATAAATATCACACAAAAGTTACTATTTACCTGCTGTGTATGATGGGTCAGCTAATAACGCTGACGAAGATGTGAACACAAGGGCGCAGCATCCGTTTCCATGTCCTTGAAACTGCTAAATTTTGTTGGGAAGAAAAGAAAAATAAAAAATGGCAAAACAAAATTTGAAAAGAAAAAAATAGAAAGAGAAAGAGAAGAAGATAGAGAAAGTGTTCCTGTCCTGATCCAACTCAAACAAACAAAACACTCCCTTCTTTGTGGTCTGTGTATGAAGACAGGAGAAAACATGCTTTAACACGTGCCTTTTTCAATCTCATTGCTTCCAACGCCTTTCTGAATCTTCCACACTTCCTTCCTCAGTTTCCTTTCTTCTCTTCTCACTTCCTCTTCTGCAGAGACACACAGAGAAACAGTGAGACATTTTCTCTCACTTCTCAATGAAAGGGGAACTCAAAATGAAGTCAAAGATGAAATGGGTTGGCCTCTTTGGCCTTGTGCTCTCTGCCTTCTCTATCTTTATTCACTTCCTTCTTGCTAGATTCACTCAAATGGGTGTTGCAGACTATGACTCCTCCATCACAATCTTCTCTTGGAGACCCATCTTCGAGAAACCAATTCCCATCACAAATGTAATCCTCTAATCACATATCTCACGCAAAGATCTCACCTTTTTCTGCAATTTCAAGTGGGGTTTTGCCTTTGCATTGCTGTGGTATCCCCAACATTCTAGGGAGTCTTGGCGGTTCAAAGTTTTGGCTTTGTGCTCCGGAAAATGACAAGGGACAACATTCCGTGTCATTTTCCGCGTATGGGTCTAGTTATTTGTTGTGCTGGTTTATGTTTTTCTCTTTTTTCATGGAAATTAACTCGACAACGTTGCTTTTGTTCATTGGTTTGGATCAGTCGGTTGCCACGTTTAACTGAACTAGGAGCACGGTGTGGCTCCTATGTATTCGGATTCATTGCCCAATGAGCTTTTGGACTCTGTTTTCATTTATGGATTTTCTTTTATTTTGTTTTTTGTCCCTTTATTTTTCTGTTTCAAATATTTGTTGTTCTTATTTGTGCTGCAGAGTCCTTCTCATAGAAGATTATGGGGTCCGGTGAAGCGTCTTGAATCACTTTATCCGGATTCAAATCCGCAAGGAAATTATGCTGGTGAGTTCCGTGTTTCATCTTTTTGCTCAACATTTCTATTGCTTGAAACTTTAGAGGTTTTTGTGCTGGTCTATTTGATATTGACTTTTCTGCTGACCAAACTTGTGATTTATTTTGGGGTAGTCTTTTTGCCAAAGTGTGTTGATTATTGATTCTGAACTGTATAAAAAAAATAGGCAATCTATAGAAATTTTAGGCTCTTCGTGGCTTCTTTTATGCTACTATAAGAATGGACTTAGGAGTATCTGGTTATGTAAAGCCAATGCAGTGCCTCTATCATATATAAGCATGTGATTTGATGTTGTGTGACTGGAACTCGTTCCTTTCCGTTTAGTGCTTCTTCCTGAGGTAAAATTGCTTTCCTGTCCATGATAATTGATGTCTAAATTTATGTATTATCCTTGGAGTAGTACTGCGAATGTTTGTGTTTCTCATTGATGAGCAATTATATCACCTACTATAATAAGCTAATAATAACATGCTTCATTGATAATATAAGATATCGAGTTATCCGAAGGGGTCTGTGGAGTTTGGACTTCAATTTGTGTATCTCTATATTTATGTCTTCTGTAAGAAAATTTGACCAGTATGATCATGTGTTGCCCTGATCTTATATTTCCTCCCTTTCATTTTCTGTAATGTTTCATGTGTATATACCAAGATTGTCAGACTTTTTGTCATTCATAATCCCAAAGATTTCACCATGCAAATTATCAAACATTTGGATCTTTAAATGTGTTGCTCAACATGCATTTGATTTTGTTTCCCTATGTTTTTATATGTAAGATACACTGTAATTTAAATAACATTGCCTTTATTTTCATACTTTATATTACATGTAAAACTAAATAAGTTCCTTGCAGGAGGGAAGACACTTTTGTTTCTGTAGATTACTGTTTAATCTTTTATCTCTCTCTCTCTGAAAGAAAATATCTCTATCTTTCCTGACAGATCCTGTTTCACAAACAAATGGATTTATTTTTGTCCGGATACTAGGTGGTTTTCATGAGATCAGGAATTCGGTAAGGGTGGTTCTAAGTTTTAAGGTTTTGAAACATGTTATATTTAAATCATTCTGAACTGAACCTGTAGCATTATCTTGTTTTTTCAGATATGTGATGTTGTTGTGGTTGCTCGTCTTCTCAATGCTACATTAGCTATGCCTGAGATCCAATCAACAACCAGCAGCAAGGGAATAAGGTTACTATCCTTCCATGAAATTACAGAAGCTTACATTTAACTCAGTCTGATGTGATCTAAATTATGTGTTTAAACTATTTCACTGTGTTTTTGTATAATTATTTTTATCCAGCTCTCAGTTCAAGAGTTTTGCATACCTATATAATGAAGAGCAATTTGTCCTATCATTAGCAAAAGACGTCACTGTTGTGAGAACTCTTCCAAAAGACCTAAAAGGTGCAAGGAGAAAGAAAGAGATTCCTGTTTTTAGAGTTCCATATTCAGCATCACCTTTTTATTATTTTCATCATGTTCTCCCTGTATTAAAGTCACATTCGGTGGTTGAACTAGTTGTTTCTGAAGGTGGATGCTTGAAGGTAAAGGAAGCTTTTGCTTAACGAGTTCAAATTCAAAGGTTTATTTTTTGAATTTGTTTATTTTTGTTTGAATGCAATTGACTTGGTGAAATCCAATAAACACTGCCGATATTTTAATTTTGGGAACCCTATGATGTGTTGAAGAGCAGTATAAGGAACTTTCTTTTATTACTTTCCTGGGATTGATATTCTTAATTTCTGAATTGGGGGATTGCCTGTGATGAGCTTATTTGGAAAGATTATGTTAGTGTTTTACCACATTGAGTGACATACAACATTCATGCTGCTATCCTTCTTATTCTTCTGTCTTTAGTTCTTCAGCTTGCAGTTGCACTACACCACGCAAGCTGTTAGTTTAAATGGTTCTTGTCGTGCCTTTATTGAAAGTACCTACAAGTGATTGTTTCTCTTTGCTTCCCCTCCCTTCTTAGGCCACTCTTCCTCCCGATTTTGAAGAATATCAAAGGTTGAGATGCAGAGTATCTTTTCACGCTCTTAAGTTTCGACAAGAAATCCAGGAACTTTCTGCTAAGATTTTGCAGAGGCAAGTTCACTCTCTCCTCTCATATAAGTTTGTTTTTCTCATTTATACACTTTCTCTCCTGTTGGCTTATGTACAGTTCATTATATGATTGTAGGTTACGAGCTCCTGGCCGTCCATTCATTGCATTTGACCCTGGCATGACTAGAGAATCTTTAGCGTATCATGGTTGTGCAGAACTGTTCCAGGTATATGATCAATCTGTGATAACTGTCTCTTAAACTTCCTCATCTCTTAATATTTGAGCTATGATGATTTTTTTGCTAGGATGTACATACTGAACTTATTCAACACAAACGGTCTTGGATGATTAAACGTGGCATTGTCAAGGGGAAGCTTTTAATCAACTCAGCCGAGGAAAGACTAAAAGGTTCCTGTCCATTAATGCCCGAGGAGGTAAGATTTTCTTTTAGTTTTTTATAGTCAAATTGTTCATCAGCAATGAATTGGTTGTATACTCTCTCCAAAGATTGGTCATTTACACTTATTGCAGATTTATACCAATGCCATATGTTTTGAGAGAGATTACTACCCTGGTTGATTATATGGTCTCTTGCAGATTGGTACTCTTCTGCGCGCATATGGATACTCAAGGGATGCGATTATATATGTATCTGGGGGAGAAGTCTTTGGTGGTCAAAGAATGTTGATTCCTCTTCATGCTATGTTCGAAAATGTTATTGATAGAACTTCTCTAAGCACTCCTTGGGAGATGATTAGGCTCTATGGGCAAGAGGTGAACCTTGTTAATACTCCTGGACCACCACCTTTCACTGAAGAAGTGACAAAGCGTGCAGCTTGGAAAAATGCAGGTCCACGCCCTCGCCCACTTCCTCCACCTCCAGCAAGGCCAAAATCATACAACATAGAAGGTTGGTGGGGTTGGGTTGCTGAGAGTGATAATGAGCCTGATAATACAGTTATGGAACTGAGGATCAATGCCCATAAATTACTATGGGAGGCTATTGATTATGTGATTTGTGTTGAAGCTGATGTATTCATCCCTGGATTTGACCTTGATGGGAAGGGGCATCCAAATTTTGCTAGCTTGGTGATGGGGCACAGGTTATATCAGTCAGCAGCATCAAAGACATTTAGACCTGACAGGTAAATTCCTCTATTTTCAATGTATGTAAATGCAATTTTTGCTTGAAAGTTCAAATTCTTTCATATTTGAGAAACTTATTAACTAAAAGATAACATAAGGTTGTCGATGTTTCCAAAGCCTTAATATAATGTTTCTTGTCAATTGTGTCATTAAAAATCCAAGGCAACTGAAGGCAATGTATTAGTTAGAGCAACATGATTAGGACATTTTTATAAATTCATATGTTTACAAACAGAAGCTTCATTAATGCCATTTAAAGTTGAAGATGGGCAGTTATGATACTTAGTAATCATGCATACATTGATGCAGAAAGGAAGCTGCTAAACTTTTAGACGAGATTCGGGAGCACATGCATCATGCAAATCGTACGTGGTTAGAATCGGTTCGCAGGCATATGACAAAAACATTACTTGATGGAATTATAGAAGCATCAAATAAATCAAAGCTGCAATCCTTTCTCTCTCATCCAGTACCCGAATGCTCCTGTTCACGGCGTGACTCCTTTGAAGTATCAAAGAATTCTTCTAGCCCCTCCACTTCCCAGTTATGGAAAGCTCTTGGCGTTGCTCGCCGGTGTCCTGCATGGATGGACAGCGGTCCAGTTTCTCTATCAAAAGATAAGGAAAATGAAGAGGTTGTTGTAGATGAGGATGATTCTGTATCCGAGTTATTCTTTAGACAAAGTGCTGAAAATCATGAAGGTGATGCAGAAGTGATCACTAAAGAAGAAAATCAATTTGAGGATCAAGAAGATGAGGGTGGGGATAGGTGACATCAAGCTCATGTGTTGCTGCTTCATCTAACAATAAATAATGGATTTCCATTCTTCAGATTCATGTACATAATCAATTGCTGCTTCCAACTGTCGCTTACTGGATTCAGTTTTGGGTGATAGAAGCACTTAAAGCCGCGTAAATATGGCTCCTAAACTCTGATTCAGAAAACATGTTTGCTGAGAATCATCCCATCACATTAGTGATTTATCCCTTTGGCTCAAGTTCTCAATATATAGGCTAATTTGTTGACGACATGTCAGTTTTGTTGTAACATTGCATTATCTTCGTAATTAATATTAGGTTCAAGTGCAGTTTGAATTCTTTGCTACTAAAACTTCCTGCTTATTTTTGCTGCAGATACTCAGACTGTACTAGTCTAATTCATTTTTATACCTGTGAGACTAGTAAATCATCCATTTTATTTATTGAAGGAATAGAACTAAGATATGACTAGTGTTATAAATTTTCTTCCAACTTTTCTTTCAAGTAAATCTCTATCCTAGCCCATAAGATTGTGAACATTATTTACTTAGTTTCTGATATAAAACATTAAAACTTCTAATTTCTTTTTGTTTTACAAAACGTTTTTTATTCTCAGTCACTTAAACAGTTTTATACTAATTTTTTTTAATGGAATTATGGATTAAAATATAAGAAACTTACAATATTTTGCGAAGTGGGGAACTGATATAGAGTAGTGTGCAAAATCAGATAATAGTAGTATGAAAGGTATATATAACCTGAAGAACTAAAAGACGGGATGGTATTCTTTCATGCATGTACGTAGAAACCGCCTATTATTGGTAAGCATCAATTTATTCTGGTGTGGTCCAATCCAAGTAGCAATAACTCCAAGTGTGGTCCAAGCAGCAATACCTCCAAGTGTGGTCCAAGAAAACTATGCCTTCCATATGAACCAGCACCTCATTGCAAATAGCAGAATGTGAGTTTATTGGCGAGCTCAATCTAGTTGTGTCAAACTCTAAATTGGCATTGTTCTGTGACAAACGTGAAGCATATGCAACAAACCCTACTAAAAGCCTTCTTTTGGGATGCAGGAAGAAATGTACAATTGCTTTCCATGGACCTCTCTATTACAATGGAATGACCCTAATAACTTTTCAAAATCTTTACACTTACACATTTTGGAAGTTTTTCAAAAAATGGAATTTAGAAGAAATCTAAAATAAATAATATAGAATTAGTGTTTAACCATTTTGGATTATTGATCTTGCAACTAACTTCATGAAAACAATTTATCATTGAAGAATACATTTCTGGGAAAATTTAAAAACTATTATAGAAAGTTCTCTCCTGAATTATAAAAAATCTAACTTTATGAAGGCTGCTAGTTTTTAGCATTTATTGCAAAAACTTCTTCATGAGCCTGTGCAAAATTGTAGTTTAGTTTATAAGTTGGGTGATACCAGTATTTAATCATATTCTGCTGTAATGAGTAATGAGAAATTGCAGGACACAATTACAGGGGTGAAATAAAGTAATTGTCGAAGAAATGTTCCCCAGTTGGTTGTGGGATCTCATGCAAATACTTTTGTGGTCCATGAATGCTTTCCTGACAAGGATATTTGCCTACACTATACCCTATCTATGAACTATTTTCTCTTGCTTGCACAGGATTTGACGCATTGAACTTGCATGATAAGATCATCTTCAATGATGAATTTGCTTGCAAAGAATGATTAACTTAAGCAATATTATTTAACAAATTTGTTTATGGGAGTAAACGAAGTAATTGGCAAACAGAAATATTGATAAATGATTATCAGCTTTATGGCTTATTACCAGAACATTCATTTTTTAGGTGACACTACTTGAACAAGTTCTGGATACAAGTCATTTACGTGAAGTAATCTCATTATTAAGAACATTATATTGTGTGTAGTTTCTTAACAAAATTTTGATGTAACTTAATTCTCACGTGTAAACTCTCATCCAGATTGGCAATCCAATGAACTTGGCCTTCAAGAATTACCCGCATTACTACTAAAACTTATCTGTTAAAGAAATTTCAAAATACTAGGTTTTCACTACAGCTATACTAAAATAATATTTTGTGCTTGATACAAGGAGACACTAGGGTATATTAAGATAATAACTTCCTTGTTTATTCATATCAGCAACAACATAAATAGGTGATGTTTTTAGCCAAAAAGTAGCTTGTAAAACCAGAATGTAAAATACATATAGTTTTTGTATGAATAGGGCCATGTTGTATCACACGACCATGAATGTTCTATGACATTGAAGGCGATAAAATGGAAAATTAGTGGAAGCACAAGCATATGTAATATTTTATTTCTGAATGTCATAGTACCAAAACCAGTATCGTGAAATATACATTTTATCTGGCTCTAACCAGCATGGCAAAAATGAAGTGATCCACCCAATCCCTCTTTTACTCTCATCCGAAGACAAAAAATAATGAAACTGGCCACAAAATAAGCATGAGAGGGACCTCTAGCTTGCTTCTTGTCTGAGCCTCTTCGAACTTTGTTCGGATTCAATATTGCAGTAATCAACTCCAGAACGTGATATTGCTGGGTTGCTCACAAATTGATTTTCATGAACCTGAATGAATCAAATAATATATGATATTAATTTTAGAATTTGATTAGAATGCACTGCAACAGTGACAATATTGATTTACTAGTTCTAAATTGGCCAGTTCAATTCACATGTATAAAGATATACGTTAGCAGCAATTTCTTCTTACTCTCTTTCTAATGAATAATACTGTCATAGGCTAATTCTATGTCAAAAGGGAAATAACAATGCTGCAAAGTATGTTCAAAAAATAATTCAATTGAATTCAAGTCAGAACAAAGTTGGTGCTAAGAACATGGAGCATAAACGAACCTTGGAACTATATGCAGAGGGGACCAACTCAGCATTTGCTCGTCTACCAACATCAATTTGCACCGAGAGATTAGTTTGGGACATATCTACCCCCGAAGACTGCAGCACTTGCGTGAGAGTATCTAAAATTCTGTTAAAACACATAAAAACTGGATCAACAGTGACAAAAATGATATATTCCCTTTAATGATGCTTGAGGTAATTGACTCAAGTGCTAAAGAATTAATGTCCCTAAAAGGTGCAGTTGCATATTAAGCAGGTGAGGAAGAAAGAAATGTCAAATGCAACAAGGTTGTGGGAACCAAAAAATTCTTGTGCCAAATTTCCTCCCCCTTTTTTGAGGATAGATTCCCACGATCAATTGTAAGTACAACGAATTTCCAACAATTTACTTTTGACAAGATGAATTCATTCACTTTAATACAAGATTTAAATTGATAATAGTAATTTCAAATAAGAAAGTAAGAATGTAAGGTTGAAAGAGAAGAGAAAGGAGATTCCAGATTTCATGTGAAAATGAATTTGTAATCCTTGAAGAGTAATAGAGAACAATCAAGTATATAGCTAATGGATCTGAAACAAGCTTAACAGAATACAAGAGAGCTCTAACTGCCTGTAACAAACATATAACTACCTGTAATGAACCTCCAACTACCAGTAACAGCCTAACAAGTTAGTTGAGAAGTTAAGACTATTGTACCTATAAACTACTGTAATGATGCCTTTGCATATGTGTTCTATAAAAAGAATCTTAATGGACAGCCTCGTACACCTATTCGAGAGTTGATCTTAGAAAAGTAGGAGAGAATAATAGGTGCAATAACAAAAAATGTTCAATGTTAATAAAATGCAAGAGAGAAGAGCTATAGATTTAAAACAACTAGCATTTTGACTTAAAACAATCCA
Source organism: Phaseolus vulgaris (assembly GCF_051622355.1). Lineage (NCBI taxonomy): Eukaryota > Viridiplantae > Streptophyta > Magnoliopsida > Fabales > Fabaceae > Phaseolus > Phaseolus vulgaris. The sequence continues at coordinate 2,238,230 of NC_143505.1, forward strand.
CTCTATAATTGTGTTCATTTGTTTTTTATATTTTTAAGAAAAGGACAGGGAATGGTCATGCTCATGCTGGCCACACACTGTCAGGACTTAAGCACAAGAGGAGATTCCAACCCTAAAGACTAGTCTGTTAGATGGGAGAACTTCTAGGCTTAAGTACCACACCAAATAGTTCATCATACTTAATGTGGGACTCCTAACACACACTGCTCACCCTTTCTAGTTATAGTTTCAAGCAAACAATTAACACAAGATTGATGAAGAAAAACTACTGTTGAACTTATATAAAAAACTCACCCCTGAGAATAGGCACTAGAAATGCTATCTGATCCAGATTCAATCACTAGCTCCTCCTGTTCCTTCATTGTACTATCATGTGGAAGAATATAGTTGTCCTTGTTTGATTTATCAAGCCATAATTGTGGCTGGGTATGGGAATGCATGTCAACGTTAGAAACAGATTCCTGAAGATGTTGGGTAGTCATACCACTGCTAACAACTGGATCAAACATGTCCAATCGCATTTGCATGGTCAAGGGAACCGCATCGGTAGATGAACCAGGGATGTGGCCCTTCTGAACAGTCATCATTGAGAAATCAGACTCCATAGGGTTCGGTATATTTCCGTGAAACAATGGAGAGGCACTGTTATTTTTCTCATCAACAGACCCATTTTGTATAGTTTGAGAAGGATCTGTAGGATTTTCTGCAGGCCCGTGATGATTTCTCTGAAAACATTGTGACAAATAAACTTTAGATAAAAAGTCAGTCACTATTTCAAGGCAGTAAGCCACAACCAACCATTGTGACAAATAGTTCACCTAAGTTGCCACAATGTCATCCCTGAACTCATTCAAATATGCATACTGGGCTACTTGCTCTGGAAGAAAAAGGATATTGTAAATTAAAAAAAAAACACTCTACAAGGAGACGTATGAATTCAGAGAAAGAGCATAAAGTAGTGAAATCCTAAGCATGAAAGGAACTTAAACTATTGTATAAGAAATTGTATGCACTTGGCAACCATGAGGACATGACAAATGACCAGGTACATTGGTGTGCCCAAATCCATGTTGGTGACCCTACTTAGGGAAAATAAGGCTTTGTAGTCATTGTTGTTTCTTTTGCAGTCTGTATAAAATGAATCCTTATATAACCAGAGAATTGCAAGTCTCACATCACAATGTCGTGCAATTGTGTAGGTCCAAAGTCCAACTAGACTGCCATTACAAGATCCAATCTTAGATAATAGGTGGAACCAAATCAGTGAGGAAAGCTATTGTCATGCATTTCGCAACATTTCATAAATCAAGGTCCAGAGTGAACACACACACGGAAAAACATTTACATTACACCATTCCATATAACTTTACCCATGGAATTAATTTCGTTGGCTCCTGACTCCATCCTTCATAAGACTGCTCATAAATTTGTAATTTTTCCTGTAGGAACTGAATATACTCGATAACCTGAAGAAAAAAACAAAATTCTAATTTAGTTTACAAGAGTAAAATCATCCATTTAGATGTACACAAGAAACAAATGGTTAAATGTCGAATGAAGCACCTCCAACAAGAAGGATGCCTTGTCTCTTTTCTGATCATTTTGAGGTATGAGATCTCTCAGAACTTGAAACCTGGCACACAAACATATTTTTTTTTCAAACATTGCCAAATAATAAATACTAATACAGAATCACATCATACTTCCACTCAAAATCTATACACACGAACAATTAACTCAATAATGATTTTTTCATTCAAAAGGCCACCTTTCGTTAATCTTGCTCCTTCTACGTTGCTCAGTCTCTGAATGCTTTGAACGATGCGTATTCACCCTCTTTCCCGTGCTGGGTTCGTCCACCTTCACTGCCAAGTCACAAAACGTAACAAATAATTATGTTCAAAATTGAAAATTGAATTGCAGAATGCTATCGAAGAGGTAAAAAGATAAGAACTTTGAGACCCCCATCAACGAATCAATCGATAAACCCTGTCGGGTGTTGCACAGCCAAACCAGAGAGAGAGAGAGAGAGAGAGGAGAGAGAGAGACCTTTGTTGAGAGAGGTAGAGGTGTTTGCAGTTAGAAATTCTTCTTCTTCTTCATCGTCCTCCAATTCATCTTGATGCCCTTTTGCAGACCTAGCCATTAGTTTCGTCCAAATGGAAAATTTGTGCAGAGAAAAATGGAAGAGAAAGAAAGTGGTATGAGAAGTGTAATGTGTAGAACCAAAGTAGTAGCAGTGTACGAGGACACCACGAGTTTTAACTGAATCAATACCTAATCTAACCAAAAAAATTCTGATTAATTTTAATTTTTATTAGGAACACAACACATCAATTTAATCAACATAAAATCTTAATTACTATACAATTTTATCTTATAGTATTTCGATTAGTTTAGCTTTTGATCAGTTATAATATATATATATATAAAGAAATGAGATTAAATTATATTTCAGGCTTGACCTTAACTTAATATTTAAATCCGAATTGTTTAATTGAATCATATAATAAAATAATTAGGTCTGACATTTGCTTCTTAGAGTTATTTAATTTCTACTAGATAAATAATAACATTCAAAATAAAAAATTTCTCTCTAAACAAAAAACTATTTTTTATAAATATAAGACTTTCTAACACGCATTTTTATTTTACTTTATATAGTTTGTCTCTTTATACATACCTTTTATTTTATGCAATTAACTTGCTTCCTATTTTATCTATTTTGTAATGCAAAAGGCCTATGTGTGTAATTTTTCATTTTTAATAATTAATATTATAAATGTGAATATTCTATAAAAACTACTTTTTTAAACGAAGCATTATATAAAATAGAATTATGTGTAACATATATATGTAGGTGCATTTTTTATGTAAAATTATCTATTATTAACATATATTTTTGAAAAAACAATAGTAAAAAACCAATCTCTCTAATTGTGCCAAACATACATTGTTTTCTTTATGTATTCTAATTGACGTATTCTCACACATATATATATATATTAAAATTAAGTAGATATTATTTGAAAAGTATTTTATTTTACAAATCAATATTTAAAATGTACTGATAGGCTAAAACCGAGAGGTTTAGGCCGAGAACAATGAGTAAACAAGGGAAAAAGGTTGAAACCGAGAGGTTTAAACCGAAACCTGAAAGGATAATAAAAATCATAATAAAGCCCAATTTAAATAAGGAACTTGCACAAGGGGGTGTAAAAGTAATAAAAAGGTGTGAGAAGAAAGTTCAAAAGTACAGGAAGCCATGGCAGCCGAAATAATACCATCACCAAGAAAAGCAAGAACACCAGAAAGGGCAGACCGCACCAAACATTGTGAATATCATAAAAATCATGGTCATCATACAGAAGAATGTATTGGGTTGAAAGATAAAATAGAAGAGTTGATTCATGCCGGACAGTTAAAACGTTTTGTTCAAAGGGGAAATCCAAGAGTATGGTTGAGTCCAGAGAGAGATACGAGGGGGCGAGAGCTGGGTGAAAGAAGGGTTGAAAGGTTGGAAAGGAGAGAAAAACAAGTGGAAAAAAGAGACGAAAGAAGGGTTGGAAGGCCAGACGAAAGAAGAGATAGAATCTATCAAAACACTCAATCAGTAAGACGAAGCAGAGAGCGAAGTTTGGGAAGACCGGTTAGGGGGTTCATAAATACGATCTCAGGAGGTTTTTCTGGGAAGGAATCCTCATCTGCACGAAAGCAACATTGGAGAAATATCAGGTCTGTTAATCATGTTTTCAAAAGAAGAACTTTACCACCAATGCTTTTCACAGACGAAGACTTCCAAGAAATTGATCCAGATCATGATCCTATGGTAATCACGGTTGAAATAGCCGAATATGCTGTCATGAAGACCCTGGTTGATCAAGGGAGTTCGGTCGATATCTTGTTCTGGGATACGTTCAAAAGGTTACATTTGAGAGAAGAAGACAGTGCCTTTTCGAGAGCAAATCATTGGCTTTTCAGGCGAAAGAGTTAACACAAAGGGATATGTTGATTTGGTGACAACATTTGGAAGAGGTAGCAAAGTTAGAAAAATTAAAATCCGATATCTGGTGGTGGATGCATCCACCTCATACAATGTGTTGCTAGGACGATCTTCCTTAAATAAGTTAGGAGCAATCGTGTCAACACCACATTTGGCCATGAAATTCCCAACAGAAAAAGGAGAGATAGCTACAGTTTATGTCAATCAAAGAGATGCTCGAGAATGTTATGCAGCAGGTTTAAAAATGAATTTGAAGGTGGATAAAGAGGCTGAAAAAATAGTAGCCATGGTGGACTTGGATCCCAGATTGAATGAGGAAAGGCTGGAACCGAAAGAAGAAACGACAGCAGTACTGTTAGGCCAAGACGACAGACAATGCACTTATGTAAGTGGAAGTATGCCTGATGAATTGCTTAGCAAACTTATCACACTGTTGCGTAGTAATAAGGATTTATTTGCCTGGCGGCCGTCTGATATCCCTGGAATTGATCCAGAGGTAATGTGTCACAAATTATCTGTTTGCCGGGAAGCAAAGCCAGTATCTCAAAAACGAAGAAAGTTAGGAGAAGAACGACGACAAGCAGCAATTGAAGAAACTCAAAGTTAATACAAGCTGGTTTTATCCGAGAAGCTAAGTATACCACGTGGTTGTCTAATGTGGTACTCATCAAAAAACCAAGTGGACAATGGAGAATGTGTACCGATTACACCGATTTGAACAAAGCTTGTCCGAAAGACACATCCATTACCTAACATAGACCGACTAGTTGATGGGGCATCTGGCCAAGAGATGATGAGTTTCCTTGATGCTTATTCGGGGTATAATCAAATACAGATGTATGCACCTGATATCCCGAAAACAGCTTTCACCACTGATGCAAATTATTGTTATAAAGTCATGCCTTTCGGCTTGAAGAATGCTGGGGCAACATACCAAAGATTGATGGACAGTGTTTAAAGAACAGATTGGAAAGAACCTAGAAGTGTATGTTGATGACATGGTTGTTAAATCAAATGAGATACAGAAACACCTGGAAGACCTTGAAGAAGTGTTTGCTCAAATAAGGAAATACAATATTCGACTTAATCCAGAAAAATGCGTTTTCGGCGTCAGAGAAGGAAAATTTTTGGGATTTATGTTGACAAACAGAGGAATTGAAGCTAATCCTGACAAATGTGAGGCAATCATGCAGATGGGAAGACCAAAAAACCTAAAAGAAGTGCAAAGGCTAGTAGGGAAGTTGAATTCACTATCAAGATTTCTGCCAATATTGGCTGAGAAAACTAAACCGATTATAAACTTGTTGAAAAAATCTGAAAATTTTGTGTGGAGTGAACAATGTGAGCAAGCTTTATCTCAAATAAAGAGCATGGTGGCTGAACCTCCAGTTTTAGTAAAACCTGTACCCAATCAACCCATCATAGTCTACTTAGCTACTTCACATGAAGCAATAGGAGCCGCTTTAATCCAAGAAAACCCAGAGCAGAAACCGATATATTTTGTGAGTAGAACCCTACAAAATGCCGAAACCAAATATCCCAAAGTTGAGAGTTGCCCTAACATTAGTGTATGCTGCAAGACGCCTTCGACCATACTTTCAGAATCATCAGGTAATAGTGAGAACAGATTTTCCAATATTTAAAATTTTAAAAAAACCAGAGCTTGCAGGTCGAATGGTGACATGGTCAATGGAGCTTTCGGAATATGGAATCAAGTACGAACCAAGAGGACCAATCAAAGCCCAATCTCTTGCAGATTTTATCATTCAGATGCCAACATCAGCACAACAGGACCAGTGGACTTGCAAGTCGAAATGGCGCTCGAATAGTACTTGAAGGACCCGATAACTTCCAAGTCGAAATGGCGCTCAAATTCGAGTTCAAAACATCCAACAATCAGGCCGAATATGAAGCTCTTGTTGCAGGATTGTTATTAGCCAGAGACATGGGAGTGGAAAATGTCCTTTGCAAAACGGATTCACAGCTGTCGGTGGGACAAGTGCACGGGGAGTATCAGGTAAAAGACCCTTTGTTAATGAAATATTATCAGTCTTAAATATTATGCAATGTTTTAACAAGGCCGAGATGAAATACATTCCAAGAGAATTAAATATGAAAGCAGATTCATTGTCTAAGTTAGCAAGCCAACAAAGACAAGTGCAACACAATTCCATCATACAACAAACCCTCAGTCATCCGACAGTTAGTCTCGACGAATGCTTCAATATTGTAACAGCCAAAGATGACTGGATAAACACATACATCGAAATCATAAAGACCCAGGAGCAAGGTGTTCAGCCGGATGTCAAAATAGCAAAGAAAGTCGCTAATTTCATTCTAATCGGTGATGAGCTATATAAAAGGGGATACTCTACGCCCTTGTTAAAATGTTTGACCAAAGAACAAGCAGAATATGTGGTCAAAGAACTTCATGAAGGAATTTGTGGACTGCATTGTGGAGCTCGAACAATGGCAACAAAGGTTTGTAGAGCTGGTTATTATTGGCCAACAATCCGAGAGGACTGTGAAGTTTATGTCAAAACATGTAGAAAATGCCAAGAGTTTGGGAGCTTAAATCATATCCCAGCGCAGGAGTTGCAAGAAATCATATCTCCATGGCCATTTGCAAAATGGGGAATTGATATACTTGGCCCATTCCCACTTGGACGAGGCCAAACAAAATTCATGATAGTAGCTGTAGACTACTTTACAAAATGGATAGAAGCAGAAGCATTGACAAAGATAACGGCACAGCAAGTCCAAACGTTTATATGGAAAAATATAATGTCGATTCGGAATCCCACATACTATTGTAAGTGACAATGGCCGACAATTCATTGACAAAACTTATGGAATTTTATGCAGATTTGGGAATCAAGCCCACAACCACTTCGGTCGAGCATCCACAAATGAATGGACAAGCTGAAGCCGCAAACAAGGTTATTCTTGGACAATTAAAAAAGAGGTTGGGGACTGCTAAAGGATTATGGGCAGAGAAATTACCGGAGATTTTATGGGCATATCGTTGCACACTGCAAACATCAACTGGAGAAACACCGTTCAATCTCACTTATGGAACAGACGCAATGTTACCAGTAGAAGTTAATGAACCCACATTAAGAAGACAAATGGAAGACTGGAATATCAACAATGAGTGTTTGAGAACCGATCTTGATCTTATTGAAGAACTTAGAGAAAAAGCAAAAATAAAAGAGACGGCAGTCAAACGAAGAGCAATGAAGAGATTCAATGCAAAAGTCAGATTTAGGGCTTTTAAAGAAGGGGATCTGGTGTGGAGAATGCGAACTGATGCTCAAAAGGATCCACGACATGGAAAATTGGCATCCAATTGGGAAGGACCTTTTAGAGTGCTAGAAAACTTACAAAATGGAGCTTATAGGTTAGAAACTTTGGAAGAGAAAATGATACCGAGAACCTGGAATGCAAGTCATCTAAAATTTTATTTCAGTTAGAATAGATGTAAATTACTTATCATATAATGAAGAGGAATTCTCAAGAAACAATCCGTTTTGTTATCTTTCATTATGTACATATACATTCTTCGTCTCTCGGCCTTGGATGCTTTCACTTCAGGTGAAATCCCACCCGAGAATAGATTTACATAAACTCTCGGCTTTGGATGCTTTCACTTCAGGTGAAATCCCACCCGAGAATAGATTTACAGTTTTTTTTTTGGGTTTGGATGCTTTCATTCCAGGTGAAATCCCACCCGAGAATTGATTTACATAGCTTTTTCGGGCTTGGATGCTTTCATTTCAGGTGAAATCCCTCCCGAACAAACAAATGCTCATGAAAATCTTCAAAAAACACGAAAACCGAAAGATCAGAATTAGCTTTCGTTTTTTGAAAATCCCTGCTATCAGAATCTTCCTTTAAAATTTGTCAATCTTAAAACATTTTATCTCAAACGAAAACCGAAAGATCAGAGCTAAAACACAATTCCAAAAACCGAAAGTCACTCGTACAACTTACATTACTAAACCGACAGTTGCATATTCCAGTCAATAATATATCAATTACGAATCAACCTTAATAAATTAAAGGTTTTTGATTAATAATTTTATACTTCACAATTTTTTGACAAATAAAAAAAAAAAAAAAAAAAAACACCGAAAGGTCCAAGTCATAACGGTTAATATCTTCATGCTCCAAACCGAGAGGTAAACTCAAATAATTCTAACATTTCTAACGCTTTCAACAAAAGAACTGAAAATTAGCAAGCCTCAACGATTATAACAGAATTATCAGAACATAACAGGATAAAATTACGATAATAACCACAAAAGCTTAAACATTTATATTAACAAAAGTTCCCAAAAAAAGGAATTACATCACGAATGCAAATATCCAACAAAGCTTAGCATTCCAAAACAATTATACTTCTCCACAAGTAACCGAGAAGTATCCGACAAACTAAACCTTAAAACCCTATACCTAATTTTCAATGTTAATATCTTCAGCATCATTATCTGGAATCTCATTAGCAGGAACTAGCTCACCATTATAAAAGTCCTTCTTAACATCAAAATTACCTTCATCAATAGGAATTTTATAAAAGTATTTTGCTTGTTGAAGAGCCTTCTCAAAGCCAAGTTTGTGTTGATCAAATATAAAACTTTCGGCTTCAAAAACATTGGTCTTTAGCTGGTTAATCTCCTCATCCATAAGTTTGATGGTGTTCTTGTCAGATTCATTAGCAGAAGATAGCGCCGATACCTTCTCGGTCAAAAGTTGATTCTCCTTGCACAATTGAGCATTCTCCGTAATACATTTCAGGTTTTCATTCTTCAAATCAGAAATTTCTTTTCCAAGACCTTCATTCTCGATTTCTTGTTGTTCTTTCTGTTCTACCACCTTTTCTAACTCTAATGATAAAGAGTTCATTCTATCCTTATACTCAGCAAGATCATTCTTCAGCTTCTCAAATTCGGACAACGACACGCAGTTTCCATTCTTCTCTTTCATCATTTTTCCAATCAAAAGATTTCTACTTGATAATTCAATAACAAAATCCGCTAATGAAGCAACATCCATATTTTTCAGCATATTGTAAGTTGATTCACTAAAAGATGTTTGAACGAATTTTGCATATTTATTCGTAGCACTAAAAATAGTTTCGGGAAGAGGTTCACACGAAACATTTCCACTATGGCGATGGCGCCGAGAAGATGAATGTGACTTCTTGCTGCTCCTATCCCGTTTCTTTGATTTCTTCGAAGGACCAGCAACATCAACATTACTTGTCGGTTCCACCACGTCAACATTAGCAACTGGCTCCACGTTTTCTACTTCCACAACAGGATTTACCACATTCTCGCGTCGGGGAGTAACATCACCCACTTTGTTAAGCAGTTTCGAAAAGTAAGATCGAGCTTTCGGATTAGTACTTGCCATCAGAGCTGAAAATCAACAAAAAATTTAGCAAAGTTAAAAAACTTATCCTAAAAAGCAAGAAAATGCGGAATAACCACGTACCAGTAAGATCTTCTCGAGGATGTGATGAAGTATACAACTGAAGCAAAGCACGAGTGGGAACTTGATACGAGAAACGACTAAAAACTTCAATAACATGACGATCGGCCACACCCATCGAATGAAAGGATATTGAGTTAAACTTCACAGGATCTTTCGTCCAATACAGAGGAAATTTTGGAGAATTTCCATTAAAGAAATATTCTCTTCCTAGTGGCTCTATTAGAATTTTGAAAAAACTTCCTTTAAAATCCTTATATGACGACGTAAAAGGCTTAAGAAAACACACATTGGACTTGCTAATAAGGGATAGCCACCCTGGCCGTTTACCAGGCCGAGAACTATAATAGTATAAAAACGCAGAAGGACAAGGAGAAAGTGACAATAATTTACACAAAATACTGAATGCTTGCATCGCAACCCAACCATTAGGATGAAGCTGAGTAGGAGCAACATTAAGAAAATTAAGAACGCCCATTTGAAAATTGTTCAAAGGCAATCGAATATGAAGATCTCTGAAAAAACAAGCATAAAAATAAAAAAATTCATAGCTATCACCTTCTCGGCCATGACACACATTATCAACATCACCAACACGCCGAAATGAAATGATATCATTTTCAATATCAGAATAATAAATTTGAGAACGGGAAAGAAAACTCCGAAGTTCGTTAGCAGAACGATACTTCGAGAAATACTCTCGGACTTTAGGATTGACCCATTGATAACCAGGACGAAGGTTTTTCTGGGGTATGATAAATCCAAATTCTTGAGGAACATCAACAGCAGGAGCTCCACTTGAATCATTCATACAAGATGGAGTAGCAGAAGAAGATTTTGACTCAGGAGGAACTTCTTCTCGAACCACTCGGCCAGTTGATTCACCACCCGTGCTTGAAAATTCATCAGTAGCAGAAGAACTTGAAAGAGACATTACCTTCGCAAGAATTGAACGAAGATTGACAATATGCTTCCTTCTAAACAGCAGCAAAGCTCACACAATCATAAAAAACCCAATGGCAAACCTATTTATAGCCCAGGCAAAACCCTAGAATTTCAAACGATATAAACAATGTGGCACCATTCAAACATATGTCATCTAACGGTCAAAATAGCAAGTTCCTGTCAAGTCATGAAAACTGAGCCAAATAAAGCGCAGAAATCAAAGCGTTCCATATCAAATCAAATCAAACGTCAAACATTATTATATTATATTAAGACACAAATATTTCTTTAAACTTGAAATAAAAATATTTTTGTCTCGGGGACTAGTGTACTGATAGGCTAAAACCGAGAGGTTTAGGCCGAGAACAACATTGAGTAAACAAGGGAAAAAGGTTGAAACCGAGAGGTTTAAACCGAAACCTGAAAGGATAATAAAAATCATAATAAAGCCCAATTTAAATAAGGAACTTGCACAAGGGGGTGTAAAAGTAATAAAAAGGTGTGAGAAGAAAGTCCAAAAGTACTGTAAAAGGCCCATCAACGAAACCCTATAAATAGGAGGTCAGCACAAGAAAAAGGTAAGAGTGATTTTATCTGATGAACGTTAAACCTTTTCTGACTTTGGCATCAGAGCGACTTGCAGGTACCCCCACCTGTTGTGAGGAGAAGCCGAGAGCACCAGCCGAGAGGAGAAGCCGAGAGCACCAGCCGAGAGGAAAAGCCAAGAGTTTTCATCAAGGAGAGAAGTACCCGGCCCAAGATAGTATTCAGCCCAAGATTGAAGGATTAGTCTTGATTAACCCATTTCAAGTGTTCTTGGTCCTTGTTGTAAGAACATAAAATAATCATAAAATTTATAAAATTTGAATTAAAACTATTCATTTGTCCAGCTACACATTTCACATTTTTTACTTCCAGTTATAGTTTTTTTATTTCAGTTTTTATATTCACTTCCTTGATTTTCCACTTGTCATTATTGTTTATTTTTTATCTTTTGTTTTTTTGTCTTCTCGTACTAAGTAAGTTCTAATTCTTTTAAATTTGGATGTTTTATTTTATTTTTTATAATGTTGATATTATGTTATTACATTTTGTATATTTGGACTATTAAGAATAATTAAAATGGTTTGTGCGTGCGCAATGTGCGTAATTTCAAATATTTTATTATGAATATCTTATTCTATTTTAAAATTATATAACTACATATATAAATCAGAATGATATAAGAAAAAGTTTATCATCATATATTATTATTTTTTTATCATATATGTCTCATTTATTACACTTGCATTTTTTTATTATTTTTCTGTGAAGCTGTGATCGAAAGTAGGTGTCCATAAATTATTTTGCAGTACTTAAGGCAGAAGTAAGGTAAGTCAAAATGGAATACCAAAAAAGTAACATTGGGACAATCACATGACATTAGCATATGTTAAAATCAAATTAGGTTAGGCTATGTTATAATTTAGAATGCTTAAAATTAACAATACCATTTCATTAGTTAAATTTTACTATTCCAAACTTTAAATTCTGTTTTAATTGTTGCTAATACTATTCATTAATAAATAGACATCTTAAGTTTTAATTTTGTTTCAATCGATCTTAAATTTGATCTTATTTTCAAATAGACATTAAACTTATTACATTTTTTTTATAATTTTCATTAAAGTATTATTATTATTATTTAACTTAAAGCTGTTAGTGTTATTGTTAAACAATTTTCTTGAAATTATTAGTATTATTATTATTATTATTACTATTATTACCATTATTATTATTATTATTTAACTTAAAACTCTTTAAAAAATTATAACAAAATTTAATTAGCTTTATAAAATAATTAAAATAAAATAAAATTTGTAGGACTCTATTCAAAAAAATGAAGTTTAAGAATTAATTGGAATACAATTAAAATTTAAGATATCTGTTTGAAGCTAGGATATAGTTTGAGGATGTCTAATTATAAATTAAAAGTTTTTTCATAAATATATGTAAATAACGTGTTTTTTATTAATGTTTTTTTCCCATAAATATATGTATTAGGAATAATGAGTTTTGTTCAAAATCCTCCTTGGTTATGATCTCATCATGAAGCATTGAATAAAAAGAAAGTAAATTACATAGCCTCACATGAAAAAAAAAAACTTATTTATCCATTTTCATTATTTTACAAAACAAAACAAACAAGACAAACCAGTAAAATTAACTAAAAATGGAAAATAAATAATGTTTCTGAGGCAATAGAATCAAATTCTAATGAAATTTCATCAAATTCCACTTAAAGGAGTTTAAATTTTTTACTTGTAACATTATTTCCATTTAAATTTGAAGTTTGTTTTAAATAAAAAAGTCAATTTAAATGTTTGGTTTCACGTTATAGTTAAATGTAGATATAAAAAAAGAGAGTATATCATTGGAAAGTGCTTATTCCTAGAAATTCTAAGCCTTTTTTGGATCACTAACTCATAAACACTGTCTTCCAGGCACCATATTGATTATAGCATTTGTTTAAATTTAGGGATCTGTGAATAGAGAGAATAACATGTCTCCTTATTTTGATTGATTAAGATATGAAACACTTATTTAGGATCCTAATCATTACTTAAACATTAAACATACAGTTATTACTGTTACAATATAAAATTGAAGTCGCAATTTACAACAATACCCTTCTTCACTTACAAATTTGAAGAGGATAAAATCATAGTTTGGTCCACATGCATCATCTCATATATATATATATAATTATTTGATCCACCACTGATATGATATGTTACTAATTATTTGATCTCATTGGGATTTTTAATTTCACATTATGGTGGATAGCATCTCACTGATATTTCTAATTTCACTGAAATTTCTAATTTCACTGAGATTTCTAATCTCAACATTATAGTGGTTATCTATTCTCTCATTTCTCTCTATGTTTCTCTTCCCCTTGCTTTTTTTTTTCTCTTCCCACAAGTTCCCTTTATGTAGAGAATGGGAGGAAAACTTATCATATAAAAAGATAGTGAATAATTAAAGCTCATTACTCATTTTTAAAAGAGAGTTATAATTCCAAGACTTTTGGAATGACCATCATTGCATATATTCAATGGATCAGTTACCCATATTCATTGGTCATGATCTCCCACTAAATTAAGGAGGGATTCCCAACAATTAAGTTTATTAGCTTCTTAATAGAAATTGCCTTGGTCAACAAGTCAGACCAGTTGTCACGACGAGTAAAGAACTCCCACTAAATTCAAGAGAGAGTTATAATTCAAAGACTTTTGGAATGACCATCATTGAATATATTCAATGGATTAGTTACCAATATTCATTGGTCTCCCACTAAATTAAGGAGGAATTCTCAATAATTAAGTCTCTTAGCTTCTTAACCAAAATTGGCCTGGTCAACAAATTGGACCAGTTGTCACGGATAATGAACTCCTTCCATTTTGTAACAGAACCATACTCTAATATCACTATTGGGAAAATCAGAGCTAATGGCTTATCACATCTTCAAAAGAGATATAATTCCAAGACTTTTGGAATGACCATCATTGAATATATTCATTGGTCATGGTCTTCCACTAAATTAAGGAGGGATTCCCAACAAGTAGAGGAACGAGAGAATATGAAGGAAGGACAAAACGAACGAGTCTGGAGAGTGGAAGAAGGAACACATAAGACCTATCGAAGCGAAAAAGTGAATTGTTTAGCCATTATCTCAGTCTCTTTTAAACGAGAACAGTCCCAATAAAATCTTCTTATAAATCCTCTAATTAAAAAAAATTGAATGTATTTTATGTTATCAAAACATTAAATACATTTAATATTATTTTTTATTTAATAAAGTATTAGGGGAATCAGTAAGAAGATAGAGTAAGAAAATATGTCATTATTCATATGATAAAGAACTGTATATGGAAATGCTACAAAGAAAATAAATTCCTCTATCTTTTCCATTTCCTTGTACAAGAAGCCTAAAGCAAGATTCTTTATTAGTTCATTTGGAGCCTATTTTATGTACAAAATAGTTAATAACAATTAGCTTTGCCTTCTGAAATGTGATTAAGTGAGAGCCAAGATTATGAGGTTTTCAATGGTTCATCTAGCAATTGCAAACATTCTTGAGGGTTGGCATAAAAGTAGTCTTCTTCTTTGGGCTTCTCAGGAATGATAGCTCTTCTTTTAGGACTTCCCATACGATTGGCATGAACTTCTTTCACAGCAGTGGAAAACTCATCCCAACTCAACAACCCATTGTAGTATTGATCTATTAGGTCTACCAGAACCCTTCTATTCAGTAGTACAGTTTTCTTGAATCCTAGAAATCTGAAGAGAAGCAAGTATAATTCCAGATAATTAGCCAAAATAATCTAGATCTCATCATTGCACATGATATCATATAAATTAAATGAAAAATCTAAATAGAAAAGAGTAAATGGTATTCATTATTCTCGACTCTAAATAATTCTGATACGAAGTGAATTTTTAAGTCAAACTCAATCTTATAAAATTTACACCTATATTAGAAAATGTTATTTCTAAATGTGTGTAGTTTTCCATGTCAATAATAACAAATTCTCATGAATGGTGAGTTTATTGACTTTAACATTAATCGTCTCTTAAAAGTCATACCAGTGCCAATTAATCACAAATTATCATAGATGACAAGTTTGTCGATTTTAACAATAACTACCTACCTTAAAAGTTCAATCATGGTGTCTTATTGATTAATAGTGTAATTTGTGAAGTTACTAGAGTTTGCAGAAGAGGTTCATTATTTACTTGCGTACAATGACCCTTAAATCTGGTTTATTATCTATAAGTAACAGGTTGTGTCAAAAGTGCAGCTAATTCTGCGAACTCTTCCATCATTGTACATCTAAGAAAATAGTGAATGAAGTCAAAACAGTTCTAAGTTTGTTTAAAAGACATCATTGGCGACAAGGTAATAATACCTGCGATGGCCTTCCACAACTTTAGCCATGTTTCCGTCATATGTTGGAATAAATATATCACTTTCTAAAGCAACAAGATAATCCACTGCAGCCATTTGTGAGGAGTGATTTTGGAAATACATCAATTCTGAAGGTTCCAGCAAAGTTTCTTTCCTTACCTAATTTAGAGTCAGAGATAATGTTAGTGCTACGAATTAGCATAAATACAGCATATATTATTTGCTTCTCTCTACTCACCAGATTAGGAAAATCTCCTTGTAAACTTTCCATCCTTTTCTCTCCACCATATATTTCTCCAGCAGCTATATAAATTTGAACATTGTGATCTATTCCAAGTGCTGTCAACACTAGGGAAGTTTCTTCAGGTGTTAAAGGGCATATACCATCTTTCCTCTTAAGCTCAGAATTAATAACTTTCTCCTTCCACCCAGGATATGCATATCTAAGAAATACCATTTGCCAAAATTACATTCAAAGGAAAACAGTAGAAACAAAATGGATGTTGCAACTCATTAATGTATGATTCAGTTTACCTCATTCGTGTTAGTTCCTCCTCCTCTTCTTTGTCACAACCATGAGCACAACCAGAGAAGGCCAACATGTCCATCTCATATCTAAGATGAAGTGCAACAAAAGGTCCCTTTTGCCTCAAAACCTTGACTACCCTTCTGCCAAGTTCTTCTATCTGAGAAGTAAACTTCAGGGCATTGAAATTTACTCTGCATCGTAGCTTTTGAATCTCAGCAGGTAGTCCATTGTTTGCAAGTCTTGCATCTGTTCTATTTAGGTGAAGGACCTTGTGTTTCAGCAGCAGAGGAAGGACCTGTTTAAGTAGTTAAGGACAATTAGTTGCTAACTTACAATAAAATGCCAAGTGAAAATCTGATATTTGCAGAGAGAATTTGAACCAAGCAGACACCTGGTTTTCATAGTATGAGATATTAGACCAGCTAATGGGTGGCATTGAGTAGGATAGTCCCTTTTCAACTCTTATCTTGACCTTAGGTGGTAGCTGCTTTAGTATCCTAACCTCATCTCTCAAGGAGGTAATGAAATGATCCACATCAAATATATCTTTGAAGTCACTGCCAAATCAAGGGAACAATTTCAATCATAATAGTCCAAAAACTAGGCGTTTCAAAAATTGAAATTATGATGTTACTTGAGGTGCCAGCCTAAGATTCAAGATATGTCTAACACTAAAGCTTTTATTAGAAAAAAAAAATTGAAGTTATGATAAAATGAAAGATCTGAAAACCTTGAATCAGCCCAGAAAGAGGTCTTGTCCAGCTCTGGAACTATGAGAGTGGCATTTAAGTGTCTAGCAATGGCGACCATGTCACATATCTGCAGGAAAAAAAATGTGAGGAATAAAGACTTCAAAAGAAATTAATCATACTCTTAATGCCAATTGTTATGCTGATTGCAGTGTAGATCCCCAAACAAAGAACTTACTGCTGCTCGCATTTGGTTGAGTCCTCCATTGCATGAAACCAGAAGATAACCGTTATTCCTATAAGTTCCTGTGACAGAAATGATCAAATTCAGAAGAGACATGCATGAGAAATCATAAAATTTTAGCACAAAAGGAGAAAATTAGAGGTGTGGGGGGAAATGAAATGAGAAAGACTGCTGAAGAAAGAACATACAACCAGCATCAAATCAAACAGATATGCAAATCATCATTCATGTGACAATTTTTTGTATTTTCAAATTCATAATACTCAGAAGAGCACCACAAATAAGTATTCATAAGACAGGCCTAGAACTCACTTTTGGGTGGGAGCAAAACCTTGGCTGGAGCCAAATCCTTCTCTACAGCTGGGGTACTGAAACAATGAGGCATGCCCTTCAACAAACTTGGCCCCAACAATTCCCCTAGTGCAATCAGCTGAACAAGACTAGTCCAAAGTACCACAATTGTAATGGCCCGAGTCATCCACACCTTGATTCTAGGCCTTATAATGAAACTCTCATGCTTCTCAATTCTCTCTGCAGCCAAAACTTTGAGCTCCATCTTTATCCCATCACTTTCACAGTAGTCTTTTTCTTTTGGCCATCTCAACACCATTGCTTTTGGTATCATACTCTTACTTCAACTTAACTCTTCAAAACTCTTATAAAACTCCTTGAACTAAGTGATACTTAATAAATGCTCACAAACCAAGGCTAAACTAGATAATGCCACTTCCTCTTTGGGTCCTCCAACATAAAATAAATGCTAATAAAGCCAAGGCTAAGGTTATTCTAAGGCCAAAAATTGTTATCCACCCACCCACCAGACAAGGTGATGCACTGCACTGACTCACACCACCTACACCTTGAAATTCCAAAACTTGAGCAACTACAACATCAGCAATGTGGCTTTCATATGACTGTATGAGCTTGAAGTGTCAAAGAATGAAGAAAAGGCAGAAAAGAATATGTGGGTTCCTATTGGAATTCCTTCAACTGGTTCTAATCTTGATGGGTAGAATGAGAGAGTACCGTTGAACTCCAAACAAATAACAGAAACCAGACAAAAAAAAAACACAATGAGAAAGTGTTCGGACTCACAAATATAAATTCAAATGTTAATCACGGGGAGAGATGACGTGGCATTATGACATGGAAATGCTCCTTTATGTATTTCTGTTAATTTTTATTTTATTATTCGTTTTTTTATTAATAAAAAAAATAAAAAATTAAACACTTTAGAGATGTCTACAGAAAAATAATTTCATGTATAATTTAAATAAATTAAGAAAACAAAATCTATTTTTATAAGGTGAAAGTCTGAGTTTGATAAACTTCTAAAATAAAGACTATCATACCAAATACTAATCACAGTCACATATGTTAATGTTTAACTTTTTAAAATTTGATATGGGAGAAATAATGAGAATATTTTTCGCATTTAATAGTAAATCTATGCAAAACAAAGGTTCTAATTTAAGAACAAAAAGCTAATAACAGCACAGTTTATGAATCTCTCTAGAAGGCAACATAGTACTTATGGAAATAATTATTTTCTATGAAATAATTGAAACTGAAAAGCATAAAACAATAAGAAAAGGTTATTTTCACTGAAAACTGAATAAGCTTTTCAAAAGTAGAAAATAAAGTAAAAGGAATTGTAACATTTTATAATTAAAAATTAAAATAAAACCAAAAGAAGTTATTTTAAAGTTGAACTGGCACGTGAGTTACTGATAATGATTTTCATCTATTTGGAATCTCTCTCTACACACTGTATGTGATAGGAGTAAATCATTATATGCATTATTTAACGAAGGACCACCTCCTTCTCATTTATTACTCACCAACGATAACTGCACAGTGATGATGAGACAACAATACAACCTAAAATGGAAAATATTCAGAATTGAATCAAACAAAAGTTAAGAATATTCCATGGAAGGATTTCATTATTTTTATATTGTTTATCTATGGAGTGAGGTTTAGGTTGTTTCTAAGTGTTTGCTAAGAAGAAGAGTTTAAAATATTAAATCAGAAATGTTAACTTGAAAGAATTCTACATTTTAAGAGAATATTGTTGGAAAAATCAAACTAATTCTCTTTCTTTAATGCAGATACAAAATAGGTATTTGCAAAAACAACATACAAATAAAAGAGTTACAATTTTAAAATTTTTGGAATGATCATCATTGAATATATTCAATGGATAAGTTATCAAGATTCATTGGTTATGTTCCTCGTTAAAGTAAGGAAATATTTCCAACAATTTCCCTCCTTCCCGAATTAATTGAGGTATACAAAATTCAGCTCCCCTAACTTCTTAACAGAAATTGCCTTGGTCAACATGTCACACCAGTTCTCATGAGTAATGTCTGCTTCCATCTCGTATCAAAACCAAGTTATGATACCACTCTTGAGAAAATCAAAATTAATTATCTCTCTTTCGTGTAGATACAAAATGAGCACTTGCGAAAACAATAAGCAAATAAGAGAGTTACAATTTCAAGACTTTTGGAATGACCATCATTAAATATATTCAATAAATCAATTATCAAGATTCATTGGTCATGAGATAACTCATACCAATTGAACAATTTACTCCTTCACTTCGATCGGTTAACACATGCTCATTTTTTCTATTTCTTGGACTTCATAGACTTACACTCCTGTCTTTGGTTCTCATTCCTCTCTTCCAACCAAGCTCTTTTTACTTTGTCCGTTCTCTGTTGGAAGAACACGTACAAAAGATGCTCGAACGCTTAAATGAGTATTCTGTATTTAGTGTAATAATAAAGTATTTTTCTTGAAAGTTATATGTTTATAACGAATTTGATTACGGTTAAGTCGAGATCAACTGTATGGATCGTGATTAAAGGTGTATCACCTAATTTTCCATACGATTTACTCTTATTAATCATTTCTTAATCCTTAATATATTTTGAATACGTTGATAGACTAGAATATTTATACTTATACTTGTGGGACTGATCCGATTTCGATCCCAAATGGGAAGTGTACACTAAGAATATATCACACTCATATTAAATAGTTAAAAAAAGAGGAGGAGCTTTGTTGGGTGACACTCACATGGAGTTGATTTAGAAAGCGAAGTTGGGAAGAGAGACGTTGCTTTGCAAGTTGTGTGGCATAGTTGATCAATTCCCGTGATAGTAAAAGTAGCCTTTCTGCATACAAAAAACAGCATGTGACAATACTTATTTTAAGTCACAGGCATATGGTGCAACACTTTTCCTTTTGGTTTTACACTTTTGTTGTATACTATATTATATTCAAGCTTAAAGACTTGGCAATGTCACACTTTCTTCCTTATCTCCATCATTTCTACACACCCCATAACATGGAAAAATACTAAAATATCGTTCAGTAAAAGTTAAAAAGTCAAGCACAGTTCATCTATTATTCATATAACCATGTAGCTCTATATATACATTCCATTCTCTTCCTCTTTATCTCTTATTTCTGTCACTGTCAAAAATAATTATGCAGTGTATGTTTCCTAACTTTAAATCCTTATTATTTCTGGACACTTGTGTCCTGAAATGGTTGATGATAACTTTTCAATTACTTAATTCGGAATGAAAAGAATGAGGTCTTTTTTTAAATTATATAACTTGAAATTATTATATATATTATATATTTGTAAATTATACAATTTAAAATATAATTTGGTTTTCAGTGTATATAGTCGGTAAAGATAAAAAGTATAACAAAATTGTATTATAGATTACTCTATTGAAAGTACTTTCTTTTAATAACTAAATCTGAAGACTCATTTAGTATTCATGATATATTTGTTTTTTTTCATTACTTTCCAAAAGTCTAAGTCAGTTAATTTGTGCAAGCTGGATAAATATATAATGGTGGATTTATGTTTTATTTTATTAAATTATTTCTTTATTTTATTTGTGTATCTTAGATTTGGTGATTTTATTATTTAAGTAATTTATTGTTTATCAATAATTTACCTTTTTTATGGTTAAGAAAACTATTATTTAAGACATCTATTTTACGCTATTGGAGAGTCTTCAGGGCAGGATAATTCAAAATATAATAATTGTATATTTTATTTTTACAATTTGCATGTTACAAAATATGAAGTTGTATAATCTGAAATTATACGTTTGATAATTTTAAATTGTATGATTTGAGAGAAACACCATTTTACTGTAATTTCTGATCAAACAATCCGAGAACTATGATTAAACCATTTTATAATATATACGTGATTCAAAAGTGTGGATTTGAAGTTAGGAAAAATATATTCCAGAATTTTTTTTTGCAATTTAAAAAATGGGAACTTCTTGTCAAATAGAAGGAATGAGAAAAGACGAAGAGGACATGAAGGTATAGAGAGACGCAATGTGAATAATGGATGAGTATAGTTTGATTTTTAACTTTTACTTATAAGATATTTTATTAATTTCTCATATGGGATGGAAAAAATGGGAATGGAAGTGAAAATAATGGAGTTCAAAAAACAAAGATGCTGTGATTTAGTAATAGATTTCAATCGGATCAACTTAGATAGACTTTGGGATCTGAATCTTGTTACCATACCTATAAAGTAAATCTTTTAGTACTTTACGTGCAAATTGTTTACTACTACATTTATTAATAATTATAGTTTTTGGAAAACCTAAACCCTGAACTTTGTTATACTACTTGTCGAGTAAAGTTTTATTATGCTGTAGGTGCAAAACATTTACTACTACCTTTGTCAATAGGCTCATTCTCCATGCACCAAACACATTTTAACTGGCAATCCAATTATATATAAGAAAAAAATAAAATTATCCTTAATGAATTTCAGAATACCACTTAACCCTATTCTTCTTCTTCTTCCTTTGTGAGTGAAATAGCTGTCACAGCCACCATGAGCCACCTTCTTCTCCATTCATTTACAGCCACCGTGAGCCATCATCTTCTTCTCCATTCGTTTGCAGCCACCGTGACCTTCATTATCGCAGGCAGAGCAGTAACCACGACGGAGAGCTTCTGAAGTCGGAGAAGGAAACATCATCGAAAGAACCATCAAAGTACGACATGCCTACCGGGTATTTTTATCCATAATTCACTATTGCGTTCTGCATAAATTTTTCCATAATTCATTATTGCATTTCGGATATTTTTATCCGTAGGTGATTAGTGGCTTCCAGATATTTTTATCCATAATGGACTTTTCACTTGCGGATATTTTTATCTGTAATACACTTTGGACTTTTGACTTTCGGATATTAATATCCGTATTGAAAATTTTGACTTCTGGATATTAATATCCGTAGTGAAAAAAATAGACTTTCGGATTCTGATATCCGGGACCAGCTAAGCTCGGACAAAAACCAGAAACGACTGAAAATTGATTACTTACTTCATTAACTTGACAAACGAAGCTTACACTGAATGTCCGTGCACAACAAAGAATGTAACCTCCTCTTTTGCACCTCAAAGCAAAGCTTCACATAATAATGAACTTCCTCTACCTCACCATACAATATTTTTCAAAGTGAAGAAGACAATGGAATTTTAAAAAGTTCGTCGGATGCCAGTCACAATTGATCAGGTGCAGGAAGCAATTGCCTTGTCAATATCCTTTTTTTTAAATGGACTGGCCCATTTTTTTATTATATTTCGTCCTTATCACATTTTTATATATATAATAAGGAGATTTGAATGAGATTTTATTAAGAGATTTCTTCTTAATTTCATTTAAATAATAATGTTTTTAAAAATGTAAAATAAGTTTATGTGTAATCATGAATTTGGGGGGAGAGTGTATCTGGGTTATGTTGGGAGAAATTTGAAGTGTTGTTGGGAGTTATTTTTTTGAATGAAGCAGTTATTTCCACGCTATCACAATATCCGGCCTTGCATTTTCATCGGCTTCGTACGTTCAAAAGAACATAGTAGCCAAGCGTTTTACATTCCCTCAGAGTAGGAGTTAAGCTGTTAATATTTGAGTATTACAAATGAAAGATACAAAATCTCATCTTCAGCTTTTTCCCGCATTAATTGCAGCCTGCACAAAATCTTCACACCGGGTGAATCCGCCAGACAACACTTCAGCAAGAACACCAACTATGTCAAAGGCCTCCTGCAAGTCCTCTGCAGAACTAATGTCATCAAGCCATGACAGCATCTCGGTGGGGAATCCAAGCAGCTCCTTTACATTCAAGAGTCGCTCTGTCATCACTACTTCCCAGCCTTCCAGGTTTCCACTTTCATCTTCCCCTTCTGTTGTAGATGAAGCCCCATCAGTCCTTGCAGGTGTTGCACTTGCTGATTTCTTGACCTTGAAGAAATGTTGTAACTGCTCAATTAAGCCTGTATAGACAAGCATTGGACGAATAATAGACAAAAGATCATTCTTCCCTGCTTCTGCTGTAGCATTTTGGCCCACGGTTCCAGATTCTACACCTTGTGGAGGAGATGTAGCAGATGGTGCACGGGAATGTGTGTGCTGCATGTATGCATGGTAAATTCCACGCTGCAGAAAAGCGCGGCGATGCTGCAGCCAGGACTCGTAAGACTCCGAGAGAAATGAGTTTACCATCATAAATTGGACAGTCTCTTCTGTGCCGAGTGTAGGTTGGGTGCCAGATGGAGAAGAGGGTCTGACATCTGACGAGGAAGAGGATATGTATGCTGATACTGCCCTGGCCATGTTGCGACGCTGAGAGGGGCTTCCTTGATCAAGTAGATGGCGTGCCATTTGGATCATAAATGGGAGGAAACGGGAATTACTTTCTCGTCCACCCCCTCGACAATCTACACTGAACGATGCTCCTGTTGCAAACCGAGCTAACATCTACAAAGATGGGAAAAAAATGCATGAACACCAGTCAGACAATAATCACTTGATTAATCATTTTAAGCTTTTATTATTATTTTTATCATTACAATCTTAATCGTCAAACTCCCCACTCGGAAACAGGAAAAGAACAAACATATTACAGCTGAGTAACATACCAGAACAATGTCATAAGTCAGCAGGCGGAGCCTATTTCCATCAGCACGTCCAAGAGCATTCAGGTTGTCCCAATACTGGTCAACATGCCGAAGATACTGTGCCAGAGGAACAGATGGACCTCTGACCGGGAATAATGAATTACACAGAGACTCGTTGTTTCTAAGTGTTGCCCCATCCCACTCTTTCTTTGGATTCCTCAAAGCAGCATCAGCTCTCTTGGCCTCTTGGTGGCACTGGAAATGAATAATATTGAAGTAACTTACAGTAGTGTAAACGCACTCTCCTCCACGAGCACTTCCTGAAGAACCAACACCTAGATTCACTCGCTTACTATAAGAGTAAGCCCCCAATAAATCAGCAGGTCTTAAACTGTATCCTTCCCGGCATACCATGCATGCCAGCCCATCCTCCTCCTCTTGGACATCTTCTAAACCTTCAAGGACTGGGTGAGCAACAACAATGCGTTCACCTCCTTCTTGACGCATTCCAAGCCCCTATATCAGACATAAAGGATAATTCAAAAGGGAACACGAAATCAGATTCCGATAGAATTTGAAGTAGAATATGTACAAAGCATGCCATATCTGAATGAAAATTCAATCTGGTGAAGGAAAGCAATAAACAAGAAATATATATAAACAACAGAAAAGTTCCACTAAACTAAAATCAGCATTTTGCATTGACAGACAACAACAGAGTAGAATCACCATTCATATCAAACATTATGTTTGATCAGGCATAGTAAGCACTTAGAAAATCCCCGATGCCCTTTTCCCAATCAAAGAACATGCATGCTTAACCAAGAAAACAACCCAACAGTAAACTTAGTTTTACCATTTCAAACACTATTGTCTTTAAACTCAAGTGAGTAAATAAAGGTTTTATATAAAATACCTGAAGCAATTCCTCTCTCTTTCTTAAAGCCCGGCGCCTCATTTCATCCCTAGTTGCATGCCGCAGTTTACACACCTTCTCCTCCAAGAATCCATCTCCTTTGCCCTCCTTGTTAGATAGTGTGTCCAACAAATTTTCGGCCCTTACCCCAATTTCATTTACTACTGTAACTCCTTCCAAGGCATGCAACAAGGGTAAGATACCTTCTTCATCAATACACTTTTGAGTGAGCATATGCCCCATTGATAAACCCCTCAGCAAAGACAATATAAGAGGGACAGATGGCAGGGTTAAACCCTGTGCCCATTCAGCACTGCTCTTAAAGCCAGCCTGCCCTGTATTGGCAAAATTATCTTTCAAATATGTCATTGCAGTTTTAGTTATACCTTTCTCTAGGATAATGTCCTTTAATCTCTCTCCACAAGAACTTGTCTTGAGAGACTCTGAAACTCTAACAAAATTTTCCAGTGTGAATCTCTGTTTTGCAACTTGCTGAGAAATATTATCATCCTTTGGATTAATCAGATGTTGTTTCTGCAAATGGTCAAATGCACCCCAATCTTGCAAGTAAGGACTAAAATGCTCGATAAGAGCTTCCATTGCTGCAGGTTCACCATAGGTTAAGTAAGGCAATATTCGAGCAACCATCTCTGTGTTCCTCTGTTGTTTGTTTGATTTCTTAAGCCCCAATGGATGAGATAATCTCTCCAAGAACATTAGAACTATCTTTTTGGCTTGTTCACCTGTCCCAGCTTCTTCACTAGTGACAGTAAAGGCACTTTGTGTGATGCTTATATTGTCACTTTCATTTGCTTCTATGGTCAGACTTTCAACAATCAAAAGTATGCCTTCAGCTGGCTCCATAGCATCAACTGAGAAAGCTCGCCTTGCGGTCTCAAGAAGCAAACCTAAAGCTCCTAGCTTCAACAAGGCCCTTCTATTTTCTCTGATTTTGCAACAGTACATAAGAAGATTAAGAACTGCAACCAGTTGCTCCTGATTGGACTTGAAATCATCTCGCAGACGCTACACATCAGGAAAATGCGAGAAAATTATATTATCAATGTAAAGGTTTCAAACTGCAGGATTAGACGTTTTACCAAAACATCACACTAACATCAAAGCAACTACTAAATGAGCATGTCAAGTACAATGTCATTGTTTTGTCAATCTAGATGAAGATAAAATAATATCCAAAGAACCATTCCTAGTGAAAAATTATAATAAAGCAACAAAACTTTTTTAAAACTATACCATTCTCATTGAAAAGAACCATGATGTGTAGTAGTATTAGAGTAGTCTTACTCTAATATGTAATGATGAGATAGAATTTCTCCTAACCTAAAATAAATCTACTAGTATTAGAGATTTATTAGTATTCTTTAAAACAAAATCAAATTTAAACTGTACAATTAAATCAAATAAAATACAATATAATATATAGTAAATGGAACATATATACCTAATTTGTTTCGCAGCATATAACTGAAGAAAAGAATACATTAAAATAAAATAAGAGGTTTTCTTTTATCTATCTTAATCTTTCTGTTACATTGTTTCTCTCGGAGGTTTGTTATTTTCAGCTGTCCCCTTTCGTGTATCTGTTTTGTGTGTTTTGCTCTTTTTGCTTTCAAGGGTAGCTTCTATAAAGGCTCTCTTTGTATTCAGCTTTATACAAGATAGAAATAATAAATTATATATCACGTCAGTTTCTCTAAGAAATAAATATTATCAAAATGTTAGTACTATTTTTCTTGTAATACTTCAACTTCTATAGATGCTACAATGTTGTAGGCTAGTGTATTCAAAATAAGAGGCAGATTTATAAAAACTGTGAATATACAGCGGTCCAACTTAGAAAGACTTGCCAGCAGATAGCAAATGAACTTAAGAAACAATCATAAACGTCACAATTCACTTCCAAGCAGTTGTCAAACAGATATTAATTCACAGTTGATGTATTTCCCATGCATGAATTTTTAATTAAAAAAGAATGTTCATCAATTCCTATGTCTGCAAACATTAAAGTAGTTGAAATTTCCAAATACGACAATGTTCAAGTCAACAGATATCAATGAAAAAATTGCAAACCTGAATCATGGCCAGTAGTATCTCCAGTCCACCACACTCCCGAATAGCACCTGCTATGGCAAACTCAACCTCTGGATCCTGAGACTCCTCTCTATCTTCCTCCAACTCTTTAATCATAGGCTCAGTTGCCTCACCATCCAAACCCTGGAAATCATATTTAATCAAATATACTATATGAGTTCAAAACCAAATCTTTATCAAATAAACCAAATCATGTGCTCAATAATGGAAACAAACCTGAAGCCGATAAGTTACTGTCATTGGAGGGCAATCTCTGCATGAGTTGACAGCATTTGGAGACAACAAGTTGGAATTAGTCAGGTTTGATGATTGATTTGATTTCTTCCAGACTTGCTCATACACTTGTGCAATGCTCAAATCAAGAGAGATAATATTTCCAGCAACTAACAATTCCATTCCATAGTCATCCTCAAGAAGACCTAACAATTCCAACTGATGGCAGATCTTGTTCTTAACATCTCGCATTAATGGACCAATTTCAACACTTGAATATGGATTCTTAGTCATTGATCCCCTGATAAATTCTTCTTGTGTATGTGCTTTGTTCAGGACCAACAAATATACAGGCTCCGGTTTTGAGGGGCAGATCACATTGCAGAGTTGCTCTAAGATAAACTACAAAAGCAGATGTAGATCACATCAAGTTCACAAAACGAGTGAAAAAGCTTATTTTAAGTTTAACATTCACTACGTACAAGAATTCCTAAGTAACCAAACCAAATTGATACTTTGTTGGATAGAAAATTATTACAACTGATTCAAGGGATAAATAAGTTAGTTAGGAGAATGAAAAATATAATTCATCCATACCAAACAAGCCCGCCCCTTTCTCTCCTCCCTGTGTATTTCCAGGCCATTGACACATGCCCTAATGAATTGTCGCTTGTTTTCACTGCTTTCCAGCAGCAGACTATCTAAACGATCTTTAAGGAGACGATTGCAATCACTTATCAACTTTGTCTTTTGAACTATCAAGCCGCGAATTACAATAAGGGCCTCAAGAATTTCTGAAAGCAAGTCATCTCGCATGAATCTGGAAACAATAACATTTTTTAATGAGATGTAAACCAAAGTTGTAACATCAAAAGTAAAATTAATCAATCAAAAATTGTACCTTGATCTAACATTTGGAACCTCCAAAAATTTACCAAGAAGCTCTATGAGCTTGTGAAGGATAAACCCCTGGGTTATATCAATGTGCAGACTCCTCTCCAAAGACTCAACATTATTTACTTCTTGGGTAATTAGTGTACATATTGTCCGTAGACACCCCCGAACAGTCAAAAATAAAAGAGACTCCTCTGAATCTACCATCTTGAATAGCAACTCAAAATACTCTGCAGCACTTTCACCAGCAGAAAGTGTTGCAGGTAACAAAGAAACCACTAGGTTCAGCAATCGAAATCGTCTGGATGAACTTTGAGCACAAAGCATGCTTATGAGTGTGCACATCTCTGATCTAATAGATTGAGAACAAGCACTCAAAACAAGTTCTTTAACCCATGATCCCAACTCAAACACCGACAAGTCACTTTTAGCTGCTTTACCCACACGACGCTTCCACCTCAATGCATATTTAAGGGCTAGGTAATCATGCCTCTGGGGTCGTGACCTCTGGCTTATACCTTTGACAGCCTGAGATACTTTATATTGCCTTCTAACAAAATCAAGATAGGAAGCTCCCCTCTCCCATTCTGAATAGCTCAGTAATTGAATATCTCGAGTCTTGGGTGTCGCATCCCAATTTCTTTCTGATGAATCAGGAAAGGCTTTTGTTCCATTAACAGCGACAGCCCCAGTCATGGACCCAGACACACTTTGAATGCTCTCATCCTTTGTATTTGCAGGAGATTTCCCAAGTCCTTGCTCTTTGTCTGGTGTCTCAGGTTTTGGAGGTGTGCAGGCCTGAGATATAATTCTCAGACAAGGAAGAATGACATGCTCAGATATTGCCGGATGCTTGGCACCTAACTTGATGGAAGAAAACAATAATTGAAACACAACACGTAATCTGGATTCCCAGAATTCATCAGCCAAAGAACACACCTCAGAAAGTAGTAACAGTTCCTCACGCGTAGTCACAGCAATATCCATGGAGCGATGATGCTCAAGGCAGTACAAAACTTTCTTTTGTATCAGACTGTTCAACTCAGTAACTGCATTTACATCACCTTCAGATAAAGAACAAAGTACGATCCTTGCTTGAACACGGGCAGCTTTAGTCCCTTGATGAATGTTATTCTCAAATAACTCAGACAAAATGCCAGATGAAACAAGTTGTTTCTTAGAATTTGGATGCCTTGCTAGCACCTGTAGTAGTTCCAGACATTGTGTTACAAATGTAGTTGCACAGCCGTAGCAATTATTTGGTGATCTGGAAACAATAAATCTTGAGGCCACGCTAGCATCAGAATGCTTCTGGTGCAGATAATTCATCAACACCTTGCGTAGTCCTTGCAGTGTCTGGACACTTTTGCTGACAGAATCAAAAGCTGCTTTGCACTTCTCACCATACAAAACTCCAAGAAGAGCAATCTTCCTGTTGATTTTACATGAGGGACCAGGTAAAGAAACCATCATTTGCTGTACAGAGTCCTTCTGTTGCGAGTCTATTTCACTATCACCAATGCTTGATACAATTTTCAGCAAGGGCTTTTTGAAACCCAAAAGTTGCTGGTATCTTCTATGAGCATTCTCTGATTCAGATTCTATGGCTGCCAATCCCTTCTTCATATCTTCATCATTCTCCATATTATCAAATGTGAAACTTGGCTTTGCCATAAAATTAAACTCAAACCGCCCATATTTACTGTATCCACACTCATTGCATAGAAAAGAATCTAAATTCTCATAATTAATGTTGCGACATTGCCTACATTGATAAGCATTTTCATGACAATTGCTACATATGCCATGTTTATCTGTGACTGGACGACTACAACGTGGACATTGCAATGGTTCAAGAGACAATGCCTGAAGATTTTCATAGAATGAATCTAATTCAATCATGAAGTTACAAGCCGTAATTGGAATGGGAAATTCAACTTTAAGCTCTGTCTGATTGAATGCAAGATGACAACTTTTTGCACGCTTCCATAAAGACCAGTTATTTTTCAACTCAGACAAGTCAGTGACTGGCCTGTTATTGTAGTATAGGTTCAAAACCTTCACTGATTTTGACTTTCTGGCATCATGAACATTCATTGTCACAGTCTGGATTGTGTAACTCCCAGTGCATTTCACTATGATCCGGTTGTCAGTGAATTTTGTTTCAGATTTCAGAGATTCTAGCTTCATCTTGCTGTAAGGTACTTCAGGAGTGCTGCAGGCAACACAAGGTTCACTCTCCAGATAGTATCCATCAAATTCCACTAAGCCACTCAGAGTATTATATATGCGGGAATTTGGATGGTTGGCTAACAACTCATTCTGTGAATGGAGAGTCTCAAAGATACATCTAATTACATCCGATGTCAAGCATCGGTCCACAAGGTCAGAAATCTTGTGTTTTGAACTAGAATCAGGGGATCTTCCAAGCAACCAAGTAACAAGTTCTGTATACTCCACAATATTCTGTCCATACATGGGAAGGAATTTAACTTTCTGCAAGAGTGCAGAGAGAATGGTCTCCTTAAATGTTGGTTTAGCATGATGCCAGACACCATATAAAACTAATTTGGCTTCTACACGCACAGTAATTGAATTCCACTCCAAAAGGAAACAATCTATGAACTGTTTCAAAATATTGCCACTCTTGTCAGTGAAGACATCCACTGCTGCTTCCATATCTAAATAAGACTTCTCCGAACCAGATTCAGCTCCATCTTCACCTTTCTTTTTCTTCTTTGATTCTTGAGTGGTACCTGATTTGTTTGAACTTAGGTCTCCTGACTCCATTTTCGGAGGAGTGTGACCAACATCTTTTCCTGTATAGAAGGCAAAATTAAGAAGTTTAAGAGTCTGAATAACAGACTCTTCACCAAAATAAAATATACCATTTATCAGGAAAGACAAAATATCTCCATTCCTTAAACAGTACTTCTGCCAGTTACGAGGACGCGCAGCTGCAACTTCTGCCATAGTGGAAAGGCATTTCACAATCTTTACACTTCTTTCATATGGGATGGGATTATTTTGAAAACCACCGGATTTGTTTATGTGTTTATAAAGTCTCTTGGCTTCACTAGAGAACTGCCAAGAGTCTCGAACACTGTAATAATGAGACTTGCTCCCACAGAGATGTAGAAAAAGCCTCCTGGCATATCTTCTTACAAAATTGGTGTGAGGATTGTTAATGTAACTGCAGAGAACATCTTGATAACCATCAAGCTTCAAATCCTTACCATATGATAACTTGTAGACCTTTTCCTTTTCCCCAGTTTTGTCATGCTTTTCTGGCCGAACAAGGGTGTACACCAGTCGGAAAGCATTCTCTAATAAAAGCCTGTGGTAGTCCATGAAGATATCTGTTCGATGCACTTTGACATACGAATCAGAAAAGAAAGGTGAAAAATTACCAGCTGGTAAATCTCTACGGACTGTTAGTAGAGCCCCACATCCAGGCCCAGTATTACTATGCACACCTTCATTGTTAACAGGAGATTTGAAAACATACACTAGCTGCTGCAATATATCCATTAAATAATTTACAAAAGATTGCTGCCTAAGAGAATCACAAGCTCGAAGCAGTTGTGATGCAAAGTCAATCTTCTCTTGGTCATCTAATGAAGTCTTAACACTGGCTGAGGTTGATGGTGGAAAATGGACCACATTTTTGTCTTGCATGTCAGTTGTTCCACTCTGTCTTGGCATTGAACCATCACTACCAGGCTGATGCCAGTTTCTAAGCATCAATGTGAAAAACATGAAGACCAGGATAGCAACTTCGCCGAATGATGAACGGTATCTGGCTACAAATGGCCTGTTGAGATTAATCTCATCCAAAAACCACTTGATTACCTTCTCCAGATCTAAGCTATCTGGCTTAGAGCTGTCTATAAAAGGTCCACCCACAGCAGATGACAACCTGTAGAAAAGCTGCATAACAGGGATTGCCTGAATTCCTGAGGTTGAATCCATCCATCCTTTCAATTGTTCAAGAAGCTCAGAAAGAAGTAAAGAATTTATGGCCCGTTTTGAAGCAGAAATTGAGACAGGATCACTTAATGAAGTTGCAAAATCCCCAGAATCATTTAGTTCCAAGACATGAATTGATGGAGAAGAATTCTGCATCTGGCTATCAGCAGGAACAGGTAATAAGTTCTGGTCACTAACATCATCAGTTGTGAAGTGAAAGTCACTGCCATCTCCCACGGAATCCACTTCAATTGGAATTGCTGTCATAGGATGATCTCTAGAATGTGGTGGAGGAAGTCGATCTGCATCTAATTCATAACAAGCCTCACACAAGTCAAAATCAGGACAAACAGTACAATGCCATCTTCGCCTTAGTATAGGTACTGTTGAGCAACCATCACAACAATATTGGACTGATGAAGTGGTTGTGTCATCCTCAATCATGATTTGGTTGTTTCCAGAACTTGAGTCCACAGCACCAGGAACTGACACTACACTCTCAACAGCATCATCAGTAGCCAACATGGTCTGCTTTGGGAAAGGGACCTGAAGCAATCTCGAAGAAATGGCCAAACTGGGGGAAAGGGGATGTGTAAAACGTGAATATCAAATTCAGAGTAAGAAAACAAGAAAGAAATTAGGTAAATACCTGCTAGCTGTTTGAACAGCCTCATTGGGTGAAAAGAGAAGCTTCTTAAGTAACACAACAGAAGGTGCCACAGAATGCACTCCTGCATCTTTTCCATGTAGGGCCAAGCATTCAGCATAGCAATAAATGAGTTCAACCGCAGACATAACAATGTTGTTCATGGTTTGTGTGTCAGGCTGCTCAAAATCCAAAATTCCCCATAAAACTTGCATAAGTACATCCACCACCTCTGAGCCTACACCAGAAAAAGAACATCTTATATCATAATAGAATGACAGAAATAACAAACACGTCCACACAGGACAGAAAGACTTTTAGACTCTTGATTCATAAAATTAGCACCTCCATCAGTTGGATTGTATGATTAGCATAAGGGGAAAATGCATGATTAATCAAACTTATTCTGAATAGCCCAAAATTAATAAAAACACACGAAAATTAGTACAAAGAACATTTGATTTTTGAAACATCAGAACTCATGCATAAATTAAAATTACATGGGTATTTTCTTTAGAAACAATATTTTTCCACTCAAAATGCTGCTGAGTCAAATACCTGAGATCATGCAAACAGAAAACCTACACCACATTACTATGGTTCCTTGATTTCTCTCAATCCTAACCACAATATGATTCTACTAGCTCATAGCTTTCTCATATACCACTAAAGATCCTTCAGAAGTACTTCAATGCTATCCAAGTCATGACTCATCAGATTAATTTGAACAAGAACAATCTCGAAATACAAATATATTGCAAAAAAAAAAAAAGAATTGGTTTGATTTCTTCATGAACCATAATAAGTTCAGTGTTATTATAGGCACAATTTAATAGTTCATTTTAACATTTAGTATATTTCATATGATATTAAAACCACAAAGTCACATGTCAAATACCATTATAAATAATGGGTAATTGAAGATTTGGAAAAAAAGAAAGTAGATATTTTGTGGGAAGAAATACATGATTTTGAGAACAAAAAATAACATTCAGAAAACTCAATATTAAAATAAGGATCCTTAGCATGCAGTAAACATGGATGTTTCGAATTGACCAATGCCTGTTCTTACTTATCTACCCACTGTGTTTAAAAATATACAAGAAAAAAGCTATTTTTTATGCATTGTACGACTCAATCAGCAAAGACAACAATACCATTTGTCTCCAGAAATGTTGCTAAATTTGAGCGGCGTTGCAATGCAATCTTACAAACTGCACGCATCTGGGTGGTGAACTCTTCGATGATCGAACTTCCTGAAGCACCCCCTATCCCTAGCCTTGAGGATAACATTGATGAGGATTTTACAACTCCAAGAAGCCGCATGGTATCCTTAACCTAATGTGAGAATTACAAGTAGTGATATTTAGCACGGCATTACAAGCAGAAATAATGACAAAACAGACTTCGTATAGGAGAAACAAATGACATTATAGATTACTTGATGGTATATCTCTTTCTTTGGAAAAACTGCTTGTAGGACACGACTAGCAGAAGCCTGCAGAATTGGTTCTCTATCACACTCGAATATTGTTTCTAGTAACGGCTTGCACTTCAGTTTTTCAAGTTCAGTTCTTGCTTCCTCAAACCTTGAGCAATCCTGTTGCCTACATGATGAATAGAACTTAGTAATTAGCTTGAGCCCATCTGCTATTACTTGTTCCTGAATAGGAGCAGATTGCATTGACCGGCGCTTCTTTCCAGATCCACTAATTGATGAATTTGAACCAAGTACTCTTGCTTCCATGTCTAAAACAGCATCCATTTTCTCTTTCCAACCAAATTCATCTTTAGCTCGGCCATAAACTTCGAGTGAGTCTATTCTTGGGAGCGTTGAGCCATTAAAGGTTGGCCCAACTGAGATTGCAAATTCTTCATCTGCGAGAAGTGACTCTGCAACAGTGAATGGAATATCATACCAGGACCTCATTCCCTCATCTAATTTAACAACTCTTTGGAAAATAGAAATGCTAGATGGTATGTGACTTGCTGATGTATTTCCCACATGAACACGAAAACCAACCATGACTATATCAGGATTTGAATTGAAGATGGATATCTGTAAAGATACATCAAGGACGAAATTAGGAAGATAAAAGGCTATAATCAATCACTTTCAAAAGACAGCAAAAAAAGCATCTACACAAAGTGAAACTACCTCCCATCCCATGTAATCATCATCATCATTTCCTTACCCGCCCTTCTAATTTTAGTACTTGGACAAAATAAATGTAATTATACAAAACAGATTCCTTTTTACCAAAATATTCATATCCTAAAAGAAAATAACTACCTAAAAAACAATGAAATGTTTTATTGATTACAACTAATAAGAAAACCTGGCCACCCAGACATGGTGTCCGAATCCAACTTCCTAAATTATAACATGCATCAGAAACTACTTACTCAAATAAATAAGCATCCATACATTTCCCCGTATTTGATCAAATTTAGAACATGAAAAGGGGAGCAGGGAAGAGGATAGGAGTTCTACCTTAGAGTATCAATTATAAAATCAGATCCGGGTTATTAAAAAATGGTTATTTAGGACTTTATTTTTAAAAAAGGACTATTACTATATCATCTGGGGGTGTTTGTTGAATTTTTAAACTAGTTTCAGTTGTATGGGTATATGTTGGAACCAGATACAAAAGTCCGTATAAAAACAAACCAGGTGGAAATTGGGTTCAAAATAATGCTTTATTAAATTTATACATAATGAACATGCTAATTAAACCATTAGAGTGATCACCAATCCATTCTATCTTATTTGAAATGGTAGAGTGAAAAGCTCAACTTTCTATGAAGAATTTTATTTGAAATTTGCTTCAACTGAGAACTGGTTTAGGCGTTAATCAAACAACCTACACATAAAAACAAGACCCATTGTACCTAAATACTTGATTTTAGGAAGTTGTTGATCCCCCCAGCCACAAAACAGTGTATGTCACAATGTACAACAATTATAAATATTCACTTTGAAATAAAATTAACTGAAACAAATAAGATACCTTAAAACCAGAGGGACTTGGACTTTCTAGAAAGCCATCCTCATTTAGAAAACTCTGTTTAGCTCCATCAGAATCTCCATTTCTGATGGCATCACCACCTAGTTTCACATCCGGTGTAATGCACACAGTCTTCTCAAAGAAATCAAGAGGAAATTCAGGATTTGTACCAGCATAGGCTTTGTTGAGGATTCCCGAACCCAATTTCTTAACTTTCTCAGATGCTACGATCACACTTGCATCCACACCAGCAGGGGTATGAGAATATATTTGAAGGCTACCATCATCATGTAAAACAAAACAGTGGATTTTATCCTTTGATAATGGTTTGTATGCAGTCATACCAACTATAGGTGAGGTCGAACCAACCGAATGCCGCATACACTGAGCAATTATCTCAGATTCCCCCATTGACACAGTAAGAGCAGAATTTGATTTCATTGTTGATAAGCAAACAAATAATCCACTGCCAGACAGCAATTCTTTCCAATGATGTACTCCAGCAGGCCGGAGATTACTTTCTTGTTCCTCATATACAGAAGACACCTCAACTAGAGAAGCCGCATCAGGGCTTGGGCGACCAACCAATGAGGTGCCATCTTGAAAAGATACAAAGAGTAGCTTATAAGTTGGAGAGAAATATAATGATGATCCCTTTGCATGAGTCTCTTTCCCCTGGAGTTGTACAAGTTCTTTCAATGGCACAGCCCCAACATTACCTTTGACTGACAACTCTAATCTGAATATGTTTCCATTTTCTGAAAGAACAAGGAGAAACATTCTACCTTGGGAAGCTGGACAAAGAACTGCATCAACAATCATGTCATCTTGCAAAGTGAAGTAGTGCATTGGACTGATGTTGTCCAAGGAAAGGTCATATATCTTAACAAATCTGTTAGTCACAACCATCAATTGAACTTGAGAGCACGGAACCCAATCCACCCGTCTAATATATGCTCCTTGCAAAGCTAGTTCAATGGCAAGGCGGTCAATCACTTCACCACGAGGATTCAGTGTCAGGACCTGGCAATCCTCATAACCTGCTACAAGAAGATAGTTCTCAACCACAGGATTGAATGCAAGTTGTACAATTTCAAAGCGGACAATATTTTTGGAAAGAGGTTTCACATTGGTCTTGTCAGCTGTCACTGGTGCAATGGTAGCTTGACCAATCAACTGTGCAACATCGTATATAGCAACTTTATCACCTTCACCAATGGCAAGTCGACCTCGTACACTCACACTGAGTAAAGACTTCACAAGAGAACCACTTGCTAAATGTGATTTAATCTCTTTGGCATTTGAATAGTCAACCTTTATCTTGAGATCAAATGATCCACTTTTATATGCTTTCTTTAATTGCAAGAGATCAATGCCATGAGAAATAACCTTGTCTTCACCCGTTCTGATCTTCTTATCCCTAGAATGGTGAGAATCTCGTCTGCTTCGTATAAATGGCAACAAAGAAGAGCAAAGATTCAGCACCTGACTCTCAATATCAAGTTCTTCCAATAACATTGGAATCCCTTCTTGAAGCTCCTTTGGAATACATAACCTGAGAGAGTTATCTGCATCTGAACTGATTTCTTCTTCAAAATCTGAATCACTGTCTGGCAACTGATCCCCGTCCTCAGGGAAAGGTAAAAATGACTGAAAAGTATTTGAGCCTCGAACAGGTGCACTGCTATCTCCAGTAAACTTTCGAGGTTTCAGGCATTGACAATTGCTACCCCTCACACCCCCAGCTCCGCAGTCACAAAAGAATCGGCTTGAACGTGAATAGACAACACGATGACCCCGATGACATACCTTGGCACAGACTGAGCAGCAGCCTTTGGATACAGTCAAGTCACATGTATAGCAGAAATACCAATGTTGCTCCATGAAATTGCTGCCACTGGAAGTAAATGTGCAAACTTTAGAGGCAAGGGCCCTTTCACTGTTAGCATCCTCTTCGTCATCCTTATCTATGCTAAGAACCTCCCCATCAGAAGTTGCATCATCCTCATCCTCATCTACAGAAGTTGCATCACATTCGAGAGAGGTTGATCCCCCTTCTTGATTGGCAGAAAGAATAAATGTCTCAGAATTTTTTCTAGATCCAACCAGCCGAGCAGAAGCATGTCCTACTCCAAGACTATTGCCAGAAGAACACTTCTTAGTTGTCTTTTGCAAGGAAATTTTACCAGATCCACAATCACTCAAGACAGTTTCAATAAAGCCAAATAGAAACTTCAGTCCGGGAAGCAGATTTTCATTGGTCACCAGTTTCTCCATCAACATTACAGTCCTCGTCAGAAGCTGTTTCATCAAGAACTCGCCTCTAGAAATCTGAACAATGAAATTGAAAAAAGACTTTGCTACATGTATATCAAACAACAAAAAGGCAGAATCAAGTGACCCCAATGCAGAATTAAAAATATGCTGTTGCAGTTCTTTTGATTGTTGTTCAGAGGGTGGTGATACAAGACACAGAATAAAATTCATTGTTGACTCCCTAAGAGAAATGGAGCTCCCATTTGCACAGTTCATCCCACAATCTGATTTCATTATGCTTCCTAAAAGCCTCCTCTCCAACCACTGAGATACACATTGTACATCTCTGTCTAGAAATTTCCTTTGTATCTTCATTCTGAGGTCAGGAAATTGCTCGCCAGACAAAAGATCCACAAAGAAACCAAGAACCTTCACATTCACTGATTCAGAGAAACAGGAATCTAAAGAATCTATTAGAACCAAGCCGTCGCCAAGATGCAACTGCAAAACCCTATTCATCTTTTCAGGCACATTTTCAACACCAAGATAAAATTGAAATATAACAGACTTTGAAGGGTCTTTTCTTAGGCTGTTTAATATCTCAATAATTTTACAGATTATCCATTCCCGAAGACTGCAATCACTTGCCCCTCCAGCATTGACATCCTTCAGAAACCCTTCCATTTGTTTCATTAGAATTAAATTTTCATAACATGATAATTCCAGTTCAGCACTCAAGCTCTGATAGATAGTGTCGCATTGCCCATGGACACTTTCGAAGATCCTATCATACTTGATGACTGTTACTGCATCAAGAACTTGTTCAAGGACTTCAGCCTCCATGTTAATAATATTTCCTGTTTCTTTTATTCTAAGTAACCCATTTAAGGCAAAGATAATTCCTCTTATACTAAGGACACAAG
The DNA here is from genome assembly GCF_051622355.1 of Phaseolus vulgaris. Lineage (NCBI taxonomy): Eukaryota > Viridiplantae > Streptophyta > Magnoliopsida > Fabales > Fabaceae > Phaseolus > Phaseolus vulgaris. The sequence goes on from NC_143505.1 coordinate 2,276,984, forward strand.
AAAACATAGTAGCACTGGGAGTAGAGAGATTGAAAGGAAATCCATGCAATAGGCACTCCCAAGAAGCTTTAGAAAAAATTCCAGAAGTTTTTTTATCAACAACAGCATCCAGCCTTGATATGAGGGAAATAATAGATTGCAACTCGCCTGCATTGGAACCACTCCTCTCCAGGAGCTCATCCTGCAGGCTTTGGTCCATTTCAGTATGTTTCAGAAGCAAGAATGGGGAAAACCCAGAGGCCAGATTTTGCTTGTTACTAAGGATATCAAGGAAAGCGATTTGACAAACTTGTAAATACTTGTTCAGCAATGATGAGAACAACCTTACAAGCAATGCAAATTGGCCAGACTCAATCATGGAGGAAATCATGTTTCCAGCAAGTTTAACATAGTTATCATCCCCCAAAGCATTCTCCATCCAGATTAGACCATGTCCAGAAATAGCATTGTCCATGTAATATTTCCATATGCCCACATTAGTGAACGAGAGCACCAGAGAAAGCCACATTCCACCTCTGAGGAAATACCAATCTGATTGCTCAATGCATTCTGGTATGGAAAAAGAATTTAAATGTTGAAGCATGCTCAATATAACATCTGGAGAAATATTTACTTTCCCAATGCCCTCTGGATGGCCAAGGAGTAAATGGCTGAAGTGGAAAAAATGAAACATATTAGACAGATCCACAGGATGGTCTTGATCCCAAGCTATAATTGAATGGACAGCATCAAAGCCTACATAAGGAATATCCCAACAAAGGGAGAAAACATATCTTTCAACAATTAGATCTTCAACTGCAACAGCTCTTTTACCACTCCAAAATCCCAGAATCAGCGAAAAAGTAAAATATATCTCTTCCCAGTTCAAAGCTAAGCTGTCAATTGCCAAACCTTCCCTGATAAGAGAAGAAGACCCAGAAATATCAATTAGGTGTCCAATCAAGCTACTCACAAAAGTTTCCTCTCCAATCAATCCACTTGCAATGTTTCTAAATGCAGTTGACAACCAAGATGACATATGATCATTAACTTTGTTTGGGGTGGATGAACCAGAAAGTGGTGCTTCTCTCAACTTAGATCGCACATCTATGAGCAATGATGTTGGACAAGTATGTTGGTGAAATATCATATGTCGTAGAATTAAGATCAACCTTGAAACTACTAAAGCCCAACATGTTAATTGTGTGCTGTTCAAATCTAATGTCGAATTAGAAACTTCTTTGAGGGATGAAAAGATTAATTTTGCCATCACTGCCTTTTCTCCTTCAGAAGACAAGTGGAATGCCATAAGAACTACCTCAATATGAAACAGCAAGGGAAGAGTACCAGCAAGATCATTGATACTTGGGCATTTTATGCAGACTGCTTTTGCCTTCTCAACAACAAAGGTGACATATACCCTGCAAATCTTGGTTCTCAACTGGCTACCAGAAGAACCAACCCTACAAAACAATGTGTGAGCAAGCAGGGTCAGGGTTCTATCATTGTAGCAGAAGGAACCATTCTCAACAGTCAGGATTTTATCCACAAGGTAGTCTTCAAGAGAATCATTCAAAGCATGGTTAGTGAGAAGGTTGCATAAAAGATCAAAGCACAGATCATGAATTTGCCCAATCTTTCCATCATCATGCAATGGAGTGCAACTATCAGACATATTATCTTCAGAACAACAGCCCTGACAACTGAGTAGGGAAAGCAAAATGTCAATGTCTCTACTGCCAAGTTTATTGCAGGCATCAACATAAAGAGAAGGATGCCATTCAGAAGAGAAGATGCAAGTTTTGAGAAAGCTCAAAAGTTCTATAGCAGCTTGCATTGGCATATTTTGGTAGCTGGAACTAGAAACTAATGCAGTAACAGGTGGTTGTTCACATCCATCAGTAGATCCAACAGATCGTCCAGTTTCAGAAAAAAGATCTCCAAAAAGAGCCTCATCCTCATGGCATACTGCATTTTCAACTTCAGATGTTCCAACAACTTTAGCCAAACTAGAATGGGACCTTTCTAATTTTGGCCTTAATTTCAGTCCTTCGGAATGAAGGAACAAAGCAAGTTGCATCAAATTGGTAATCCATTGACTTGACACTGGAAATATCAATTTTAGAATCTCTTCAAAAGTAAATCCCTTCAGCAAAGGAACAGACCCAAGATGAAGACATGAAGGAGAACTGATCTGTGAATCAGTAGAACTGCCAACACATTCCTCCTGGAAGTCTTTCCATTCAAAAGGAATTTGATGTGTTTGTCTTTTCAGATCATTAATGAGCTTCAGAGTATAAACAACAAATCGGGGGATGTAAGCAAGGGGGGGCTTCAAATTGGGAGAAGATTTGTCATATGTCCAAACAGAAGAATCCAAACTCTCCAATATAGCTGCTATAATACATGTTTGAATATTCTGGGCAACATTGCTATTGCCAAAAATAACCTGAACACTGTGAAGAAATTCTTCAATAACCATTAAAACAATGCTATCAAAACTTCCTTCAGTAGTAGCATAGGTATTCACAAACTCCAGTTGAATTCTAAACAAACTACATAGAGTATCAGAAAATGTCGCAACTGCCTTCATCAATACGGCATCGTATTCAACATATGGAACATCTTTCAAAAGACTTCCAAGTATCTTTAACATCCTCAAAATGAAAGACAATCTCCTTCGAAAATTTTGACTCACAGCCCTCTCATCCAATACATCTTTTACTTTAGCTAACTTATTGCACAGCAAGATCAAGCGAGGAGTGTATTTTCCATGGACAACTGCCCAGTGTTGGGATAGAAAGAGAAAATTATTGAAATATTGATCACAAGTTTGTTCAATGAATCCAGATTCTTGCCTATCATGAGGCAAGCGTTCGGAGGCCAAACTCTTTAGAAGCCAATTCATTGATTTTTCATCCTTTGAGCATCTGAATCCTTTTAAAGATGAAAAAATAGCAGTGGTTAGGTTAAAAGAAAAACCATGACAAGACAGCAATTGACTGATTTTGGGTAGTAACGTGATACCTTCTAGGTGGCATTTTTTGTAGTCGTCCACAAAATTACTACAACAATCATCAACAATTGTCAAAATATCTACCAAGGCACTTGCAGTTGTAGGTTGCGACATGTCTGCAACTATATTTATTCCATCAACCAAAGCCATCTCTAAGAGGTATATCATGTTGTTCTGGAAGATGCACCAACAATGAGTAATACAAAAAAAATACCCACTATTTTAACAATAAAAACACAGGTCAGAACAATTAATAGAGAAGATCAACAATTTAACCTATGCCCACCAGAATATACTTTGTTCTAAATATTTTTTAGTAAAGAGATGCCTTTTTGCTTCCTCAGTCCGGAATAGAAATCAGAAAGACCTATTAGCATACAATATCGTGATGGAGAAGGAAGGAACCAACAAAATTGGGCCCAATATACATTTTTTCATTCAATGTCCTAAACATCTCAGGAAGGCTTAAGGCAACTTGGGCTAAATGAACATATAGAGACTTTAGAATCTGTTGCCAAATCTATTATTGTATATGTTTGCCCATCTAACTTATTCTTGAGACAATTCTTTTAACAAAAATAAGGGAACAATGCGATTTTGGTATTATTACATGTAATGTAACACGACTCTTTTTTCTATTTGTAAACTTTCAATTTTCTGTTCTTTAGAGGTTGTTCATCATCTATAACGTAACTTCTTTATTTTTTTAATTTTTTACTTTCTTAAACAATAGAGCATAGACAGCGCGTACTCCATCCTAGAGGTGCAACACTCAAATCCCATTAGTTGCAATGGGGAATAGGCTACCCACTATCGTATGGGTTCCAATCTTCTTTAATGCATTCTTATTTATATATTGAAAAACAAATTACTGTTTCATATTGATGCATAAGTTCATAAAAACTCTTATGCCACTGTTTACTCAATAGAGTTGTCATTGATGCGCCCTATAAAGTAACATTTAAATTGCATTCAAATAATACTCTCTGATCTGTATATTTGAGAATTTAGAGACAAAAATAGACTTCTCTAAAAAGTATTGCCGAATATTCAATAAAGCCTGCACCCTAATTCCATTAAATTTCCACCCTCAACATACCTGAATTCCTAGATCATCACTATCGAATCCTGAATTCTCCAAATAGCACAAAGCAAATTCTATAGACTGCTGCACGATTGCAACCAGTACGCCATCCGCCTGCTCCACTATTCATGCAAACCAAATCACAACACCAAACGATGGTTAAAACTTACAAAAAAAAAAAAAATCATTTCAAAACAATACAAAAACAGGAAGAGAAAACTTAGATGCAGTTAGATAGGTGTTTTGGTGCTTTCTCCGATCACAATTGGAATAGCTTCATCTTAATAACTTACATAATAAATGTTTCTATAAAAGTTCAACACAACAACCGACATTACTGCGTCGAAACTCAATCTGATTGGAGAACATCGCCATAACTACATATAAAACAGTCTCTCAAGTTTTTGTGTATAAAAAGGAAAACACTCACACAACAACAACGAAGATCACACAAGTCAAATCGTGCAACAGCAAATCAAGTTCGTAAGAGTACCTGAGAAAGATCGAGAAGCGGACGCGATTGCGTAGGCGAAGGAAGAAATTCCGTGAATCTGCGCGTCGGTCCAGGAGAGGAAGCACGAGGTTCCGTCCTCAGACGATTGGAGAGCGCGGCGGAGGAGCGAGCAGAAGGCTTTGAGACCTAACCGCACGGCGTCATCGGAGCGGAGCTGTTTGATGAACTCGGCGGAGGAGGAGGAGGAAAGAGCGTCAGCCAGGACGGTGAGGCCCTCGGCCATGACGGAGCGAATCGAGAGAGAGAAAGAGGTTTGTTTGAAGAAGAGTGAGTGTGTTATGCAGAAGTGGAATTGAGTAAAAAGACGTGTAGTAAGGGGTTTATGGTATTTATAGTGTTGAAGCCGTGATGAATGAATTGGAGAAGAAGAAAGGGACAGAGATATAGTATTACTATTGGTGCTGCTTTCTGAGTTTGCTTAATGGGAAAGCACCATTTTACCATTTCTCATTTCTCATTTCATTCTACTTTCGCTCTTCTCTTCTCCCATTGCCAAACACAACAAAATAAACCCCAAATAATGTTAAAATAATTATCTAAAAACCCTTTCTTACTCTCCCATTTTGTAATCTAACACTGTGGTTCGTTTGCTTCTATTTTTATTTATTTTTCACTATTTATTTATCTTTAAAAAAAAAAAACTAAAATGAGAGTTAGATAGAATGCATGTATGTGACTTGAAGCTATGTGATAAAGTATAAATGTCAAAAATGAAGAAAAGGAGTTTTTCTTTTTGGCTTAATGATTAAAAGCATACACACCAATGCAGAAGGATTAAAATTGAAAATGTGATTTTGGCATAATGTATATAATAAGATAAAAAAAATGTTGTAATGATAAGTGCCAAAGTGAACACCACACAAATGAAAGGAAAATGATACAAAATTTAGTAAAAGAGAATAAAACTTAGTGTTTGAAGTTACTTTTTTAGGAGGAAGTTGTGTATGCATACTAATTATAAGTTGAGAAATATTAGAAGGTATAATAAAAAGATATTTAGGAAACTCTTAGTTTTATATATTTTTTTCCTTTTTATAACGATTATTTGTAGTGAAAAGGAAAAACAAGATTTAATGTTGACTCGTTTTGTTTATCTTACTTAATTCACTGTAATCATTTTGAACAGTGTCTTCATCCAAAATGTTAAAATGGTTACATAAAAAAACTGTCAAAATGGTTGTTGTCATTGTGAATAATATAATTAAATTATATTAGTTCTTTATTATGTTATTTTCTTTTAACTGTTATTTTTTAATAACAACATTAAAACATGGTAAATCATTATTACAACCAGGTTACTTGTAGTATTCTGTTCAATCAAAACAAAGAGTAAAAGAGATAAAAAAAAATATATCAATTGGTAGATTTTAGAAGAGTTATCTTTTGTAGGAGTTAAATGGTGAAAAATAAATATGTAAAACTGTTTGGTTTGATGAACAAAGTGACAGTGACAAAGGAGATGAAGTAGTATGAAATTTACACCTTATAAATTTTCAAAACAAGATTACATAAAAAATAAAAAATAAACTTACAATGACTGATTCTGTTGTCTTTTTTACATTTTTTTATCGCCAAAGTTACAGTTTTGTATTTATTTAACAAAATTATTGGATTTCAGCATGTTCAGTTAAAATCTGTAAAATAAGTGTCTCATTTTTGTTTTTTATTTTGAAAACCTATATGCATAAATTAATACATGTGCAGACATAAAATATGTTTTGTAACATCCTTTAAAACTTTGCATTTGTTAGTTTATATTGAATTGTCCTTTTAACACAATTAACCTCGTTTTTTCCCCTTCTCATGGTATTTGGTAAGAAATTGAATATAAGCTAGTTCTAAAGCTTTAAGTTTTATTTTGTTCTATTAAATTAATTTCAGAATTTCAGAACCTCCTGTTATAATATTTAGAAAATTAGTAAAAAATAATAATCTTTATATCGTCATTTTTTAATTTGTGAAAGCACGTATTTCAAAAACTATATTCCTTATAATTAGGTCCCATCTATGTTAAAATGTAAAGGTTATAACTTCTTTTTATTGCAAGTTACAACAATCAAATACGAACAGAATTTTCAGCAATCATATTGGTGAAATAATTTGAATCATTCATTGATAAAATTAAAACTTCATGATAAACTCTATATATATATAGACATACATATATACACACACCTTTTTGTTATTTTTTTTTATCTAAACCAAATCCTAAAAATATATTTTTAAAACAGCTTTTGAAATTTTAATTTTTTAAAATATACTTTTTACTTTTATAAAATTAATTTAAGAATATTTTAATTGTAAAAAAAACAAATACAAATTGTATAAAAACTAAATCAAAACAAACAAACATCTAAGCACAGATGAAATTATCGTATAATATAGTTTAGTAAATAAATTGACGTGTATATGAATTTTTTTTAATCAAATTACTTGCCATGAACCCCATATAAAACGGGCAAATATTTCTGTAGTTCGAATATCAAACCTATTAAACCATAATAACAACAGAATCATGAAAGATTCGCCAAAGTTCTAAAGTCATTAATCTATGCCAAAACTTTTTTCTAAGATTGTCAATAGCTATGGATTGGAAACTGGCAGAAGGAAATGTAATGATGCTAGAGATCTACAAATTGAAAAGTGAAAATGACAAGAAAAAATGTCTTAATTTTGATTTTCATCTAAGGTTGTAGCTTGACTGCCATCCAACAGTTCTTGTACACAAAATTTATTTAAGTTTTCATACATTTTCTTCCATTTGTTAGTCATTTGCATTGACATTTCGTAATCATGTTTTAGTTTCTCCGTCTCCATTTCAGAAGCAGCAGATGACCCTTGATGCTGAGACATAGGTTAAAAACAAAAACAAAACGTTAATCACAATCAAAATCAGGTAATGATCATCCTTTAATAAGAGGAGTAATCATATAACAAACCTGAAGTTCCTTAATGTAATTAGATATCTGTTGAGAACTGATGTATGAAGGAACCACAGAACTGCTTCCACCCACAAGACTGACCATAGTGCTCATATCTGAGTCTTCATCTATTGAATTTGCATATTTTTCCAATGGAGGGGGTAAATTAGCCCCTTGCTTTCTTGATGATGTTTGTACATTAGAAGATATGTGATTACTAGAGTTTTCTCGTCTAACAACGATAATATTATTTACAGGCCCTGCAGAATCCACAATACTTAGTGACTGGATATGCCATATGAGAAAAAACCTTGAACAATAACCAAGTGTAAAAAGCTATCACGCAGAACATATTGAGAGAAAAAATAATATCGTATTATCCAAGTTAAATAACAATGCATCACGTATCAAAGGCATTAAGCAAAAATAAAAGTTTAAAAAAAGAAAGCCCAATAGCAGCAGATATAAATAGGAGTTGAATATATAATTAGAATACTGTCAAGTCCCACTAGATAAGTAAAACAACTGGGCACCAGTGTTTCTTATAATTAAGTAAAAGCTCCTCTACATGAGGTACGTTAGTTGCTTTACTATATCACAAATAAATTGCCAGTCTTCATTATATTCTAATTTTGCAAATGAAAAAACGTTTGACCATTGAAAAAGCAGAAAATCATTGGAAAAAAGTTCATGACAAATAGCATAAAATATGCATTACTAAACATAGATACAATCAAAACTCTTTCTACAAAGCAGGTCATATTTCACTGTTTATATAATACCTTTAGCATGTTTGAACATGCGGACAATGTTACGAGTTCTTGCATTCCAAACACGAACCATTCCATCCTCTGACCCCGATATTAACAAATTCTCACTCATGCCATATGCTAAGCAAGTAACTGCCTTGCTGTTACATCGAGAAACAAAATTAGTTAAATGGCACTGCATAGCTTAAACCAACTTTTTATTCTAATAACATGACCACTAGCAAAGAGGAATATGATATGTTACAGAATAAACTAAATCGTGAATGAACATTGCCCCTGCTAATACCATGAATAGCTGTGATACAGGGTCGTGCCTTATGCTGCTTCATGTGCAATAGCAAGCCATGATGCAATGGGTTCAATGGAACAGGCAATAGCCATGATATGCCACAACGGCAGTATAGTGCACAATTGACAATCCTAGCTAGAAGTCTAGAAACAACTACTGCTTTAAAGATAAATAGTCACCATTTTTTAATTCAAACTCAGAACATGGATTGATGTTTTGTTCAAAAGCTATAACAGCTCAGTTTGTATTTTCATGATGTAAGAGAAAAAGGATAACAACCAAAGAACAAGCAATCCTTTTTTGAAATGGGTTGAACTAATAAACTGGAATCAGCTGGACGTACAAACTATGAATTTCAACATAAACGAGCTCAAATTCATCATCTATTGTAATCAGTAAGGGGACTAAATGTTTCTTTGAGTTCATCATAGCTAACAATTAAATTCTGTGGGAACTCGATATTCACTTTATTTATCCTTAAATTCTTAAACAAAAACTAACTACTCTCAAATCCCAAGTTGTTGCTCTCTAAGATCAATATTATTGCAATTGGCAAATAGAAACTATCATACACGAGCTAGACAGGAGCACAAGACAATAAATGCGTGCAACTAAATTATTCAAGCTTACAAAATATATATGCAATTCAAAGAGATAATTACAATCAAAACACTGATGCATATTCGCAAAACTAACATCAAGTGATAAGCATCATCAACAAGTCTATACTTTTTAAAATAAACACAAAGAAGAAATGACAACCTGTGGTTAGAAAAAGAACCAATGATATGCATCCCATAATTATTAGTAGCAACGCTTACAGCGTTAAGTGCAGCAATATATATCTTTCCATCTCTACTGCCAGCATAAAAGACGTGCTCAGCTGGATCCAATGCAATGGAATCGATAACTGAAGGGAATACTATATTTCTTAGTAGTGTTCCCCTAGATAAGCTCCATACCTAACAGAAGAACAAATTACAATCCAATTAAGTTGATTACAAACATTCAAACATATACATAAACTATCTCAAAATATAAGAAGTAATTCAAACATATTCTTGAGTAAACGTACTTCATTGATTATCTATTTTTCTACTACACCACCACCACACAAAGACAGTAAGACAAACCTTGCAAGTTCGATCCTCTGAAGCTGACACAATAATTGCATTGCACCCTCCATTACCAATAACAACATCAGTCACGCGCAGGGTGTGTCCTGAAAAACTATACTCATAAAGATTATTTGCCTGCTGCCCTCTGAAATCATCGAATATCCTGAACCACGAAATGAAGAGCAGCAAATACCACAATAGTTAGCACTGCTAGCACCCAAGCCGTACACTATCCTAAAAGGAAAAATCACTACTGCAACGGAAAGAAAAATAGAAAAAGGGAGAGAAAAGTACATGAAGAGAGACCAAACTCTTACGGTTCCATCTTCAGAACCAGATATCAACAGCGAGTCATCTTCAGAAAAAACCATACAAGTAACCGCCCTAAAATGTGCACGCCACTTCTTAAGCAATCTACCAGTTTCAACCTTACAATCAATGCAAGCAACTCAGCACAGTACAGTAAACAGAAACAGACATAAATTAAGTCCTCACTTTCAATTCATAATTCTCCACAACCTAACACCACAAAAACTTCAGTACATGTTTAGACTATATTTGATTTCTCTGAAGTAAGGGTAAAGCAAGTAATCCCAATTATTGATCAGAAAACCAGACAGTTGAAAAAAATAATGGATCACCAAAAAAAAAAACTTACTTCCCAAAAGTAAATATCACCAGACAAAGCTCCACCAACAATGAAGGTTCCCGGGTGATTAGAAGCAAGGGGCTTAATAGGTTCAGCGGGAAAGCTCTTCACTTCAACTTGAGGCTGCACACGCATAATGCAAGTGACAATGTCATCATCAATTCATTCATTCAATCATTCATTATTAATAATTACCATCGTAGAAGAAAATGTTAAATAATAAGAAGAAGAAAAGGGAACAACCTTGGACCAGGACCAGAAGAGAACAGAACCAGATGTTGCGGAAGTTTCTCGAAGCTGAGAGGAGGCGATGAAGCGAGAACCGACGGAGACAAGGCCGTGAGAAGGGGACAAGCAAGATTTGTAGCGGAGCTGCTCCGCGCCGGTGTGAAGGTCCCAGCACCCTATTCCGCCGTCAACAGACGACGACGCCAAAACAACCTCCATCCTTCGTCGGAAGCACACGGCGTAAACAAACGAAGAATCGCTTCACTGTTGACGGAGAATATGGTTCTCTGTTTCGGAGGAGGCTACCCAGGGTTTTTTGTTTTGATCTTTGACCCTAGGGTTTCTATTGCTTTTTATAATTTTTTTTATAAAGCTTTCATACTCTATATTACTGTGATATCTCAGCTTCTGAGTTATGATATCTCAGCTTCGAGTATTTTTTTTGTGTGTTTTTATTTAAATTTTATAAAAGAATATAATTTAATTTTGAGTTTAATGATACAAATAGTGATTGAATAATAACTGTACCTATATATAAATATGATTATTCTTAGTAACTGTTTTATGGTGTATATATTTTTTTTCTCATTTTATCTTTATCTCTATATTAATATTTTATTTTATTATTGTATGTTGGGTAATTCGTTATTAATGGGGAGCTAAATTGTGAAGCCGTTTTGAACGGTTTTAAATTTGAAACGCATTAACACATTCTAACTTACACGTTTTGTTTTTTTTTTTTCTTTTTCTAATATCAGTTACTCTGAAATTGCGTTGCCTATCACAGTATCAATAAGTATCAACTGAAATTTAATCTTAAAATATGTGTTCGAGGCAAAGGCGAGGAAGTTCTTGAGTTTTTTCTTACTGAATAAGAAATTGAAGTTCTTGAGTTTTTTTCTTACGGAATAAGAAATAGAGGCTAACCCAGATGAATGTTCAGCTACAACTAATATCATAAAGGTGTGTTTGATGTCGAAAACAAAAAAAATGCTGCAAAATTGTCAATTTATGAAGGCAGGTCAAGTTGTTCTGCCTGTTGTGGTGTAGCAGCAAGTGTTTGTCACCTGATTATAACGTTATTTTATGTTTTTCTAATTTAAGATAAACATCACATGTATTGAAAGGAAAAAAAGGTCAAGTGTCAGCAACATTTTATCTGTGCTAACTATTATGCGTAAGCAATTTTGTGGTCCTTACAGACACGATTTATAGCAGTAGATATAAATAATAGCACTATGTTAACAGATGCCATAAAATTAAGTGTCTTTACAAATAGCATAAACTTTTAGGAAAAATTATTTCTTTGACATGGTGTAAAAGATTTTATCACAGTTTTTAGAAATTAAATGGTTGTGGTATATTAAATAAAATTATTCCAGCTCATTTAAAAAAGAATAAATCTACATCAGAACTGGAACTGATAGTGTTTGAAGCCATAGCAGCATTGAACAGCGTGGTATTCTGGCAAAAACTACCAATAGTCACCACAGGAACAAACTCCATCTCTAAAATGATGGAAGCGATTCACATCTCTAACAAGAATCTCTCTATTAGCAAATTTTGAAATAAATTTTGTAACAGCATGACAGTCTTCACACAATCTCAAGTTTTTTCTGATCCTTATGGTTTCGCCTTTTGCAGTATTAATGAGTCCAAATGCAACTGCAAGCTTCTCGCTGTGTCCCAATACAATTTTTTCCTTCTCTTCTTCATCAAGATCATAGAGAACAACATTTGTATGTGGGACATAACCCTGCTCTTTCATCTCAGTTGACAACTTCACTATCAAAGCCTGAACCTCTTCAATTTGTGGGTTGTGCTCGTCAACGGAGACAAACGAGTACACCTTCCTTTTCACTTCAATCCAGCTGCAACCTGGAAGCTTTTGAAGGCCACGAGCTTCCAGTAGCTTCATTACACTCCTTGATTCACTCCACATCTTAGCTTCTGCATAAGTATCGGCTAAAAGCACATAATTTCCAGCATTCTTAGGCTCCAACTCAAAAAGCATAGCACTTGCTCTCTCCGCAAGTTCAACATTACAGTGAATCCTACAAGACCCAAGAAGGGAACCCCAAACTGTGGGTCCGGGTTCAAAATGCATATCTTCTATTAGTTTGATTGCTTCATCTAACCTGTTAGCTCGTCCAAGAAGATCCACCACACAAGCATAATGCTCCATACCAGGATCGATCCTGTACTTACTAAGCATGGATTCAAATAAAATCTTTCCTTCCTCAACAAGGCCCGCATGACCGCAAGCACCCAGAACAGTAATGAATGATATATAACTCGGTGAAACTCCTTGGTGGATCATGTTTTCAAAAATTTGGATCGCTTTCTTTCCGAAACCATGCATACCGTAAATAGAAATCAAAGAATTCCAAGAAATAACATCACGATTCTTCATGCTATCAAACACCCTCTGTCCCATCGAAATCTCACCACATCTTCCATACATTGTAATAAGCGCACTAAGAACTGGCAGTATAGAATCAAGACCCCGTCTAAGGATATAACCATGAATCAACTTCCCTTGTTCTAATGCAGCAAGGCCTCCGCAAGCTTGAAGCACACTAACCATTGTAACTGAATTTGGAACTGAATCACCAGCCTCAAGCATCATTAACTGAAACAGTTCCAGTGCTTTCATAGGCATATCATTCTTTGCAAAACATGCAATCATAGCGCTCCACGAGACAAAATTCTTGGCAGGCATTGCACAAAACACGGAATTTGCATCAGACACACTGCCAAACCTAGCATACACATCTAACAGAGTCGTCATAACATGAACATTTGCTTCATAGCCATGTCGTAGAATATGGGCATGAATCTCCTTGCCCTTCCAGAGAGGGCAGACCGACAGCTCTGAAACAACGCAAGCCTTGAGCACATACGTATACGTGAACCTATCCGAAGGGACCCCAGTGGAATTCATCTGGGCATACAAATCCAGCAGCTCCTCACCACGACCCACCATTGCCAGTGCTCGGAAGAGTGCATTCCAGACATATATGGTTCTTTCCAGCGTTTCATCAAACACCTTGCGAGCACGATCAATGGAGCCGAGCTCATAGTACATACTGATAAGTTTAGTAGCCAAAAACGGGTCTTGGTCAAAACCCCTGTTGGTAAGATGGCGATGAATGTGAAGGCCATCGGAGAGCGAGTTGTGCTGGGCACATGAATAGATTAAATGCTCAAAAGTCTGCTGAGTTGGATTAGTCTCATACAGCAGGAGATGAATAGCCTGCTTAAGGCTCCCACCTTTGCACAATGACTGTATCAGTTGGTTGTTATCGGTCTTTATGCCATTGATGGGGTTTGTTGAAGGGTTCAATGAAGCAAAAGTGACCGGAAGTTTTGAATAGACACGGGAATTGTAGCAGAGGTGGGTTTGAGATGGTGTATGTCTGACAATTTGGGGAATCTGAAGCACCCACATCAGACAAAATTTTGATGCAACTCTCCTCCCAAAAAGCTTCGTCAGTGTCTCTGCTGTAAGGGAATGAGTTCAATGCTTCGTATTATCCAAACCAATGTCACATCTGTGAGTAACATTAAGCAAGAAAGAAACCATAAACAACTCAAATTTAAGAAATAAAGACATGGTAAGATGCAAGAGGTAACCAAGGAACAAGAAATAGGATAACTAGGTTGTCTATGTTCTACTTTGTGACCCCATTTCAGTGTTTCATTATAAATAGTGCAATGAATATACATAACTGATACAATTTCCCCAGCAAGAACATACCAGAGGTGATAGTTGTGAGACAAAAGATTCAAGTTTGGGTGAGAGTTGCTAGAGTGAAGTGGTCTATTTTGAAGGCAAAATTGTGGTGCAGTTTAGTTTAGATATTTCAAAGGGTATTCTAAATCAAAACCGGATCCCAATAGTTTAGCGGGTCGGGTCGAGTTATTGCAAACGGGTTGAATTGGTTCTACATGAAAAATTATATAAAATACATACCTATATATATATATATATATATATATATATATATTGAGAATTTCTCAATATAAAATTGTGGTTTTTTTTTAGAAGTGTTCTTATTTTATTTTTATATCAATATTTAACTTCTAAAAAAAATAAAAAGACACAGTAAAAAAAAACTTTGAGAAAAATGTGAGAAACAAAAACTGAAAAAAACTCCTTCTCAAATTCGAGTCTCAAATTTTCCACACATTGTCATAAGGGTTTCAGAATTGACAATCAAAACTCCTTCTAAAAATATAACCGTGAAAAAAAAATATTATTTAATTTTAAAAATGCAATTCTTAAAAAAATAAAATAATATTTAATAGTTTATGTACTGTACAAGTAAATTTCAATGATAAACATTTGAAAGGTCTAAATAAATCAAGACGTCGAGAGATCGTTATTTTTTAAAAATAAAAATAATATATGATTAAAATGAAACAAATGACTTTAAAATAATAAAATAAGAAAAGATAAAAGAATAAGTAGATATGATACGGTACTCAACCTTGAAATATTTAAAACATATTCAGTAAATACAAACTAAAAAAAATAAAAGTCCTTTTATAAGATCTAATTGTTTCACTCTTTCATGTGATCTAATTGTTTTTTGTTATTCGTAATACTCACTTTTTATAAGATTTTCACCATACATATATATGATTATTTTAACTTATATAATACTTGAATTTTATAATTTTCATAGTCCAATTAAACAGTTTCTATGTCCTGACAAACAAGTAAAAAAGAGGTCAATTATTGTTCTTCAAAATGAGAAATTATTAGGATTCCAAAAACCCAGTGTTAAAGAAATCAAAGTCTTGAAAAAATGAGTTTTAGTAAAAATACTAACAATGAAACTATATTTTAAAAGTCTAATGACTAGTGCGTGGTACGAACAAAATTAAAAATAGCATCTTTTGGAGAAGTTGTTGGTGGTGTGTACACAAGCTTCCAAAAGCAACAAGTCCTATCTAAAAGAAAATTATACAGATAAAGTTGATAGATATTTTCATGATCATGCAGAAAATTATTTTTTTATTAAAATATGAACTTTACCCGAAGAGATAGAGAATTTTGAAATTACCCTATTAAAATAGAGGTTTGTACGTTTGTGTTGGATACACGTATCGAACATTGACATTTGTAGGATATGTATTGGTAAAATATCCAATTCAAAAAAAATATTTATTGAATTTATGTCAATTATAACACGGTTCTGACACAATTTAAAAAAAATGAAAAATATATTAGTTTTCAAAAAATTTAAACTTATTGTATAAATTTTTAATATGATTATAAAAATGATAAACAATCCTTTTGAACCAGTCATAAAAAAATATCTTTCTGCTAAAAAAAATAAAACATACTTGTACACATAAATCTTTATTATCAGTTTATATAATTCATAATTGTATAATCCATGTTCCGTATCCACATTATCTTATACTTTTCTGTCCATATCCGTGTCAGTGTCTATGTGTTGTAAACTGATATCTTTGTGTATTTATCAAAATAACATTTTTCATTATTTTTTTTCAAATATGTTGATAGGTATTAGATTTTCCTAAAGTGAGCTTATTTCCAGCTATCTATACCTAAGAAGAAATTAGCATCTTCACTTTCTGCTTTAATGATTCCTTGCTTATATATACAAGATGACAGCATGGATCAGCATTCCTCAGGATTTGAAAAGTTTAACCACACTTCACAAAACACAACTTCAAAGTGACACAATTTTAAAGATGTTTTTTTTTATATATAAAAAAGTGAACAAGTGGCAAATATAATAGTGAAATACCTCTTTAAGAGCTTCCAATTTCCATTTCATGTTTAATTGTTTATTGGAAATGGGAAATGGGAAAAGAGAGTAGCAGCTGCTATTCTAAAAGTTGATGCCATGTTATAATAAGTCAGACAGAAACAAAACGAGTGAATGAGTCAAGCTCACTGTTTTCTATCTGTTTTGTGTGAATGGTTGGTTTTACAGTTTTCTTCACAGCTTTGTTTCCTTTCATTCTCTACACAAAGAGAATCCTTGTTTTCCTTTGTACTTAGTGTGATAATCAATACAAAGTTACCTTCTCAGTTTGTCTTTTCTCTCTCTTTCTTTCTTAACTCTAATAGAAAGAAAGAACATGGAAAACCACACTCTTCCTCTGGAGTTGGCAAGAGAAATTCTTCTGAGATTGCCAGTGAGATCTGTGTTGCTTTGTAAGTGTGTATGCAAGTCATGGCATTCTCTCATTTCCACTCCTCAATTTGGCATTTCCCACTATGACTTGGCTGCTTCACCCTCCCATAGAGTTCTTATCAAATCAAAGGACTTTCTTGTTCAATCCATAGATATAGACGCACGGCTTTTCAAACAATCCAGTGCAGTGCATTTCCTTTGCCTCCCTCCACCACCCCCACGCCCTAGTGATGATTTTCATTACAAATATGAGCTTCTGGGTTCATGCAGAGGACTAGTATTTTTATGCTACCAGGGAGATCTCATTCTTTGGAACCCATCAATGGGTGTCCATAAACGATTCCCAAACTTTGAATGTGACTTGACCGATACAATTCTGTATGCTTTTGGGTATGACACATCAACAGCTAACTACTGTTTAGTTCTTGTTGGATTAGAGGAGTCTGAAAACATTGAGTCTCAAAGTTATGAGAGGAAAGCTGAAATCCTGATTTTCTCTTTCAAAACTGCTTTGTATGTTCCATCTAAGAGCATTTCTTTTCCATACAAATGCATGGGAGAGAATTTCAGTGCTGGGGCACTGTTCAGTGGGGCTATTCATTGGTTGGTTCTCACTGAGGATGAAAATGTCCCTGTGATTATAGCCTTTGATATGATACAAAAGAGTTTGTTAGATATTCCTCTGTTTGACCATTTCACTATGGGAAAATATGAAGTTCATAGTTTTGGGGTAATGGGAGAATGCCTCAGTGTGTGCTGCAAGGTCCAAGGGTGTGGAAGTGCAGAAATATGGATGATGAAAGAATATAAAGTGCAGTCATCTTGGACTAAGTGTGTGGTTATACCCATTAATGACTTTCTCAACGACCACTTTTGGCCTGTATGCATCACTAAAGATGGTCAAATTTTTGGATCAAACATTGGAGGAAGATTAGAGAAACGTAATCATAAAGGAGAGCTCCTTGAATTTCTCAAATATGGTGGAGGTGGAGAGTTGTACTATTTGAATCTAAGGTCTGCTCTGTATAGAGAGAGTCTACTGTTCCCAAGTAGTGAAGATGATCAGCAGTAACACACAAGAAAATTCAAGGTATGCATTGTTCTCCAATCCCTTTCACCATTATATTCTTTCTTATTCATCTTGAATCATGGAATATCAAACTCTTATGTCTAATTTTTTCTCCAATTTTCCACTATCTCTAATCTCCGTCATAGCTGATGGTGGTGGATTTAATTATCCTTGCTTGGATAAATATTTGATGCCTTGCTAACTCACAAGCTTTAATAATCAATCAAAGGCGATTCAAAGGGAAAGTAATGTAAGAAAAAACAACTTTTTTAAGAGTAAAAATAATTAGGATTTTCCATGGCATTTTACTATATCACTGTTTTTCTGCTAAAATCTCAGAGAATTTCCAATTAATATCCTAACATTTACATGACACTCTTGTTTCCCGCAGGCCATGAAATATACAGCTACCTTGAACTGATGACACGGCTAGCAGAAACATAGCACTTAGAAGAGAATGTCTTACATATGATATTAAATCAGTGTTAATGCAGAAATAGTCTCTGTTGTAGTGGTGATTTCAATAAAGTTGGAGTATCAGTGGACTTTGTAATTTACCTGAGTTTCAGATTATCTTTTTTGCTCTTAATGTTATTGTGGTTCAGATTATCCTTTTTTGCTATTAAAGTTATTGTGTTTGCAGTTTGTTTCTCCAGTGCGCTTTTACATAGTTTTCTGACATTCTATGTGACTTTTGTTGCTCAAACAAAAGCTATGCTTCAACTTCTTAACAATGATCAAAACTGTATCCTTTCTCATAAGAAATTGTTTGCCGAAAAATTTGTAATATGGTTAAGTTTTGCTCTAAAGCACACTAGATATGCATATGCTCCTTGCCTATCTCCATTTTTATGGCAAGCATTTCTGGATTTTATTTCAAAACCTTCCACTGTTAGCAAGAGATTTTATGTATGAATCTAAGGGTATTTAGGTGACAAACTCTGGCAAATACTTTTCCCTGGACATTTTAAAAATGTTTTTTTACTGTTGAAGTTTTTTAATATCAGTTTTCTCAAAATTAAATTTTTGGCGGTGGATAAATTAATTTTAGTCCATGGAAGTATTTATTTTATGTTTTTTTATTTCCATCAATAGATATCATGGAAAAAAAAAAAGGAATCTAAAGTACTGTAGAAGGCACAACCTTCAATGTTTTTTTCTGCTTGTTTTCCTGTTGAATCCCGACAGGACCACAGGGCAAGTTGTCTCTCCTAAAGAAGAAGTGATCAGCCTCTCGAAGAAGACATACTAGGTGTGTTTCCCACCCACTGGTCGGGCTTATCATCTTCTTCAGCACTGCACCGAACCCTTCAGGTTGGTTATGTAAAATATGGGTTGTGCAATAAATTATATGCTGTGTTTCTTACTTGCTATTTGCTGCATGTTGTAATTTTGTGTGTCACATGAGTTGGAGCTTTTAGTGCCTTGAATTTGGATAACAGATTCATGTTCAATTAATCCTCACTCACACGTGCATAGTGATTATAGGTATCAGTTCAAGCTATACTTTGTTTTTTCAGGTGGCTTATAGTTGATTATATATTGATTACATTTTCAACCGCATATATTTGCTTGGCATGTTCTCTAGGTTTGCTCAAAGGGACTGACTTTTCTGATCTGAACCATGCATTTTTCTCAGCCAGGCTAAATGTGTATGAAATTGGTGTTATCCCTTTTGTTTGCATCATTTTTGTGTCATTAACCCCTAAAATTAGTAATTTTACATTCACTTGTTTGATATTGATAATTAAACATCTAAACTAGCACATTCAACATGTCAGACCAAAATTGAGAGGTACTCCCTTTCATATTTATTGTATTGAACATGAGTACTTAGAGATTTTCATCCAGTAATTACTTGGGAGAACTAATTTTTTTCATTAATGTATTAAACAATTAACTTGAATTTCCTAATCAATTTTCAGGACAGAGAAACCTTCCATGGCAATGGATTCAACGGCCCTTAGGCACCTCCACTTTGTTTTCATCCCCTTAATGGCCCCAGGTCATCTTCTCCCCATGGTAGACATGGCCAAATTGATGGCACAACGCCAAGTGAAAGTGAGCATAGTGACCACACCCCTCAATTCCATCCAATTCCAAGCAGGCATAGACAAAGAGATTCGATCTGGGTCATCCATTCAAATTCTAAATGTTCAATTTCCATGTGAGGAAGTTGGACTACCAGAGGGATGTGAGAGCTTAGACACTTTGCCTTCAATGGATCTACTAAACAACTTCAGCATCGCTTTAGACTTGTTGCAGCAGCCACTGGAAGAGCTACTTGAAAAGCAAAGACCCTTCCCAAGCTGCATAATTGTCGACAAATATTTCTTGTGTGTGGCTGAAGTTGCAAACAAGTTGAATGTCCCAATAATAATATTTGACGGAACCAGTTGTTTCTGTCTCCTATGCACCCACAATTTACAAAAGGATAAAGTCTATGAAGCTGTGTCAGCTGAAGAGAAATTTCTTATCCCCAGAATTCCCCATAGAATTGAATTGAAAAAATCTCAACTCCCTGGGATATTCAATCCCGGGTCAGACCTGACGTTGAAGGCTCGACGTGAGAAAGTAATGGAAGTTGCAGAAAAATCATATGGGATAGTGGTTAATAGTTTTGAGGAGTTGGAAGCAGAATATGTGAAAGAGTATCAAAGATTTTCGGGTCATAAAGTATGGTGTGTTGGCCCTGTGTCATTGTCCAATAGGGATGATATTGACAAGTCTCTAAGAAGTAGGAGAAACTTAAGTTATGGGAATGAATATGTGAAGTGGCTAGATTCATGGTCTCCGAGGTCAGTGATTTATGTCTGCCTTGGTAGCTTAAACCGTGCAATACCAGAGCAGTTGATAGAGCTCGGGAGAGGTTTGGAAGCGACTAAAAGGCCATTCATTTGGGTGCTTAGAGGCGCATATGGAAGAGAGGAGATGGAGAAGTGGCTGTTGGAAGATGGGTTTGAAGAAAGGGTGAAAGGGAGAGGGCTTTTGATCAAGGGTTGGGCGCCACAAGTGTTGATCTTATCACATACAGCAATAGGAGTGTTCGTGACACATTGTGGATGGAATTCCACACTAGAAGGGATTTGTGCTGGCGTGCCATTAGTAACTTTTCCTCTGTTTGCTGAGCAGTTCCTCAATGAGCAACTTGTTGTACAAGTGGTGAAGACTGGGGTGAGTGCAGGAGCTGAATCTGTTGTGCACTTGGGGGAGGAACATAAGTCTATGGTTCAGGTGACCAGGGAAAATGTGAAGGATTCTATTGAGAATGTAATGGGTGAAGACCAAGAAAAAAAAGAGATAAGGGAAAGGGCTAGAAAGTATGCAGACATGGCAAGGAAAGCAATGGAACAAGGTGGCTCTTCTTACCGCAACATGTCCCTACTCATTGATCACATTGTGCATGTCAAAGGGTTGCACAACTAAGACACACATGGATTCATCATTGTTTTGCTTGAAATAAACCTGAGTTCCTACCTTGTTCTTCAATGGGCCTTTAACCATTTTCTCTTGGAGGTTTACAGAGACAACTTTAGGAAATTGCTGAACATGTCTAAAAAAAATTAGTGTAAATGGTAAATAACGTGATAAGTATTGTAACAAAAAGGGAAAAACGGATAAGAAACATAGATTGATAGCATCAGAGAAAAAGCGCTAAGGAAAGTAAGACATGAACAACCAGACTCTTCCTCTTCTCCCTCTGGAAGTGATCAGAGAAATTCTTCTGAGATTGCCGGTGAAATCCCTTTTGCGTTTCAAGTGTGTTTCAAAGTCATGGCTTTCTCTCATTTCCGATCCCCAATTTGGCATTTCGCATTACGACCTTGCTGCCACACCCACCCATCGAATCCTCATGAGATCAAACGATTTTTATGCTCAATCCATTGATGCAAACGAACCCTTTATAGATCGTGAAGAGGGTACGCTGTGTTTGCTTCGTGCTGTGCATCTCCTCCTTCCCCCTCCTTCTCCCCCACGAATTCCCGATTTTTTTCACTTCGATGATTTTCGCAATCAGCCTCAGATTTTGGGCTCATGCAGAGGCTTTATTCTCTTATACTACGAGAGGGGCGATGATCTCATCCTGTGGAATCCCTCAATTGGTGTTCATAAACAATTACCACACTTTCAATATGATAACATAACCCGTGAATTCCTCTATGGTTTTGGGTATGACCCATCTAAAGATGACTATTTGATTACCATTATTCCATTTTCTGCCGAAAACGAAGCCCACGTTTTCTCCTTCAAAACTGCTTCCTGGAACAGTCTCCTTGTCAATGTTCCATATTCAGATCCTGGCAATTGCCTTGCAGTCAGAGCTGGGTCACTCTTCAATGAGACCCTTCATGGGTTGGTTTTCTCCAAGGAGAAAAATGTTGCTGTCATTCTTGCCTTTGATCTGGTACAAAGGAGTTTTTCAGAGATTTCTCTGTTGGATCATTTAACTACGGAAAAATGTGGAGTATGTGGTTTGAGGGTAGTGGGAGGATGTCTCGGTGTGTGTTACTCGGTTGAAGGCAGTGCAACTACTGAAATATGGGTGATGAAAGAATACAAAGTGCACTCTTCTTGGGCTAAGTTCATTGTTGTACCTACTTGTGACTTTTCCCCCATATGCATCACCAAAGATGGTGGAATTTTTGGGTCTGATATGAGAAGTTTAGAGAAGTATGACGATAAAGGACAGCTGCTAGAGCATCGTGCATATGGTGTACAAGAAGAGTTGTTCTACTGTCTCAATCTACAGTGTGCTATTTATAGAGAGAGTTTACTGTCACTTCCTACTGTCATTAGGAATACAAGTGAAGAAGAGCATCAGCAACTGATAAGAAAAATCAGGGTATGTATGCACTGTTATCCAATCTCTTTCACCATTGCATTCTTATTCATCTTACTGCTGATATTTCTTTCTTTACTTTTTAAGAGGGTGTCTTGTTAATATTCTAGCATTTACAATAAGCTAATGTTTTCTGCAGGCCGCCAAATTGACAAGAATATATAGTTAGCTCGATGTTACTTTCCTTCAATTGATGACACTACTGCATAGCCCTTGGAAGAGAATGGCATGTGTATCTATGATATTAAATCATCTTATCTTAGTGTAGAACTAGTGTTCATTTTAGTGGCGATTTCTGTAGAGTTGCAGTATGTACATACTTAACAGTTTAACTATGTACAAAGGTGGAATTAGCAAAATTTTTGTGGGAGTATTGCGTAGTTCTTATATCCAAACCCTACTTATTTGATTATTTGATTATGCAAAACACAAAACACACTTCACTTCAAAAGTACTGCAGAAAAATGTGCTGTCTTCAGAAGCTGGAACAAACAAGTGCTAGTTTGTGTGGCCCCTAATTATTGTAAAAGACATTAGTACCAAGTGACAATGACATGCTGCATTAAAACCACAGTGAGAAATCCAGAAAGATTATTTCTTTTAATTACAAAAGGTTTACCCGCTAAAGCAGTTTTCTTCTAATCAGCAAATGAAAATGTTATATAAGAAAAGGATGTGGTATATATAAGACATACCTCAAGCAAATTCAACCACATTCCAGACAGAAACAAATCACTAACTGCTGCACACTACCTCAGAATCTCAAACAATTGCAGCAAAGCACCTAAGTAGTAGCTAAACATACATATACACTAGAAAAAAAGACTGGGGAACAGATCCCCAAATCCAATCCTTTGATTCTCTCTAAATCCATGCCTCCAAGAACAGTTGCAAAAACAAATGTCTTCTCAATGTTCAACTCTACAAAGGCAACTCTTGGAAACCCCATCAAGAAATAATTTCAAGCAAAGAGGAACTGTAGATAAGGTTTATCAAAGGCCACTGAAGAAAATTATTGCATAGAGGATTATTACATACTTTTCACAAGTCATTCATCTTTTATGATCTTTTGTAGAGTTACATACTACTAGATGGAACAAAATACATTTCCCTCCATTTCTTGGAGATAGAACATAAGACTTTATATACATTGTTCAAAGTTTATAACATTCACACTACTTTTCTCCTACTTTTCTCTTACAACAACTTGTAGTAACAATTATTTTCTGAAAAAAGAACTTCATAGCCTTTTCCACAAGGACACCTAAATCTCAGGCTTAGGCACTGTTCAGCCCATTCAACACTAATCTCTTCTTCGGAATCTTCTCCTCCCAAATCATCCTGCAAAAACATATGGATTGAATAAAAAACATAAATTATTATAAGAATCCGTCAAACTATATATCCAAAAAATAATAACAAGGCTTTAGAATTACATATTATTGAGCTTAACTTCTACTCATCAATATAAAGATTTCTATGGTATCAACTATGAAAAAATAATCTAAGTGTGATTTTTAAAACAATCTCCATTCATAGTAATATGCAATAGATTCTCATAAACACGTAATTACTTTTTCTTCCCATCTTATTTACAACCTATTTTTCTTCGTATCTCTTTCTTTACTTTTCTATCACATCGCATTTATCACTTTTCTTCCTTACATTTTCCTTTTTTTCTATCGTTTTCTTTCCTAAACTCCATTCACCCCCCACAATGGAGTGAATGTACAATTTTTCTTCACTAGGATAACAATGTAAGATAGTTTACAAAATTAAATTATATATTACATATCTCAGTAGAATTACAGAACCAAACACATTAAAGTAACACAAGGTACCTGAGGCAGCACTTTGTCCTCTTCAGCAGCTACACAGTTTTCTTCTTTTTCATCTTCTTCCTCATCCTTCATAACTTCATCCCACCATTGCCTCATCTCTTTCAATCGCTCCTTCATCCTTCTCAGTTTCTGCAATCACATGCACAAAAGAAACAAACAAAGCAAAACAAACCCATTATTCCAAACCCAAAAAAATCAAAACATTTTATTCCCCTTTCAATCCCCCAACCCTCCGTACCACTGAATCAGGAGCTGCGGTCTCCTCGGAGTTCAGACACGGCGAAGGCGCGGAGACATCTGAGACGCTCCTCCTGAGGCCCGGCGGCAGGGGCGGCAGCCCGGAGCCTCTCTCCGCAGGAGTGGGAGGCGCCGGCGCAGGCGCCGGAGGGCGGTAAGGGTCGGAGACGCAGCGGCGGAGGACGGGGAAGGAGCGGCGCTTGTTGACGAGGGAGTTGAGGTTGAGGGGAACGGGGACGGCAGAGAAGCCGCAAAGGGAGAGGTCCTCCTGGTCGCAGAAGAGTTTCTTGGCAGAGGGCTCCCCAGAGACAGAGGACGAGGGAGGCGATCGGCGCTTCATGGGGTTGTTGACGGCGGAGCATGGCGGCTGACAGCGGCAGCAAGTGTTGTTGAGGTAGAGGTCGGTGGGCTCCACCACTGACGTGTGATCAGCGTGCTCGTGCATTGGTTGCGACGGTGCAATGCTGGGGCATTTGTATTTGTGAGGTGTTTGTGTTGCCGTTGATCTTGGAGAAATTGCAGTGATGACTTCGTTCTGGGTATGAACGTTTATTTCACCCATCTTCTTGAACTCTTTCTTTCTTTGGTTTTGCGTTTGTAAAAAATGGGAGTAAAAGGAAGAAAGAAGAAGGGGTTGGGTTTCGCTTATTTATATAAGTGTGTAGATGATTTTGAATTTTTAACGGCTATTGGCGGGTTCTGTTTAAGCTTTTAGAATAACAAATTAATTAATGACCACTTAGCCATACTTGCTATTGAATGGTGTTGTTTTCTCATGACAGTCTTCTGGGATTTTATTTGAAAGACATAAAATGGTAGTTAGAGATTTTATTTACTTAATCAATGGCCACTTTTAGATATCTATTCGTAGTTGCAGTATCATAATCAGAAGTTTCCATCAACAACTAAAGGATTTGAACAGATTTTTTTTTATCAGCAAGGATTTGAACAGATAATAACAATTTGCAAGATTGAATCTCTAAAATGGTCACATCCTTAAATTTATTGGTAGTAATACATTAAACATGTACCAATTTTTTCAGCAGTAGTCCCATGTTAATTTTTCTATTCATATCATAACCATATTACAATTTCCATAAAGAAAGTAAGTTCACCATGTAGAAGGAGTTATTAGACAATTATGAATGGATGGTAGTATTAAGTTAAGGAGAGGCATTCTTTGAAAAAGTGGAAGATGTGTCAAGGGTGCTAGGTGGAGGGAATAGTGGGGGAAAAGGAAGGGGAAAAGCTGGTGGTGATGGGGATGGAGTTAAACCTGGTACTGTTGGGAAAGGAAACAGTGGTGGTGATGATCCTGATGAGGGAGGCTGGAATGGGTTAGGAACAGTTGGTGATGTTTCTGGGGGCTGTAATGGGTTAGGATTCAGAGATGGTGGCTGAAATGGGTTGGGTACAGTAGGTGAGGGAAACAATGGGTTAGGAGGAAATGTGAGACTACTGGGGTGAGCTATTTTCTGATCCAAAGGTTGAACCTTTGGGGAGTTATTGGTACTTCCTGCAGGTGCTGGTGGTGACAGTGATATTCCTGAAATGGGTGGCAAAAGAGGGAGTGGTGGCAATAATGGTGGAAGGTCAGGTAAACCAGGAAGGGGAGGAAGGAGACCACCAGGTGTCTTTGGGTCCTGCAGTGGAGGGGGAAATGATGGATCTAATTTTGGATAAGATATAGTTTTCACAGAATCAAGGCCTTTCATGTTTTGAATGCTTGGTTTTTGGTTGCAAAGATTTGGTTGTTTAAGAGGCTTGAATGAGAAAAGGCCAGCTGAGAATATGTGTAGTCCTTGCTTTCTGGACTTGAGGCGCAGTGAGGAAGAGGTTGCTGCAGAGGCCACAGCACAATAAGGCTCACTGCTATTTATTAACTTCACAGTGCATCCCTTGATGCTCTTCACATGTTTGCTCACTGAGAAAGGTAACTGTACCTTGAACTCCCCATGCTTATCTGTCTTCACTTCTTTCCTGAACCTTGGCTTTGTGGTCCCATATCCATCTTTGCATTCTACAGCAACTGATGCACCTGTCATCAAGAGTATAGGAAAACATAAGACAGCATAACTTAAAATATCAAAATTTAGACTATATCTAGAAATATGAAATTATGAACCGTTTTAAAATAGTGAAAATGCACCTGAAATGAAGTGGTTGCCCATGGAGAAATCCTGTTGGAAGCATGTGTCACAGTAAACAGTGCCAACCACAACAGCAGAGGGAAGCTTCCTGTTGTAGCTACCCTCAGAACGAGTTGTACCACATGTGAGACTGAGAAATAGTATTACAAGGAACCAAGACATTCTCAGGTTTACTTCTCTTAGAAATTATTGTATATTGAGTAAAAGCAATAGTGGGTGATTCTGCTTCCAACTAAAGGCTATATATATCTTTGTTCCCTCTTGCTGTAAAAGAGAGTCAGGTACAATGATTTTTTATAGCCTACAGATGAGGAGACTATTTATGTCTGTCATGCGAAAGCCAGTGAACTGTCAACTAAAATGCAGTAATTGCAGGCTTGTTTTCCCATCATCAAACAGCTAGGAAAGAAGGTAATTTGGTGGGTGGAAAGGTTATATACAAAGAAGCTCGTAGCTACTGTTCTATTTAATTGAATGTTTGTTTCTTTATTTGCATGAAAAAATACAAGAAAAGGTATGGTTGTGTTGTGTCCCTTTGGTTCACGAGACAGAGAAAGTAGCCACAGAATCTGTGAGCATAATATGCAAGACATGAAGCTGCTGGAATCACATTGAGAGCTAGCACAAACTGTGTTAGCATGACCTGTTTGGATAAGAATTCCAAGCTGCAACATGTGAGCACCTTGTGATGCAGATATTCATGCGAGTATTTTACTGTATATGCAGGTCATATTTACTGTGATCACGATATGCACACCCATATATCACTGTATATATATACAAAATACAGGCAGGTCAAGTAGTTCATTTGGTTTATAGTGGAACACTATAAAATGACCATTAGATTCATTAATAGAATACTAAAGGGTGTGAATGAGTTATTTGGAACTTGTGTTGTCATTTGACCAACTAAAATTATTTTGCAAATACTCTCTGATCAGTGTTGTCAAACGTTTCGTCCAAATACAAGGTTATACAATTTCAATTTTTTTTAACTCGAAGAAACGTTATTAAATGTTGAATTAAGATATTATAACAAAATATCCATTAATTAAATTAGTATATTAGTGATATTTAATCCAAAAAGACTACGCAACTATTGCCTCGTCTTTTTAGATGTATTAAAAAACTGAATATGCATAAGTGCAAAAAGACTACGCAAATATTTCAAGTGACAAAAAAATAAATTAGGGGATTTATTTATTAAAAATAATTTATATACTTCTATTTAAAAAATTAGTCATTTTCTATTGTAATATAAAAACAGAAGTCTTTAGTTCTTCCAAATAATAGTTTTTTAGCATTTTTAAACTACTCAAATAATATTAAATAATACTCTTAATACAGAACAACTAACATTGAAAAATATATTAAAATGATTGATTACTTAAAGAGAGTTATTAACTAAAATTATAATAGTTGAAATATCTCTTAATTACATCCACTAAAATTATAAAACACTGTTATTTTATAATGTAAAAAAAAAATATTCTAATAATTAGGGCAATAGTTCCCAAGTCCCAATTATATTTTTCAAGGCATTGGAATTTGCTCTTTTTTTCTTTCTCTTGGAATTTGCTCTTTTTTTCTTTCTCTTGGTCAGTTTAGATTTGACAACCGACGCATTCAATGTCAAATGTTACACTACTAAGATAATACACTTTTTATAAAAACAAAAAAGAACTACCAAATTTGCTATTCTAAATATCAGACTAGGTTGTGTTTACTATATACTATAGTAAAGAAACCAAGTGAGGTTAACAAAAGAAAATTAAACCTAAACAATGTCAAATCTAAACTGAGGTTTCTTCTGCAAAGAATTTTAAGCTATTCCTAAAACAAGAAATCACTGTTTGAATCTTCGAATGTGAACCACATTACTTTTGTGGGCCATTTACACCTTGTGAATTTCAAAAAGAAATTGTACAACTACACTAGCATATCCCCTCGGCAAATCCGTTCAACTCGACCTTCTTTTTTCCTCAAAGGTTATAACTGTAGACAACCAGACCAAACCAGAGTTCAGCAAATGAAGCCGAAATGCCTTCATAAATGCCATTAATCACAATCAATTAAAATGAACAATCCACCCCACTACCTAAAATCTAAAATGACACACTTCACGCTTCTAAAGAAAAAGTGGTGGTAGAGAGTATCTGTGCAAGATCAAGTAGATGATACTCTCTTTTTCTTAAGATCTTCGTCTATCAATATAGACAACAGCTGACATATCCCATCCCAGAAGACAATTATCAGAGATTGACAGCTAAGTGGGAAATGTTTAGATGAACAAGATTTCACAAAAATTGCTTACTCCACGTGCTTTATAATTCTAATTACAATAGCTCCTTGTCATAAAATGCAAGAAGCTGCTTCACATGATTATGCCATGCAGTTACATTTTGCCCATCCACTGCTACCCAGTCAACAACTGTCGATGCTGGTTGCTCCCACCACTCATCAAGCTGCAGAAGATGTTACAATTTAATAATAATAGAACAAGAATAAGGATGGAAATTGATGAGCACTATCCCGAACAGTCATGCAGCATTAGATACAAGTGTCCTATTAATTGTCTGTCCTATTGGTCATTACGGATAAAAATTAAGAGCAGTGGCGTATTATTGAAATGTGATAGAAAATAACTTATCCTATATTAATTGTTCTAGATTATTTCTTTATCAGAATTAAGAACTGCCTTTATGATAGCTTGACATAGACAATAACTGATGGCAGCTATGTACATTTGATAGTAGGGTGTGTAATTAGAGAGGTATTGTTATTTGCAGTTTGTGGATACAGAATACTTTTTTGTAGGAAACCTTTGTCTCTGCAAAAGTATGTATATTGCCATAAAAACTTCAAAGTGAAAAATATAGAAAGAAAATTTAAATTAGCTTCTTCATAAGTTTAAATTAACTTATGCACAGGCTTATTTATAAAAGCTCTCATATAGCTTCTTCTTAAGTTAAAAAGCTTATCTATTGGTGCTCTATCAAATTGAATAAAAAATATATCTCCTCTAATCCACTTTCTCGGCACTTCAAGGAGGAGTTTTGATGTGTGCCCCGTGTGAATTGCTTCTTTCTTATCTGTTTCTACGCTATGCCAAACTACAAAATGCATTTAAGATTGGATTTTCTTACAACAAACAAAGCATAATAGCAATAATAACAGTATAACTCACCAATCCCCTGACATATTTGCAATCTTCCAAGCTCTGCTGAGCACTCAAAATAGCAGTCTTAAGTTCAGGCAACCATTCTTCCATGATAGTTTTCTCCTGTTTTGCAGCCAAACTCAAAGAAAAACTCGTTGTCCTGTGTATCAATATATCAGATGTAAAAAAAATGTTTTCAACAAATTCTGAACATGTTAAGGAAGGATTATTTTTCCCTGATCTCAGCTGTTTTTGAGATAAAAAAGTTGTTTGCAATTTCAGCTGTTTGCTTGGAATAAGAGCTGAAATTTGTAAAAATAATTTAAATATGTTGATTTTGTGAATCTGAAAATTTGAAGCTAATGATTATTTTAAAACATTTTTTTTCTTATCAGCAATGAATATATCCTTTTTCTTATATAAAAAGCTGATTTGTTTGCTTCAAACAAAATTATTCTAAAAACTACTTTTCACTAAACATACCCACCCAAAAATTAATTTTGATTACAATCAAATATACATACAATCAATTATTAATTTTGACAGCTATATCAAATACACCATCAGAAGGTATGTATCTAAAAGAGATGGGAAAATAATTAACAAGATCTTTCTCTTGCTAATACATAAATTTTGAATATGCAAGAAACATTAACCATGAATGCACAATGGATTCAGGGGTTAGAATGTTAGATACATATTTACCTTTCGTATTCTTGTTGAACAAAGCCAGCATGATTTAACAAGGCATTTCCGCTCTGAACAAGATCTCGTCTAATATAAACAAGATTAATAGCCTTTAATAAATCTTCCAACACACTAGCTTCAGAGCCACGAAGTTTCAAACAGAACTCCAGGGACTCCAGTACAGATGCAAGACCAGCATCTGAACCCTCCGAGCCTGTCCATTTAACACAAAAGCCATTGAAGCTTTAGCCACCATAAAGCATCCACGAACAACAAATCCTTATATTATATTCTTCAAATTGCAGGTTAATGAAATAACAAGTTGTAGTAAATACATTGATTCAAAACAACAAAATATCAAATATAATTTTATGATTGCTTTAAAAGTTTGGTACGATTTTACGATGTCATTCCTAATGCCATACATCACTTATATCAATACATTGGCAGGCATACCCAGATATTTTATTCAGAATGACAATTGTTAGACTATTTAGTGTAACAGTAATTAGTGTTTAACGTGTTCTATCAACTAAATTATGTTTAATTTAGAGAAGAAGAAAAAAGGTGTTTAAAGTTAACTTGTCCTGACAAAACATAACACGTGAATATAGCCATACTCCTGTTAGAGGGGGAAATGAAAAACCCCAAGGGTGCAGTTTCTATTTACAAAGGCCATAGTCTACTTATTTCTGCTATTAGTAATTACTAAAGCGACATTCTACAATGCAATCTATTAAACCATCATATATGGGTACATCAAGAAAGAGCCTATCAGCAAACAATATAATATACTCACAAGCAGGATACTGAAGTGCAGCTGAAACACGGCATATTGAAGGAATTGCGGATGGATCCCGAGCACCAGCTCTTGCTGTCAAAATAGCTGCACTTACTTCTGCATTTGTAACTGCTTCCTGGCCAGGTGGTCCACTAGCACCCATGGCCTCAAGCAGTGCCTGAACCAGAAGTGAACAAAAAATTAAGTTGAAGCACATTTCAATATACATAGACAAATAACATATTTAAAGCAAATTTCTGAAACCATTAAAAGTTCATTCACATATGCTGGCTTAGAATCAGGGGAAACAGTCATTTTTTATTGCAGAAAAACTGTCCTTTTACCAGTCTAAGTGTGATACAATGTCAGATATCACAAATGTAAAATAGAATGAATCTTGTCTCTACACTGCATTATTCAAGAGACCTGGACTTTAGGTGCCAATTCCCACTCTAAAGATTTTAAAGATTGGCTACAGATTTAAGTTGCACTACTAAATTTGCATCACAATACCCTATTTAAATTTAAACTTAAATAATATAACATAACAGAAACGGTAGAGGTTATAAGGTTATTTAAATGGGATTCAATCCAGAGAACCAATTGGGTAACCAAGTGGAATGAGCTGTCATGTTGCTTTGGAGCATCAATATCAAATATTACATTAGAAAGTTTCTAGTAAAAGCGGGGGTGAAATTCGGTGTCAGAGTGCAATTTATTCAGTTCCAAGGGGTATTTATTGGATTGCAATGCAGATGTCTCTCGTGGAATATCTTGCCCCTAAACTAGTTATATGGTACGATTATATATATTTTTTGTGCCTGCTTTAATACAGGTTTTCATTCCACATATGCAGAAAAGATTGAGCAAGCTTGATGCACTATTAGAGTTATTTTAATCAATCCAAGTTCCTCTCTGTATCTGGAATTTTCTAATCGGGATGATATCTTAACCCTCCCTTCCCCACCCTCCAAATTACACTTGCTTTTATATGAATAATTTTATTCTATCCACCCAAAAAAGAGTAGAATGCATTGAATACTATACAGTCAAATCTGCTCAAGTTTATATTTAAATGAACTCAGAACCCTGGAATCAAAAGATAGAAATAGATGATTCGAAAGTACATCATGTAAATTAATTTTATATATCAAATCCCAAAAATTCAGAACATTAGTTTTATTCTAGTATATGTTATACCGAATAGGCAAGTAAAAAGTTGTTTGTGGAGCATTATAAACCTGTGGGGAAGAAGGAAGCATGTAGAGACTATTATCTGGACTTTGAGAAAATGTAGACACTTCTTTCTCAGTGAGATCCTTTGCACTATTTGAAGCCTCGGCAACAGCAGCACATGCTGGAATTATAGTGGTTGAAGCATATTCCTTAGCAGTTAATGGTTGCTGACTCCAAAATGAAGCAGCATCCTGCATTATCGTAAAAAGATACCAAAATTGGAAACAATAAAAACTGAAATCAAAGGACTGTTTATTAAAACCAAAAGTACTGGAAATACATACAAGAACAAAGATGAGTTCAAATAAATTTTGGAACCTTGGGGAAAAAAATGCCAAGGCACAGTAGGTCCAATCATATTCATGGTCTCAGTATTCAATGAATATAACAATTCACAGTAAATGCACAATGTCCCCACAGACAAAAACCAATTAGTGGATAACTCAAGTTTTAAACCAGTGACTATTGTAGGATTCAAACAGGTATCACCATTCACAAGGCATAGTGGGTGCAATCATATTCACGGTCTCAGTAGTCAATGCATATAACAATTCACAGTATCTATTTACCCACACAGACAAACCAACTAATGGATAATTCAAGTTATAAACTAGTGGCTATTCTAGAATTCAAACAGGGTATCACCATTCACAAGGATGGACTGTAACTCTACCAGTTTTGTTTCACTTAACATGAATTACTGAAAATGGAACATTACCATATTTGCTTTAAGGAGTGCCGTATATATGGTCTCAAGTTCTGATCTACGAGAATCAAACTCTTCAATCTTTTTCCACTTTTTTTTTAGAGAATCTTCAGCTTCTTTCCTCTCAGCACACAACTTATTCAAGCGTTGTATTTCAGACATCAAGGTATTCAAGCTTGCCTTTAAACCAGCAACTTCTCTTTCCTTGGCCCAAACATCCAGCTGAACAGAAGGAAAAAATATACAGAATAAGTGGTAAACTTCTAGCTCAAATATTGATCTGAAAAATATAACTAGCGTTAGGAAATTAACAGAATTGAAAGGGGAAAAAGTTTTATCTTTTTTCTTCTAACTTTTATGCAGTAAAATTCCAGAATGAAGTTGGACAATCTAAAAAGAACCCAACTCGTTTAATTGAAATTCTAGAACTTAAAGATTCCTCAAAGATAAACTTTTATTTTACCCACAATAAATGATAATACATAAAAATTATTCCCAAGATTGAACATCTGGATGTCCCTAACTTAGCCATAGTAGCAACAAAAATGAAAAATCTTATATATAGAGTTTCTGAAATCCCCATGTTTTATGAATTTTATTTTAATGGTAAAATCAAATTTCAGAATCTCCCCCAATGAAGTAAATAAAATATGTGTTACTTCACAACAGCACCAGAATATATGCCAGTCTCATGGATGTTGGACACAAGGGATGAACACAATTTATTTGAATAAACTGAAATAACCTGGTTTATACAGGCCAGTTTACAAGTACACAACATCACAGGGTTTGCCCCTAACAAGAACTCTCCTATAATTTGCTTCTGCATTCTAATCATTTTATGACACATGTCCTTTTGATTTTTCAATCAAGGACTCTCCTCTGTTTTTTGAGAAAATTGTGGCAGTCATACACACATTTACGACAAGCAACCAAACATGCAATGTAGGTATAACAAACAGCAAGCATTATTCTGTTTAAGTTATTGTGAAGAGATGAACTGGTGATCATTTTTCACAAAAGCAAATCTTAAGTACGGTTGTTTCTTTTTCTCTCTAATTAAAGTTCTGCTGTAGCAGAAAAAGTGCCATATAAACAAATCAATCGTGTACACACACATGTTACACATTAACATCTAAACAATATACATGTGATCTTTACCAAAAAAAGTGCTTCGTAGTTCAAAGAAGCTTAAGATAGCATCTGAATCTAAAGAAACAAATTTTTACAATAACAAAACGACAATTTGTCACAAACCCGAAGAGAGAAAATAATGATTAACAGATCATCCAACAAACTCAGTTACACACACTAATAGCCAAACACCCATCTATTTGGTATCTTTATTCCTACTGGGTATCCAAGCTTTACTCTGTTCGGACCTAGGCCTACCACAATCTTGAAAAACATGCTAAATATTTGATTAGGAAAATAACAAAGAAAATCTGCAGTGCTTTTAAGCATTAATTCTTCCTAGAATAAGTTATGCTGCCAAAACAATATCCGTAAATACACCAGCCTCTACATTTCTGATTTCTCTATAGTGACATGTCAAAGAGTTCAAATTCTTCTCGCCATACATGTTGGTAATCTAACTATTGGTTATCTATTGAAGGAAAGCTTACAAATTATTATCATTACCAGGTGACAATAAATTAAAAAAAAAATACATAACCCACATTAAAAAGAACATAATGCACTGTATGTTTTTCATAATAATACCTCAAGTTGTCTAAGACTTCCAACGTTCTGGGATGTACTCCCAATACCAATTGGGCGTGAAGAAACATCAGTGCTTCCATGCAGACGTTTCATAAGTTTTTCGCAGGTTTCCCTTGCTTCTGCAGCCTTGTTGAGTGCATCTTCAGTGGCCAAAAATTGTTGAACATGAGCTTTCTGAGAACAAACACGGCACCAGTTCAATAACTCCTTGTACAACAACAAAATATGTAGTTTAAGGATGAAAAAATACCTGTCTATCAAGAAGCTGATTTTGACTCCCTCCTGGTGACACATCAACCCCAATCTTTCCATTGCCATAAAGTTGATACTGTAAAGGAGAGCTCCCATCAGATGACGAAACATCCATAACTATGTTATTTTCATATTTGTACCTGATTGAAGAATGCAAATTTCGATTATAACAGCAATAGCATACGTAATACCCTTCCTGATAAGAACTAACTAACAGAACATTCACAAAACCATACAGCTACTTCTTACACACTTATTTTCCTGGATGGGAGGGGGAAATAATCACTGTAAGCTTCTTAGGCATACTTTGCCAATATAGCATTAGTGACCATTTTTTAAAGTTATAGTAACAATGATCAATGACAGAAAGTTACAGTCACAGAGGCATGAGCACCAATGGAACATGAAAAACAAATTATGTACATTATGATACCTCAAGGTCTCTGCATCGGCTCGAACATCAATTTTCTCTATTTCTCTGGAGATTAGACTTTTCAGCCGTGAAGTGTATGCAGTAATTGCCTGAAGCAATTGAGGAGGACTCTTTAGGCAATTTATGATAACAGTTCTAACCTCGTCAGGAATTTGCCCATCATAGTCAAACCCTAATTTTGCTGTTTCTGCCTGAGGATTTAAATGAATGCCACTTCCTTCATAAGCCGGAAAAGAATTCCGTATTTTTTCAACCATATGAGATACAAGAGATTCACAAGCCTTTCTAATATTCTTTTCCCTCGTGGTTTCAATGAGAATGACATCATCCGCAGATTTACTGCCCTTAACAGTAGAATAAACAGCCTCCTTATCACTTTTGGCACTAAAACTATTGGCCATTTCCACAGAAGAATCCACACCTGATCTTTGAGAATCCATAGCTTGATTTACATAGTAATATAGACGTTTATGATATTCAGCAAATATTTTTGCAGCCTCGTTACACTGTCGATCATAAGTCTCCAACATCACTTGCTTATGCCTGCACAAAGGATGAAGAAATATACTTTTGTTGCCTCAAGTTTCAATCATTCAATACCAGAATCACCGTAAACTCATAATTTATTTTCCTCTCTCTTTCATATTATTGGTAAAAAGAGAAAAGCACATAAAAGGCTACCATAATATCAGAAACACATTATTATACCAACAAGAGACCACACCGTGCCAGCATTATTACTCGAGAGAACGTTATAACTACAAACATACACTTACTTCCTCTTCCGTCTCATTTTCACCTCATTTTCTTCCTATCTTTCTCTTTTCCTTCCATCACATAAC
Source organism: Phaseolus vulgaris (assembly GCF_051622355.1). Classification (NCBI taxonomy): domain Eukaryota; kingdom Viridiplantae; phylum Streptophyta; class Magnoliopsida; order Fabales; family Fabaceae; genus Phaseolus; species Phaseolus vulgaris. The sequence goes on from NC_143505.1 coordinate 2,313,687, forward strand.
TTATAACACATGTCTTTTTCTCTCTTTTTTTGTTTTTGTCTCTACCTGGGAACATCCTAAGACGGGGTATGTTATCAAAAAACTGTTAAACTATTAACAAAGAGGTTTTTGTTATCATTTCACCACTATATCTTTCATCTCATTTCACTACTTTATCTTTCATTTCATTTCGACTTCACTTCTTTTCCCATCTCCCTCGTTATTTCTCATAGTATCATTTATCAAATCTATAATCTATCACTTTTTTTATGTCTCACTACCTGCACCTGTACTTCCCCATACGTTCATCATTTTCACAAACTGTTTCGCTATGAAAAAGAAATATGCAAACTCCACTGCAACCAACCAGAATGAAAATTACCAATTACATGTACACACGCTGCTCAAATTTAGGGCACATTGAGAAAAATAACCAAAACCTGTAATTGGCTCGTTCATCGAGCATTCTCTTCCTCTCAGTCTCCTCTCTGGAAACCTCGAGCATCTTCGTCCTCAAATCCTTCCTCCGCCTCCTCACAATGTTCCTCAGCCTCTCCACCTCCTTCGCCGCCAAATCCCGCTCCTGCAACGCCGCCTCCCTCGTCGTCGCAGTCTCCGAACCCTCGCCGGCGACGAGCGCCCTCTCCTTCTTCCTTGCGCCCTTCCCCCTGACCTCCTCTTTCGCCTCGCCGCCGCCTTCCCCGCCGTGCACGGTGATGTTCCGGCGGATGTTCCGCACCGTCTTCTCGGACTTGGCGCGCGTGACGAGGAAGTTCCAGACCGGAATCATATTTCCGCGGCAAATCCGGCGGATTGACTCGACGGACGGCAGGTGCGACTTTCCGGCAGCGTATGTACCTAGCGGACGGTATCCCATCTCTTTGTGCAGCCATTCGAGAATAGCCTCCGGCGAAGACAGCGATGACGACGGCGCGGTCTGCATGATGAGTATGAGGCAGAGCGTGTTGGTTATGGCTTTCCGTGGATCTGAGAAATTGAAGTGGAGAGTGGTTGGTGCTGGAGTTGTGCTCTTCACACTCTCTCTGTAACACTCCTTTCTCCTTTCTTCTATTCAAGGGATCAAAATTATAACGGTGAGAGCTTTTCGGAATTTTGAAATTTTTGTTTATATCTCTCCGTATTTTGACTTTAACAAGTAAATAAAATTAAACATTTTATTAATAAAAATATCTTTAATTCACCAAAGGTAAAACAATTAAGTAAATTAAGTTTCGTTTAAAATTGCAATTTCTATATTTGGATTATAAAAAGTAAAACAAAAAGTTATAATTATAAGTTGAATTTAAATTTTAACAAAAGTAATGACAGAACAAATACTAAGGTATAATTTAATTAATTTTGCTCATTACCTTCATTAGCCAAATTTACCAATTGGACTTTGAGTGTTTATTGCCTCAATTTTGCTCATAAAATTTTCCTGTTCCTCCTTTGGAAATTTAAGTCATTGTTTATTTTGTATTTAGATTAAAAAAATCACACATTTTTTAGAAATTTTAAATATAATTTAAACTATTTTCATTTCAAAATTATTTAAATTTTTTAAATGTTTTAATCAAATAAAATAATTCAAATTTATTTATTTATTTATTTCTATTATTAGAATATAGTATTTCAATTATCATATGATATTAGTAACATTGATAAAAATAATAATTTAACGGAAATAATTATTAAAACTTCAACTAAAACATGTCTCACATTCACCAAAAATTAATGTAAGTAACATTGGTAAAATTCTTATATAAACTAAAAAATAACACTGGTTTGCATTGATAAATAAATAATTTTCAGCTCTATTTTTATTTTATTAGTTTTAAAAAACAACTCTAACTCAGATATCACTAAGAACAATTCCATATTGACGTTAACAAAAAAAATGTGTTAAACATAAAGTGAAAAAATATACTTTTTTTATGTTGAAATCTCTTACAAATATTATTAGAGAAATAAGTTTATTTTACTATATATTTTATGATTATTTTGTATGTGATATATGATACTAGCCCTGTATCCGTGAACGGGTATTCTGTAAAAAAAAATGACATCTAATAAAAATAAATAAAAGAAATATTACATAATAACTAATTAATAAATAATAAAGAAATCTCAGTAAAAAAAAATTTTAAAAAAATATCAAATGTACAAAATCTAAAGAAAAAAACCAATGTAGGTGAAATTTAAAAAATAACTTTAATATCATATCACAGTTATTTTATATATATTAAATTACATGACAGAACAAATATATAAAAAAAATCATAAATAAAATAGGATAATAAACATAAACACAATAATAAAAATAAATATTCAGAGTGATAAACATAAACATAAAAAATTAAAAACATCCAAATTAAATTAATAAATAAATTACACATTACAAAATATTGAATTACATATTCTCTCAATTTCTATTTTCAACAATAAAAAAAATTTCATGTCTTTGAAAAATAACTTTAATATCATATAACAATTATTTTATGTATATTACATTGGTAGAACAAATACTATAAAGAAAACCATAAATAAAACAGTATAATAAACATAAACATAACCGTAAAAATAATATATACAGGTCCTAAACATAAATATAAAAATAAAAAGCATCCGAATTCAAAAACATAAAAATAAAACTAAACATCCAAAGTAATAACCCTAATTTAACAAAAACATAAATTGTTCAAGTTTACAGCAAAGGGAAACAGTTAGCCTCATTGACTTTTATAATAAAAAAGCATAATTAAAAGAAGACGTAAACTCCTGTGAGCCGGTTTTATGGGATTTAGTTAGGCTTAAAGTCCACTTTGTAATATGGTCAAATTTTTATTTTTTTCTGGTTTAAACCTATCAATTAATTATTTCGGCTCATGAGGTTGAGATTTGCACCCACTTATATACAATGAAAGACTCTAATCTCTAGTCGACGTGGGATCTCCAACAAAACCTGAAACCAAAGAAAAAGTAGATGGTTGGTCATTTTTAATTATTGTTTCCTCTATAACAAGTTTGATTCCAAAAGTGTCTTGAAGAAATTTGTGTTGAAATTCAACTTAGCCTTCAAGAATCTCAGCTCATGCTTAAATCCTTCATCTAGTCTTCTACTACCTTATGACAGACAGATTCCTTCCAGTCTTTTCTCACCATTTTGTCTGACTTCTGCTTCAAACCTGCAAAGATATTCTACTAAGGGCCAAGCCCAATACCAACGTAGATAGCTTAAGCAAGAAAACAAGAAGATGCATAGGGAAGCTGCTCACACCATACCAACCTTCAAAATCTTAAAACTACTTCCTAACCCTCTCAACAGCCCTACTCATTGCAACCTTAAGATACTATAAAGAATTTAATTAATTCATAGTGTATAAAATCCAATCAGCTGAACCCAATTACTTTTCTTTTTATCGAATACCAAGCTGTTATGATGAATTTTTTTATCAGTGCGGTTATAATGAAAGTATCTACTTGTGAAACTAAAATATCACTTTTATGTTGCCCTTATTAGTATAAACTATATATATTAAATAATGTTAAAAGCTTGAAACTGATTTCATGAAACTGGGAAATTTTCATTTTAAAACCAATTTCAATGATTGTTTGAAGATAGTAGATCTTCACAGGTGGTTAGACCTTCTATGAGGATTTGCCCTATGTTTTTCTGTATATCTTTTCCAACAAGTCGTTACACAGACCGTCAATCCATATACTACCAAGTTTTGAGGAAATTGACACAAATGTACATACGAATAATAAAATACTTACAATTGACTTATTGTCTCTTTCTATGAAAGTCTGAATAATTTGAACCTCAAAACAAACCTTTTTAACTCTAAAAGATTGCTCAAATCAAATGTCTTGATCATTTCTTGAGTCAACCTTGAATAGAAACGATTTATCCAACAGACTCTTTCGAAAAATTGTCGGGGGTCTGAATAAAAAAAAGATATTTTAATGTATAATATAATTAAAATATATATTATAATTGACCTTCCATTTACCTTTTTGAGGTGTGGTACGATACATAGTTCTTGTTGCTGCTAAGTATTGTATTCTATTATAAAAAAAAAAACATGCACATGTCAGTGTTAAAAAATCAATCCATTTTCTATACTTTCAGATTGTGATGAGGACTTACAAAATCTATTAACACGGTTTTAGCAAAGTCAGACATAAAACCTATAACATAGGCTTTACATGCGCGTCACAGTAGACACACCTTATGTAACAATATAGACCCGTAACTTTTTAAAGACAATTATAGGTATATTTACAAAGCAAAGGTTGAATTCACAATATACTACTTTATATGAAAAAAAAATTAAACATTAAAAGCAACATAATTACAAAATAGTACCTGGCCTTACTTCGCCATAATTACAAAACATTTAAGATAAAAATTACCAATATACATGATAAATGACTGATGTATTATAATAAACAGAAGATTCTTAACTTAATAATAACTGTAATATAACATTGTACTTTACAAATCATCATTCCTTAACTCTTTCAACCACCAATAGAACCCTCATATCAATAATGTTGAATAAACCACCTCATTTAAAATACTCATGGTCCGAAAACTTCAATTTGTTTTCATTGTAAAAATCTCATCCAAATTGTAAATTTGGTATTTGTGGTACTAATAAAAGATTAGTCATAAACATAACAAAGAAAAATGATAAATCATAAAAATAAATATAATTGATATATCTATGATAGATACAAATGGATAAACATATAATAAGACACAATAATATATATGTATAATACATAATATATAATATATAATATATAATATATAATATATAATATATAATATATAATATATAATATATAATAATATAATATATAATATATAATATATAATATATAATATATAATATATAATATATAATATATAATATATAATATATAATATATAATATATAATATATAATATATAATATACATAATTGATTATAATAGATATAATACATAATAATAAAATATATTAACTTAAGTAAAAATATTAAGATATTATTATTATTATTATTATTATTGATAGTTGGTAATTTAAAATAAAGAAATCAAGAAATTAGGATATTGGGATTAGGATTTTATTATGAAGATAAGAATGGAGTTTTGTTTTTAAATACAAACGGCGAAGTGGAAAATGACAAAACGGACAAATATTAAAGTTAATATATTTATTGTCATTTCACAATAAATATTAAAGTTATTTTTCTATTATAATAATTATAAATATATTATTATACTATTGTTATCATTGAAAACAACAAAATACTTTTGATTATGTAATATTAAATTATGTGTGTGTTTCAAATATTAGATTATGCAACTAACTGATTTTTGAATTTCCAAGGGGTTCATCAGGTTATATAATTATACAAGTTCAGGACTATAATGGATAATCAAGAAAGTTATAAATCTATAATTTTTTAATTATTTTTATTGTCTATAATTTTAGTTTTGTTATATTTATTTCTTCTGAATGGTCTTTAATATAGGAATTTCAATGTACTTAGTAAGCAAGTTGTCCATACAGACGTCAAATGTGTTTATTTACAGGTCCAGTATTATAATATTTTAAACCAGCTTTTTTTTACATAATGCTCTCTAAATAAAGTGATTAGACGTTAAATGTGTTTAGTTTTTGTTATGTCTGTTTCTTAAACCGTATATTGCATATAAACATTCTTTATATATACAGTTTATATTATTTAAAGTATTCAAACATTCAATTATTTAGTAACAAATTAGTTTAATCAAAATAATGTTGTAGTGCATTCATACAGGAATTTGGTTGTTTTACAAAATCAAGCTGGACATTCACTACACAAACTTCCGCACAATGGCATGAACAAAAATATACATATTTTGTTAATCAAATTTATTGTATCATTTTATTTTATTTTTGTAACTATTAACCTGAGTTTCATGTGGTGTTTAAACGACTGAGAGAGAGACCGAAACTATGTCAGGTATTCAATCATTCTTCATCATTTTAAATATTTTCATGTGTTTATTAATTGTCCAGGGTTACATTCAGATTTTTTATTTATTTTTTACTTCTTTGGGGTAATGCAATTAAATGTGTTGTGGCAAATTGAGATGTGTTGACATTAAATATAATATTGATCAACACTCTCTTGTTTTACTCAGCAGATCACCTGTCACAAAACTTTTAATTTAATAGTACATCTTATTTGACAATTGTTGTTCTGGAAATTATTTTATGTTTTCCATGAAATTGTTACAAAATTGTTGTATGAATTGAGTGTTAAATAGAATTGTGAACGGGTAATGAATTTGCTGTATTATTTCTCTAACAGTACTTCCTATAATGCATCCTATGCTGCGTTATGTGATAAGTATTATATCAAAAGTGTTTATTTAATAGTAGGAAGTCAGCATACAATGTTTTCCAAAACCATACATACATGTACGATTATATATTTTAAGTTCTAGCTTGCTCTCTTTAGAACAATGTTTATAATTTTCTATGTGGTTAACATGCATAATAAGACAGTTACGCCAATATATGAATTTTAAATTTTCATTCTTCATTACTATCTCATATTCATATTGTATATAAAATATACCCTATCCTCTATTTTTGAAGCTATCAAATGATCAAACATACTTACATCAAAATTAAATTTCATTAAAAGAACTCATTTGGTTACCAATCGTATTCAAATAAAAGGTATATTTAGTTTATGTATATTATTATTTTCGTATTTAATAGATCTTATTTAATTATTTTTTAACATTACAAATGTTTCAAAACTTTGATATTCAAAGGATAGACTTTACATTCATCATGTATTAATGATTAGTTTTGGTCATGATAATATTGTTTTTGGTTTCGGTATTTAATAATTCATGCCATTTTGATTTATAATTATTATATAACTCATATTCAATGTCAAATTGAAGGTAATATATCAACACTATTTATCTTTAATTCTTTAATATTATAATATTATAAATTAAGTATATAATTTTATAAATATTTTAAATTTATATGATTTTTACATGTATGGTTTTTTTTAAGACACTCTCAACTTAATTTAATAATAACAATTATTTTTGTTATCTTCATATATTTATATTATTTTTAATTCATTTAATTTTAACTTATAAATTATTGTATATTATATTTTAGAAAAACAAATATTCTAATGTTTTTAAGGTCAGGTACTAGTTCAAAAAAATTCAATTTTCATCAATTAATTAAAATCTATTCACAATTTTTAACATGAGAATAGTCATAAAAACTTATCATCCACGATAAAAAAGAATATCCATTGTAAAACATACTTAAATTTGATATTTTCTAATAAAATATTTGTAACTATAAGCCATTTTTTAATTTGATAATTAGAAGGTAAGAAGATGAACTCAGTGCAATCTCCACTTAAAATTAAATAAAAAAAAAAAATTTAAAAAAAAAATCTCCAATAATCTCTTAATTACCTCCACTAAAATTATAAAAGACTCTTATTTAAGAATGTAAAAAAAAAAATATTCTAATAAATTAGGGCAATAGTTCCCAAGTCCCAATTATATTTTTCAAGGCATTGGAATTTGTTTTTTATTTATTTATTTTTCTTAGTTTAGATTCAAGGCAATAGTGTTTACTATATTATAGTAGAGAAACTAAGTGAGGTTAACAAAAGAAAATTAAACCTAAACAATGTCAAATCTAAACTGAGTTTCTTCTGCAAAGAATTTTAAGCTATTCCTAAAACAAGAAATCACAACTGTTTGAATCTTCGAACCATTTACACCTTGCTAATAGTTGTCATTGCTAATCAATTATCACTACTTTAGTAATCAAGTATATAGGGTGTGGTTATTATTATCGGTGGTGTGCTTAGTTTTTATCGGGTGTGATGTGTTAATAATTGTTAAAATTTGTTTACCGTCAATAATATTATTTAAATTCAACACAAAATAATTTAATAATTATATTTCATAAAATTTTGAATATTTAATTTATTTTTTTAATATCACCATTTAAAATGTTTATATTGATAATCTTCCACTTCAAAATGTTTACAATTATGACAAGTTATGTAAATTTTGTTTTCATAATGTTAACTAACCGTATTTTAAAAAAAAAAATATTAACTCAACACTATTTCTTCATCTTTCTCTCTGATTTTCATATATTCATTTAAAACTCAGTTAAAAATATATTTAAGTCTTAAAATAAATATAAAATCACATACTTAACTAGATATCATAGAAAAAATTAATTTTAGCAAGATAATATTTTTTAAAAACAAATTTTAAATAGTGAAAAAAAAAATTTATAATTTTTTTACTTAACTAATAAAGTATTTATACTTTATCTTATTTAAACCGTTTGTACTTTTAAATCAAATTACTTTGTCATTTAACAAAATTTATATTACAACCATTTAAAATCATAATATCAAATACAATACACAGAAAATAAATTATGAATGATTAAATTATAATTATTTTTAATAAAATTATAATATTATAAATAAAATTATCGAATAGCAAAGTAAATAAATATATGTTTAATATTAAATTGAAGAGAAAAAATCCGAATCACCTTATTTATATAAGTTAATAGATATATTAGGTACTCAATTTACATATTAAAAATAATTTATTTTAAATGTTATTTATTCCTGTAATCGTTATCTTCGGTTTTTAGAACTAAATTAATTATAATTAAAGACAAAGAAAAAGGTAATAACGGTTAGAAAATATAACAATTTAAAAGTAAACCATTTTTAATTACTAAATTCAAAATAGTTATATTTGTATGGAATTAAAAAACATTTAAACATAGTCAATATATATTTTAATTAAAATATTATATGTATATATTCATAAATAAATAACTGTTTATTCCAATATTTAACATATACAAATCCACATATATTTTACATCTGACACCAACTAGTTTAATCATACATTATAAATTAAAAACTTTAACTTTCTTTGAAGTAAATGTTCTTCACACTTATTTTTTCAATCTCAATTTAAATCAATGATATATTTTTTGAAATAAAAGTGATATGTTTTGAATTTTTTATTACTTTTTATTTTTTATAATTTAAAATTTCTAGAAATTTCAATTTAAAAAATTATCTTATGCAATAATTTGTTTTCTGCATAACATGTACACTCATATTTTTGCCTCTGAAATATACCAGCTATCTTCTAGATTCACCTTACATCATTTTCATATGTTCTTGTAGTTTTGATTTCAGTGTAAGAACATGGGATTTGGAGGTGCAACTTGTCTCAATCAAAGAACATGGTTGAGATATTTTTTTTTTTAATAGGAAAAAAAGAGTCATTGTCCTTCCGGATTTAATAACATAAAGTTTTTGATGTGTTATTTATTTCATATATTCCTCCAACCATTACTCAGCCACCAAGAGAAAGAAAGAGGAAGGAAGGACATCAGAAGAGAGAGAAAGATACAAGTTTTTTTTAGCTTCCTATAATCTCCATCCAAAAAATCTTTTATTTTCCTAATTCAAAACAATCTCAATCTTCTTTAGCTTATTTATCCCTCCCTTATTCTCTTTTAGCAACAACAATTTTATTCAAAAAATTTCTCAGGTATGTTTTTTTTTTTTCGTTTTTGAAAGATTCTACCTTTTCCTTTTTATCGCGTACCCTCTTTCGTTTTTTATGGCTTGATTGCCTTCTTATTTGATAATCGCAACTGGGTATCTCTTTTTTGTTGCTTTTCTTCTCTGGGTTCATCAATTTGGGTGTTTTTGTTGGATGATTTTTTTTCTTCTTTTGTGGGAGATTCAGGTGTCTCTATCTAGACAATTGATGCATTTGATTTTTCCCTCTTTTTAATGTTCAATTCCTAGGATGGGCTTGTGGTTTGCTTCTGTGTTTGAGGTTGTTGTCAAAATAGTAAAACTAGTGATTGTGATTTTTTTATCTGAAAGGAAAATATGATATTTCTGCTCTGGTTGATGTACTAGTATAACTTACCAGTGAAGTAATGAATTATTTTTGCCACAATTTGAAGGAACACTGCGAATCGGTTATAGTTTTTTTCGTGAAACACTCAAATTTATATTAGTCTTTTAAATACTTTGGTGTTCTGCAAGTTTGATTGTACTTCTTTTTTCCTTGGAGGGAAAAAAAAAAGTCTGTTGATCTTATTTTGGAGTCCTGATTTGGCAATCATGTTTTGTGTGCGTGATGCTTTGAATTTGGAGCATCAGCATTTGTTGCATTGCATTGTTCAACACAGGCATTTAGAAAACTCTGTTATTTTGTTTTGTCAATTGCGTGACTGGAAGTGTGTTCTTCAAGCTTCCCAAATGGTTTGTTCAGTGATATTTATGCAGTTTTGGTGTGTTTCAGGTCATCAAGATTCATCTGCACATCCATATAACTGATAAACTTATCAGAAGAGGGAGGTACAGGTTTGCGGAGGCAATTGGACTTCTGCGAGCTTAGAATCCTCTCTCTTTATTGATGGAAGTGTAGTAATTAATCTTGGGTATCGCTGTTGGGGGCTATTTTCTCAAAGCTTGCATGTAGCAGCATCAATGTTTTGGTGATATCTAAGTTGAGGAGTGTGAAGGATTCTAGTTGAAAGAGAGAGGGATATTGAAGCTGAAACAATGGGTTCAGTTTGTTGCTGTTTTAATGTTGATGACATTGAAGATTATATGCATCCAAATAGTCCTGTATACAGGAACTGTGCGTGTCTCAGTTGTTTCGCACAGTACTTTTTGACTGTGGTATGTCTCCAAATTTTGGACATCCTCTGTCTCTGTCCTCTCGCATCCTCTTATTTTTTTATTCACTTTCAGATTCTGTCTTATGTTTTGTCCACGGTTTAAATTTGAATTTTATAATCCCTTTGCCATAGGCAATATAGGAAGGAAGGCTCACTATGGCAGCACCATAGGCCATAATGGCCTGTTTACATGGTGGAATTTTGGCCGTCTGCTATATTCTGCCATAGAGAACCTTGGCCTGGCTCCACATTCATCTCTCTGGAAATTTCATCTATGAAGAAGTGACATACACACATTTGTAGGAGCTTCTATTGTGTTTTTAGTACTGCTGAACATATGCTTCTTCTTTATTGTCCTGTTTCCCAGGACCATGTAATGTAAAAAAATACTCCAAGTTGAAGTCATATGTGGATATTCGTGTCTTTTTTATTCATGAACTAGATGTCTCAATCAGTCTAAACATTACAAATGGTGATGTATTTCATATATGATGAGAACTATCAGTGGTAGAAGAAGTGAACCTTACATTTAAGTTAAGCCTTAGCTCATTGTGTGAGGTATATTTCTCTTGAAACCCAGGTGCTAACTTTCTTGTAACAAGGCCATACAAAATAAGTAGGAAAAGAAGGTTATGACCTATAATTTAGTTTAGGAAAGTTTACTGCATCTGTTAATCTAGTAATTTGGTGTTAATTCAATTGTATTCACTGTATATTAATATTCAGTATAAAATATTTGAAGAGTATTTTAGTCCTAATATAACTCTTTTCTATCTTCCTCAAATTTCAGTATGCCTCAATATTCCGTAGAGGGGAAGTGCATGCAATTCCTTCATCTATACAGGGTGCAGCATCTATGACTTCTACAGCATCACTTGATAGTTCTCTATCTGACATTTACCGTTCTCCTCCAAGGCCGTTGCCATATGATGCAGACCCCAGGTTTTTCCGTTCACAGCGCGATGGACTAGTGTCAAGACGTGAGAAGGGTTCAAGTCATTTGAATGAAGAGTCAGAACCTCTAAGAGGTGATGGAGATGCTGACTCAGAATCTTTAAATTTGGGTGGCAAATGGAATGACACCAGTGAAGATGGATCAAAGGAATACCGTAAGTCCTCTGTGAGACTTTCATCAGCAAAACTTACAACTGGAGCTGGGGTTGTGTATTCATCATCAGAAGAGGAGGATGTCTGTCCGACTTGTCTAGAAGGTAAGCTCTTTTTAACTCAAATTTTAATCGATAGATCACGTGATGCTGCAGCTCAATTTTGCATGAAATATTGGTTTGTAAGGAAGTTATCAATCCTGGATAGTAGTCAGAATGGTCAATTTCAGAACTGCTATAGCAGGATTGGCTCTTCTATTGAAGATTATAGATACAAGTTAAATATTTTATACTACTCATTATGAAATGCAAAAAAACAATTTATTCTACTCATGACATGATCGTATATTGGGTTAAATTCACTAGTCAGTAACCACTATGTCATATCAGAAGTTTTTGCTTCTTGACTTTTCTTCTCTGTGTTCTGCTCTATAAATAGTATAAACTTATTTATACTAGGAAAAAGAGTTGGCTGAATGCATGAGACTCACATTTAGAGGGTTTTCAAAGGGTAGATGAACCTAACTCATCTGCATGCTATTCCCATAATTGGAGTTTGTGATGTCCACAACTCCGTGTCACAAGGCAGCAAGCTTACTGCTACATCAAGGATCACCATGAGAACTTGCAACGTCTTTGAAAAAGTAAAGAACACATCACGTGAGACAATCTCCCTTAGCACATGACAGAAAGAATTTCAAAGAACTGCATGGAGATGCTGATTAGAATTAAGGATAGCGACCTTTCTGAATTTGTGAGGACGTGAACAAAACCAACAAAATGAGGGTTGGCTGGAAAAGCCAGGAAACACTATATTGTGAGTAGAAACTTTTTCAGGTACTTATGTTTGATTCAATTATTTTTGCTTGCAGAATACACTGAAGAAAATCCAAAGATAGTGACAAACTGCTCTCATCATTTTCACCTTGGTTGCATATATGAGTGGATGGAAAGAAGTGACAACTGTCCTGTTTGTGGGAAGGTAATATTTACTTGTTCTGAATGATTTCTTCCTGAATTTACTCACTTCATCAGAGATTAGATCATAGAAAACATAAAAAGAGTAGGATGGGAACCAGGCTGAGCCAGTCAGTTCAACCAGAAAACTGAGAACTGATCATATGGCGCCGAGAGTGCAAATCCTTACAAACTGCTTTGAACCAATCAATTCTAGATTAAATTGGTAAACAAGTCCAATTTTGCTCGTTCTACCGGGCTTGTGTGCCAATATGTTACTTAGTTGGAAGTTGGAACATTTCGGCTATATTTGGCAAAAGCATCTGAAAAGCTAGCTTAAAGTTGAAAAACTAGTTGGAGTTTGAAAAATAGCCGCTAGCTAGTTATATCATAAGTGTTTGGTAAAATTAATTTTCGAAGTAGCTGTTGAATATAAATGAAAAAAATGGACATGTTTATCTAAAACTTTAGTAGTGTTTTGTTTGCAAACAAACCGTGTTGGTGTAGGAAAAAACTGAAAATTGAAGTGATGTTAGCATTCGTTTAAGATAAATAACATGTATATTTCCTTTTTCTACCACACAAAGGTAGAGCTGCTTGAGCTTGATACTTTATTGTAACAACTTTGCTGCCTTAAGCACCTAGCTTTCATTGAGGTTGTTTATTGCGAAATATTACATGTTTGTCAATTTTCATGTTTGCCTGTTTGTGCTTGATTCTGATACTATTTTTAGATTTTGAGACAATCATTTATGATTATGCTATTGTTTTTAATATTGATCAAATCTACCATACTTAAATATATAGTGGAGCATGATTGGAGTGTACTGAATCATGATATTTACTTTTCTTTTTTTATATTTTGGTGCAGGTGATGGTATTCGATGAAACGACTTAATCTTTTACAAAAAGGGTTATATCGTGGATGATACAAACAGCAGAGGAAAGGAAAAAACAATACAAGTACAGACATTGTGAATACTTCAGATTAAGAGCTTCTCATGTATAGGAAGTATATAACTTTTATTATTTATTATCCATCACTGTAAGTTCAATCCCATCCAAGTTGTTTCTATTGTCCCTTGTCAAAACTTGCGCGATTAAAAGAAAATGCCATTTTAGATGGAAACTTTGTCATGGTTTCAACAGTTTGCTTTGTTGGGTGTACTATTATTTTCTATTTCATCTAAATAAATTGTTTGTGCAATTGGTTCGGTCAAAACCATTATTTATTAGCTCAGTAATGTTTTCACCAGTTTCCCGAAGCAAGTGTGAAGTGGCATTTCTTAAAGTGGCTTGTGGTGAAGAAGCACCATCTTCAACATAAACTCCATTTAAACATATAACTAAACGAAAACTTTATTGAACTTATCACTTATCTATTTATATTAGAAAAATGATACAATGACAACCTTGCTCCAGTATACAACTCTATTTCTTTACCTAAAATTTCAACTTTTGTATGAAATGATAAAAATACATTTTTTTATATCATAAATGAAGAGTTGTATAGTGGAACAAGTTGTCCATATATCATTGCTCTTTATATTATTATACTATTACATATATCATTGCTCTTTATATTATTATACTGTAATAGTATAGTTGTGAAGTGGGTATATTGGATTTTGAAGTCATATTTTCCAAGACTAGTTCTCCCTGTACTATTTATTTTATCGTTAATCTTCCGGATATTCATATCTGGGTATCCATATCTCGAAGGTATCTATATCCACAACATAAATAAGACAGTTCTAAAACTGAAACTGAGTTGTGTCTTTCATATATGATCATTCGCAACATAGGAATATCTTCTACAACACAAATAAGACAGTTCTAAAACTGAGACTGAGATGTGTCTTTCGGATATGATCATTCGTAATATAAGAATGCCTTATGGATGCACAAATAAGACATTCTAAAACTGAGACTGAAATGTGTCTTTCAGATATGATCATTCGTAATATAAGAATGCCTTCTGGATGCTAAGATCTGAAAGTTGTACGTGAAAATCCAGAAAAGATAACATGGGTAATTTGGGATATTTAAAAAAATGATGGGTGCAGATTAGAATTGATATTGTGATCTGGAGTAATTATCTATTTTTCCAATTTGAAAAGGCCAAAAAGCCTCTTTAGAGGTTACAATGATAATATAACAGTGAGGTGTAATACAACAATTTTTTATATATCAAACACTGTATTGGTTGCTCCTGTATTATCAGTAATAATAATGGTGCAAAGCTCCAAAAGATTATCCCTGTGCTCTTTCCAAAGCAAAAAAAACTAGCAAAAACAAAAAAAACTAGCAAAAACAAAAAAAACGTGCGCCACCTTAATGGCATCTAAAAGTAGCAACATGGAAGACGAAGGAATTCATCGTACTTTACGTGATCGTGGTCATGCAAAACAAATACGAAGATTCTCTTCACATGGATAATGTCCATCGCTTCTTCATGGATAATGATTATGGATAGTTTATCTTGGATACACCAACGAGGGTTTGTATCTGAAGTATATATAGTTAATTATTTTTTGTTCATTTATATATTATACTGTACTTTAATTTTCCTTTGATTTTTTAGTAACAAAAAATTATTAAAATAACTTATATCACATTATCATCAAGCAGTAATAATAATATACAATTCATACCTATTTTAATAATACATTGTTTTTTACTAATATCATCCAAACAGTGTTTGTTTTGGCAAAAGTATTTTAAGAATAAAAATATCCAAACATAGACTGCGGTGGAAGAACTAGTTTTATTTGGATTTCGTTTAGGAAATAAGAACGAATTAAATTTCTGCTAAAAAATAAATTAAATTGAGTTAAACTTAACTAAATTGAAAAATAAAACAAGATATTATAATTTTTAAATTAGTTAGAGTTTGAATTAAATTTTGCTTCAAATCTGAAAAAAGAATATAAAAATATTGACACAATATTTAATGAAAATTAAAAATTGAACTTGATGTTCCAACTGGAATTTAAATATGTTTCCTAGTTTGGATGCTCAGAAATTTAAATATATCACTTACTTATCTTAAATATTAGAAAATTTTAATTTTACTTATTAGAAAAAAAAATATAGAAGATATTCTAAATCCTAAATCTTAAACTCTCCAAACTCTCGAATATTGTTTAGCAGAGTTTCAGATTTTACAGAGTATTAAGAAACTCTGAAGGGCAAATTTCTTATTTCCAAGGTTTGATTCTTACTACATAGAGGGAAATAGAAGCTGAAAGTCAAGTTGTAGCAACTCGAATATTGTTGTACATGACTGCCTAATAATAACTGATAGATCATGCTATCATTTTGATGTTTATATTGAAGAGAACAAATACATTAAGCATTTTGAAGTTAGAACTTTGAGAGCCGAATGAATCAAATGTCAAATGCAAGGAAGCATATTTTAGTCCTCATTTGAATTTAAATGCATCACAATGGTGTTTGCTTATATGTATAAATTTGTTTTACCTCCCTCAAACCACTGTTGGGGTCCTTGAGAAACTATGAATAGCTTCAGATTGTTCATCCTTTGAGGGTGATAGATTATGCTCAAAAAGAGGGTAGTGCCACTTAGTTTGAAAAATTTGTTGCCAAAATTGCCTGAGACCTTATTTTTTATGAACACGTCAACCGTGTAGGCAATGGGAGAATAAGCTTTGAGAGAAGCAAAATAAGAGTATTTAAGGCAAGCGATTATAACCACGAAGATGACATTAAAGCCATGAGAATTGGGCTGAAATCCTTAGCATAGTTCTTGCAATCCCTGCATGTCTTCTTAAAGGAGAACACTGATACTGATGTAGAGTTGTGGTGAATCCGTATCGTTTCGTACGTACGAAGGATGAAACCGTATCGTTTCGTACGTACGAAGGATGAAACCGTATCGTTTCGTATAGTGGAAGGGTGAAACTGTATCGTTTCGTACTATACATATCGTGAATCGTAAGATACTAACTACTATGGTTGTGATAAGATGTAACTGGTGTTTGTGATACAGACCATGCTCACTTCTCCCATTGTTGGTCATTCATCAGCCAATACTACGGTGCAACTTTCACTGCCTTCAAATTAAATTTGTTTGAATTCCAAGTGTGACACATTGACTAGGAATAAGTTTGAAAAGCAATACATAACAAAAAAAAAATTCATATTACATTGAGTTTTTGGATTGGAAGACTCTAAGGTTTTGGACTAGAAATGTTATCTTGATTTTGTTTAATGAAATGTTCAATGACATATTGACAAGAAAGAAGACTCTGTTTTCTCGCATGAAAAAGCTAACATTTATACTAGAAAATGATTATTACAATGACAACTTCAAATACATTCACATTCAGCAAAATGCTAAAAACAAGGAAAGCTACAAAAGCTAGAGATATCTTAATTAAACTTGACTACTTCAAACACTCACTAAATTACCTCTGTAACATGTCTTCTAAATCATTGCATTCAGTTTACTGTCCTTGTTACTGGTCAATGACATACTCAAATCTCCACTCTGATTTTGGGATAATAAAGGTTTCGGACAATAAGGTATAATCACTATTGATGTTTGTGACATCTGCTTGTTCCTGCAACAATAGAGCATGCTCAAGTTCCACCTCAACTTCACCCATTGTTGGTTGTTCATCAGGTTCATTCTGTAAGCATCTTAAGATGATATCTATAAAGACTTGCCAACACTCTGGTGCAATCTTCCCTTTGATTTTCGGATCGATATTCTCCTCAACAGACTTCTTCTCCAGTGGTTCTCCTGCTGCTACTCCAAAATCATTCGGTTTAAAAAATCTTCTTGCCCCCACAACTTCCAGTAGAACCATACCAAATGAGTAAACATCAGATCTATCTGTGAAAGTACCCTCCGTGAAGGCCTCCATAGGTGAGTATTCCCAAAAACCTATAAGCTTTGTTCAGTTTAATTGACAAAAATGGGCAATTATTCTGTAGCAGCATATATATAGTTACGAAACATATTACGCTACAATAACATAGTAATTGAACAATTACCTGCAAGATACGATTTGATTGGTTTTGGCTTTTCCTTGAAATGTGCTCCTAGTATGCTAAATCCAAAACCTGAGAGTTTTGGGTGCATGTTGTCATCCAAAAGAATGCTGCTAGGATGGATATTACGGTGAATGATGGTGCGCTTGAGTCCTGCATGAAGGTAGTGTAGTCCACGTGCTGCTCCTATGCAAATCTCTACTCTTTTCTTCCATGAAAGTGCTTCCCTCACCTCACCTCTCAGGTGTTGATCTAGAGATCCATTGGACATGTATTCATACACAATAATACTCTGTTTTTCGTGTCTGCAAAATCCCACAATAGACACACAATTAGGGTGATGAAGCTGACACAGTAACTCTACATCTTTTTCGAACCATTTACTGTTGTACTCATAAAATATCTTCACTGCGACTGCGTAATCAGAACCATCATTATGTTGGAGACAACCTTTGTATACATTACCAAATCGTCCAATTACTCTCTTAGGATGAAAATTGTTGGTTGATTTTCTAACATCGTCCACAGAAAAATGAGTGCACAACTCTTCTATCACTGTTGGATATTGTCTCCCAGATGAACTTGATTGACCAAAACATTTGAGAAACATTGTTCCAATTCCAGACAGAGACCAACTTCCTTAATTACCTCTCTAACCAAAAACTTTCACCTCTAATCGCCTTAGAGATTTTCATACCCAACTCAAGTTTATATGGACATCTTTTGTTGTTTCATCATTGAATGTCAGTGTTTTCTTTTCCTGTTTTAAAATCTCTAATCGTCTTTGTGGATGTAATTTGGAGCAATGCAAAAAGTGGTATGAAACCATGAATATGGACATCTTTTGTTGTTTCGTCATTGAATGTCAGTGTTTTCTTTTCCTGTTTTAAAAGTTAAAGTGAAGCACAACATATATGCCCTCATCCTTCTCGAACATAGAAAAAAATAATTTATATTACCTCTTTCTCTAATTATAAGTTATTATTTTGTATTTTTAATTATTTTAATTTATAAGTAATAAATATTATAAATTGTATTTTACGAGGATAAAAATTGAAAAAGTTTAGTTTTAAAAATTAAAATTCTGCTACTGCTATTCTTTCTGTACGCTAATTATTTAAAGATCATATTGGAAACACATTATAAATCATTCAAAATTCTAACGATATTATAAGTGCTTTTAATTAAGGTACCCTTAATTAAAGGTACCTTCAACGAGCAACCACAAGGGCAAAGTAAAGTAAAGTAAAGTAAGAATACCTGGAAGAGGAAACAGAGATGAAAGGCACTAAATTTAAAAGCTTTGTTCAAAAGTCGTTGTTTGAGGTAGTTTGTTCAGACCCAACTACCCAAACCCGATAATGCACTGTCTTTCACATGCTGCTCTTCATCTTATTATTCTTATATTTAAATTATTTAAATCATAAATGAATTTGCATTACATTAAACTAGCAAAAACAAACGCGATTTTGTATTAGCAGATTTTTATTTTTATTATTATCATACTAATATTTGTATTTATTTAAATTTAAATAATTATTAATGTAAATATATTTGGATTTTGAAAGATAAAAAAAATAAAATATATATTCTAGAAAAAAGAAGACACTCATTTGAAATGTCATCATTTTACAACAATAAATTATTTTTTAAAATAAAATTGTTCCTAACGAATATTTTTATTAATTAAAATAAAATAATAATTGAATAAATTTATATTAAACAAATCATATAAAGTTATGCTATTGTGTTTTTTATATTATTTTATGTGTTATTTAATTATTATTATTATTAATAATATTTTGATATTAATTAAGCGTTAATTCTATCATAATTGTTGAAGTAATAAATGATTCAATACATTAAAAACATGGATAAAACCTAAATGAGAGATACATATCCGAAACATAATATCAACCTTAAATATATTCATGAATTGAATTATTTAAGTCTAACTAATGATTTCCAATTTCTAATAAACCATATTTATATACAATAAATATACAACTTAAATCATAGTGAATATTGGCTTAGTCAAACTTTTGCTACACATGAATTAAGATAGAGTGTGAATACATTGGAATTAATTTGAACTTAAAATGAATAGAATGAATTGATTTTATAGGTTGATGTTAAATTAACAATATAGCTTACCAAGCAAGAAGATTTATAATGTGTAACATGTGATATAACAAAATATATATCTGGCGTGGTGAAGACACAAAAAAGTAATAGTGCAAATTGGAACATGTCTTTCCTTTATACTTAAAATGGACACTAAAAAACCAAAGCGAACATAAATATTATTTTGTCATATGAAAATACATTAGTCATCAGTTTGGTCCTCTGAAAAAAAAAACTCTTTAATTTCACTTATTTAAATGTGAAAACATTATTTATTAGCTCAATAATGTTTTTACCAGTTTCCCGAAGCAAGTGTGAAGGTGGCATTTCTTAAAGTGGCTTGTGGTGAAGCACCATCTTGTCTAAAATTTATTCGTTTTTAGTGAAAGAGTAAAATCAAAATCTGAATTAAAACTAGACCCTTTTCATGATGCTAGAGTGAGATCACATCTTCAACATAAACTATTTAAACATATAACTAAATCAAAACTTTTTTTGAACTTATCACTTATCTTTTTATACTAGGCTGTTTCTTCTCCCACCTCCATAGCTTCTTTGAGACCTCCTAAGTCATCGAAAAGATCATTTTATTTTTAAAAAATATTTTGTAAAAAATATTGCTTTTTTTTTTTTTCTATTTACACATATTATATTGTAGAATTTGAAAAATATTTATGGATTAAGAAATAATCTTTGGATTTTATAATCTAGAATACAATTTTTTTCTTAAAAAAAATCATTTTGAATTATAGAATTGGGAAGATATCCTGATCCCAATAATACTTTCCGTAACACTTTTGTTATAATATATATTTTGAATTGTATAATTTTTCATTTTTTTAAGAATTATAATTATATAATTCAAAATATATTTTTAAAATTTGTTATAGATCATATAATCCATAATTTTTCGTCTTTTTTTAAGGATTATAAACTATACAATTCGAAATATAATTTTAAAATGTATTATAGATTATCCAATCTAAAAGTATTTCTAAATCCAAAAATTTCTGATTGTACAATCTATAATATTATAGTATGAGGGTGTTATAGTCCAAAAGTATTATGTTCCAACTGGAATTTAAATGTGTCCTAGTTTGGATGCTCAAACTGAAATTTAAATATATAGCTTACTTAGCTTAAATATTAGATAATTTTCATTTTGCTTATTCGAAAGTTAAATATACTTTAAACCCTAAATCCACTACTAGAATATTGCCTTACATATAAGCAACAAGAGTTTCAGATTTTACAGAGTTAATAAAAACTCTGAAGGGCTAATTTCTTATTTCCAAGGTTTGATTCTGACTAAATAGAGGGAAATAGAAGCTGAAAGTCAAGTTGTAGCAACCTGAAATGCTCTCAAGAAGACTTCAGGGGGTTGTCCACCACTCAGCTTGTGATTTCCATTAATCTGCCAAATCATTAATCAGTCATTCTTAACATATGAAACTGAAAAAAATTACTCAGATTTTAACATTACATACACCTACCACGTAATATGGAACCCCTGTAATGTTCCCTGAATATGTTTTCAGCTCCTCCTCAACCTATGTAGACAGATAAAAACATGGAAAGCAAGATCAGCGTTGATGCCATTTCATGACTGCCTAATAATAACTAATAGATCATGCTATCATTTTGATGTTTATATTGAAGAGAACAAATACATTAAGCATTTTGAAGTTAGAACTTTGAGAGCCGAATGATTCAAGTATCAAATGCAAGGAAGCATATTTTAGTCCTCATTTGAATTTAAATGCATCACAATGGAGTTTGCTTATATGTATATATTTGTTTTACCTCCCTCAAACCACTGTTGGGGTCCTTGAGAAACTCTTCTGCTCCCTCTATACCAACCTTTGCTGCAGATTCCAGAAGAAACTTACTGTGTCCAAATTTAAAGTAATAATTAGTGCCTGCCGCTTAGGGACTACATTTGAAGACATTGACCTTCCATCTATATCCTACCACAGAAGAAAACCCATCATCCCATTTTCTACACTGAACATTCAATTCCTCTTTATTGGTCTTTATATTTAGTACAAAAAAGCTAAATCCCTCACTTTATAGGATAAGACTTTTGTTGTTGCTCTAAATACATGAATCCTAATACTTAAATGAACCTCCACGTTAGCAGTTTTAGTATTCCGAAAGAAATGTATAAAAAAATGAGACATTCAACCAAAAGGAATCGAAAACAAAAATGAGTCAAGTGACTACCTATTGTCATCCATCTGTTAAAAACATTAGCCACTGAGATCCACACAGATAGACATATCTGAATGTAAGTTTCTAGAATATCACCTTCTAAGGTCTTAAAGTAATGGAGATAAAGTGCCACTAATTGAGCAAACAACCAAAAGGATCACTGAAGAAAAGGCAAAAAAGAAGAAGCACAGAAGCACTTACTGGTCACCAATGTATTTTCCCTGTGTGAAATAGCCAATATTAAGTTCTTCAACTAGATCATGCTGCTTGTCAAGACCCTGCTGTCTAGCAAAATATATAAGCCTGTGGCTGTCCAAGGTGTTTCCCCTGTGCATAATCAAAACTATGTTAGTTGAACATCGGTTGGATAATTCTGCATAACACTCACTTCTAAAGTGCTTTATAGATGTTTGGCTATTGGTGAATTGTAAACCACTTTCAATCTTACGTGAGTCCAGATAAACTATATTGCAGACCAACATTCTTGAACACCTGCCAAATACCAAATTGACTAAATGACTTGCTCAAAATTCTTGATAAGGATGAAATATAGACAACACAACAAAGGACAACAGAGTGATCAACAAATATAAACCTCTGACATCCGAGCTTCCATCCGTTCTGATTGGGATCCAAACTTTCTTCTGTAATACTCCCTATTGTCAATGCCTTCTTTGGGGGCATCAGGGTTAAGTTGAAAGGGATGCCATATTATCTGTTAGCTCAGTTAAACAGTAAATTAACGCAGGAAATGGCAGACATATTTGGTTGCAAGAAACACACAAAGATGAGGAGCGTGTTAGACCTCAAAGTTGTACTTATCATTGGAGGCAGCTATGGCCTTATCTAGATTTGTTTTGCCAACAAAGCACCATGGACACACAGTATCAGAACTAACATCAATTCTTACAAGCTTCTTTTCAGAAGTCCCGCTCATGATCCTGCTGTATCTGCAATACCTTTACAACATAATAAGCACTTATAAAGTAAGATTGCTATGTCAAGGAGCAAGAATAGTCTTGATCTATTACCATTCATTTTTTAAGAAAAAAGAGAACAAAAAATACTCATCAGTCATATTTTCTTCTAACGGCACCACATACTTTAGTTCGAAAATTAAGGCTGAACTTAAGAATGTCAGATATTTCTCCATTCTTCTATTCCTAATTTGATCGGGTAAACTATAAAAACAATAATATTCAGACAAAGCAAAGATACAATTTCGTTCTAGTATTGTTCTTTTATCATATTATGATTTCATCTTGATAATTCCTATAATAAAGGTTTGTACTGTATATCAATACAAGTACCTAAAGAATTACATGCACCTACCACTTAATCCCCCTAAAATTCCAATCATTGTAGAACAAACTATCAATTTGCAATACAAAAGAAGATGGTGGGAAATATCAGAAACTCTTTTGCCCCAAAGGAATCCCGTGATCAGAAACAACCCAGCAACAACTCGAAAACAAAAATTACAAAACATCACGATATAGTTTGAAAAGAGAGAAAAAAAAAACAAACTTTGAGCTAGAAGCAAATGGGAAGTGAGAATAATAATGAACCCAGCAATTTTCAGTGAGAAAAAAGTGAAGTAAGAATACCTGGATGAGGAAACAGAGATGAAAGACACTAAATTTAAAAGCTTTGCCACGCTCACAGAAATTGCAATTAGAATTTGATTCAGTTGTATGACAATCGGAGATTAGAACGGGAACATCAATCCAACTTAGTCTCTTTTTTTTTGGATTTATTATTTTATATTGTCTTACTATCGTTTCCCAACGTTTTCTAAAGTCGTCGTTTGAGGTAGTTTGTTCAGACCCAACCACCCAAACCCAATAATGCACTGTCTTTCACATGCTATTCTTCATCTTATTATTCTTTGTATTTAAATTATTTAATTCATAAATGAATTTGCATTACATTAAATAAATTTTTATTATAAAATTAGTAAAAAGTTATACGAGAATGTAGCAACTTTTTCATACTTTTTTTATCAGCGGATTTTTCATACTTTCTACTATAAATCAAACGTCATTGTTGACTTTAATAATAATGTTTAAAGAAATTTTCGTCAGGAACCCTGGAGCCAGAATATCATCTCGTAGAATCCAAGCTAGCTTGGCTGGTGAAATCAAAACTTTTCATCTGTTTTTTTTTTCTCAGGTTAGGAATTCTTGTGTTTTTGAAGCCAAATTTTATTGTTGATACTTTAATATTTAGTTGTGGAAATACTTCAATATTTTAGTTAAAAACATGATAGTAGTTCATTAAATACGAATTTCAAAATTAATTTTATTAATAATAGAAATTATTTTAGATTTAGATAAAAAAATTAATTTATAAAATAATTTGTCCAAACATTAATGTTCTCAGAGTCCAAACTCTTGGGTAGCTACTGCTTTGTGCAAGGATCTTCTCAACAATTACAAGTATCACAAAGTCATGAAGTCTCTTTGTATGTATCATGTGTATTCAAATGAGTTTCTTCTAAAAAACTATGAATAGTTTCAGATTGTTCATCCTTCGAGGGTGATAGATTATACTAAAAAAGAGGGTAGTGCCACTTAGTTTGAAAAATTTGTTGCCAAAATTGCCTGAGACCTTATTTTTTATGAACACCTCAACCGTGTAGGCACTGGGAGAATAAGCTTTGAGGGAAACAAAGTAAGAGTATTTAGGCAAGCGATTATAACCACGAAGATGACATTAAAGCCACGAGAATTGCGCTGAAATCCTTAGCATAGCTCTTGCAATCCCTGCATGTCTTCTCAAAGGAGAAGAGTGATACTGATGTAGAGTTGTGGTGGTAAGATGTAGCTGCTGTTTGTGATACAGACCATGCTCACTTCTCCCATTGTTGGTCTTTCATCTGCCTCATTCTTCGTGCATCTTAACGTCATATAGACTTGCCAACACTATGGTGCAACTTTCACTGCCTTCAAATTAACTTTGTGTGAATTCCAAGTGTGACACATTGACTAGGAATAAGATTGAAAATCAATATATAACAAAAAAAATTACACACTAAAGGTTATCTTCACTTTGTTTAATGAAATGTTCATGACTTATTATGACAAACACACTTATATATAAGAAAGATGACTTATTGATGACAAACACACTTGTATATAAGAAAGAAGACTGTCTTTCTCACATAAAAAAGCTAACATTTATACTAGCGAAAGATGATTACAATGACAACTTCAAATACAGTCACATTCAGCAAAATGCTAAAAACAAGGAAAGCTACAAAAGCTAGAGATATCTTAATTAAACTTGACTACTTCAAACACTCACTAAATTACCTCTGTAACATGTCTTCTAAATCATTGCATTCAGTTTACTGTCCTTGTTACTGGTCAATGACATACTCAAATCTCCACTCTGATTTTGGGATAATAAAGGTTTCGGACAATAAGGTATAATCACTATTGATGTTTGTGACATCTGCTTGTTCCTGCAACAATAGAGCATGCTCAAGTTCCACCTCAACTTCACCCATTGTTGGTCGTTCATCAGGTTCCTTCTCTATGCATCTTAAGGTGATATCTATAAAGACTTTCCAACACTCTGGTGCAATCTTCCCTTTGATTTTCGGATCAATATTCTCCTCAACACATTTCTTCTCCCGTACTTCCCCTACTACAGCAATATATTGTGGTTTAAAAATTTTTGTTGCCCCCACAACTTCCAGTAGAACCAAACCAAATGCGTAAACATCAGATCTATCTGTGACAGTACCCTCCATGATGGTCTCCACAGGTGAGTAGTACCAACTACCTATAAGCTTTGTTCAGTTTAATTGACAAAAAATGGTTGTAGCGAGTAAGTAAGCTCAATAAAACCGACAATTATTCTGTAGCAGCATATAGTTACCAGATATAAACGTTACAATAACATAGTTATAGAACAATTACCTCCATAACCCGATTGTATTGGTTTCGGCTTTTCCTTGAAATGTGCTCCTAGTATGCTGTATTGCAAACCCGAGAGTTTTGGGTGCATGTTGTCATCCAAAAGAATTCTGCGAGGATTGATGTGACGGTGAATGATGGTGCGCTTGAGTCCTGCATGAAGGTAGTGTAGTCCACGTGCTGCTCCTATGCAAATCTCTACTCTTTTCTTCCATGATAGTTGACCTTCTTCTAGGTGTTGCTCTAGAGATCCATTGGACATGTATTCATACACAACGATATTCTTTTTTTTGTGTCTGCAAAATCCCACAATAGACATAAAATTAGGGTGATGAAGCTGACACAGTAACTCTACTTCTTTTTTGAACGATTTACTTGTGTACACATGAAATCTCTTCACTGCGACTGCGTAATCAGAACCATCATTATGTTGGAGACAACCTTTGTATACAATACCAAATTCTCCACGTCCAATTACTCTCTTATCATCAAAATTGTTGGTTGATTTTCTAACATCCCCCAGAGAAAAATGAGTGCACAACTCTTCTATCACTGTTGGATACTGTCTCCCAGATGAACTTGATTCACCAAAACATTTTAGAAACATTGTTCCAATTCCAGACAGAGACCAATTTCCTTAATTATCTCTCTAACCAAAAACATGACCTCTACTTGCCTTAGAGATCTTCATACCCAACCCAAGCTTATCCTGTTTTTGCTTTACCTACTTTTCCATTTCTTTAAAATAGAGATTGGTATTAAATATTCTAGATCAAATGATGAATATGGACATCTTTCGTTGTTTCATCATTGAAGGTGGTGGGTCACTGTTTTCTTATGGTCAGTGTTTTCTTATGCTCACCCCTCTTGAACATATACTCCTCATCCCTCTTCAACATAGAAAAAAATATCTTATATTAGCTTTTTCTCTAGTTATAAGTTATTATTCTGTATTTTTAATTATTTTAATTTATAAGTAATAAATATTATGAATTATATTTTACGAGGATAAAAAATTTAAAAATTTTAGTTTTAAAAATTAAAATTCTGCTACTGCTATTCTTTCTGTAAGTTAATTATTTAAAGATCATTTTGGAAACATAATAAAGTATTAAATAATGAATTAATTGTAAGTGCCTTTAATTAAGGGTGAAAATAATTCTTAGCATTATTTAACTGTAATCATTTCATTAATTTGACTATTCTTAATTAAGTTTCTTTTAAAGATTGGTGTGTTCCTTTCTCTAGAGTTTAAGATTGTCTCAAGTGCAGAGTACTTTGGAAGATTATGCTATTAATGACAATTCTATTGAAGTGGTTTGGGTTGGAATTAATGATGATTATTGATCTGAAAATGCTACTAAGCTATTTTATTTCTGTATGAATTACAAAGATCACCCTTGTAAGAATTTGGAATGTCTGTATATATTACTTTTTGTTAAATCTTTGGTGTTATGGAAATTAATTTTAAACATACTCCTTTTAGATAATAATTTGCAAAATATTAGTTGTAATATGTTTGGTTTGTAATCTATATATGCACTTTCAATAGTCTTTCTAACTTTTTTTTAAGGGTATTTTTGTTTTTAGTGATGTGTTTATGAATACGGATTATGGGTATATCACTTAGATTCAGAAATTTGCACATGAGAGAATGAAAGGACATGTATGTGAGGAATAAATATCATCTTCTATTAAAGAGAATGTCACATAAAGTAGTTTTTCATTTGTTTCCTTTTTACATATATTAATTATTTACTTAAATTTAACTATCACAAATATTTTAATCAAATGAAATAATAATAATTAATAAAATTAAAAATATTTTGTTAATACAAATATATATAGTTATTTATAATAAATAAATTATATAATAATTATTATTATGAATATAATAATACTATTTATATTTAATATAAAATTATTTTTTAATTATAAGTTTTAAAATTATGAATATTTAAATTATTTATTTCTATATAACAATTTACAATTTTTACATATATGTAAATTATTTTTCGTCAAGTAACTCGTATTTTTTTTCAAAATTAATTATAAAATAACTTACATAATTTTAATTCACCAAAATATACATAAAAATACATAATATTTGATTATTCTATTATAACTCTCGTCCGAGTACTCCAGGGAGTTGGTTGTCTTTGACAAGTCGATCAGGGAGTATTTGATTTGCACCATATACCTCGTTGTATAAAATTTCTAAATAAAAATAATTTAAAATTTTTTGTGGAACCGGACGACAAACCTTATTCTTTTTATGCGGAAGGCATAACAAAATTTCCTTTTCATTAGACCCAAAGCCCGACAAGATATGTCTCCTAGTCGAGGCCTTCGATGACTCCCCGAGATATTTTTTTTTTTTGTGTATTCGACTAGCTCCCGAATAAGTTACCTACTCGAGAGTTGGTAGCTTTGTACGAGTCGTTCAAGAGGTGGACAAGTTTTATCGGTATGTGAACTTCTTGTGTATACGGTTGTATTCATTATTTTGACGAGCTATTTAATCCGTTTGCGTTTTGCAGCCAGCATGGCGCGTGTAGATCTAGAGTCAGCGAATTATCCAAAACAATTGAGAAGGTAATCGACCTCATGAAAACGAAGCAGTTTTGAGTTACTTGGGACGGGGAACTCAACCTCTTCAATCGACGTGTGCCAGCGAAGACAATCGCACCTCCATTGAATCCCAAAAAGAGAGGTCGGCCAACTAAGTCTACACAACAAAAAGCAGAGGCGGGGTCGTCTTCTCGCCAGCCAACAATCCTCGACCAACACCTGCAGTTGTCAAAGGTGTCCAAGTAGTTATGACTCCAGAAGACGAGAGCATCTTGGCAGTCGTCCTGACAAGTGACCCAGTGGCGGAGCTGACTGAGATCATAGTCATGCCTTGGTTATCGGTCGGACGTTGGGGGAAGATCTAGAGAGGAACTCAACCACTGATGACTTTTTACGACAAGTACATTGCGTTGTCAGAAGTAATAATGTGTCTTTAAGGATGAATATCGAACCCACAAGGAACAATTGAATAATTGATAAGTGCCTAATTTCAATAATATTTCATATTAAAATATAGACACTTATGAGTATTAATTGCTAAAAAAATATAAAATAATCCATAATTTATGAATTTATACCTTTTCACATATTTTATGATATTTATTTGAATATGAGCTTTTTATTCCCAAATTTAGTGTTAATTTCAAGTTTTTAGGAAAGAATGGAGATGATTGGGCTAAAGAAGAATAATATAAGCTAAAAGAAGAAAGCCGGAAGGCCCTGGAATGCACAAGTGCACAAAAAGCCCAAATCAACATCAGAGCGTCTCGCTTGAGCAAGATAGTGCCAGTGACATTGGGCCTTTTTATGTTTTATTTGCCCAAACGAGCCCATCAGCGCCACGCAAGAAGTCACTTAACCCAACAAATTAAGTTAAATAGGGGGCTTGAAGCTCAACCCTATAGTGTGCGAGGAAAACACCATTGAATGACTTGTAACTCAATTGGGAGAATAGAAGGTGTTAGAAGATGTGTGGTTAATTCTACAGTGTGGATTTGGGAATAATCTATTCAATCTCTTATGTATTGAGGTGATATATGAATATAATATTTTATTCTTGATATTATTGTTTTGCTTATATTTTTTTTTATCTAGAATCTTAAATCTGAATGAAAAGTATTTTTATGGTTCTAACCTAAACAATAGTACTTAACATATTTGAGTGTTAGGAATACACTTGAAATGTTAATTACTATCAACGTCTGATCTTGATACTAAGTTTTTTTTTTATCAACAAAGAATTAAATAAATTAAAATGGGATACTTTAGGGGTATCCCAACCCATTTACAGATAAAGTATATAGATACATAGGATGATATCTATCTATATGACACCTCTTCCCTTCCTAACAAAAAACTACCGTCCATGGAACATAAATATGCTAATACCAAAAAACAAGGATCATATTCTTGATGATTCAAGCAGGTACTTCTTTTAGAGCAAAGACCCCACCACCAGCAATATCAGCCTTGTAGAGCAACATCCTTGATTTGGCCTTTTAACATTATCTAACACAGCTTGTATGAGAAAAACCAGAGTTGTCTTGATCTTGCAGTAAGTTGTTCCTGCAGTAACTAAGCCAAAAGCCAGAGAAACCAGAGGGACCAAAACAACAAATACAAGCAACTGCAGTTGCATGATTCAGGTTTTTCATCACATGACCCATTAGTGGCCTTATGCCTTTAGCTCCAGCTACTACACGTCCATCTAAAAAACAATTTGCTTCATGCCATGACCCATCTGTTCTTACAACACCTCCAACGTCCTCCTTTACCTTCATTGACATCCTGCACGCATCCTTTCATTAGCTCCCGCACATACCTTCCATTTGCACCCAACTCTTGTCCTTCTTCTAGAACCTACACAAATAGAAACGACAACCTTTCCCTGCCATCAGTAGATCAAATAAAGGACCTTTCAATTAGATATATTTACAACTAAACCCAAATCCATGTACTAGTTACATTTCTCTACCTTCTTTTCACCTTTCTCCCCCCTTTTTTACTTATAGCCCCCTCACCTATTCTCTTCCTTTCCTTAGTGATTACTATTTAGACATAGGCTAGGATTCAATACCCAATCCGAGAAGGCGTAGTTAAAAGATTTCGTCCTATATTTCAAACAAAACCAGGCTTTGAGTTGTGCCATTTGAAAAATTTCTTTCGCATCAACTTTTCCTTGATTAAAGATAACTCTATTCCTGTGATCCCAAATACTCCACACAACTGCTGCCCAAACACCTTTCCAAACCATATTTTGATTAGTGTTCATATGTACCAGATGAAAATTCTCAAAATGATACTTCAAATTACAATGTTGCGCACCCAATACGCCAAACCACTTGAAGCAATAATTCCAAACCTGGTAAGCTATTTTACACTCCAGAAACAGATGTTGGTTTGATTCTTCCTATCAAGACATAGAACACAAATGTTATCATTAACTACGACCCCTCTCCTTGACAAATTTACTTTAGTCGGTAATCTTTCCAAAAGGGTCCTCCTTGATACTAAATTGTTTTTATAAATATGCGAGGATGACATTAAAACCATGAGAATTGGGCTGAAATCCTTAGCATAGTCCTTGCAATTCCTGCATCTCTTCTTAAAGGAGAAGAGTGATACTAATGTAGAGTTGTGGTGGTAAGACGTAGCTGGTGTTTGTGATACATAGCATGCTCAACTTCCACCTTACTTCTCCCATTGTTGGTCGTTCATCAGCCTCATTCTTTGTGCATCTTAACGTGATGTCTATTAAAGACTTGCCAACACTACGGTGCAACTTTCACTGCCTTCAAATTAAATTTGTTTGAATTCCGAGTGTGACACATTGACTAGGAATAAGTTTGAAAAAAAGCAATATATAAAATTTACATATTAGCTTAAGTTTTTGGGTTGGAAGACTCTAAGGTTTTGGATTATAAATGTTATCTTGACTTTGTTTAATGAAATATTCATGACTTATTGATGACAAACACACTTATATATAAGAAAGAAGACTGTGTTTTCTCACATAAAAAAGCTAACATTTATACTAGTGAAAGATGATTACAATGACAACTTCATAGACAGTCACATTCAGCAAAATGCTAAAAATAAGGAAAGCTACAAAAGCTAGAGAATCTTAATTAAACTTAACTACTTCAAACACTCACTAAATTACCTGTGTAACATGTCTTCTAAGTCACTGTATTCAGTTTACTGTCCTTTTTTTTGGTCAATGACATACTCCAATCTCCCGTCTGATTTTGGGATAATAATGGTTTTGGACAATAAGGTATAATCACTATTGATGTTTGTGACATCTGCTTGTTCCTGCAACAATAGAGCAAGCTCAAGTTGCACCTCAACTTCACCCATTGTTGGTCGTTCATCAGGTTCATTCTGTAAGCATCTTAAGATGATATCTATAAAGACTTGCCAACACTCTGGTGCAATCTTCCCTTTGATTTTTGGATCAATATTCTCCTCAACACATTTCTTCTCAAGTGCTTCTCCTGCTACTCCAATATAATCCGATTCTAAAATTCTTCTTGCCCCCACAACTTCTAGTAGAACCATACCAAATGCGTAAACATCATATCTATCTGTGACAGTACTCTCCATGATGGTCTCCACAGGTATGTAGTGCAAAAAACCTATAAGCTTTGTTCAGTTTAATTGACAAAAAATGGTTGTAGCGAGTAAGTAAGCTCAATAAAACCGGCAATGACTATAGCAACATATAATTATAAGATATGTACCCTTCATTACCGATCGGACGAGTTCTCGATTTCGGTGACCAGTCACCCGAGTCAAACAACATAAAATAAGAGAATAAATAAACGAACAATAACAATTATGATAGCGTTGAATGAGTCCAACAATATCCAAAATACACAAGAAATATCTCGAACATAATCGATAAAACTCACTAATTGAAATATACATGTTCCTAGTATTAAGGATCATTATGCGTCAGTTAATAACTAATATTAGGCTCATGAGAATGAAGGTCCATGAACAAATACTATAAATAAAGCTCTCTATTGAGGAGTACGTTTTTACTATTTTACTTGAATACACTCTTAAACCAGAACATTTACTTAAATGTCGAAGTACCTTTTACAGATAACCTCTGACTGATCAAACATCCACATTTAAAGAAAAAGACTTAAAAAAAAATTAAGAGACTATCGACAAGTCAAAAAATTCTACATATCTGACCCCTTACAAGATATATTACGTTACAATAACATAGTTATAGAACAATTACCTAAATAATCCGATTGTATTGGTTTTGGCTTTTCTTTGAAATGTGCTCCTAGTATGCTACATTCAAAACTTGAGAGTTTTGGTTGCATGTTGTCATCCAAAAGAATGTTGCTAGGATGGATATTATGGTGAATGATGGTGCGCTTGAGTCCTGCATGAAGATAGTGTAGTCCACGTGCTGCTCCTATGCAAATCTCAATTCTTTTCTTCCATGAAAGTGCTTCCCTAACCTCATCTCCCAGGTGTCGATCTAGAGATCCATTGGACATGTACTCTTACACAATAATATTCTCTTTTTCATGGTTGCAAAATCCCACAATAGACACACAATTAGGGTGATGAAGCTGACATAGTAACTCTACTTCTGTTTTGAACCCTTTACTGCTGGGCACATGAAATCTCTTCATTGCGACTGCGTAATCAGAACCATCATTATGTTGGAGACAACCTTTGTATACACTACCACATGCTCCACTTCCAATTTCTCTCTTATCATCAAAATTGTTGGTTGATTTTCTAACATCGTCCAGAGAAAAATGAGTGCGCAACTCTTCTATCACTGTTGGATACTGTCTCCCAGATGAACTTGATTCACCAAAACATTTTAGAAACATTGTTCCAATTCCAGACAGAGACCAATTTCTTTAATAACCAAAAACATTCACCTCTACTCTCCTTAGAGATCTTCATACCCAACTCAAGCTTATCCTGTTTTTGTTTTACCCACTTTTCCATTTCATAAAAATAGATAACAAATGATGAATATGGACAACTTTTGTTGTTTCATCATTGAAGGTGGTGGGTCAGTGTTTTCTTTTCCTTTTTTAAAAGGTAAAGTGAAGCACAACATAATTGCTCATCCCTCTTGAACATATACTCCTCATCCTTCTGGAACATAGAAAAAAAATAACTTATATTAGCTTTTTCTCTAGTTATAAGTTACCATTCTGTATTTTTAATTTTTATAGCATTTTTTTTGGTTGTTACTTGATTAGTTATTTTCAGACAACTTTTTTAATTATTGTAATTTATAAGTAATAAATATTATGAATTGTATTTTATGTGGATAAGAAATTGAAAAGTTTAGTTTTAAAAATTAAAATTCTGCTACTGCTATTCTTTCTGTACGTTAATTATTTAAAATCATTTTGGAAACATTTATATCAACTAAAGTATTCAAAATTTTAATAAATGAATTAATTGTAAGTGCCTTTAATTAAGGGTGAAGATAATTCTTAGCATCATTTACCTGTAATCATTTCATTGATTTGACTATTTTTAATTAAGTTTCTTTTATTGGTGTGTTCCTTTCTCTACGAGTTTAAGATTGTCTCAACTGCAAACTACTTTGAAAGATTATGTTTGGGTTGAAACTTCAAAGAGCTGGTAAGCAAATTTTTTTTTATGAATTACAAAGGCCATTCTTGACTGAGAAAAATTTGGAATGTTTGTATTACTTTTTTGGTAGATCTTTGGTGTTATGGAAATTAATTTTAAAGATACTCTTTTTAGATAATAATTTGCAAAAAAATCGGAGTAATATATGTTCGGTTTGTAGTCTATGTATGCAATTTCAATACTCTTCATTAATTCGGTCAAAAATTCAAATTACAAAATTCAATCTATAATAATCAAAATCTATATTAGTTTTGATCCATTTAAATGGATATATCTCAAATCAAAATCCATATTTTTGGATTTTAAATCCAATCCATTTAATTGGATATGGATTGAATATATTTTTGGATTATCCAAATTATATTTTGGGTTGGATTTTCACTTGGCCCGATCTAGGTTGAGTCCGAACCCGGTTGATGTCGAGACGATTGGGCCCGGGCCGATGTCGAGGCGAGCGAGCCCGGGCTGATATTGAGCCGAGCGGGCCCATGCCGATTTCGAGTTGACCAGGCCCGAGCCGATGTCGAGGCGACCGGGCCCGGACCCATGTCGAGTCGATCGAGCTCGGGCCGATGTCGATGCGATCGGGCCTGGGCCGATGTCAAGTCGAGCAGGCTCGAGATGATGTCGAGCCGAACGGGCCCGGGTCGATGTCGAGCCGAGCAGGCCGGGGCTGATGTTTGGGCCCGAGTCGGGCGAGCTCGGGCCGATATCGAGTCGTTTGGCCCAGGCTGATGTCGATTCGTTCAGGCCCAGGCCGATGTCGAGTCGTTCGCGCCCGAGCCGATGTATAGTCGTTCGGGCCTGGGCCGATGTCGAGTCATCCAGGTTGGGGCTGATGTTGAGTTGTCCAGGCCCGAGCCGAGGTCGAGTCGTCCGGGCCCAGGCCGATGTCGAGTCGTCTGGGTCGGGGTCAATTTAGAGCCGAGTTGGTCTGCATCCAGGTTGAGTCGACTTAGGGTTTAGGGTTTGGGGTCTAGGGTTTGGGGTTTAATGTAATTGACAAAGTGAATTTAATATAAATAACAAAGTTTTAATCTAGATTCAATCTACTTTAAATGGATTTTAAAAAAATCTAAATATATTTGATCTAGTTAAAGTGGATATGGATTTTAAATCCAATCCATTTATTTGAATTTGGATTTAGATTGAATTTTGAAAAATTTCCACCCCTTATAATTGTGTTTCAATCATAACTTTATTCTTTTTATTTTGATGAGTGTTATAAGTTGATGGAAGCACATTTATTTTGCAAGTGTTATAAGTTAATGGAAGCGCATAGGTTTGTTATTGAGATAATTGGGGATAAATGTTGGAATGGAATAATAATTGGAATGGAATGAAAGTAATGGATGTGAAAAATCAAGTGGGAAGAATCATTGAACAGTGAAAGTTTTTATAACTAGAAACACATCCTCAAACCAATTTATGTCCAACTGTTTTAATTTTGTAAGCCAATTTTCTCTAGTTCTCACAAAAAATTCAACTACATTTCGATTTTTTTATAATAGAAACACTAAATGTGTTTATTTTAAAATGAGAATACCAAAATTATAGATTCAACAAAATAGAGAAAAAAAGTTATATATTTTAAAATATAATATTAGTTTTCATGTATATTGTAATTTTTACATTATCAATTAATTACAATTTTATCTTAAATAACTTTAAAAAAACTTAAATATAATTATAATATTAAATACATAATAGACGAAAAAAGTTATATATTTTAAAATATTGGATACTTAATAACAATAAAATAATGGATAAATAATAATAATAATAATAATAAAATACATATATACATTAAAAACAAAAATAAAAAATACGGATACACAGGGATGAAAGCGCCTCTGTTCCCGCTAATATTAATAATATAAATTTACTTTGTCTTTAAAAAATAGAGTAATGAAATATTATATTTCAATGAATTAAAAGTATTTAAGTTATTTTCAATATCATTGAGCAATTAATTTCAAAAAAATATACAACTTACTTGTCAAAAAATAATTTACATGTGAAATTATGAATATATGTAAAAATTATAAATTATATATAAAAATAAATAATTTAAATATTCATAAATTTAAAAATTATAATTAAAAAATAATATTATTATTATATAATTTTTTATTATAAATAATTATATATTTTTGTATTAAAATTAATTTTATTAATTATTATTATTTAATTTTATTAAAATATTTGTGTTAGTTAAATTGATGTAAAAATTAATATATATAAAAAGAGAAAAAAATGGAAAAACCACATTGATGAGCTGGCTTTTGATAACCTTCTCTTTAATTCAAGAGATGATATTTATTGTTACCTGCTCACAGTTATATCTCCTCTTCTCTTCTGTCCGAAATCCAAATGAAATTTATTGTTCCCGCCACCTTCAGCGATGAAACATAAAAAGCTGTCCATATTCATCATTTGAGTTCAAGTCTAGAATATTTAATACCAATATCTATTTTAAAGAAATGGGAAAGTAGGTCAAACAAAAATAGGTCAAACAAAAACGGGATAAGCTTGAGTTGGGTATGAAGATCTCTAAGGCAAGTAGAGGTCAATGTTTTTGGTTAGAGGGGTAATTAAGGAAGTTGGTCTCTGTCTGGAATTGGAACAATGTTTCTCAAATGGTTTGGTGAATCAAGTTCATCTGGGAGACAATATCCAACAGTGATAGAAGAGTTGTGCACTCATTTTCTGTGGACGATGTTAGAAAATCAACCAACAATTTTGATGAGAACAGAGTACTTGGACGTGGAAGATGTGGTTTTGTGTACAAAGGTTGTCTCCAACATAATGATGGTTCTGATTTCGCAGTCGCCGTGAAGCGATTTGATGTGCACAACAGTAAAGGGTTCAAAAAAGAAGTAGAGTTACTGTGTCAGCTTCATCACCCTAATTGTGTGTCTATTGTGGGATTTTGCAACCACAAAAACGAGAGTATTGTTGTGTATGAGTACATGTCCAATGGATCTCTAGATGAACACCTGGGAGATAGGAAAGCACTTCCATGGAAGAAAAGAGTAGAGATTTGCATAGGAGCAGCACGTGCACTGCACTACCTTAATGCAGGACTCAAGCGCACCATCATTCACCGTCACATCAATCCTAGCAGCATTCTTTTGGATGACAACATGCATCCAAAACTCTCAAGTTTTGGATATAGCATATTAGGAGCACATTTCAAGGAAAAGCCAAAACCAAAACAATCGATTTATGCAGGTAATTGTTCTATAACTACGTTATTGTAACGTTTATATTTCGTAACTATATGCTGCTACATAATAAGCTGAACAAAGCTGATGATACTTTCGCTTTTAGGTATTTTGCCCTACTCACCTGAGGAGATCTTTTTTGGTACTGTCACGGATAGATCTGATGTTTACGCATTTGGTATGGTTCTACTGCAAGTTGTGATGACAAGAAGATTTTTTAAATCGGATTTTATTGGAGCAGCAGGAGAACCACTGGAGAAGAAGAGTGTTGAGGAGAATATTGATCCGAAAATCAAAGGGAAGATTGCACCAAAGTGTTGGAAAGTCTTTATAGATATCACCTTAAGATGCATAATGAAGGAACCTGATGAACGACCAACAATGGGTGAAGTTGAGGAGGAACTTGAGCTTGCTCTATTGTTGCAGGAACAAGCAGATGTCACAAACATCAATAGTGATTATACCTTATTGTCCGAAACCATTCTCCCAAAATCAGAGGGATTTGAGTATGGCATTGACCTTTAAAAGGACAGTAAACTGAATACAATGACTTAGAAGACATGTTACAGAGGTAATTTAGTGAGTGTTTGAAGTAGTCAAGTTTAATTAAGATTCTCTAGCTTTTGTAGCTTTCCTTGTTTTTAGCATTTAGTGAATGTGACTGTATTTGAAGTTGTCATTATAATCATCTTTTTTCTTATATATAGCAAGTCTTAAATAGATATCACGTTAAGATGCGCATCAAAAGAATGAGGCTGATGAAGGACCAACAATGGGAGAAGTAGAGGTGGAAGTTGAGCATGGTCTGTATGAGAAACAGCAGCTACATCTTACCACCACAACTCTACATCAGTATCACTCTTCTCCTTTAAGAAGACATGCAGGGATTGCAAGAACTATGCTGAGGATTTCAGCTCAATTCTTTTGGCATGACATTAAAAAGTATGTTCAACTTAAGTGCCTTTAATTAAGGGTGAAGATAATTCTTTGCATTATTTAACTGTAATCATTTCATTGATTTGACTATTTACAAGTTTAAGATTGTCTCAACTGCAAACTACTTTGAAAGATTATGCTATTAATGACAATTCTTGTGAAATGGTTTGGGTTGAAACTAATGATGATTATCGTTCTCAAAAAGCTGTTAAGATTTTATTTTTTTTGGTATGAATTACAAAGGTCATTCTTGACTGGGAAGAATTTGGAATGTTTGTATTACTTTTGGTAGATCTTTGGTGTTATGGAAATTAATTTTAAAGATATCCTTTTAGATAATAATTTGCAAAAATTCGGAGTAATATATGTTCGGTTTGTAGTCTATATATGCAATTTCAATAGTCTTCTTAACATTTGTTCTTTTAAGTGTAAAGTAGAGGTTCAATTGTGAAATTGGCTACAAAGTATTCTTAATTGTGTTTCAATCATGAGTTCGATGGACATATTATTTGACTATGAAGATTATGTTAGATTTTAAAATTTTATATGCTTATAAAAAGAAAATAAATGTTTAATAGACCTCTAAGTTTGGGAATGATTTTTAAAAAAATTTGTTTGATTTTAGAAATTTTATAATTCTATTAAGCTTAATTTTTGTTAAAATATAGGTAAATTTTATTGATTTTACACAGGTTTTGATTTTCTCTCTTATATTAGTATTTTTTTTTTCCTTTTTAATATATGTTTACTCTTTAAAAAGTATATAATTTTTAAAATATGAGATTGACACCGTAATTAAAATATCATATTTTATGTTGAAGATTTCTAGAATAACGAGTTATATATAAAAAAAATATGTAATTTTTACTCAAAATAACATAAATGTTGAACCAAAGAAACACATATAATAATAGGTTAATTTTCACAGAATGTCGATATAAATTTGCGAGTAAATTAAACAAATCCTTATGCGATTTTGTGAAGTTATAACTTTTTGTAGCATTTGCAAGAATATTTCCTTAGAAGATTGTACTGTGTAATATTTTAAACAATAATATTTGCAAGAATAATGCTTTTTAAACAATAAAATAGATTACCACAAGAGTTGAAACAATATTAAGAGTTTGAATAATTTCACGAGTATTTAATACAACGGAATTTTACATTCTTAACCAATAGTTAATTATGTGAAATATGATTATAAAATTAAGGATTAAATATATATATATATATATATATATATATATATATTTTAATTATTGTTATATCTAATATCGACGAATAGAATGACTAAAGTACTCAGGAAAGTTGAAGGCTATTATGCAACAAAATGGGTAGACATTCAAATGGTCGGATAAGTAACGATAAAATGATATCCATATCGTAACAAACAAATAGGAATCCTAATTTTTATTAAGAATGGTAAAATATGGTTAAGTGGTCATTGGGCTAGATAATTTTTTATCCAGACAAATTCCAATAGAACCGTACAAATACAGGGGATTCTCAAGAAGAAAGATGGTGTTACTTCTAACTTTTGACCAAACTTTTGTAGTGATCTCCACTAACTTGGCATTGAAGTATTCTTGCAGGTACCCATCCTTTTGATCATCGGACGAACCAAAGGCAGGAGTAAGTCAGCAGTCAACATTCGGTCATCTGACATGTAAGAACAACTTTGTACGTGAAATGATTGTTAGTTTTTCTTTTTTTAAAGATTGTTAATTTCTTTTTAAATATTTTTTTATTGCGAAAGTTTACTATAACTACAATTATTTTTAATGGATTTATGATCACTGAAGTGATCCGTAAAATTGAATCAATTCTGCATAAAGATTTATTCTAATTATTTTCAAATTGTTTGAACTAATAAAAAAACTAATTTCCTGTTATAATATAAAGACGAAAAATATATTTAATCTAAAATTAATTATTATAAAATTAATAAATTTATCATGAAATTAATCAAAATAATATTATTTATATCAATATCACATTTTTAATAACTTTATTAAAATTTAATTTTAGTTAATAATTATATATTTATACATATATTTCCCCTCTACAGGGTACAGCTATATCACACTACCATATGATTCTACTTGGGGTATAAGAACATCAGATATGCAACTTGTCTCAATGAATGAGTATGGAACAAATGTTCTATTTTAATCAGAAACATAAGAGTCATTGTCATTCATATGTAGCTATTTTTTTACTGAAAAAAGATTCAATATTACATCCAACATATGCAAACATTAAACTTTTGTAATTGAAATGGATAATTAGTAATATTATTTGGCTTTTAAGAAAATAATAATAATATGATTGTGATATTTCCAGCATCAATGGCTAATTAAAAGGAAGATCTTCAACCTAAGTTTTTGACACAAACATTTATAAATACCCAAACATGCATTAGGCTTAAAGATTAAACATTTCAGGGTTAGTACAACGTTAATTCAGTATATTTTCACTAACACTAATCCCAGCCACTCAATTTTTGATTATGGTATCTCACGGTTACAAATGGCGGTTTGTCGGTGAATCACTATTTTGTGCTTCATGTTAGACTTTTGGAAAAGCTTTGAAGGGTTATTGATTCCTCCGCCCACTCACCCACTGAAGAAAGATGAAACATTGGAAGAGAGAGAAAAACAGAGAAAGCAAGAACTAATCTGGTGATTCGTTCTAGCAATTTTTCCCAAAACTCCAAAACCCCCTTTTATGATACAAGATTTTCAACTTCACAAAATATTCAATCTTTGATAGCTTTATCTGTATCGCACTCTTATTCTCTTCCCCCAACAACAATTTCATTTAAAACTCTCTCTCTCTCAGGTGTTTCTTTTTTGCTTTTGTTTTCAGATATTATACCTCTGTCATTTTCCTCGCGTACCCTTTTTCGTTTTTGATAGTTTGGTTTCCTTCTTATTTGATAATCGCAAATGGGTTTTTTTTTTCCCGTTTTTTCTTCTATGGAATTGTCAATTTGGGTTGATTTTTTCTTCTTGTGAGAAATTCTGGTGTTTCTTTTGACAATTGATGCATGTGATTGTTGTATTTTTATTTTGTTGACTTTTCAATTTCTAGGATGGAGGGCGTGGTTTGCTTCTTTGTGTGGAGGGTTGTTGTCTAAATAGTGAAATTAGTGATTGCGATATTTCCGCTGAAACGGAAGTTGATCCTTCTGCTAGTTGATGTACTAGCACGACTAACCGGTTACAAGTGAAGTAATCAATCATTTTTGCCAAAAATTGAAGGAATATTGCAAATGGATTATAGCTTTTCCTTGAAGCACTCAAAGTTGCATTACACTTTTTTGGTTTTCTCTAAGTTTTGCTGTACGTATTTTGTCAGTGATGTTTTGCGTGTGTGATGAGATGATACTGGATTTGGAGCATCAACATTAGTTGAACTGTATTTCTCAATTCAGGCCTTTAGAAAAAGTCTGTTATTTTGATTTGTCAATTGCATGACTGGAAGCTTGTACTTCAGCCTTCCCAAATGGTTTTGGTTTCAGTGATATTTATGCAATTTTGGTGTATGTTTCAGGTGATCAAGAGAATCAGAGTTTGCTCATCCATATAACAGGACATCTGAACAGAAGAGGGAGGGTGCTGGTTTGCGGAGGCAATTGTACTTCTGCGAGCTTAGAATCCTCTCTCCTTTATTTATTAATGGAAGGATAATCATTAGTCTTGGTTAGTGCTGTTGGGGACTCTCTTACATGTAGCAGCATCAATGTTTTGATGATCTTTGAGTTGAGGAGTGAAAAAAGTTTAAGTTGAAAGAGAGAGGGATATTGAAGCTGAAACAATGGGTTCAGTTTGTTGCTGTTTTAATGTTGATGATTTTGAAGATTATATGAATCCAAATAGTCCTGTATATAGGAACTGCATGTGTCTCAGTTGCTTCCTGCAGAACTTTTTGACTGTGGTATGTTTCTAACTCCAAACACCTGTCATGTTCTATTCCCTTGTTTTCTTTTGATTCACTTTGGGCCCTGTCTTGTGTTTTTTGTCTATGGTTTGATTAGAAGTATTGCTTAATATTGTTAAATAACCGTTATAGTGCCTCCATAACTCTACAACGTGATGTTTTTCAACCCCTCACCATAGGCAATTTGTGAAGGGAGGCTTGCTGTGGCAGCGCCATAGGCTACAATGGCCTGTATATAAGGCTGAGTTTTTGCCTTCTGCATATTCTGATATCTGCTATTGGTGGTAACCTTGGTCTTTCTTCATGGTCATTTCTTGATGCACTATCTTTGCTGGGAATTCCATACTTCTGAAGTGGCAAACATACCTTTTACATTTGTAGGAGCTTCTGTTGTTTTTTGCTATTATTGTGGACACATTCTTCCTCTTTATTGTTCTGTTTTTTTTTGGGCAACTATTGCCCAACTGAATTTGCAGAACTGCCACTGAAATTGTGATTTTGCACTTGTTTGAGTGAGTTTGCTTGAGTTTACACTAGCTTAAAAATATGAGTTAACCCGTTTCATGGATTTAGGAACGCCGTGCTGGATTACGTTTTTGATAACCGTGGTTGTAACTTATGAGAACTGTCAATGTTAGAAGTGACTCTTAAATTGAAGTTATTCCTCATTTCATTTTGTAAGGGATAATTTTCTTGAAGCCCTGGTGCCAACGTGCTTGTAAGAAAGCCATGAAAAATTAATTAAAAAAAGTTGTAATCACCTATAATTCAGTTAGGAAAGCTTTGCTGCATCTGTTAATTTAACAAATTTGGTGTTATTATTTTGATTGCTAAGTACATTAATATTCAGTGGACAATATTTTAGTCTTAGATCCATTTATAATGATGAGAACTGTACTCCATATATACTAAAACTCTTTCCAATTTACCGCAAATTTCAGTATGCATCAATATTCCGTAGAGGGGAAGCGCATACGATTCCTTCATCTATACAGGGCACAACATCTATGACTTCTACAGCTTCACTTGATAATTCTCTATCTGACATGTACCGCTCTCCTCCAAGGCCCTTGCCTTATGATTCAGACCCCAGGTTTTTCCGTTCACAACGTGATGGACTAGTGTCAAGACGTGAGAAGGGTTCAAGTCATTTGAATGAAGAGTCAGAACCTCTAAGAGGTGATGTAGATGCTGACTCAGAATCTTTAAATTTGGGTGGTAAATGGAATGATACCGGTGAAGATGGATCAAAGGAATACCGTAAGTCCTCTGTGAGACTTTCATCAGCAAAACTTACGACTGGAGCTGGGGTTGTCTATTCGTCATCAGAAGTGGAGGATGTCTGTCCAACATGTCTTGAAGGTAAGATTTTTATTTACACTCAAATTTTCATCAGAAGATCACACGATACTGGGGCTCAATTTTGGATGAAGTATTGGTCTGC
This sequence comes from Phaseolus vulgaris, assembly GCF_051622355.1. NCBI lineage: Eukaryota > Viridiplantae > Streptophyta > Magnoliopsida > Fabales > Fabaceae > Phaseolus > Phaseolus vulgaris. The sequence goes on from NC_143505.1 coordinate 2,357,561, forward strand.
AGCAAAGTTATAAATCCCAATAGCAGTCAGGATAGCTGTTTGATTGAAGACTACGATACAAGTTAAATGATTGATTCTATACTCATTTATAAAATGCTCCAAAATGAAAGCAATCCTAAAAAGTAATAATGAATATTAAAAATTCAGTCTTCAGATAATTTCATTACTCGGTTACCAGTGAAGTCAAGGAAACAAAGGGCCTAGCTCAATGCATGCGACTTCTGGTTATTGAGGGTTTGGAAGGGTAGATGTTCACAACCTTACTCCTGTAGAGGCTATAGCCATAATTTGAACCTGTAACTTTCATGACTGTGTCAGCAATCTTACTGCTGTACCTTGGCTCATCAAGAGAAGTTGTGACCACCAAACTCTGAAATTAAAACTTTTTAAAAGAGACCTCTTTGAAATATAGGAAAACACAATGTGACCTCTTTGAAAATATAATGAACACACCATGTAAAACTATCTACCTTAACACAACACAGCAAACAGAGAAAGAACTACATGGAATGATGTAAATGCTGATAAGAATTGAGGATAGTGGCCTCTCTGAATCTTCAAGGACATGAGCAAAACTGAAAAAAGGAGGACTGTGATGTAATGATGCAAGGAAGGCTTTATCTGTAAAATGATGAAATGCAGAGTCTGGCTGGCAAATGCTACTGGAGATCTGGTTTAGTGACAAAAAGGGGAGTATATTGACATTAATCATGTTTTTGGCCTCAACTCTCCAATACACTCGAATATAAAATATAAGGAAACCACAAAAATATCCTAAAATCCAGCTTTCAACTATGCTCAAAACAGGTATGGCAAGTAGGGGTTTACTTGTATTGACTTGTATAGTTTTGCTTGGATATTATATTTTTTCTTGGATTTACTTGTTGCAAATGATATTGAGACTGTCAAGTGTGCCTTCTGTCCTGTAAACCGTGAAGAGGAAGAATCAAAGCTTGATATTTTGAATAATTAAAGAAAATAATTTTGCTTCATTCAATGCTATCTATATGCTATTCCATAAGGTGATCTAGAATGTAGAAAAACATAGTCCATGAATATTGATCGGCATTGGCTTAGAATTTAGAATGTAACTTTATATTTAGCTCAGGAATGTTGGAGGCCCATCCTTAAATTCTGATCAATACCTGTGCTTGTAAAAACGTATGATACTTGTTGCTGGCAAAAGGTTGTACTTGTTAACATCAGGATGGACACTATATTGGCAATAGCAGCTTCATCAGATTCTTACATTTGTTACAATTATTTTTGCCTGCAGAATACACTGAAGAGAATCCAAAGATAGTGACAAAATGCTCTCATCATTTTCATCTTGGTTGCATTTATGAGTGGATGGAAAGAAGTGACAACTGTCCTGTTTGTGGGAAGGTAATGTTTACTTGGTATTTTCTGAATTATTTCTTACTGAAATTTCCCTCTTCATTAGCAATCAGAACATAGAACACATAAAATTAGTAGGATGAGAACCAGGCTGAACCAGTCAGTTCAATCAGAAACCAGCAAATTGATAATGTCTCTTGTTTAGTTATGTGAACTGTATGATGTCCAGAGCGCAAAATGTTTTTAACAAGCCAGTTCCAGAACAAATTGGTGAACAGGTCCAATTCTGCCCGTTCAAATGGGCTTGTGGGCCAACAAGCTGTTACATAGTTGGAAATTGGAACATTTCAATCGGAAATGTGCTGAAGGGAAAAAATTTAGGATTCAAAAACCATCTTTTGACATGGTAGCATGGCAAACATCAGGCTACCAAATACCAAGATTCTTGTTAAGAAAACTAGGTTAGTACTTGTGCAGTGCATAATGAAATGATAGATAAATGAAATCTATGAATAATAGGTTTTACTCTTTAGGGGACATTTCAATCATGTCCCGGGGCTTATGAATGTTAGTAATTTGATTCCAGTTTTTAAGTCTATCTGCCCAACAGAAAATATGGCCCCGTGATTTTTTAGGCAGTTTTTGGACCCTGTTCTTGATTTGGGTGAGCGGTTCATTAAATCCCATGAAATTTCTGATTTATTTATCTCAGAACACGGGAAAAGAGTATTGGTGTCTGTGATGAGGGAAATGGCTTGTAAAATTGCCGCATAGAGTAATGCTAGGAACACATTCTTTTGAAAGCACTCTCTTTCATTGGGTGAAATTTATTGGAAATCACGAAATTTGGTGAGCCCCACACAATATTTACTGAATCTGTAGTTTTGAATAAATTTTAATCAATACGAGTGTGTTACAAAGAGTGTGTTCTTAGCACATCTCTAGCCAAATATCATAGCAATATGTATGTTTTTGCTACATAATTGTCATGCTGGACAGAGAATGTGCCATTTTGTAATATTTCAATACAAAGGGCTACAAAAACACTTTTTGATAGTGAGATGGAGTTTCCATTTGTGATGAATTTTATGACTTTATGAGGCTTGTAGGTACAAAAAATGTAAGAAAAACTGGAAGCTGAATTGAAATTAAAGGGCGAAAGTCATTTATTAAAAAATGTTACAGGATTTTGGATAACTAAGAGGTAGATTTCAGTTTTTCTTCTACAATAACTAGTTATCATGATCACTCAATGTCTTATGGAACTTATTTTCTGATGCATTGTATCATTTTAGAAACTATAGCTTTTCTCACAGAAATATTAGGTTTATTCTGTGACCCTTGGTTATTAACTGCAAACTTAATGGCCTGGTCTATTTATTAATTTGGATGTGCTTTTATATAATTCTAAAAGTTTATATATAATAACTGGTGATGAAAATGCAAAACATGCTTGAGCCTGATACTAATTATTTTAACTTAGCTGACTTAGACTTCCACCTGGCATGCATTAATATTGTTTATATGTGAAATATCACTTGTATGTCAATTTTCTTATCTGTTCGTTTCAGTTCGATTCTAGTAATATTTTTTGTTTTCACACAACCTTTTATTATAATACTCTTTTATTATTGATCTAATATATGAATTGAGCATGACTGGAGTGCCAGCATTTGGATAATAATTTGTGTATTAACAATACGTGCATTTGTAGATTGGTTGGCTAAAAGCTGCACTAGAATTTGGAGTGTACTGAATCATGATATTTACTTATTTATATTTTGGTGTAGGAGATGGTATTCGATGAAACGACTTAATCTTGACTGAAAAGGTTTATATCGTGGATAATACCAACATCAGAGGAAAGGAAAAATACAAGCATAGACATTGTGAATACTTCAGATTAAGCGCTTATCGTGTATAGTTAGTATATAACTTTTATTAACCATCACTGGAAGTTCAATCTTCTCCAAGTTGTTTCTATATTTATGCTTTTGGCCCTCGCCAAAACTGCCGAGATTAAAAGAGAATTCCATTTTAGATGGGAACTTTGTAATGGTTTCAACAGTTTGCCTTGTGATATAATGACTACCTCTCTTTTGTTTAGTTTTTGTTTATGTTGTTATGAGTTTAATCCAAAGTTCGATTTTTGAACCTTTTTCCTAGTTTGTTTATGAAACTGACGAGCCTTAGAAAGAAGAGAAAGAATTTGTAGGAGACAAAATCGAACTAACCCAACTTGCACATGGGAGAATATGGTTAGTTCCTTAAAATATTGCTAATTTTTAAGATTAACCGAGACAGATAAGCAAAACCAAATTTTGAAAATTTTCATGAAATAATTATATAGTAAGTGTGCCTCAACTCATTATAATTTTTACTGGTTCGGTGTACTCTGATTTTCTTTTAAGCTAAGTAAATTGTTTGTATAATTGGTTCGGTTTAAACCAGTTCTTCTGCTCAGTGCTGATTTGACCTGTTGTCTGAAGCAGCTGTGTAAATGTGGTATTTCTAAAAGCTTAAAGCAACTTGACTTTTGGTGAAAGTGAAAGTGTAAAATGAAAATCTGAATCTGCCAAGACTGGTTGCAGCGTCAGTAGCAGGAGGATGAGAGGTCCTCAAGTTGTTGCTCATCAATGTTTTCGGTCAACAAGAAATATGAAAAGGCCAAAAGCCTGAAGTTATTGGTTATAAGGATAATAGAACGTAAGCTTGAATTAATGGACAATTACAAAAACTAAAAAAACTATCCCTAAGCTCTGACCTACACAAAAAAGTTATTATTGTGACATCTTTCTATCGCCAAAAGGGTGCTAATGGAGGGGAAATTACAATTTTTTGCCAACCAAATCAAGCATAAGCATTTCTCACAGGGTGCAAAATTTAAAAAAGCAGGACAAGAAACGAATAAAGAAAATACTTAAATGTATTTTGTTTTGGTTTCAGAAGAATGTTAATAACCAAAATGCAGAAGGGAGCTTAAAAGCAGTAAATTTTTTTTGCATGTAAAAATTAACAAGAAGCCAAACATTTGCACAATTGTAGATTTTACCCGAAGTTAAGAAAACAGCAATTCCAAAGGCATTCACTTTATTATGGCTGCAATGAAACACGGATATACACATTGTTGTAAAACATAAATATTGTCTTGCATGTCAATAGAAGTTTTATTACATTGGATAGAGTATGATAAAACTCTGAAGGGCCAACTTGTTATTTCCTAGGTTTCATCCTTATAGACTACAGTAGAAACTGTGAAGATCTGAAAGTCAAGTTGTAGCAACTTGGAAAGCTCTCAAGAAAACTTCAGGGGGTTGTCCACCGCTCAACTTGTTGGTCCCATTAATCTGCCAAATGATAAATAAGTGAATCACTGTTTTTTTTATCATTATGAAACTGTAAAAAACAGACTGGAATTTTAACAAGGTAGAGACACCTACCACATAATAAGGAACCCCTGAAATGTTTCCAGAAATCGTTTTAAGCTCCTCCTCAACCTAGGTAAATAGTGTCATGGAAAGCAAGACCAGCATTAGTCGATTTCACCTAGTAAAGATCAGGTTTAGTTGTTGTTATCTGCCTAACAACTAAGGCTCTGTGAGGTTATCCGTTTACATGGTAATGACTCTACACTCTTGAATTGAGTTGAAGGTGCATTGGAACACAGGTTTACTAAAAACCAAACACACTAAAAAGATCAGACTACCAGTTTGACATTAACATCAAAAAGAAGGAAATGTATTTAGCATTTTGAAGTTAGAACTTACAATGCCTAATGACTCAAATATTAAACAGAATAAGGCATATCCTAGTAATAATTTGAATTTGAAAATAGCATATAAAAGTGTGCTTATATGTATATTACCTCCTTCAGACCATTGTTGGGATCCCTAAGAAACTCTTCTGCTCCTTCTATACCAACCTTTGCAGCAGATTCAAGAAGAAACTCACTGCATCCAAATTGAAAATGATAATAACTGTGTCATTATAGAAACTTCTTTTTAATAAAGTGGTAGGACTACGCAATGCTAATTGCAATCCTTATTATGTTGGCATCTAGATTTGAAGACATTTAATTTAAATGTCCAGCAATATCTGCTATATCCTACCAAAAAGACCACCCATCATCGGATTTTGTTTCATGCTGAACACTCAAATTCACTCTAATATTAGTCTTTGGATTTACTTTAGAGTACAGTTAATATTTAAATGCACATCCATTGAAGAAATGAGATATTCAACCACAAAGAAATAAAATATATAAAAAAAAAACTTGTCTGGTAAGAATTAAGAGTCATTGATATGCCAAAAAGCGATACAATTCAGCTCTACTGAAATCTATTTCGATAGACATGTCTTCAATGGAGTATGTAGAATATTGTCCTTCGAAGGGCTTAAAGGAACATACATGAAGTGCCATTAATTGAGCAAAAAAAAACGATAATAGCACTTACTGGTCACCAATGTATTTTCCCTGTGTGAAATAGCCAATGCCAAGTTCTTCAACTAGAAGATGTTGCTTATCAAGACCCTGCTGTCTAGCAAAATATATAAGCCTGTGGCTGTCAATAGTGTTTCCCCTGTGGATAATCAAAACCATGGTAGTTGAACATAGGTTAGACAAACTTCAGACACTCCACTTTTAAAGTGATTTATACATGCTTGTCCATTGATGAAATTGAAAACCACTATCAATCTTACGTGAGTCCAGACAAACTATATTCCAGACCAACATTCTTGAACACCTGCCAAATACCAAAATTCTCTGTTGGGATGAGAAATAGACAATACAGACCAATGATAACAGAGTGATCAACAAATATAAACCTCTGACATCCGAGTTTCCATCCGTTCTGACTGGGATCCAAACTTTTTTCTATAATACTCCCTTTTGTCAATGCCTTCTTTAGGGGCATCAGGATCAAGTTGAAAGGGATGCCATGTTATCTGAAATTCAGTTAAACGGCAAATTAACATATGAAAAACGCAGACATATTTGGTTCCAATGGATGCACAAACAAGAGGAGAGTGTTAGACCTCGAAGTTGTATTATCATTGGAGGCAGCTATGGCCTTATCTAGATTTCTTTTGCCAACAAAGCACCATGGGCACACAGTATCAGAACTAACATCAATTCTTACAAGTTTCTTTTCAGAAGTCCCACTCATGATCCTGCTGTATCTGCAATATCTTTACAACATTGCAAGTAAACGTAAACTAAGATTGCTATGACAAGGAGGAACAATAATCTTAAACTATTGCCATTAATTTTGGGGAAAAAAATTAATCATCCGTCATATTTCATCATAATGACTCAAGATATTCTATTTTTAGCTTTTGAACTATGACCCAAATTTCATACCATTAGTTAAGGCTTGACTAATAGATGTGAGATCATTCCAAAGTGATTTTTTTGGGGGCATTGATCAACAAAATCTTAAATAGAAAGTAGATGCAATTTCTAGGTACTTTTAGTCCTATTTATCGTTAGAATTTGATTTTCTTAATTCATGTAAATGAAACGCTGTGTTAAAGATCAATGCGTATTAGTGTGATAAAATATAACAATTGATCTAACACAAAAACAGTTAAAAAAAGCATCTAAAATTCTGGATGCATACTGCATCAAAGTTTTCCACCCCAAATATCTTCAATTCGCAATAAAGGCAAATACACAAAAAATTAGATGCTGGGAAATATAAGAAATCCTTTACAACCCAACTAATATCAGATCCAGAAACAACCCACACCAGTTTAGAAAACAAAAACTAGAAAGAAGATAATGTTTGAGAAGAAGCATAATCAATAACCAACCCAATTTACCTGGAAGGATAAATAGAGAGGAGAAGCAATAAATTCAAAAGCTTTGTCAAGGCTCACAGAAATTGCATTTGGACATTGACCAGAGATTAGGCTTGGGAAGGACAAACTTGTCACTTTTGTTATAATATTATTATTATTCTAATTATTATGGTTTTATGTTTTTTTTTCATTTGTTCTCCCAACTGTTCCAAGTTGTCCTTTCAGACCCAACCACCCTAACATCTCATCTTTCTCACATATTATTATTACTATATTTTAATTATTTAACAAATTTAAATCTTTTTCTTCCTAATATTCTAGTCAGTAAATAAACATATATAATATTTCCAAATTTCTTAATACTTTATTAGATGAAAATTCTTAAATCTTTTAATGAAATTAGTAAATCGTATGCATAAATTTTATCCTCACATTTCACAAATTATAAGTTTTGATGGACTTTAATAAAAAAGTATAAAGAAGAGAATAATATGAAAACCCATATTTATTCTTCAGATTCCTTATCCTTTTTGGATTTAAACAATTTCTTTATAAATAACATTTTTATATTTACTTTTTCATTTTTTTATTTATAATATTTCTAACTTTTTTTTATTTGTAAAATAAAGAAAAATATTAATTATCAATTGTCTTTTAATGAGATAAACAATCACCCTCTAAACCTAGAAATGATGTACTAAACATTTGATAACACAGTTTGTCTTTTATATTATAATATTATTATTATTATATATATATATATATATATATTATATATTTATTAAGGGTTCAGATTCCTTATCCTTTTTGGATTTAAACAATTTCTTTATAAATAACATTTTTATATTTACTTTTTCATTTTTTTATTTATAATATTTCTAACTTTTTTTTATTTGTAAAATAAAGAAAAATATTAATTATCAATTGTCTTTTAATGAGATAAACAATCACCCTCTAAACCTAGAAATGATGTACTAAACATTTGATAACACAGTTTGTCTTTTATATTATAATATTATTATTATATATATATATATTATATATTTATTAAGGGTTGATATAATATTCATATGACTAAGACGTTTCTTTCTTTTTCCTTTTGATGAAGACATATCTTTTCCTTTTATTGAGATGAGTCTTATATATATTTAAAAATATGTCATTCTTACATGAAATTAGATAAAAAAAAAAAGTGAGATAATAAGTTCATACTTAATAAATATTTGTTTATAGAATAATATCTAATTTAGTCAAAAGAAAAGAAGGATTAGAAGTTCAAAATCAAAATAAAAATGGTAAAAAGAGGATGAGAACAAAAACTACAAGCATCTCAATTCAGCAAAAACTTCATACTGATCTTCATCTTACCATGAAAGGTTTTTTTTTAATCACTAATAAGAATTGAATAATAGGAATGATTCAACCTTATATATAATATGAATTAAATTTCAAGTCTCCCAAACCAACAAAATGAGAGAGGCACAAAAATTCTACCACTAAAAAATCCGACCAACAAAATGAGAGACAAAAAAATTATACCACTAAAAAACCCGTACAATACTCAAAACAAACCCGTACAAACTCAAAACAAACCCGTACAAACTCAAAACAAACCCAATACAAACTCACTCCAACCAAAACGAGAGGCAAAAAGAACAACAACCCTTATCCACTACACCTCCTTTAAAAATAACGTTACAAAATTGCAAGAAGTGAGCGAAAGAATAAATGGAAGCGGCCGACGACACTCCTAATCACGCGAAACATTGACCCCAAATGAGTCAGGCAATTCTACAGTCAAAGAGTAAATGACTAGTAGATTCCTCCTTCAACCTGCAAAAACAGCAAACTAAAACATCAATCTTCACCCCCTCGTCGTGCCAAATTGACTTTAGTAGCAATCTTGTTTTCCAATACCCTCCATGTTAGAACCTGGGCCACAGACAAAGCCTTAATACTCCAGGAAAGTTGTATATTTTGACAAATCCCCTCACTATGTCCCCTTAAAACACTATAAGCCAATTTAACCGAAAAATCAGTATACATACCATCCTCTAACCTCTAATTTCTTCAAAAAAGTTGACCTACCTGAAACTTCTTCCAATCAAATAAATTTGTTATCCACCCAAACTTTCACTCTCCTTCTTCCCAGACCCCATCTTACCATGAAAGGTTTTTTTTTTAACAAAATCATTAATCAACATTATTAAATTATTAGAGTGGCACATTAATTAAACATTTATTATCTACGGTTTCAACTCATCAAACAACAACAACCCCGAAGAAACCTAACTGGGCAAACATCATTAATTTCATCAGTTGAAGAAATCTTGCCTGGATAAGCAAGCTAAATACTATAGTCGAATCTTGCATGCCCGTGATTGGATGGAACGAATATCTCGTATTTAAATTGAATAAAGATATTTTCATTTCAATATCTATATATATATATAATATAATTTGATAATTAAAATTAATTATTATTATTGTAACTGTGATATAGAAAATTGAATATTGTGAACGTGAGGGTGAGGGTGATGAAGAAGCAGAAAAGCATTTGAGTCTACCCTTCTTCTTCATTTTCCTTGACTACAATTCTTGATTCTTTTCTTTTCCTTTTCCTTCTCACTTTTTTTCACTCCTTTTTCAGGTATCAATTCTACCTTCTCTCTCTCATTCAATCCCTCATCCTCACATTTGCAATCAATTTCCAACCCTCTCCTTTTTCCCTAAATTCCCGCTTTCTTCCTTTTCAATCGCTTATCTACTTTTTCTATTTTTATCATAATTACCTGATTTCATAAGGAAATGCCTCTATTTGCTGCTAATTTCATGTTTTCAACTTCATAGAAACCGGAAATGATTCAGAAAGTGGCTTCAATTTCACTTTCATTTTTCGTTGCTTTAGTTTAATCGTCAAGATTTTATTTTTTGGCGTGGGGGCGTTCAGATTTTATTTTTCTGTTGCAATCTACAACTGAACTTATTGGTCTTTGCTGGTTAAGGTGAACGAAGTATGGATATTGATGCGATTTTTGGGACCGTTCGACCCGTGAATGTTCCAAGGAAGAGTGCGATTTATGTGTGGGGGTACAATCAATCAGGGCAGACAGGCAGAAAGGGGAAAGAGGATCAGCTGAGGATTCCCAAACAGCTGCCTCCTGAGCTGTTTGGATGTCCGGCTGGCACCAATGCACGGTGGTTGGATGTTGCCTGTGGCCGGGAGCATACGGCGGCAATTGCCTCCGATGGCTCGCTCTTCACTTGGGGTTAGGACTTCTGTTTCTCTTGTGTGCTTTACTCATTCTTCCGTTCATCCAAGTACTGTCTGTGTTTTGTAGTGTTGGAACTTGGAACTGCTTTGTTCCCATGATTGTTCTGTGCTTGTGTTATTTAGGCATCCCAAGGGATAGTAAATTATTAAATTTGTAGTGAATTATTTGTACCTTCCCTCCCTAGATTTTGCTAAGGCTTAATGGTGGGTCCAGAATTTGGATCTTCTCCAGCTCCGCTCCCCCCAGCCATCGTGCAGCAAACATATAAACCTTTAAATTTGTTATGAGAGGAAATAGAATATAATGAATGGTTGAGATTTTGGATGGAGAGAATCTGCATTTTGGATCCACCCGTAGAGTGCTTTGTAAGTAATCCCCACAAGGAAGCTCAGGGGAAGAGGAAAGGAAAAGGGACATACCAAATTAGTAACTGTGAGCTCGTTCATGGGACTTCCCTTCCCAAATTTAAGCCTCTTATGTTCAGAGGCCCCATGCATCTCCTTTTATGTTATAGATATAATAGCATTGGTTGGTTGGAAACTGACATGAACTTTTTAAGCAGTCAAGTTATTCTATTTAGTAGCGACAGCACGAATTATTTTGGTATTGTGCTTGCATGTGCACAGTTACCCTTGAGGTTTTTTTGTTATGTGAAAACTCAAACCAGAGGTTGGTTGTTGCATTAGAAAATAGAGGGACAGAAAGTGTAGGTCTACTTTTGGGAGGGAGACATTCTCCTTGAATAGTGCTTGCAGGAACTGACTTGCAGTATTCTAGGACAAAAACATCTTAACAGATTTCTCATTGCACTTCAAATATAGGATTTGGTCTGTGTCAGCAGAGACAATCTTTGCTGTGCAGTTCTTTCCTTGTTATAATTGGAATTACTTCCATTTGATAATTTATTAAGAATTAATAACAGGGAACAATATGCATACCTATTTATTTACTTTAGATGATTTCCCCCCTTTAATATACAATTCTACTTGTTTGTCTCATTTTTAATGGCTCGTATTAGGTATAATTAGGGAACATAAAAGTGCCTAGTGTCTAAGACTCATGTACGTATTACATATGCTAGGGGCTAATGACTTTGGTCAATTGGGTGATGGAACTGAGGCACGAAGGAAACATCCAAAAAAAGTAAAGCAATTAGAGTCAGAGTTTGTAAAATCTGTATCCTGTGGAGCACATTGTTCTGCTTGCATTGCTGAACCTCGTGAAAATGACGGTACCATCTCCACAAGAAGGCTCTGGGTGTGGGGGCAAAATCAGGTAATACCTTTTAAAGGATTAATACAATGTTGTCTGAAACGATCTATCATTTTCTTCTTCAACATATTGTTTGTATTCCAGGGATCAAATCTTCCAAGGTTGTTTTGGGGAGCCTTCGAACCTAATACTGTAAGTATATATACTGACATATTTGCGTGCATATTCATCATTACTTAAAGAATAATGTTATTTATTTGATTGTTTTTTATTTTTTGTTATTTTCCTTATTTAGAGGTAAATAGACCTGAGTACCTACTATTCATCCATGCAAGGTAGAGAGAGAGGAGTGAAAATGACAATGGAAAAGTGTACTTATAATGGACTCTTTCCAAGCTCCATTTTCTCATTTGCCTTTTTTTCCCTAGAGTCAGCCATGCCATCATATCTGACCGTTGATTGGATATACTTTTTCTCTTGCATATTTGTTGCTCATGTTTTATTTCCATGCCTAACTATGATTTTAGGTTTTCCGTTCTAAACATTGTCATTATATAAGTTTATTTTTTATTTCCAAACTCATGCTCAGTGTCTTTTTTTTCACTATGAATAAAATGTGTTCCTTCGGTTAATGTAATTGCTTCTGCGAATGTAATTATTTCATAACATTTCCTTTTGCCTAATTTCTTGTTTGTAACCTTGGTAGGAATCATGATATATGAGTGAATCCATTCTTCTAGAGTTTAATTTCATTTTATAAAATGTAAAGAAAAATGAGTAGTTTCTATTTCTTTTCTTTTTTTATAATGGGGGGATACAATTTTTAAATGATGGAATAGGATTATTTTATTATGTTTTGCTGTCTGTTCTTTTTCCTTCCTATCCCATCATTTATATGATCACACTTGCAGATTATTCGTGAAGTGTCTTGTGGAGCTGTCCATGTAGTTGCTTTGTCTGAAGAAGGCGTACTACAAGCTTGGGGTAACTCAAATTATTCATTCTTTATTTACAGCTTTTTTTCGAAAAAATTATGTTGTTTATATATGATTTGTAAATTTTATGTCGATGACTGCCTTTATTGATTGACATGGATGAAGGCATGTAAGTTTACACAGCATTGAGTGTAGGAAAGTAAACATGAGCACTTGCAAACTGGGTTTCTAGCCACCTACTAATCAGGGTTTTCTCACTGTTTTTATAAATCAGGCTACAATGAATATGGTCAACTTGGCCGTGGTGTTACTTGTGAAGGGCTACAGGGTGCTCGTATTATAAGTTCTTATGCTAAATTTCTTGATGAATCCCCTGAGCTTGTGAAGATTGCCAGAGTGTCATGCGGGGAGTACCACACAGCAGCCATTTCTGATATGGGCGAGGTGTAAGTGATTTGAAGGACTTACTACATGGAGATAGTTATAAATTTAAGCATGAGAATTGTGGTTTTCCGCATGACACATTAGGGAATCTCACTTCGGGAGACAAGATGCAATGGAAATGCTGCATCATTATGCAAGTTTCTATTCCCTTGGCTTGGCTATACGTAAAAGTCGACTGTAGTTATACATAACTGGAGCCAACCGTGTAACCCTGTTATATTATATTCTGTGTCCTTGGTTTATGTAGATTCTGTTTGAAAAATATCTGTGGCGAGGTTTATTAGTCTATTTGCAAGGTTTTCTGTGGTTATGTAATTTCTATTCTATGCAAGGATCTTGTTCTGCTTAAATGGTATTATTCGGGAAGGGATGCATAAGCAGTATTACCAGTACTAGTTATTAAATTGGGTTACTTTTATAATACTTTCTCACTTGTAATATTTGTTCTTTGAGCTTGCAGTTACACTTGGGGGCTTGGAAATATGGGCCAGCTTGGGCATTCTTCACTCCAGTATGGGGATAAAGAGTTACTTCCAAGGAGGGTGGTTACCCTTGATGATGTTTTCATAAAGGATGTGGCATGTGGTGGTGTACACACGTGTGCTATAACTCAGGGAGGAGCACTTTATGCCTGGGGCGGTGGTCAGTCTGGGCAGCTAGGGCTTGGCCCCCAAACTGGATTATTCTCGTGTGTTGCTAATGACTCGCAGACATTTTTCCGAAACATTCCGGTTTTAGTTGTTCCTAAAGGGGTGCAACTTGTTGCGTGTGGACATTCCCACACCCTTATCTCTATGAGCGATGGTCGAATTCATGGATGGGGTTACAATAATTATGGTCAGGCAGCCAATGAGAAATGTACATATGCTTGGTATCCATCACCAGTTGACTGGTATGTATTTGTAACTTAAAAGAAACTTTTTCATGACCACACAGGCTTTTATGTTGAAGTTTCTAAATCACAGGTGTGTTGGGGAGGTTCGGAAACTTGCTGCTGGTGGTGGCCATTCAGCTGTGTTGACTGATGCTTGTTCGTTAAAGGAGTTATGTGAGTTTGTACTTGCAGATAGCATGACTTTAGCCAACGCTGCTAAGGTTGAGGATATTGCATGTAGAACTGGATCCGATGCTTTGGCACGCCTTTGTGGAAGACTCAGGTATGTGTGGTGTTTATGATTTTTATATAAACTGCAACTCAATTATCATTAACTTACACAATTATTGGTCAACAATTAATTAATCGTTGAAAGGAAAAACAGTTGTTAGTGTTGGTAGAAGAGCATAATATTTGATGGTAAAACTGGACGTATTCTTGTGCTGACTTGGGGCTTCCTGTTAAGTGTTTTTGAAAGAAAACTCTGGCACAATTGCCTTTTTTCGTTGTTTTTTTATTTCATGCACTATTATGATACAGTTGTTCTCCCTTTCATGTTTCTTTCCTATTTTAGCTTTGTTATTTTCTGAATGAGGAAATGCTAATGTTGTGGTAACAACTTAATGGCAGAGAGTATATGCTTGCTGGTGGAGCTCTCGAACAAAAGGATGAGAAGAACAGTAAAATCTGACTTAGCATATAAACATAGTATTAGTAATTACTTGTGCATATTAAGTTGTATGATACATGTATTCATAATTGGATGGTCGTCATTATTTGGACAAAAGCAATCATGCAATTGACAAGAAAGCTCTACAAGACAATGAATTTGTTCCTATCGAATCAATAGGTCACTAACTCATGCAATAAATTTCTCAAACATCTGAATGAACTCTTGATCTAAATGAGACATTTATGTTGATTGGCTACTTTTATGCTGTGATGAGTTCCTACTTCGTATCCGCACATTGATGATGTTCACTGCTTTTTAGAGTACTGTGCCACTACCAAACTTAAGTTATCTGTGATCAATACCTTAATGATCTGTCTTTCTGGCTGGATTTACCTTTTTTCTGACTACTAATTTAATTTAATAGTTCAAGATTATCTAATTTAATAGACAAAATGGTAAATCTCTACATTACTGAGGAAAATAACAATGTAACATGGTAAATTAGATTTTCAAACAGGTGTAATCCTTTGTTTTGGACATTTTGGGCTTCCAAACGTTTTTTTAAATTAATCTTTTAATCTCATTATGATACTTTTCGATTTTATATTTTTTTACGTGGAAGAAAAATCAATAAGAAAAAAATCCTACAGCTTCGAGCATGTTAAGCCTATTTAAACCAAAACCTGCTTCATCCCTGGGTCTGAATTGCAAAATAGAACTTGCGACTGCATGATTTGGAGGGTAGAAGTTACATTTCTTTTCGATCTTTTCACTCATCTTTATCCAAACCAGGTTTAACATTGAAGCCTTAAACCCGCTGGAAATAAAAGAAAAAGACACTTTATGGGAAAATAATTAGCACCAACCAAGCATCAAAATAACTGCTTAATACTAATTGATTTCAGAATGAACCATGCAATAAGTTTGAGCAGTTATTAAGCTCGGCATATTAATTAGCTATTCTAAGATATAGATACCTAGAAAATATATATATTTATATATAGTTGAGCATTACACATTAATTATGACATGTGACATACTTGGTATAATCATGTCAGCCTAACTAGTAAGTAGTCAGATGTGCAGCATCCATGGTGGGATGAGTGAATTGGCAGTTGGCACTGTTTGAGCTTCACCCCTTTCCTCCACCCTTGTTCTTCCTTGCAATGTCCCACTGCACCATTTTCACACTTTCATCAATCAACTTAGCTAATATACTCTATTCTACGCAATCTATTATTCACATTTCGACCCTATCATCAAACTAGTTTATAGTCTGCATTTTCATGTTAACTTACTACTTGTATAAACTCACATGCATACTTGCAATAAACTTATACAAATTCACTCAACATTTCTTCTTAGAAAAGAGAAATAAGATGAGATACCTGAGAGTTAAAAGTCTTTGTGATGGTAATAGTTGTGGAGAACATAAGTTGAGGTTGGTTGAATTTTGGCCAAGAGTTTCTGGTACGCTCTGTGGACGTTCAGTCAATGTCTTTTCTTTCTCCTTCATCTACTCATAAATTTAAGCACAGAAAACTTTTTCTTTATCCTTTATTGAATACAAGATTCAGATTGAAATGTTAATAGAGGAATATGTTGCTTGTACCTTTGTTAGCTTGCTGTTTTGCTCTTGTAATGTACGTGCCTGTAGTGTCATATGCACAACAAATATTTATCATTACAAATTCCAATTTAAGTTATAGTAATTTGTTTTACCTCTATGAATTTGTTTTAAACTCAGTTAGTACCTTCTATATCATTAACATTAACCTGTTATTAGAGTTTTTTTCTGAAATATACATTCAAAGTTCCTAGCTACACATTATTTTACAAGCCCTGCATGCAATCTAGCCAATAATCAATGTCACCCTTATCTTACCCTTTTATGCAGCTCTGAGATAGATTGATTCATAACTTGATTCTGCAAAATTCAAAAATTGATAAGCCAGATGAAGAACAAAAAGAAAAAGAAGCCACATGTGCACTAATGTCATTCTTTACTTAATTTTTCTCTTTTGTTGTTTTTATCTTCTTGTTTCTCATATAAATTAATAAGAAACTCTCTCTTCACCTTTCTTGTTCGGATGCGCTTCAGAGATGTGTCAAGCTGCTGCTCCAAACTCTGAAGCTCTTTCAAATTCAAGGGATCAAGCTCATTTCCCAAGAAATTCCTATATTCAAGATCATATAAACTATAATCATTCTTTCCATAAGATTTTTTATTTTGTAGCATCTAATCACGTAACTATAGCCTTGTCAAGTGTCTAAATCTATTTTGCAAACAAGTGTTTGGCTTTGAAAACTGAAATGATCTTCGGAAAATGTAAATTACTTTCAAACGTTGTTCTTCATAGAATGGAAGAAAGCAAAAGGGTGGCCACCTACTCATATGCAATTTGAAAACATCTTTCATAGCTTCAGTAGTTGTAATTTTTATATAGCATGGAATCTAAATAACGTACCTTACGTTCCTCTCCAAGACTTCAACTTTAGCGTTGAGCTTGATATATTCGAAAGACCAATTGCCCTACAATAAAATGATCTTCAGTTACTACTCATGTGACTTACATCCAAAAGAAGCATATATTCATATTCACTTCCATGCATGTGCATAAAAAAAGACACAACTATTAAGAAATCGAGATTTTGTTTTTTTTAATAGCACTACCGTGGTTAATGTTAAGGATAAATTTACACGTTAATATGTTGTCGTATAAAAGAGTAAAAAAAAAGGTGAAAATCATTAACCTTGAGAAAATGTGATTATAAGTATCCTAGTTAGAATTAAGCTACTCCAAACATCATTTGTGACAGACAACATGCATAATAAGTCCAAACATCAAGTACTTTTATCAGTGGTAAGTAATTAATGTGTGTGTTTCTCTCATTATAAAAGTATTATTCCTAATCACTGTTTGTGTTTTTAACTTCTAAAAACATTTATAGGCAATTACATGCAGAGGTTGATTCAAGTTAACTGGCCTTAACTTGAAGAAATATTATTATTAAAAAAAATGGCCTTAACAAAATTTGCTATTGAAAGAAATGATACCATCTCTCATTTACAAACTGATTTATTGCACATGCAATGTGTTAAAATATGTATTTTATTACAAGACATAAAAGTAAGACAAAAAAAAACTCATTTAACAATTATTGATCTCTTGCAATAATTAGAAACAAGACTTAATAAGTTTTATTTTTCATAGTTATATCATAATATATTGGGTAGAGAGAGAAATGATATATGAAAAATGATGAAGTACCTCAGAATCATTGTTGGTCCCATTAAGTGCTGTATGAGTATATCTCTCGTAACGTTCCAAGACATCTTCCATGCTGTTACATAAGTCAAAATAAAACTATAAAACAAGTACAAAAACTTCAAAACCTGTGATTTTTTTGTTGCTTTGAAGTACTCTAAATATCAATGAAATTACACACGTTCAACAAAAGTTACATCAAACAGGAATGCAATTCAGAAAAATAGTTAAAAGTCGATGAATCTACGTTGAGCTGAACATAGCAGACCCAAGAAGTAACTGTATCTATTAAAAAGTTAAGATAAAAAAAATGATAAATTTAATATTTTAAATTAGTATGGTTTTTTCATTTTTTTATTTTTTATTTCTCCTCTGTCTTCTATTCACTTAAACAAATTAAGACAAATTTCACCACTTTAAGTTCCCTTGTTGAAAGTTGGAACTTTTTGCAGAACCATTACACCTAAGTTTAGCTTGTTGGACCTTTCTTGGGAGACAACTACAATCTTGTTTCGACATAAACAAATTTGACTAATTATCAATTATGATTCGTATTTAATATTATAAAAAAAATATCTATTTTATTCTTAATCTTCTAAATATCTAAATTTGTCATTAAAAAAAGTTTTAAATAAATAAATAAATTCAAAACTGAGATGTTACTTCTAGATATATGACTATCTCGAACACATAAACATGTCTTCGGACTTAAGATTCAAAAACTTTTTTTATTTAAATACGAATATTCAGAAAAGGATGATAAGGATAATTTGGAATTAAAAAAAATTATGAATGCAGACGACAATTGATTGGTGTAGGGAGAATTAGCCAATGAATTTTCTTCTTTTTATAAATGGTAGCTCATACATACGTAGAGGAAACAGATAAAACCAAGATTATTGATGTTAGAGATTTTTTTATCAGATGATAGATTATGTTGAAATTTTATTAATTTCGAAAGCAAAAATGAAAGTGAGTTATAAAACGATAAAAACAAGTGTCATAGGATAAAAAATATAATAGATACATGAAAAGTTATAGAAATTTATAAAAAGAAAACATGTGTAAATAACATTCCTATATTTAATTTATTGTTTTTCTTAGTACGCATATACAAAAATCTTAAAAAGTAGATAAAATAAGATAAAGAGAGTAGCATTTTGCAGATTTTGAAGCATAAAAGGGTGACATTAACCTATGAGCACTAGAGGATTCAGATAGTGTTTGGTGAACTTTAGTTTGAGTTTGCACCTACAGAACTCCTGAATGTCAGAATGCACGGAAAACAATGCATGGCATATTATTTCATCTTCTTCAACCAACTATTCCTGTACTTCACTCTTTACACTCTAGCTACTACCTCTAAAGATTCTCAAGCTTAGGTTTTCTTGCAAATTAAATTTTCTCTCTTTCTTTCCTTTTAAATTAAATTACACAAAACAAACTTGAATCAATGGATTCAAAAAGGCCAAGTTGCAGAATCCCAACAGTTGAATCCTGAGAATGAAAAGAATATAAAGCAAAGAGAATATCATGTGGCTTAGAGGCCTAGTTGTGTAAGGGGAATACAATGTTTGTAATATTTGAACTAAAGAAAAAAAAGTAATACTTAGAGACTAAGTTGGAGAGTTCTGCCTTGTCATGGTTCATAAAGGAGTAGTGGGGTTTTGCAGTAGGAAAAGGTGAAAATATGGTTATGTACCAGTTCATTCTTACCAAGAACCCTGATATAAGTACCCTATTGAACTAACTATATTCAAAAAGCAAGTTTATAAGTTTAAACAGTTAAAAATAGACTTGTTTTAAATAGGTTATTACTTCTATAAGACTTGTTCTGTTTTTTTCATTGATTCTGATGACTCATTCCTATAATAGACATCTTTGTCACTATTAATTGCATCTTAAATTTCTGTGTTTGGTTTGACAGTGTGAAACCGATCACTACCTAGTCTTATCCATTCATTCACAACCACTTGCTTTATTGTGCATCTATGTAATAACATTGTCATATCTGCACATGACAATGTTGATATTTATGTATGCATGTGAATTCATAAGCAAGGTTTTGAGACTCAAATAAATATAACTACGGTTTTAACTTTCTAAAGGAAGCAAACACACTATTGATTCTAATTCTACCAATGCATGGAGAGTTTCAAGATAAAATCTTAAAGAGGTGTAACAACAACTATTGTCATCAAATGGTTATATGATCACCAAATCAAATCCCTCATAGTCTCAAGTTGTACCAAACTTAGCATATATATACAATTTCTAAACTTAGGATATATGATTTGTATGCTCAACCTTGAGGAAATGTTTAATGTAACACACTGATGTCTGCATAATTTAATAAATTTATTATATATAGTTAAGATCTTGTCAACATTTATTGCCTGATATTACTTTACCTCACTTAGATTGAAGAACAGTTATTGCTGATTAAAAAAAAAGATTGAAGAACAGTATTGGACACGCAATTAATAATAAAATTTTTAAAAAATTAAATCTATTATATTAAATAAAATTATCGTATAATAATTATTCATAAATTATTAAAGTCGATGAGGGGTCAATATATTCCAAAAATAATTCTCTCTTATATTTTATTTTAATGACAGTCAAATATGATTACCTTTTAGAACTGTTAGATTAAAAGAAAATGAAAACAATCAAAATAATAAATAACTTTTCTCTTAAAAATAATTTAATATATATATATATATATAATATATATATATATAAAGCTGAGCTGGTTTGATTCAACAAAAAATAAATTAAATATTCATATATATACCTCACCTCCATAGAAGCAATATAAATAGAGATATTTTCATCCTTTTGCGGTGCAAATAATGCATATATAGTATAGGTTGTAATTAATAATGAGAAAATAATAAAGTGTGTCGGGAAAATATTTTAGTGTATTTATAGAAAGTGGAAATGATTAGACATGGAAGAGATAACGCGATAAACCTTTATTAGAATGTCGTACACAAGACTTAAAATAAGCACATTTAAGACAATTTGTGCAAATTGTATTACTTTGAAATAATCTAATATCTTTATCTAATATTAATTATAGAACTGCAAAAGCTTGCATATGGAAACATTTCATCAGTGTTTTGTTATGGGGATAAGAGAGGTAGGGTAAAGCAATCTGTTGTTTTCTGTTTGTTGTAGTGTTTAAAGGATGAAAATATAATTTCATATATTTCATGTACTATATAGAAAATAAAATCTCAAAACTTTAAATTCCCTATTCAACTTTTGGGTAGGATTCATTGCATCTCTCTTGTCACTATCATCTATAGATCCTAGAGAGAGTATTCTTCTGTATTTCCATTATTGTTTATACATGTCAAATTATTATTTTCCGCCACCATCATGATGACCCTAAACCCTAGTTCATCATATTTCTAAATATACAACAACACAAACAGATTTTTACAATTTTAAGTTCTTATCAAATCTTCCACACTTGTTTTGAATGCATGTTCTTTATTGGTAAAAATATTCATTAACGCATTAATAGTTTGTGGGAAATAAAAAAGTTTAGTCAATTCATTTCACCACTTTCATATGTATGTATGATCAGTTGTTATGGTAAATCTTTCTCTCTTATGATAAATAAGAGATTCATCACAATATGGAAAGACACAGTTCTTTGTTTAGGTTGACCTATTTTTACTTACAAACGAGTTATATCAATAAAAGACTGTAATGTAAAAATGGTAATCTTTTTCTTACTAATTGAATAATACATTGATTATTTTTTCTTAATTAGTGAAAAAAATTCGCTTTCTGATTTGAACATATAATTAATTATAGATATTAAACTTTTTAATTTTAAAAATATATATAAAAAATTGAATCAAGAATATAAAATTACTTACAAAATTATTATTTTCCATTAATTTAGCTAGTTTTTTTTAAAAGGATATGACTTGGTTAAAAGAATATAGGGATTGATGAGAGATATTAACTATTTGTATTAAATGTTTTGGTAAAACTATATATATATGTGTGTTTTAAAAATATATAGTGAGTGTAGTTTTGTGAAAACAGAAAAACTTGGATTTTGGCTGTGATTTTGCCTTTTTTAACGAAACCAGAAGTCCAGTGTTCAGAAGCTTTTTCAGTTAGTATGTGACTACTTTTGCAAAATCCTAAAAGAAAAGATACCCTTTTGCGTCACCTATTGGATTAAAACAGTCACTGGTTAAAGCGTCATCTGTTGGATCATAAATAGTCATTGCTTTGAGATGTTGTTCGGACAATGGTTTGCACACATTTCAACACATTCAAACCGCGACTCGTGTCTTTAGACACTTTTAGTTAATCGTTTTTGTTTCACACAAATTGATTCTCGGTGACACTTTTCAACAAACAAAAACATCTGTTAAGGTTACCACAACTATGAACAACACAAACATGCACTGTGTTGCGGCTTCTCATTACCCGCTGGATCAAAGAAGCCGCGTTAGAAACACAAATCTCAAGGTGATGGATATATTAATTACTTTTAGGCATATAGGTTTTATCGTATAATTTCACATGAAGATATTTATAGTATGCATATCTACATACATATACCTATAAATAACCACACGCTGACGCAGACATATATATATTCTATAAAAACATTTAAAGAAACTTGCAAGAAAGCAATAAAGAGATGTTTGATGAGTTGGTATGTGAAGAGAAAAAAGGATAGCGAAATATATGTGACAGATCGAAACTAAACTTAAAAAACAACTTGACGTTGAAAGCATAGTATTATATTGTTTAGCACTGTATTATAGAGAAGGGTAAGGTCAAACAAAAAGATAACAAAATCAGATATATAGAGGAAGCAGACAAAGAAAACACACATGAGACATACACGTTTAAATAATTGAGAGCAGAAAATCAGAAGGGGTGATACATATAAAAAAAGTGGATCGAAAACATGAATGAGAAAGGAAGAAGTGATGAATGAGGATAGGAACCTGCGTTCAGAGGAA
Organism: Phaseolus vulgaris; assembly: GCF_051622355.1. Taxonomy (NCBI): domain Eukaryota; kingdom Viridiplantae; phylum Streptophyta; class Magnoliopsida; order Fabales; family Fabaceae; genus Phaseolus; species Phaseolus vulgaris. The sequence goes on from NC_143505.1 coordinate 2,380,389, forward strand.
TACTCAAAAAGTTTGCCTTTGGTAGAGAACATAACCAAAGCGACTTGAGCATCGCAGAGCACAGAGATTTCGTGAGCTTTCTTGAGAAGTCCCGTTCTCCTTTTGGAGAAGGTGACTTGCTGGCTTGTTTTGTTCTCGATCCGCTTGAGCTGAACCCTACCCCTTCCCATCTGAGTGGTATGGCAATTGTGGAAAAGCAGGGTGAGAATTATTAGCTGAAAAGGAGAAACAGAAGAGAAGGGTTAAGGAGTGAGTGAGTATAAATGTAGAGAGGGTTGGTTGAGTTTGTTTGTACAAAGAAAGAAAGAAAGAAAGAAACCCTAGGGAGTGAGGGAGTGAAGTATTTGAGAGGTGAAGAAAGAAGAATGAGAAAGAGAAAGAGAAAGAGAAAAGAGGAAAGGAAAAGAAATGGAGGGTGTCTAATAATAGGATAGCATAGCATGGGCATTGGGAAGTAGTTTTAACATTGTTATATTTTTGTGCTTGGGAAATAATGGTGAAGGGAATAGAATAAAATGGGGAAAGGAATGGAAGAGAAGTACGATGCGTTGTCGAGTGGTGATTGGAGGAGGAGTTGAGGTACGATGCGTTGTCGAGATGGAATTGAAGAGGAGTGAAGTGTCGTGTTGACAGGGCGTAACGTTGGGAGACAGACCGTACGAGGAAGTGGGTCCCACGGATAAGAGAGCAACCGGAATGGGGTTTGTTGTGTTGTGTGTATGGCACTCACCCTTTGCTTCTCATTGGTTGACGGCGCCCCCCTCCCTTCACACTTCTCCTTTTTTTCTTCATTAATAATATTTAAAGGTAAAACAATGCATTCCCTACTCTACTCTATAACTCACACCCTTTTCTTAAGGATTCTTCAATTTCTATCTAATTATCTTTATTACTTCATGTGTGGAGACTAAATATATAATAACACCTTCATTTTCATTTTTACAACTAAGTTTTTTACTCCAACTTCATAAGAGAAAGAAAAATATCATTTTTGTTTATGAACTAAAATATTTATTATTTTGAAATTTTATCATATATGATTTTGGGTTACTTTCAAAGTTTCTTCCGTTTGTTGGAGATCCCACATCGACTAGAGATTAGAGTCTTTCATTGTATATAAGTGGGTGCAAACCTCAACCTTATGAGCTGGTTTTATGGGGTTGAGTTAGGCTTAAAGTCTACTCTCTAATATGGTATTAGAGTCATTTTGAGTCTATCCTAGCGAGTGTTTGTGTTGGGTCTATCGTGTCACTCGCTATCGGACCATCCAAAATATATAGTCCCATTGGCACGAGTTGGCTTCAAGATGTATAAGAATTGGACCATCTCAGAAGTGGTTTATATTTTATTTTATTTTTTGCTGATAAAAAACTTGAATTAAAATAGTTTTTGAAATGATAATAAAATAAATAACAGGAAACAATTAAAAAACCTTATGGAAAGAAATAAGGAAATTTTTTAAACAGTTTCTTATATAAGACCTGCGCAGAAAACCAAAGCATATCAGGGGAAAATATAAGAGGGAAATGAAAGGGTTTTTTCTAAAATATCAAAGTAGTTTATGTAAAAAAATTAAGGAAATAAGAATTTAGAGAAATTATAGAGTAGACTTTTTGAAAAAATAGTAGTTAAGTTTAGGTTTTAGGATATTATATTGGGCAAATTGATGATAATTTAATTTTTATTTCCCTTTTAAACTCGGTCTATTAAACAGTTGGGGTCGTAGTTGGAAAGTGAGAGATATTTTCTCTCGATCATGATCATTGTTTAATATTACTTAGAGTGTTTACTATAAAACAAAAATTATAAGCTTTCAAAAAGTGTACGCAATGGATTATTCTAATACTTAATTAGATTATACTATAAGAAGATACTCGAGCTTTAAGGACAACTAATGGTATGGAATTCAGTTTTAAAGAGTCTAAAAACTTTTATAGAAACAAAACATTGTGAACTAGATTGTTCAGTATACTTTACAACAAAATTAAATTTTCTAAGGATGAAAATGACCTTGTTGAAGATGACAAGGAACACTCTACAACAAAATTAAAATTTTCAAAGGATGAAAATGACTATGTTGAAGATGACAAGGAACACATTGTCACATTTTGTTTTTGATAGACATATCAGGATGAAGTTGTAAGCACGACATGGTTTATGTAGAGTAATTTCTTCTTATAGTTGTTTTAGTTAAAGGATATGTAGTCTTAAATAAGAGTTTTTAGCGTTTGTTAGTTCATTTATGTTATTATTGTTCTTTTTAACCTCATGCTCGTCAATCACAATGTCTAACACAAAAACAAAAGACTACAAAAAAAATAAGTTCTTATATTGGTTCACCTCAAACCTTGGACTAATAAGTGATTACAATGAGTACACCAAACTCTTTAAGTTACAATGAGCACAATCTGATAAAAAAAACATTGAGTACACAAACCTCTTCACGTTATAATTAGTATGTAAACCTCTCAAAGTCATATCAATCTTAATCTCCTCCTGAGACTAATACCTCTTAAGACACAATAAAATACTCTCATAGAGAGTATATCAAAGCTCATTGGGTATACCTTAGAATGTGAAGAATTTACAAAATTTAGCACACAACCCAATAAACTAAACACTGTGAAAAATTGATATGAAAATCTCATGTATGTTGAATCTTTTTGTAAAAAGTTGTTCTGATTGTTCTACTATTCATCTTAGTCTTGTAAAACTTTATATAACTTTATCAAGGATGAACATTTGAAGCTTGAAACAACAATACTTGATGTTGCATAGATTTTGCTCTACCATATCTTTATTGTTTGTAGACACTCAAAGAGGAAATTAACTTCTGCTTTGATGGATTCTACGCGTCTTGAACATTTATCTGCTTATGGAAAATGTAAGGAGCTAGAAAATAACCTTAGAGTAGAAGTGATATATTTTAAATGATACCTGAATATTTTATTATTAAAATGAAAATGACATATAAATAGAAAATTCAGTTATTCAGGTTTCATTTTAAAATAACCACCATCTCTCTAAAAGTTTCCCTTTTCATTTCTCTCCTTCTCTCTAAGATTCTGACCTCCTCGTTCATCTGTTCGACGATCAGAGTACGCCATTAGACTCCTGGCAGCAAAGACTACAAGACTGCCCGATCAAAATCTCTGATAGAGTAAGTTTATTTTCGTACCCTTTTCCTTTCCTCTCCTTCTCTCTATGATTCTGACATCCTCAGCTATCAGTTTGACGATCGGAGTCTGCCATTGAACTCCTGCCAATGAACTCTACAAGATTGCCCGATCAAAATCCTAAATAGAGTAAGTTCATTTTTGGCCCTTTTCTTTGAGTCAAATTTTGAACTTGATAGGTTGTCTACATGAGTTTTACATGTGACTCTTTTAGCTTTAGGGTTAATCTCTGTTAACTCAAGGTCCTAGTTATATAGTTAGATTTTGATTAGGACTCTGTGGTGCAGGTTAATTACCTTTAAGCTTTTGGGTAGGTTTGGAGCTCTTGGTGAGCATCAACTAAAGTTCAGGTAAGGGAAGCTAGTCTTATTATTTTCAATAAAACCCTAGGTTAGAAGATTCTGGATGTGGAGGTGACGTGGTCACCAATTCTAATTGTTTTTGCTTGCAGGATTGTCTCTCTTGAAGAGTAAAGTAATATATTGACTGGAATGGTTGATTTTGAATCTGTTATGGGAATAATTTGTTGAAAACTGTTTGTGATTGAGAATTGAAAGTGTTGTGTGATTTCAGATGATGATTGATTTAAAGAGCATATATTTGGAATTAATTATGTGTTTTAAGTAAAGTTTGAGATATATTTGGATTGTTTAGAAAGTTTATATATATGAAGTGATTGAGTGGTGCATTGATATGTTAAATGATGTATGTAATGAGGTTAAAGTGTGATCAAGACGTAGTATTTTCAGGAAAGGAAATACCATGTTGAGATTGTTATTAGGGTGTATTGATTTGTGAGTGTCCTGTGAATGAGACGATCCTGACTCTACTGATATAATGGAGTCAAATAGATGAAGTTATTCAGTTGGTGAGAGTCGAAGGAGGTCCATTGGCTGATTCTGAGGTTTGAAAGAACTGATCAGAGCACAAATGGATTTACCCTGTCATATGAAGATGATGAGATATTGAGATAATTATGTGCATGGCTGTGTGGGTTTCACAGCAGTAGTATGACAGGTGCAGGTCTCTGGATGCTAATTTCAATACACAAGTCTTCCGGAAGTAGAGTCAAGTGTCTATGTGTTGTGAGTCAGTAAAAGTCTGACATATGAAAGATGAATTTTATGAATGTAATAGACACTTGATGGTTTGAGAAATCATATGAGAATTGATGAATTATTCTTATTAATTTGAAATTTAAATTATATCAAAACTTTTTATATAGATAGCTTACCCTGTTATTTGTTTGTGTTTGTTTCTTTATCTGTGATGATCGTGTTTTACATGGGAGCAGATGAGATTTCAGGTGATAGAGCTCCTTAGTGAACAGCTGGAGAATGAGATAGTTTTATTGGAATGTTTTGTTTTGTTGTTAAAACTTTTTTATGTATATATATTAAATCTCTATGAAGAGGGATATTTCTTTTGAGATACACATATGAGAAAGTAGTATATGTTATTTGTAATTAGATATTGCTTGTTTTACTTTTATTACATTATATATGGGTAAAATTAAGGATGTTACAGAAAACAATTCAAATAAATTCGTAATAGAGTGTAACAAAAGCAAAACAAAATTGATTAATTTTGAATAATAAATTTGAAAATCTTTTGTTTTAAATTTTGTGTGTGTTAATGTTATATTTCAAAAACTTTTCATACTTATATAATTTTAAAAAGTTCAAGCATATCTTTGATTTAAAAGATTAATCATGTTTGATACAAATTTTGTTAATGATTCATAACCATTTAAGAGCTTACAAAACTTTTGCAAAAAAAATAAAATAATTAATTAAGTTTGGAAATATCAAACAAAATAGATTTGGGTAAATGAAGGCAAGATCATCTAATACTTAAAACATTGTGAGACTGTTTAGTGAGTTTAACATAAGAAAATCACCTAACACGTTTAACACATTGAGATCGTCTAACATGTTAATATTGTAGAATGTCTAACATGTTTAACTTAACACTGCACATGAAAATTAACTTAATATAAATATTTACTCATCTTATAGTTGTTATTATCAAAATCTCATAAACTTACTTCATAAGACCGTCTAGTGGAGTATTCGACCGTTTAGAGGTGACTAGACCATAAGTGGCTTAACAACATAAGGCCTCGTTTGTAACATATTTTCATTACATTTATAACAAAATAGGTCTCTTTAATCTCATTATTAGTATGTTTCCTTGCTAACATGGTTTACCTAAGATGAAAAGAAGAAAGGAACAATAAAAGCAGAGTGGGATTAACTCGCTCTGATACCATATTGAGATCTGGTGTACATGATTGACAATGAATGTTGGCAAATATTATATTATCATAGACTTAAGTGGTGTGGTGCTGCCATAAATTTTCATGAGAAAAGAATGAGAGAGAGACAAAGAAAAAATGAAAACAGAAAAACTGAACTAATTTTTATTAACCCCTAGGTGCTTTATATACATGAAGGAAAAGGAAAACAGAAAAAGAAAAAAAAAACTGCATATATTACTTTTATGCAGAGCTACTCTATATTAATAATTTAATATTCCGCATGAGCTTGTTATGCCAAAAGCAAGAGAAATTCCATTTCTTTCTTTTCTTTTTTTCACCTTATTCCGTGTGACGACATAAATGAGATGAAAAATAAAAGAGCTCCTATTAACTTATTTTCACCTACTATAATAAGCTCATGAGTTTAGTTTTACTTCATTGCTAAGAAATGAAAGAAGACTTTCATCTCCAAATTTGATTATGATATAACTCACTTCTTTTTTAGTATGAATCAGTGTCAAACTATCTAAGAAACATTAGTTCTCCCTCAAAAAGTAAAAAATTCACTTTAATAAATGTTTAAATATGATTTATTTGTTTTTTTTTTGTTTTTTTTTGTCCATACCCATGTCTTTCTTTCTTTTTTTTCTCTATAGCCACTCCCAAAATATATCACTTATTGAATGGGGTGTGTTGTTACATCATAATTAATTTTTGTGTTCTTTGAACTATTAATTAATTTTTTTTATTATCATCCAAATTTATACTAATAGCTTTTGGTGTAGACTTTGGACATTTGAGTAGGATGAGATTAAAATTTGAATCATAAATTAAGGTAGAAATTTTGCTTTTGTCTTAAGAATATTCCTCTAGTTTTCTTGAATCCACTGCAATTTAGTGAGCAATAAAAGAAGTAAAAATAATATTTATTTAATATTATTCACTGCCCTAATGAATCCCTGAAAGACTAATGGAAGAAGAAAACTCTGATGTCATGATTGTGAATTTGTCATCATGCCTACGTCTTTTCATTTATCACCATTCCACAAATCTCATCTCTGTAATAAACTATTCCTAGTCAACTTATATGAATTATTTTCTTAAACATATAAAAATACCCAAACTATAGTTAGTTAATAAAATTTAGTTATATTAATTTTATTTTTAAAAGTATACGGAACATTTTTAAATATTTCAACTTAATCTTATTAAAATAAAAATAAACTTACTTCTACAAATATTTTTTAAGGTGTTAAAATTGACCCTTGATGTATTATTCCAACCTTATTATAATATTTAAAAGTTATTTTGTTATTGTAGATCTTTATATTACTATATTTGAAAATATATTATTATATGTATATATTAGTGTAATTTAGTTCATATTTTAATATGGATGGTGCTTTTCTGGTTTGACCATATCTTATGTGATAAATAATTTTGACTTATTTAAAAAATAATTTTAAATAAAAAATAAAATATGAAATATATAAGTTTAGAATTTAAGTTAATTATTAATATTACTTTTAATTTTTTATTATAATGACTTTATGTATAAGTTATAACAAATGTATATGTTTTTAAAAAATATTTTTAAAAAAAACTTAATTGTCATTTAATACAACAAACTAACTATAAGCTTATTTGCTGATTTGGTTCAAGTCCATTTTGGTCGCACCCTATGGTTTTTTAAAAAATTATTACTTCAATGCATTGTGTTTCCATTTAATTGTACATAATAACAAAAAAATTTAAAAAAATAGGGAATATATTTCTCACTATTATATTATGAATTACAAATGTTTTTTAGGATAAAAAAAGTGAGAAAGTTACTAATGTAATCTTCCCTAGATAAAAAGGATGATAATGGAATTTGTTAGCACTAATAATTTAAATTTGAATAGGTAGACATAGGACCACAATTATTTTAGGTATTAAGTAAAGAAACATAGGATAAAAATGAAACTCTAAAATCATGGTCAATAACCTAATCCGGACCCATTTGCCTAGGTTAATTAAAAATAGAAGCAAGTGGATTATGGTGAGTAAAAAAATGTGGATATATACAAAAACAGGCATAAACATAAAAATATGCTATATGCTAGTTATGACAACAAAGGATGTGCCCTTGTGGTCCAACAACTCAAAAGGAATATGAAAACACAATTTTCATATCAAGTAGTACAATTAAAATATTAAACTATTGTGTGGTCCATATTTCTTGCATTGTTAAAACAATCTTATAGTTACATAGCTTTGTTACTTTTTCTTTTTCTATTAATACAAGAAATTAGGGATCCAACATAGGCTTCATATAGACTCATTATTATTGGGACCAAGAAATTAAAGGGCTACACATTCCTAAGAATAGATAGTTTTAAGGACAAGCCATTTTCACTACAAATTTACATATTTCTAGAAAAAAATTTAAACTAAATTATTGTTTTATAAAAAAAATATCTTTCAGTTTCTTAAGACTTTTATTTTATTTGGCTTGTATAAAGTTAATTTTAGTTTATGAAAAACATTATTTCATTTTTTTATTTTTTTTTCTAGAATTTCTTATAAATAAACTTGTCCAAATAAATTTTAAGATATATTTAATTTGTAAGTAGATATTGTAAAATATTTTTTTATGGATTTAAAAATAATTTAAAATTAATGAAAAACAAATATTTTAATTAATTAATTTTACAAAATTATAAACAGAAAACAAATCATTTTACTCTTTATTTTCTAATAAACAATAATCTATCTGTAATTTATTTTCACCTGTACAAAATTAACACTCAATTACGACTATTAATAATTTTTTTAAATTATTTATTAAAATAAGTGAGGTAAGTATTTTATAATTATGAGATACTTGCTATATAGGTTATTAATTGAATTAGTATAATAAGTACTTAGTATATTGGTTCAATTATGTATTTGAATTATCTAGCATGCACCATTTTGTGTATGGTGCACCCTAGAATTGGTCCTCAATTAAGGCAAATGCTTCCTACACCCAATCATATTTTTAACCTGCACCCAACATATTTTCTTAATTTCCAAAAATGCCCTTAATTCCAGAAATAAAAATCTAAAATTGAAAATAATATATTCCAGAGAAATAAATTCAGAAGTGATTATTGAGTTCTGGAAATAAAAATCCGGAAAAAAAATTAAAATTCTATTTCGAATAAAAAATCCAGAATTGAAAAATAATACATTCCGAAAAAAAAAATCTGAAAAAGAAATTATTATGTTTCAGAAATGAAAATCCGGAAAAAAAAATGAAAAACTCATTTCGGATAAAAAAATCCGTAATATAAAATTTCGTTCCAAAAAAAAATCCAGAACACATATTTTGGAATTTTTTGTAAAACCCAAGTTCCATCTTTTATTTTTCTTGTCTGTTAGGTGTATTGGGCCTGTTCTAATTTTCTAAAAATATTTACAGTTCTATGAGCATGCGAATGGGCCCATAAGAAAGGCTGTTCAAGCCCAATGTTCAGTGCTTCTACGAAAAAGAGTTGGAAGTTTCTTCCTCCACCCCGTCAAATTTTTCCATGCACCTCATCAATTAGGTAAAATGACCAAAAGACCTTATCTAATTCATCATCATTCCCAAAACCTCTTTCCATAATATACTCTGAAAAATTTATTTTGAAAAATACATACATTCCTAAAAGTTTATTTCGGAAATTATGTTTCAGAAACATTTTCCAAAAATGTATCTCATGAATTACAGAAAGTATGTTTCAAACACATTGCAAAAAAAAGTAACCCAGAAGCCATTTAAAAAAAAGGGTATAACAGTTTTATCTGAAATTGAAGGGGGTGCAAGGAGAAGTTTGTTTTGTTGGGGTTCCATTTATATAATTCTGCAACAATAAAAATGTGAATAATTGAACTACGATACAAAATGAAATATATATAAAATATTGAAATTAAGAAACACAATAACTTGAGATTTGATTTAAAATAAAAGAAAACAATAAATATCTTTCTTTAAGTTGCGTTGATGAGATTAAGTCACTTTAATATTTATAAATATAACATGAAAAGTAGTTAATTCGAAATCGTGAAGAAAAAAATGTTAACGTGACAGGAACAGTTTAAGTAATAAAAAATATTCAAAAGCTCTAAAAAAGCGTTTTAACAGTTAAGCACAAGTCTCTAACTTTAAAGGATAACAGTAAAATGAAAATCATAGCACTGTCTGAAATTAAGAAAAAATTATAATACATGGATACATTAGTAAAAGAAATAAAAGTTCAAAAGATCTAAATGGAAGATGGAAAAAACTGGCATTGAATTGATTTTACGATGAAAGATTGAAAGGAGGATTCAGAGCTTCACGAGATTTTACAATCCTCCACTACTGATATAATGCAAGCATTAGAAAATTATAACAGGTAGTTCAGATATCTAATAGTAAGAAAAGGATCCTTCAAAAGATACTCAATGTAATAAATTTCTTACATGCCATGTGTCTATGGCTAAAGGTTCAAAAGTTTGAACAAGTCACAGCTGTTTCTTATACCAAAATAAGAATAATGGAAGCATGGAAGGTTGCATTTACACCTTGCAACACCGATAAGCATTTGGCTTTGCCCTTTTGTGGGGTGTTTTGCTTTTATGTCTCCAACTGAATACTGAACCCAATTAGCTCATAGCATCCACCCTGGAATAAAACCACTCACTTGTTGAGCTGGAGTTGTTGCAGTTATCTGATCTGAAGCTACAACGTTGTACCTGTAATCAGGACTGAACAAAAGGGACACGTTACAATGTAGTTCAAAAAACACTGTTCAGATCAATATTTTCTAATCATGTATTACCCAATCTGCAAAGTGGGATTGCATTCCAGTGGCTGGAAGAAGCCCTGAGAGTGAGAATTCTGTGGACCACCATATTGCATACTTTGATCACCAGCTTCCCATGATTGCCTGTAGTGATTTCTTGAGTTGATTTCGTCCAGCTGCCAACAAGTAGCAGTCATGAATCATGTCATCAGATTGAAGATTGAACAAGATTCAAGATTACATGAACAAAATGCTAAACAATTTTGATTTTCTTTTTAACTTTCAAGCATGCAGTATGATTGGCCAGAATATATGTGCAGGGTAGTAGAAATTCTAAATTGATTAGAAGAATCTAAAATATCAAAACTGGAAATATTTTAAGGTATGAGGTATCACATTAAGGCTGAGAAGAGGTATGTATAGTTATGTTACAAAACCAATCTTTCCAGGAGGTGGTAGAACAACAATGGATAATGGTATTACCTTCATTGTCAAGGATCTGTTTGCTTCTACCAACATCTGTTCCTGCAACAAAATAGCATGAAATTATTAGCATCCATAGAGGTGCTTTATTCCTTTAATTAGGTCAAACAAGGTACCTTGTTTTGAAGGTCAGCCAACTGATCCAGCATGAACTGCGTCTGTAATTTGATGTTTCAGAAGTGCCAGGTAACAAACAAGAGTCACAATAAGCTTTTCTTATGGAAATTTCAAATCATATATAGAGAGTATACTATAAATCATATATATAGAGACACACAATATGTACAGTTTCTTTTCACAAAAAGAAGAAATATGTCACTTACGACTTCTTCACATCTAAAATGTCCAAAATCTTTAATGAATCAATCCTATTCCATTGGTTTCCACTTTTCGATAATGTAATTTGTAAGAATGTTTGAAACTCCCATTTGAAAAAAATTCACGAGTCATCATGTCACAATATGCCTTTATCATATACAGATAGTGATGCAGTGGCCATGGTATCAGAAAAAAAATGTAACAGGAAAAAATATTAACTAAAAGATGTTAAATCAAATGGAGGAACTTTAAGCTGCTGCAACTACTGATAAAAGATGATTTTCACTTCATGTGTAACCTAGTCTATAAAAAAGAATTTACTTTTCTGATTTTCTTATCTTTTTATGAAAAAACTAACACATGCTTAAATTATCCATCATTACCTTGGTGGACCTCACTTGCTTTAGAGAAGAATCCAATTGCCGTTCAAGCTGCTCAAGTTCTTTGGTATTCAGTGGACCCAAGTCTTCTCCTAGAAGATTTCTGCAGTACCAGAGATAAAGGCATTGGTCAAACTAATTGATTCTTGTTATGTGGTATGCAAACTAATCACGAACAAATATGCAAAAAATTATTTGATGACTAGAAATTTTATTCACATCTTAGCGCAGAAGAAATAAACATTAAACAAAGAGAAAGTTCCTATTCTTTTATCATGAATTAATTCATTATTTATTTACTCATTACTATCCTGTTAAATTTACCTTTGAGTTCTTTGAAGTGATTCAAATCTTGCTTTCAGCTTCAAGTATTCACGGTAGCTGCTCTGCTACAAATGAAAGATAATAACATTAAAATGTCATAATAACAGAAAACTATATATATATATATATACTATACTATATTATAGTTTCCCATAACTATTTAAGTTGTATGCCAATAATAGCTGCAGCAGTTCCTATACCTCGAGCTCTTTAGCAGGTTTGCTAACTTCCACAGCTCCATAACTGCATTTCTGGTACCTTTCAAGTGTTTTGAGCATGCTGATTTGAAGGTGGACAAGGAAACGAATATCATTTAAATTGATGATGATGGCATGGATAACCATACATAAACAACAATTACACAAAGGATGTGAACTAATCCACCTTATATATCTTGTATTTTGCCTTTTTAATATTTGTCCTTGTTTATCTAAAAAGTAAATACATTAGAAGTAGATGGATTATGTGGACACAAATCTTTCAACATGATCTTATCTTTCAAACCAAAGGCTGACTACAAAAATACTGACCAGGTTTTAGAAAAGGTTCCTTACAATGGAAAAATAGTTAGCAGCATTTGCATTTATAAGTTAACCAAAATGTGTTACATGATACATAAAGTTAATAGTAGGGCATGTGAACTGTTTTATACATTAGGCCATAGAATGCAGAATTGATGCTTTAAATTAATGCTAGAACTAGCCTAAGAAAACCAGTAATCATAGATTGAAAACATTGAATCTATGTTTCTAAAGATGATGAAAGTAATGATGGAGATTAAGTAGGCAACAAATTTCACTCAATGACACAATAAATATAATCCATTTTGTGAATAAATAAAGTTTTCTGAGCTAGTAAATTTAATATTGTTTGCAAGAGCTAGTATATGTATATATATTTGTCTTAGACCTGAATATTCGTAAGCAAAGCATGAAATATGACAGCACAAAAGTTTGTAGGTTAAGCTTAAAATTTACATGTTTGCTTTCTTCTTCAAGTGTAAGACAACTGATAGACTAACCAGGATAATATAAAAAGTGTGCATGAAGTTGTAGCACTAGTCTTACAAAATTTAGCCCTAGCTTACTACTTTTCTAGATACATTACATCGATCCACAGTAAAACAGCTATTCCCTTCTTGCTTTTTCGTTCACTTCTGAGTTCTGCACATGTCAATCTCAACTTATATGTATAATCCATGTGTTTCTGATTGCATAGATGCTTTTGCGGATTGAAATTTTGAAACAATTTTTTTCCATTTGCATAATATTCACTAGTAGCCAACCTATATTATCTCCCTACCTTAAATAAAATAGAGTTAAATATACTTTCAGCAGATAGGGCATAATATTCTTTTAATTTCTAAACCATTTGTTTTCATTTAGTTTCCTCGCTTATGAAATGTATTATGTGGGATCTTTATTTTTCATAAAAAAAATAACATTGTACCCAAAGGAATAAATGTTTTAATAACTATCCTATAATATATCTACATCAAGCATAGTTTCATAGTTAATAATTCATATTTCCCAGGAAGGAAAACTCATTCCAAAAAAGTAACAGAAGAAGTAAGAAGAATGTCTCTCCAACTTATTTAATGTTTTTTTTTTGCAACCAAATAACTAACTAACGCAAGTTTCATTAAAGAAAAAGATAAAGAGAAAACACAGTAAAGATAGAAGAAATTTTCATTTTTATGTTCATCTCTTATTTTTACTTTTTACTATAATGAGAGTCTTTCAAACCAAAGATATTTTGCGATCAGACTTAGTATATTTTTATCTCTAATTTATTCAAAATTTTAAAATTTATTCTTTAATTACAATTTTGGTCTGTTTTTAGATAATATTTACAACTAATAATTTGTCAAATAATCTAAAAGTATAACAGAGTAACGTATCATTGTTTAAATAATTTGTGCTTCTAATCATCATTTCATTAGTGAATTATGTCAAACTAATGAAGAGTGGTTAAATGACGGTTTAGTTATAAAAATTACATGCAACTGTCTCATCATATTCTTAAATGACTTCCCAAGTCACTAATTGCCAACATTGTTGTTACATTAACTATTAACTTTATTACTTGGATGACAAAAAATAAAAAAGTCCAGAAAATAGAATAAACAATTTTTAACTAAGATGTAAAAAATATGAAAAGTTTAACACTAAAAAACATTAAATCTTTTAAAAGCTAATATGCATGCATTTCGAGGTATTCATTACCAGAAAATCATTACATAAAAATTAATTTTAGAGAAAAAAATAATTAGTTACTATAGTGACTAAATTAGAAATTAAAAAATGATTGGTTTCTAAATTAGTTTCTATTATTGATAAATAATTTTCAAATTAGTATCTAATTAGCTAAGTCTTTTTCTACCAAATTTAGAATCTAAATAATTGATTAGATATCAATTTAGAAATTATTTATCAATAATAAAAACTAATTTCAAAATTTAATAATTTTTTTAGTTTCTAAAATGTTATCTAATTTAATCAATATATCAATTAATTATTTTTTTATCTAAAATTAATTTTTATTTAATGATTTTCTTGTAGTATATGTATTTGTTTATTTGTATTTCATTTTGAAAATTATATATCACCTTAATGTTTAGGTCTAAGAATTCAAGAATTATAAAGCATAAGGAAATAAGATATATAAAGTATTATATAAGATTGTTGGTGAAACAAATATAAAATAAAGGGTGTGGAAAGTTAGAAAATGGAAATATGAATTTTGCATGGAAGTATCAAAAAACAGGATAACCAACAATTTTGCATACACTCATATACAATAATCTTTACATCCTCACCCCTTTCCAAAGTAGGAAAACTGATATTAATAGTTCACTTTTTCCAAATGTAAACAGAGATTAATTTTAACAGAAGAGAATAGAAATGTAATTAATTTCTTATGAAAATTAAAGCACCCATGATTATCTTCATAGGACTACCAGTTTAGTAGAAGTAGTTATACAGAACATGTCATGATTCTGCTTACAACTATAACCTGTCAGCAACTCACCTAGCTAGACCAACTTCCAACGAAAATTACTTAGTTAAGAAGAAAACTCAGACAAAAATTATGTCAATCTTCATCTCATCTCTGAGAAAAAGCCTCACTTCAAGGAAAAAAGTTAAAACTAAAATTCACAAAAAGAAAGAGTAAAACAATATCTTATAACCGTACAAGTACACGAAATATTAGATATTCAGCAGATCATATGCCATATTACTAGATCTGATAAATCTACCATCCCTTACAATAAAAATCAAATTAAAACTGAACTCTTATTACTCTAACTTATAATCACAGAAATGGACCTTCTTATGTAAAAGCCACATCATAATAAAATTTATGCAATGTTCTGAAGTATAAAAAAGAATCCAAAGAAAGGCACTGTATAAAAATGGAGAAGCAAGTAGATCTCAGAAGTGAAGAAAGGAAAAAGTGATTTGAGTATTTGAGAAAAAGAAAAAGAAAGATGAACACATACTACT
The DNA here is from genome assembly GCF_051622355.1 of Phaseolus vulgaris. Classification (NCBI taxonomy): domain Eukaryota; kingdom Viridiplantae; phylum Streptophyta; class Magnoliopsida; order Fabales; family Fabaceae; genus Phaseolus; species Phaseolus vulgaris. Next base: position 2,395,629 of record NC_143505.1, read on the forward strand.
GCATACCTAGTGCTGCTACAGAACTCATAAAGCTTGCCACGGTTGGAGAAGATGATGAGAGCAACCTCAGCATCACAGAGAACAGATAGCTCATAGGCTTTCTTGAGAAGGCCATTTCTCCTCTTTGCAAACGTGACTTGCCTGTTTATCTTGTTCTCTATCCTCTTCAACTCCACTCTTCCCCTCCCCATATCCTTATTATTCTCCAACCTCACTCCTTCTACTTGTAAATCTTTTCCTTTTTTTCACTCAATTTTTCTATTTTAGTACAACACCTATCCCTTTCTCACCTTTCTTCTTTTTTCTTCTCTTTCCTCTTCCTCCCTGGTGATCCCTCTTTCTTGGCTCAGTTCCTAGTGCAACCAAATTTGTGAAAAGCAAGAGAAAGTTCAACACTTTCAACTTCAAACTTGGAACCCTAGAAAGAGAGAGAAGGGAAAGTGTTGTGTGAGTTTTGTGTTGTCTTGTGTTGTATTTCTATATGTTTGTGTACTCTTCAACTTGCCTTTTTATCCTCAGGATTTCCATCTCCACCAGAAAAATTGAGTGCAGCTTAGGGTTGGAGCTCTTTCTAGTTTCATGTAACTTTCTCTTTCCCATGATTTTCCATGTTAACGTATTTTTGGAAAACAAACACCTCCCCCACACGCAACACTCGCGCGTCTCACACACTCAACACTAGTTGCCAACACTCGCGCGTGGTGACAGCTGTCTTATGTGTTGATGTTACTTACAAATATGATAATAAGATACATTCATTCAACAAACATTATAAGATTTTTCACATTACATTACTTTAGTTTTACCAATTCGTCACTGATAATTTATTGTTTGGAATGAAAATCTGTGTCATTTTCCACTGTCTTAGCAAGAGTATCAGAACGTCGTCACATACCTTAAAATGGATTCCACACGTGTCACCTTTTCACTGGCTTGCATTCACTGAACTATCATGCATTTACCTTCAAGCTTTACGCTTCACTTCACCCGTGAAAATAGCAGAATCATTGAAAAGTATAACAGATGAGTGAGTGCTGATAATTAATCAGATGTGAAACAATTCAATGAGAAACATATATAATGTATTTACGTTGTTGGTTGAAATTTGAAAGTGACCAGTGAGATATTTTTCTGTGCATTATTAATTAGGGTGGCAATTGGTACATCCTCCAAGGTTACTACAGTGTCCTATGTGTTTTATAAAAACTCACAAAAATACAATAATAAAATTATAAACATCTTTAATGGAGTAATTCACTATATACGTATGTAAATTAATTATGTGCATATAGTTTATTAATGCAATTTAAATTCTAATTATCTTACCTGTGATTAGATAATTTTCGTGGATATTCATTCAATTTATTTATAATTGTGAATGTCCTATGTATTAATTAGTTGCTTTCTTTGAAAATGAAACCCACATTGTTATCTTCTTAGTACCGTGGAAAATAAGATGTGATCTTGAAGTTTACGATTTGTAGCACCTACCTACCTACTACCTCTTCCCTATGCCATAATGTGGAACTAGTTTCTTGATTACAAGAGATTATTTAGAAATTTTTGTTTATATATGGAAATATAATTAAGAAATTTTGGTACATTGATATTTTTTTAATTAAATAAGTGTTTATATATGGAAATATAATTAAGAAATTTTGGTCATTGATATTTTTTAATTAAATAAGTGTTAATATATTAAAAAAATATTTATCTTTTTAATAAATTGGAGTCTTCATAATTTTGACTGTGAAAAATACTCTCTGGTTTAGCTGTTATGAAATGTTGTTGGAGAATCAATTTAATATTTTAATCGATTATCTATTACACAATTATTTGTTTCATTAATTTCTTTAGTTAGTACCCAAATACCTATAACCACGAATACACCTAATATAATATTTGTTCCATTAAAATATTTTTAAAATTAAAATTTTTGAATTTTTTATTAAAAATTATTCTGGTATGACTAAAGAGTTCAAGTCAATGGCAGTTTCAAAACGTTTTTTAAAAAAAAAAATATGACAAAACTAAAAAACGGATAATATTGATAATTCAATCTCAATGGTATTAATGTTTTTTAAATTTATACATACACGGACTTGTAAGTATACAACATACACAATACTTTCCATTAAAAGAATAAAACGTTATTATTGGGATGTTAAACTTGCAAAAATTTCTTTCTAGGTATTGGTTATGGATATAGCTGTACAATACTAATATAGCACGGCAAAGATGCAAAGTCTTTGAACAAATCTGAAAAAAAAACCATTCTCTTAGGAGTTGTATTTTCATATGTTTTTTTGGACATGGCTTTCTAATATGCACATGCATGTTTAATGCAATAATTTCTCATATCATACACGGAAATTGACTAGGAACAAAACCACTTTTATGATGAATACAAAAAAACTTCCAAGGTAGGAGAATCATGTATACCATCTCTTCAAGAAACATTTTTGTGGGTCAAAATTATTTTTGGTTAATCATCAAATTTAAGCTAGACAAGAAAGTGTTCTCCATTATTTTTCCAACACTCAAAACAATTAGATCCTATACTGGAACTTAAGTAATTTTACCTTGTTCTTCATTCTCATGAAATGTCCAATAACTAAATAAATAAATTAGTATTTTACTATCTGAAATCCTTGAAACTAAAAAATATTAAAAGTTAAACCAGCCCTTGAAGTGAAATCTATCAACTCCATTAGTTTAATTTTTTTTTAAATGACTCATATTCTAATATAACAAATACTTAAAAAAAATATAGCAATATATAGTTTGTCTGGTTGGTTTTAGAGATTGCTAATTGTCATTTCTTTTGGTCGGTACCGTCTTTACACAAAATAAACGGCAAATTTTCTTGTCTTTGATGGTAACTCAAAATATTGGTAAATTAAGATTTTTTTTATCAATAAAATAAATAAATATGAATAGTTTAATCATTCATCAAATTCATATACATACCAACTATTTCATTAAAGAAATTATAACTTTTTTAGAACTTATTAACTCTCTACAAAGACACTTAAAAAAACACTAATAATCTAATTAGTCAAACTAAAAAACTAGGTCAATCCAAATGTTTAATTTTAAATTTAACTACAATTATTTTTTATAAAAGCAATTTGTTCAAAATGGATATAATCACTGCGTAAGAATTGATAGTTTTCATTCCAAACAAGGAAGATAAACATGTTACATATTTTTTTTTGGTGGGCGAAGAAAGAGCTCCACTTTATTGCTTTCTTTCTTGTTTGATAATGATTTGAAACGCAGACTCCATTTTCGCATTTTGAGACCAACACAAAAGAAAAAAAACAAACTCCTACATTATTACATCCATGCCACGGCTGCCCGGTGCTTTTTACACGTGCTCTTAAACAAAATTTAAATATCATCCAAAAGCGTTCAATTCATTCACATTTTATTTAATCTCATCAAAATGGATGTTCATTTTGTGTTCGTAAACTTAGTTTAGATGTTGGAGATCATAACATAACATATGGACTAGAGATTAAAGTCGTATATAAGTGGGTGCAAACCTTACTTCATTGAGTCAGTTTTATGAGGTTGAGTTAGACTTAAAGTCCACTTCGTAATAAAGTTAATTGCATTTAATAATTATTTTCAAATGAGTTGAAACTGAGAGAACTATTATCTTCCTCCGAACTTGTACTTCTTTCCTTGCAAATTTGTATTTCGAATGATATTTGCAAAAGACACTTCAACATTAGAGTGAAATCTCATATTCAATGCTCGGTACAATTAATACGTGATGATGAGATAATTTTTTTTCAAAATTTGTAACTATTTAGATTATTATCATAAACCTTTTGTTATTGAACTAAATTAAAATTAAAATTATAATTAAGAATATATTTTCTAATACTTAATCATGATTTTGTTAATTTTTTTTTTTAGTTTTAATGAATATGCTACATCGAGATACAAGATATTCAGATGCCGTTGGATCCGATAGTACAATAATGAAGTGATTTGGGTGTATGAAATGAAAAATAAGAATTTAGAATTTAGATAATATAAAAATGCATTGATTGGATGCATAACTGTAAGCGTAAGGAAGAAGATGAACGGAGATGGATGGGGATTGATTGCGATGAATTTGGAACGGTAAAAAAGCGTGGGGAACGGAAGGACGTGAGAGAGAAGAAGAACAGTAGCAGGTGACAGAAAGTTGATTGATGGAAAACCCTGTTACAGTGCAACGACGTCGTACGCGATACGTGTCGTGAGCGGAGAAGAGGAGCACGGAGTCATGGGATTTTGTGTGGGTGAGCGTGAAGAAGACGCGTGCCGTGAAAAGAAAACCAATTCTGCACTTGTACATTCCATCACTCACTCATTCCATCCAATCATCATCTTCAATCTCCCTTCAATAAATAAATAATAAACCTTTCTATATTTTACCTTCCTTTTTAATTCCAAAACGCCATTTCCATATCCTAAAATGGCATGCATTAAAGTGAAAAGGGAAAAAGTTATACTTTTTAATTTAATAGAAAATAAAATTATGTAAAACCTGTGATAATTGGCATGATTAGACCCAGAAAGGAAAACCTGTGATGCAGTAAAATGTATTGAGGTTCTCCATGTGTGGCAAGGCATGACATTTTGGATCTGTGGTAGAGCTTTCTACAAATGCACCTAAAAAATATGGCCCAATTTGCTCAACTAAATCTCTGTCATCGATGTAACAGGTTCTTTTGTGAAAGATAGAGTCTTATTATAAATGTATCAAAGTTTGACACAACACAATAAATGAATACTGTTTTCTTTCATTATTCATCTTATGTCCAACTTAGCATTCAGTTAAAATGAGGAATGAATAAATGATTGCTTGCAAAACTGGAATTGGTAAATGCTTCAAACCAAAAGACTCTTGAAGGTGCAAGTGAAAGAGTGAACCAAGAATGTGTAGTGGTTTGGTTCAGGCTGTTCTCAGTGTTTAGGAGTAGATAGTGGTCACAGTCCAGTAGTCACTACGGTGCAGTACATTTTTGTGGTTTCACACTATTTTTTCTCAACATGGGAATGAGATTATTTGACAAGAAAGTTATTGGCTTCAAATGACTAGACTGCATACTTTTGGGCAAGATTTCAACTTATATATATTCATTAGAGATAGGAACAAATTAGTATGAATGAAGATGAAAATGATACAGAAAAATAGCTGAATTCTGAATGCTCTAATGTGTACTTTTTCTTAATTTTCCAAAAGCATCTCAGTAACATCTTTCATTCACATGGGTGGTTTGCCACTCCTTTTTGAGGGAAGGTTGAATTTGGATTATGTTTTGGAATATAAAGTATGGTTGCAGTTGGCTTTAATCTTTTAAAAATGATGCTTCTAAAGCATTTTGGTCTCGATTTGATTAAACAGCGTAGAGTAGAAAGCATAAACCTATGACTCATTTTGCGTAAAGAATATATTATAGCTTATGGTCCCATTCTAGACCACTAAGTTCATTCCAAAAGCCTTCCACGGCTTTGGCACTTTGCCAACATTGTAATATAAAATGCAGAAAGACAAAATTATTATCCTTAAGAAAGATGGACGCATATATACCAGCAAAAAAACATAGCTCAACAAGTGGGCATGGAATATTGAACAAATTCTATCTTTAATTGGAAATGGAGGATTAATGCTTCTGGTTTTTTTAAGAGAGGAATGTTTTTTTTCATTTTAGGATGTGACTTATGTAAGGCTTACTACATCATAAAAAAAAGTTTGTGTTTCATTATTATATAATGAAATTTATCCATTTTTATCTTCTTTTCGAATTGGTTTGGTGGTTAATGCCTGATTTGTATCTATTCGATTAAAACCTGTTGAAGGATTTAGGTTGATTGTATTTATTTTGGTGTTTTTGAAGGGTGCTAGTTAGTGGAAGGATTTAGGTTGATTGTATTTTTTTTTGTGTTTTTGAAGGGTGCTAGTTAGTGAGGTAACCTTATGTTTTAGGAATTTCCGGTTGATGTTCTTTATAAAGGTTGAATCACCTTTTAAGTGGGTCACATTTGTTTTTTATTGATAAAAAAAATCATCTTTTATTTTTTTATTATATTGAAATTAATTTTAGAGTGACTTTTTGACATCAATAAAATGTCTTGGCTTATCACAAAAGAAAAGCAAACGAGTTTCAATTTTTTTTAATAAAATCATCACGTAAATTTTTTAAATAATTGAAAGTTATAAAAAAATGAATTCTTAGTTATTTTTCTTTCATGCAATATCATTTCTGGGGCCTTTTTGTTTTATGAGAAAATGGCAGGTAATAATTGATACACAGTGGGCCATACAATGGGGCTGTTTCAAATTAAACTTCAGGCTCTTTCTTCCTCCACCTCCGTATTTTTGTCTTGCAATCCATAAATACGGAAATTTTCATTTTGTCCTTTCTCAGATTGTACAAGCGTCTTTTCGTATTGTTTAATTTTGAAAACGTTTTTTAATTGTACAATCCAAAAATCACTTTCACTTCCAAATTATACAATTTTGAAAATATTTTGTTTAAAAAAAGATTTTTGAAGTGTACAATAAAAAAACAAAATGAAAACTTTCATAGGAACATAGGACAAAATAGTTACACACCCTTCAAATGTTGCATTGAAGTAGGTACCATTCATCAATAAAAGATATACTAAGATGGATTCAATGAACTTATTTATTCAACAAGCTGCATAGCCAAACACACCAAAGTTTATCCAAACATGTCTTTTTAGAAGAGGTTGCCATATGTATCATCAAAACAATAAGTTTTATCATCACTTTGCGTGGAATCTCCTCCCACAGAAAATGTGCCTTCATTTGGCATGGCACATTTGCTAAACTGGTTAACACAATCTGCAAAACTCAGTGGTTCATCAAAGTCCCATAAACCAAACCATAAGCCATCATCCACTAGAGTGTCTGGCCACGTGGATGAGAAACCCTCATGCATGGAAGGAACGGTATTATATTGGTTATCTATTGTTGGGTACATCAAACCAATTTCTTGTAGCTTATTATTTTGTGTCTCAAACGATTTTGTTTCGTTTATGGTATCCTTGTGACACATGATGCTTCTGAAATCACACTTCTTAGGTTGTTGTTCCTTCTGTCGCCTTTGTAGCTTCTTGTGTTTGGATTTCTCCCTCTTCCCGAAGTGGGTTCTCCAGTAGTTCTTGATCTCGTTATCTGTTCTACCTGGCAAGTACTTTGCTATTGTAGACCACCTGTGTTAATTTGAAGTGCCCATTAAAATAACAACAAGTTTGAGTAATTGAGAAAAAGGAGAGGGAAAGGGAAATATATATATATATATATATATATATATATATATATATATATATATATATATATATATATATATGGTGTCTGTTAATTACTTGTTACCCAAAATTGCATGTAGTTCCATTATGGTTCCTTCTTCCAGAGGTGTTAATTGACCTTTCTTGAGACCAGGCTTCAAATAATTTACCCATCTTAACCTACAGCTTTTGCCGCTCCTATTTAATCCTGAAATTCAATTCAAAATAAATTAGCAAGGAAGAACACAAAGAAAAAGTAGAAGACAAATAAGCCACACTGACATAACTAAGGTAAGGTTTTATTGAATTCTTCCGTACTAAGTTTAATAAAATAAAATGAGATACTTTAATCTAGATAGAAACAAACACTTCTATGTCAATCCTTATAAAAAACACAAAATCAATCAACCCAACACCTGACCTACAACCATATTACAGACTTTACTACGACCTTTACATCTTGCCAAACCAATCCTTAAATGCAAGATAAGACAAGCCACAATAAAAAAAACAAAATTTACCTATCAGTCTTTAGTCAAGACAAAACACAAAACAAAACCCAGAAACACATTTACAAAACAAAATCCTTCAAAAACAAGTTCTAAAAAATCACTCCAATTTGATCCCGCTTAATATGTATAGATACATCACCAAACACCCAATTTACATCCTACAACTTATCATGATCCCATATATAGGCATATGCATACAGAAAAGTGAGTTAAACCTTTACTGTTATATTTCGTCTCGATTTGTTCTGTCTTCTTGTTTTTCACTTTTATTTGTGCACACCCTTATTAGGTAGGAGAGGTGCAATTCATGGTATATGGAATGAAAGTGTAAGTTACATATATACCTGTAAACTTTGCCACTGAACTCCACCTTCCTTCTCCATACAAGCAAACATATTCACTTAGCAACTTGTCCTCTTCACCAGTCCAAGGGCCTTTCGTCCACCCTTTGTCTGTTGATAGGAAACTCATCATAGCCACCATGATTTCACTCTAACCTATTCCACACGATCCTACGTATACATCTGCGATTTCTATTACACATATGTGCTTCATTTATACCATATTATAGTGGGCCATCTTAATAGTTATCATTGAGAACTTTGAAATTAATTTTTCCTGTGTGTACTTTATTGTGATGTCAGTTATATACTCCACGTTTGTTTGAGTCTTACACATGTGGTTCACAGCTTCATTATTATTCGAGTGAGAATGGGGCAAGTGGATCAATGAAATCTTAAGCACCCGTACAAAATATAATAATTAAGTACAAATGTTTCCAGCTAGCTAGCTAAAGTAGAATAGTTCATCATATGCACAACATAATCTTCAATCAAGACAAAACAAATGAAATAAAAATAAACTAGAGTGCGTTCTGTTCCCTTGAAAGTGACTTTTGATCCAATGCTACCCTAATAGGTGTATCATTGATTACATATTAATCCTTATTTCAGGATATAGATTACATTTAGATTGATTATCGCTAAAAAAATGTAGATTGATTATTAGTAGTATTTATTTTTAAGGCATAGTTTATTTTGTTTTTTTTTAACCTTGGTTACTATTCATGTACGTCAAAAAAAATTCAAAAGTTGAAGAGAAATATCTAAATACATGTAAGTTATAACTAGCTAATTGGTTTAAGATAAAGTGGTTCATTCCATCGAAGTATGAAAATGTAACACTAGACAAATTATTTTTCACCTAGATCTAAACTTTCAATTGAGTCATATGAAACAATTCATCCTCATCTACCCTTCCTTCTTTAAACACTACTTTATTTTTATGATCGCATACACTCCAAATAATTTTTATCCACACTTTCATGTCAAATTTTATGTATCATTCATATGAAGTAGGTGAAACTGTTAAAAGTGACACCACATGTTATTATGTTAGGCATGTTGAATTCCCACCCAGTTGTAACAAGTATTCCAGATAGACCGCATATGTTACCTTACATGTTAGAAATAAGTGTTGTACAAATTCTTCACATTTTAGCATAAAGGGGGAGATAATAACTACTACTACAAGAAAATCAGTAAATAACAACTAATTTTAAAGACAAAAAATAATTAGTTATTGTATTCACTAAGTTAGATACTATTTTATAAATTAAAATATTGTTAGTATCTAAAATAGTTTCTATTATTAATAAAAATTTATAAATCAGTTTTTAAATTGGTATCTAACATTAACTACCAAGGTTTTAACTACTAACTATTTTAATTTCTAAATTAGTCACTATAAAAATTAATTTATAATATAAAGTAGTTAGTAGCTAAAATCTTTGTAACTAATGTTAAATATCAATTTAAAAATTATTTAATGATTTTTATTAATAATAAAAATTATTTTAGATACTAATAATATTTTAATTTATAAAATATTATCTAACTTAGTAAATATATAACTAATTATTTTTTATTTTTAAAATTAATTATTATTTAATAGTTTTTTTTATAGTTTAGTAACACATTTCCTAACTAAATTAAGTCTAATATATAATTTATCTAACAGCATTCTCCACGTAAGGGTTGAGCAATGGAAAGTGACTTAACATTAAGAAAACATTGGTTGTGTGCTTTAAAATTGTTCATTGAAGCTAACCATAATTTTCAGCATAGGATTCCAATTAAGGTATAATGGGGAACATAATTTGTCAAAGGGCGAGTCACTTAGGCAACACGTGGCCTCATTTACTTTATTTAGTACCATATTGTTTACTTCCTTAATGCATATGCTAATGAAAGGAGTTTTGCCCGTAAATAGGTATTGATTGCAACTTAAACAATTGAAAAATGTGAAGGTGTGTTGGCCAAAAGTCACAAGGAAACTTCAAGATCTTCTAAAGTTTCTTGGGTTATGTTATGGGATGCTAGATTTGATAGTGCAGAAAAGATTATGGAAAGATTAATGAATCTATTTGTTTAAGAATTTTAAATGTTTTAAAAGTAGAGATTAGTGGCGTTTACGTGCACGTGTCATGCTAGAAAAGATTACGATCTTCTTACCAAAATCTAATTTCATTAAATCTCACTTCAATGTTTTATCCATACAAATGTTTGGCTGAGTTTATTTAGTGACTTTTTTATTCTGTAGGGTGATATGCCTTGTGTACGTGAGAAATTATTATAGGGTTCAGATCTATACTCAGAGCTAAAAACATGACAATTATCTTTTAATCAAATGATATAAAATTAAAAAAATTATTATTATAAATTAATTTTAATCAAATCTTTTATGAACCACTTTTAAAATTTATGTGAAAATTTTAATTTTGAAAAATAACTTATTAATGATCATATCACTGTGGTCAGTACTTTATGATCTTTATTGCCCTTATTATGAATGTTGTATGGATTGTTGTATCAGTAAAAACAATAAAAAAAAAGCACTTGAAGTGTTTTAATAAGTATACAAAAACTTGAAAAATGAACGAAGAGATTAAAATAAAAAAATGTTTCATAATCTTCTATCTTGTAATTTAAGAATACAAAATGTTTCATAATCTTCTACTTGTAACTTAAGAATACAATATCTAGTTAACTTTATAATAAAAGTTTAATCAACAAAAAATAATAAAAATAAGTTGGGGGTATTTAAGAGATGTTTTCGTACAAAAAAATTAAGATTATATATCAATTATAACCTTTAATTCTAGTCCAAAAGATACATAACATGATAGATCAACTACATACACTCTACTAAAACTCAAACTCAAGTATTAAAAAAAAAATCACTATAAAAAAATCATAAAATAAAAACAAAAATAATTAATTACAATAATAATAATTAAATTAAAAACTATTTAAAAATTAATAATTTTATTATTATTAAATAATTTTTAAATTAATATCTAATTAACTAACAATGTTTTAATTACCAATTATTTAAATTTTAAATTCTGTCACAAATATTTGTGAAACTCATATGTAAACTCCACCGCAACAAAATTGAGGCAATTGCTTCCTGTACCATATCACTGCACCCAATCACAGGGAAAAACCCGAAAATACCCTTAAAAAAATGGGTTATATATAAAATTACATTCTGGACCCCCTTTTCCGGAACACAATAATCTCTTCTGGATAATTTTTTATCCGGAATGTATTATTTTCAGTTCCAGATTTTTTTATCCAGAATGAGATTTTGTTTTTTTTTTCCAGATTTTTATATCCGAAACACAAAAATCTCTTCCAGATTTATTTTTCCAGAATGCATTAGTTTCACTTTCGAATTTTTATTTCCGGAATAAAGGGTATTTGTGAAATTTTCAAAATTATGTTGGGTGTAGGTTAAAAAGTGTTGGGTGCAGGGAGCATTTGCCCAAAATTGACTCATGGTAACCTTGTCTATGGCCTCTTGTTGGGCCATAGAGACATGCAATAAATTTTGTTGGGCCTGACAAGCAATAAATTTTGTTTGACGGAAAATATGTCTCCTGTTATTAGGACCACCAGACCATAACCCACAACAAAGAGTTAAAATTACAAAAATCTAAAATTTGGAAGTTCGTTCCAATCACAAAAGGAAGTCATAATTTGGAAATGTGTGTGAATTTGGAATATAAGAAATATAAGAATTTTGGAATATAAATTCTAATTTCATAAAAGAATATTTTAGTTATTAAAATATGATGTGCTATATCATAAAGTGTATTAAACAAAAACAGAAACCAGATGAGGAATTTTTAATTAGGCAGTGGTCGATTGAAATTTTTCCTATGACTTAAAAGTCAAGGTTTCAATATGAGTAAAATATAAATTCTCAAAACGTCAAAATTATGAAATCGACCTTAACTTTAACTCAACCCTATAAAACCGATTTATAGATTAAGAAATGTCCTCATGTCTAGTCGATGTGAGATTTTCAATAAATAAAAATATAATTTTTATTGTAACTTGAAGATATCCATCTATTGATACTTTTGTACTTCATTTCGTAATTTACTGACATGTGTAGAAAGAAACTTTTATCTGAAATACTTGTAGATATTAATTATGTAAATCAGGTAATTGATTTTTTTTTTCTCTACTTTCATACGTAGATGAAATTTTTTATATATAGATTGAAGTACTCTTAATAGTCTTTTTTTTATTATTATTGATAAAAAGTACAAAGAAAATAATTAATAAAGGAATGCATAGAGTCTCACCAAATTTCTGAAATTAAAAACGAGAGGGAAGTTGAACACAACACTAAAGAAAGTAGAGTTGTACTTCCTATTAGTCACTGATTTGGGAACAAGTATTCAACTCTGTGAGATCAAATTTTGTAATGTACCAAATAGAATAATGACTTTGACTCCTACCAACCAAGTGAATTTATAAAGCGGTGGAGCATGTGATTGAATTCAATGCAAAGAGAAGAACCTTGTTAATACTCGCATGCCAAGAATCCTCTAGAATTTCTTTGGGAATGCGAAACGCAGTTTGTGCATTATGCTTTTGTTGATGGTTTGGCTAATTTCATTGGTCAGGAGTATGCTTTTGTTGCTAAAATCTTTGTCATTATATTTTCTTTGGAACACATAAGAAAAATGAAATAATACTATATATGAATTGAATGTCACTTCAAGCTCGTTCTTCATGCTTTCAACAACAGATTAATTGCGATCACATGACAACTTTTAAACTTATGAAGAAAATGCATGTTATTTGTTCTTAATATTAATTTCTATTCTCCTTACATTTCTAGAAAAAGGAAAAACTTGTGTGGATAAATTTACTTACGTTTGAAGATCTCACATCGACTAAAAATAAAGATATTTCATATATAAATGGTACAAATGTTAATTTATGTATCGATTTTATAAGTTTGAGTTAGATTTAAAATCACTTCGGTATCAGAGTTATCAAGAGTTTATTCTATCGAAAGTTTATTGGACTTATAAGTAAAAAAAAAATTAACTAATATATTGACTAAATTATATACTATTTTAGAGAATAAAAAAATATTCGTTTCTAAATAGTTTATATTATTAATAAATAGTTTCTAAATTAATATCTAATTAGTTAACAAGGTTTTAGTTAACAACTTTAGAATCTAAATAGTTAATAGCTAAAATATTGGAAGCTAATTAGATACGAATTTAGAAACTATTTATTAATACTAGAAACTAAATTAGATACAAATAGTTTTTTTAGTCTCTAAAATAATATATAATTTAGTCAATATAACCACTAATTATTTTTTGTCTTTAAAATTGATTTATGTTTAATGATTTTCTAGTAGTGTTATCAGACTACTCTCGGATCACCCATAAATATATAGTCTCTCGCACACACGAGTTGTCAAGTCTCAACGTAAGGAAAATGTGTTGGAGATCCTACATCAATTAAAAATAAAGACTTTCTATAGTATATACACTATAAAAAAAATCATTAAATAAAGACTAATTTTTAGATATAAAAACATAATTAGTCACTATAATAACTAAATTAAATATTATTCTATGGACTAATTTTTTTTATCCATATTTAAAGTAATTTATATTATTAATAAATAATATCTAAAAATTTGATAATTAATTAAATATTAAATTAAAAATTATTTATTAATAATATAAACTATTTTAAATATTAATAATTTGTTTTGTCTCTCAAATAATATATAATCTAATTAATATAGTAAGTAATTATTTTTATCTTAAAAAATAGTTTATATTTAATGACTTTATGAGTAAATGCAAACTTTACAAATCAATATGATAAGGTTGATTTAAAGTTAAAATTCCCTCCTTAAAAATTAATTTTAAAATTAATAATAAATGTTACTCCATGTAATGAAATGTACTGTCCAATTTCTTAACACATGACTTTATTTAGAACTAGAACTAGGCACTTTTATTTTTCATTATGCTTGACGGATTAGTTTTGATCTGTGATAAGTTTCTAATATATTTTTCTTTATTTTATTATTAAAAAATTATGCACTTTACCTCTTCATAGCCTTTCACTTAAAAAGAAGAAGAAGGGTAATTTGAGATGCATGGCTGCAATCTCTCTTTTTCCATATCTTCGCAACCAAACCTTTCTATTTTTCTTCCTTGCTAAGGACCACACCACCACTCTCACCTTCTCATTCCACGTGCCCAAGTACCACCTCATTATTCTAATAAATAAAAATAAATAAAAATACTTTTTTTAAAAACTAAAATATCAAAATAATACTACAAAAAGTAAAAACATTAAACATCTAAATTGAAAAAATTAGAATTCTTTTTTTTGAACTGACCTACATATTTAGGTCAAACATGCATGTACGAGACAATGGTTATGATTCAACCTTTTTGTGAAGAAAAGTTATTAAAGTGTGTATAAAAGCATTTGTAATGCATCCGAATCTCCTCAAGTCAAATTTTCACGCGTTTACTACATTTAATGATTCAGCACAACGTGGATGACTTGTGAACGTAAAATCATCTATTTCTTTATTTTCATTTATTTTATCATATATTTCTTTATTTTTATTTACTTTATCATCTATTTCTTTATGTTCAACCACATTATTAATTTACCTACTTCTACCATGAATCTAAAGATGCCTTTGTGATAGTTTAAGTGGATCTACAGATTTGATCGTACACATTTATTTTGCTAATGTGTAGAATATAAAGAGTTAATTAGGTTTGGGAAAAGTATACTAAATGGCAAATAAATTCAACAATGAAGGTGTACTAATTTCAAAGGGTTAGTTGAGTGGAGAATGTGATGTTTTTGTAGCATATCACAATGTGTAACTTTCAATCTCTATGAACCATATATTATTTTTTTATAAATTATTTTTTACTGGTATGGGCGACACCGAGATTCGGTCTACCTGACTGAGACCGTGAAAACCTAGCCGAGACAAGGGAAACTCGACCGAGACGAGGGAAACCACCACGGACGGCCTGACCGACCGACACATAAATCCATTAACGCTCAAACCAAGGTCAATGGAGCTAATTTGTTATTAAGGATTAGGTAATACATCCATAAGTGTGATCCATTCCACTAATCGTACCCAATAAGGTAAGCCCATTAAAATAATATAAATAACATACATTCCAAGGAGAAATGTACGTCATTTATTACTGTGCACCTACCTGAGTGCCGATCACCCGCTTTACTGACTTAAGCGTCGGAGTGTCTTCTGCAGGTACCCTATTCGGTATTCACCCAAGACCGAGAGCCGAAGGCGAGAAAGATCCCAATGAAGCCCTAACAAGCTATCTGACCGAAAAAGGAAGACGAAGAGTTCAATAGTTCTCCAGGTCACATCTCCCTAACAGGAACATATTCTTTACTTTGTAGTTTTTTTCGTTTTGAAACACAACATTATGGTTTAGATATTAATCATTGTCCTTTATTTTTTTTTTGTGATGAAGAAAGTAAATATGACTTTTCAATCAAAATATATATATATATATATATATATATATATATATATATATATGGTTTGGGTATGCATGTTTTGGAAAATAAATAATGATTTTGTTCTCTAATTAATATGTTAATGTAGGATTACACATTTTAAATACATTGAATAAAGTTAAATTTATGGAATTTACTAGTATTGTCACTATGCATGCTAATTATCAAAGACGTGTATAAATTTTAATTTGAAGTGGTTCGTTGATGTAGTGTGAAAAGGTAAACAAAGTCACTTACCCAACATCCTATTTTTCTCCTTTGAAACTTAAAATATTGAAATATAGCCAACATCCTATTTTTGTCCTTTGAAATTAAAAAATATTGAAATAAGTTTTACATGTGAGTGTAACAAGTAAAGTACAGAAAGGGGCAGTTTAGGAAGAACACTTAGAAAAATCGAAAGAGGACAAAACAGCTACAAGTATATGAAGAGGTGATGACTAATGTTCGGGTGACAACAAACGAGTTTAACATAAAAAAGTTATAAGTTTTAAATTTCGTATCTTCATAACTAATTAAATATTAATTTAAAAATTATTTATTAATAATAAAAATTAATTTAAAAACTAAAAATATTTTTAGTCTTTAAAAATATTTATAATTTAATCACCATACTAACTAATTATTTTTTGTTTTATTTAATATTTTTTTTAGTTTTCATTTAATCACTACTCGCTTTATAGAGTTATTGGCAAGCTAAAATTTTTATAAAAGAAAAATTTCTTTTGACAATGACAAAATAATTATAAACTATAGTTTATAAAAATATTATTTTTTTTTATAAAAATGTTTCATGTTAGGCATTATTATGCAACTTGACATCTCAGTTAGACTGACACCTTAAGTAATAACAATCATTTGTCATCATATAAAAAAATATTATTAAAAAAAATACAAAAATATGAAGAACTAAGCAAAATTCATGTTAACAAAAATAATACATAGGTAAACTATATTTATTCATAAATTTTTTTAATAATAGACTAGATGAAATCTATTATACCAATAAAATGGTTCTCTATGAATAAATCATAAATTAACCAATTTATCAGCAAACGCATCCTTTCACGACAAATATGAGTAACCTTAAACCTAATTTTTCCATATAAACATTAAATATATTTGTATCCTAAAACTATAAAAAAAATTCAACATTTAGTTTATTTAACAATTAATTAATTATAGGGTTCAGATTAATTCCAGTATTAAATGTGCATTAAGAAACAAAATGGTAATATATAAATGTGAGATGAAGATTATACTTGAAAACAGCTAAATTTAGAAAATGGCATTTATTTAGAAGCATACGCAAAAAAGCATCCAAGTTCATGAACTGTTGCTCAACATATGAACAGAAACTTGATGTCTTTCAACCCTGTCCTTCTGACTCATCATCTGATGTTATTGTTTTCCCACTCATTTACCTTTTCATGCAATTAATCTGCATAATTTTTCAATAATCAATTAATTAATTAAAAAGTTTAATAATTTATAATTAATTACCGACTTCAACATACTATTTTCTTCTGATCTAGCTGGCTGGGCTCCATATCCCACAAAGTAAATAGAAAAATGTATGATGTAAGCTCCTTCTGCATTTACTATGCCAACTAATCTCAGTAACTCTTATCTTTTTTTATCAATACGTTCATGCATTAAAGGAATTGTAATAAATCCTCTTCTACACCTTAATTAGATAAAAATAAGCTATTTTTTTTTCATGATATAAAAAATATCTTTATCCAAAATTAATATCTATTAAAAAAACATGATTAATGATATTGGATATCATCAATTTTTTAATGTCTTTTCATAAACAAAACTGAATCCAAAATTTGATTAAATTTTAATATCTTTTTTCCATTATGTGCTGCAAAATATCTGCTAATGAGAATTAATATTCATAAAAATGAATTAACTATATTTTTATAAAAAAAAAGAGAATTTTAAAAAGAGTGATGTAGATGAAAAACTGTTTATTATAGTTATTTTTTGCTTTTAAAATAGTTTGTTAGAATACATTAAACATTTATTCTTTTAATTTTTTTAAATAAAGTAATTTTCTTTTAATCACAAGCTTAATAGTATTTAAAAATAAACCCGTGTTCTATCTTTTACTCTTTTTAGGGCTATAATACCTACTTCTTAATTGCAACAAGTAACTATAGTTCAATTAATTGATTAAAACAATTTTGTAAAATGATCTAATTATGAAGTTGATATGGTGAGGTGGCAATGAAGTTTATAGTCGTACACTAGTATTTTAGTAGACTTGAGAAGTCAAATTTGTGAATTCCATAATACTAAACTTTCCATCACATGACATTTCTCATACATTTATTAAGTAGGTTACAAAGTCAAAAATCCACTAATCAGAGTTCAGACTTAATAATTTTATATTATGGTTTCTTCTCTATATAATCCACACATCCATGAATATATGAAATCAAACTTCATTGCGTTGCATAGAGAACACATAACATAAACAACATATATGGATCAGAAGCTTGTCTCCAGCTGGTTCCATCTTCATTCCTCAGTGCCCTTATCCTACGTGCAACCACCGGAAAGTAGACCTGGCATGGTTTTTTCTCCCGGCAAGAAAATCCCGGTGGTGGATCTCCGGGTGCATGATCGTGATGAAACCATCAAGCACATTTTGAAAGCCTCCAAGGACTATGGATTTTTCCAGGTTCTTTCCCAAGACTTTTCTTTCCCTTTTGTCATGATTAATTTCACTATAAGCTTTCTGCTTCCATCTCACAGATTCTCATTTTTGAAACTAATCATTTTTGAAATAAATTCCAGATAACAAAGAGCTTCTTTTCTTTCTTGCACTAAAAGTAGAATAAGCACTGCAATATTATTAGTTCTTGAAATTGTGAAAATGTCAGCGTTGAAATTTAGCTTTTTACAGTAATTTTAGTCCAGAACTATATGCTAATATTAGTGCAGGAGAGTGTTTTAATTTGAAGATTTGAACACATGCTCGTAAAAAAACAGGTTCAGTGTACATACACGAGTGGTTATGCATGAAAAAACTAAAACTATCGATTAGCTAAGTTATAATTCTTCTTGATTCTCATTCTTATTCAGATTTCATTCTAGCTTGCTAGTTAGTTTTGAAATTCTTACTTTTGAGTACTTGGTTGGTTTAAGAATAATTTAGTTAATATTTTATTGGTTGAATGAGTTGTATAAAGATTGGTTCGTTCTTGAAAATGGTAGGTAATCGAGCATGGAGTTTCCAAAGAGTTGATGGATAATACGCTGAGTATTTTCAAGGAATTTCATGGCATGCCTGTTGAAGAAAAGATAAGGGAAAGCTCCAGAGATCCAAATGGAAGTTGCAGACTCTATTCAAGCCGTGAGATTAACAACAAAGATTCCATCCAGTTTTGGAGGGACACGTTAAGACACTCGTGTCCATCTTCTGAAGATTACATGCAATTTTTGCCTCAAAAACCTGCAAAATATCGGTAAAATCATCTTCATTTTATGTATTTTTTGTAAATAATATTCAATATGAGCTCACAAAATCCAATTTCGTTGGCTTCATCTTTGAGTCAGCATTTAAATAAACTAAAAACCTTTCTTGGTAATGGTAATGATATATACTAGAAATTTCAGCTTGTGTCAGATGCTTTGACGGTGGAAGTTGATGTGTTCTCGGTTGACAATGATGTCTTAAAAAATGACTAATAACTATCAAGTTT
This sequence comes from Phaseolus vulgaris, assembly GCF_051622355.1. Taxonomy (NCBI): domain Eukaryota; kingdom Viridiplantae; phylum Streptophyta; class Magnoliopsida; order Fabales; family Fabaceae; genus Phaseolus; species Phaseolus vulgaris. Next base: position 2,415,093 of record NC_143505.1, read on the forward strand.
TAAATTCCTTAATTCCATCACATTCTTTGAAGCATAATTGACTCCTATAGATATTCTTGTAGATTGTTCATATTCTTCTGGCTTTTTTTTCTTTTTTAATTAAATGGTTGATAATGAGATTTTAACCATTGCACTTGGTTTAATCTGAACATTTCTGAGTCATCATTGATTGTTGTGAAAGGTGAGTAGACATTTTTGTTACACGTGGGCAACTAAAGGTTTAATTAAGACAACTTTTTCCTTTAACATTAAGTTTTCCTTCATCACTGAGTTGGTAACCACTACCTAATTACTATTTTTGCGTCTAGTTATCAAAAAGTCACAATTAACAGCACATATCCACCATATAGTCACGTCTAATAAGTACCATTGTCATCAACACTATAGCCACCACAAATAATCCAGCTCAATATGGCAGGTTAATTAGCAGAATATAACTATTAAGCATAATGATTGTTATTAATTTATTAATTATTATTATTGGTATTGTCAAGTAAAGTTTTATCATCTTCTTTAAAACTATAATCTCAATCTGACTAATGAAAAGATTCTTGTGTTCACTACAAAGGCTATTATAGTTTGATAATTCAGATAACTAAATTTTTTTTTGGTGATGACAACTTGCAGTGAAGTTGTTGCAAAATACACAGAAGAAATGAGGAGAGTGGGAGTAACAATTTTGGAGCTGCTATGTGAAGGTAACTACAAGAACACATGATTCTTGACATTCTTAGGAACAACTTGAGCTGGATTTAAAAGGCACTCTACTTTAGAATTGGATCAATGTTCTAAATTCAAGAACTCACCAAAACTAAGCACCAACCAAGACTCATATTGAAGTCCATGTATTGTCAAATTGAATCAAAACAAAAGGAAAGAAGAACAAGAATTAAAACTGGACAGAATTTAAATGATAGCTACTGAACCAAAACAGAATTAAGAACACAATGCTGGAAACACAAAATAAACGGTAGAAAAAGAAGTAAACTCTAGGAATCAAAACTACCGAATGGAAAATTGAAGAAAAGGGAAGAAGAACACTTATAGAATAAGATGCTTACACTCCCCACTAGACTCCCTTACTACTTACACCTTTTTATTACATTCACACCCCTATTCTATAAAAGAAATAAGAAGAGCCATTTTATTATACTCTTGTCCCAAAGCTCTTGCCATGCTCCTAGTAATTCGTTGGGCTTGGGCCCCTTGTTGGGCTTGGACCCCTTGATGGGCTTGGGCCCCTTGTTGGGCTTGGGCTTCATGGCCTAGAGCATCCTCTACTTGGTTTCCATCATGCTCCCCGGGTTGGAGAGAATTCGTCCACGAATTTGGGAAACCTGCAGCAAAAGGAGTGAGATCAGTAACATTGAAAGAATTACTACCAAGATAAGTAGAGGGCATATCTAACTCATAGGCATTATCATTAATCCTCTTGATGACTTGGAAAGGGCCATCACCACGAGGCATAAGTTTGGACTTCCTTAGAGAAGGAAATCTATCCTTTCTCAAATGAAGCCAAACCCAATCACCGAGCTCAAAGATTAATGCCTTTCTCCTTTGGTTGGCAGTGTCAGCATACTTACCAACTTTCTTCTCAATTTGTAACTTGATGCGGTTATGCAAATCTTTAACAAAAGATGCCTTTTCAAAACCGTCTTTGCATAGAACCTCATCAAGGACAGGAATGGGAAGAAGATCTAGAGGTGTGAGGGGATTAAACCCATAAACAACCTCAAAAGGAGAATGGTTAGTGGTGGAATTCACTACTCTATTATAGGCAAATTCAACATGAGGTAGTAAATCCTCCCAAGCCCTTGGATTCCCGGAAATAAAGCATCTTAATAATTGACCCAAAGTTCTATTAACCACTTCGGTTTGACCATCAGTTTGGGGGTGGCAGGTAGTAGAAAACAGAAGTTTGGTGCCAAGTTTCCCCCATAAGGTCCGCCAAAAGTGACTTAAGAACTTAGAATCCCTATCAGATACTATACTTCTAGGAAGTCCATGCAAACGAACAACTTCCTTGAAGAAAAGATTTGCAATATGGCATGCATCATCCACTTTGTGGCATGGAATAAAATGAGCCATTTTAGAAAAACGGTCCACTACCACAAAGATGGAATCCTTACCCTTCGATGTCTTGGGTAGTCCTAAGATAAAATCCATAGAAATATCAACCCAAGGCATTGTAGGGATAGGAAGAGGGGTATATAAACCATGGGGTTGGACCTTAGATTTAGCCTTCCTACATGCTATACATCTATCACAGAAGGTATGTACGGATTTGCGCATGTGAGGCCAAAAGAAATGTTCATGCAATGTTTCTAAGGTCTTAGCTACCCCAAAATGTCCCATAAGCCCACCCTCATGAGCCTCTCTAACAAGAGATTGTCTAATAGATCCTTGGGGAACACAAAGTCTTTTTCCTTTGAAAAGAAAACCATTATGTAAGAAAAAGTCTTTATGACCTCCCTTGGAACACTCTTGATAGATTAGAGAGAAATCTAAGTCATCATGATAAAGTTCCTTTATGTGATCAAAACCTAAATATTGAACATTTAAAACATTTAACAAGGTATATCTTCGTGAAAGAGCATCGGCCACTACATTAATTTTACCTTGTTTATGTTTGATCACATAAGGAAATTGCTCAATAAACTCCACCCACTTAGCATGTCTCTTATTAAGCTTGCTTTGGCTTTTCAAATATTTAAGGGACTCATGATCACTATGAATCACAAATTCCTTTGGAAAAAGATAATGTTGCCAACTTTGCAAAGCTCTAACAAGAGCATAAAGTTCTTTATCATAAGTGGAGTAATTGAGATGACTCCCTTTGAGTTTCTCACTAAAATAAGCGATGGGGTGTCCTTCTTGAAGGAGGACGGCCCCAATGCCTATATTAGAGGCATCACACTCTATTTCAAATGTCTTAGCAAAGTTAGGAAGGGCTAGAATGGGGGCTTTAGTTAATTTATCCTTCAAAGTTTGAAAAGCGTTTTCTTGCTCTTGTCCCCACTTAAAAACCACATCCTTCTTTACTATGGCATTTAAAGGTGCGGCAATTGTACTAAAGTCTTTCACAAACCGCCTATAAAAACTAGCAAGGCCATGAAAGCTTCGTACTTCGTTGACATTGGTGGGTGTAGGCCAATGTTGAATTGCTGCAACTTTTGTTTGATCTACATGCACCCCTTTATGACTAACCACAAACCCTAGGAAGTCTATATGATCTAATGCAAAGAAACATTTAGCATGGTTAGCATACAACTTCTCCTTCCTAAGGGTTTCTAGAACTTGTCTAACATGTGACTCATGATCTTCTAAGGACAAGCTATATATAAGAATATCATCAAAGTAAACCACAACAAACTTGCCAATGAATGCTCTTAAAACATGATGCATGAGTCGCATGAAGGTACTAGGAGCATTAGTCAAGCCAAAAGGCATGACCAACCACTCATATAAACCAAATTTGGTTTTAAAAGCGGTTTTCCATTCATCACCATGTTTAATTCGAATTTGATTGTAACCACTCTTAAGATCAATTTTGGAAAATATTTTAGACCCATGTAATTCATCCAACAAGTCATCTAACCTAGGAATGGGATGCCTATATTTGATGGTGATGTTATTTATAGCGCGACAATCCGTACACATCCTCCATGTCCCATCCTTTTTAGGGACAAGTATGACAGGCATAGCACATGGGCTCATGCTATCTTGTACCCACCCCTTAGCTAATAAATCCTCAACTTGTCTTTGAATTTCTTTGGTCTCTTGGGGATTGGTCCTATATGCAGGGCGATTTGGTAAAGAAACCCCGGGCATGAAGTCTATTTGGTGTTCAATCCCTCTTAGAGGTGGTAAGCCTTTAGGAGGATCTTGAAACACATCTTCATATTCCTTTACCAAATGGTCCAAACATGTGGGACTATCCTTAGCCGACTCATATTCAATAGGTCTAGGAATAGCTAAAAAAATAGGCTTGTGAGTAACTATTACCTTTTGAACTTGTTGGGAAGATATGAGAAGGCTTCTCTTGGAATTTTTAATTTCTTTTTCTTTCTCTCTCTTTTCTCTCATTTTGACTTGGTCCTCATGTACCTCCTTTGGAGAGAGAGACTTGAGAATGACTTTGTGTCCATGGAAGTTAAAAGAAATTTTGTTGGTAAAGCCATCATGAAAAATTTTTCTATCAAATTGCCATGGCCTACCTAAAAGGATATGAGTAGCTTCCATTGGAACAACATCACACAAGACCTCATCTTTATATTTGCCAATGGAAAATGTAATGAGGACTTGTTTGTTCACCACTATCTCACCCACCTCACTCAACCATTGTAACTTGTAGGGCTTGGCATGAGAGATGGTAGGCAATCCAAGTTTGTCTACCACTCTTGTGCTTGCCACATTTGCACAACTCCCCCCATCCACAATCAAAGAGCAAACTCTATCATTAATAAGACACCTTGAATGAAAAATATTTTCTCTTTGAGTTTCATCAAAAGGTTTTAACACTTGTCCAAGCATGCGCCTTATTACTAATAGGTCACCCTCATGTGGGCTTTCACTTTCACTCTCACTTGGGGATCTAGAAGGTGAGGAATGTCTAGAAGATTCGGACCCATGCTCACTACTATCTACCCCATCATGCATATACATAGTTCGTTTAGTAGGGCAATTAGAAGCAATATGTCCATAGCTTAAACATTTAAAACACTTCTTACTAGACGATTTTTGTGGTGATTTAGGCCTAGCATTGGAAGTGGAAGGCTTAGACTCTCTAGGTTTGAAAGTAGAGTCCTTAGAAGGGATGTTTGAAAAAGAGTTTTTATTTTTCCAAGAAGAGTGGTAGTAGTTATCTTTAGAAGAATTTTTGAAAGCATTTTTCCTTGCAAGTTGATTTTCAATTTTGCTAGCAAGGTGCACCACATTTTCCAAAGAAGAATATTCTTGTAACTCTACCACGTCTTGAATATCCCTTCGAAGTCCACTCACAAACCTAGCTATCTTAGCCTCCTCACTCTCATCCATATTAACTCGAATTAAAAGCGTGTCTAGTTGTTTAAAGTAATCATCCACACTTAGCGCGCCTTGATGAAACCGTTGGAGTTTCAACATAAGGTCTTTCCTAAAGTGTGGGGGTACGAATCTAGCGCGTAAACATGCTTTCAAATCGTTCCAAGAGACCACGGGCGGCCTCTTGTGTAGGTCAATGTCCATGAGGTATTGATGCCACCATTGCATGGCATAGTCCAAAAATTCTAAAGAAGCTAACTTAACCCTATGCTCATCCCTAACCCCATTTACATCAAAAATTTGGTCCACCTTAGCCTCCCATCCTAAGTATACATTGGGATCACTATCACCACTAAAACTAGGAAGTTTTACATTTGGAGAACAAGGGCCAGCCACATGTTGGCGCCTCTCTTCATGGTGATGATGTCTTGGCCTTGGATTGTCTTCATAATAACCATGGGAGTGCCTTGAAGAATGCCGACTAGGAGGAGGAGTTCTTTTCTCACGGTTTTGATGCATTTCCTCTCGGTTTAACTCCAAACTTTGGAGCCGTGCTTCCATCTTCCTTATCACCTCAAGATAGTGAGCATTGGATTGCTTGGCATTCTTTAAGTCCTCATAAAGGGCTGCCTTTTGTGGTGAGCACGGTTTGGAGGACTCTCCACTAGAGAAATGAGCCATGAGCAGAAAATACACAAAAACAGAAAACAAAACAGTGAAAGAAACTTGTTAAACAATTAAAAACAGTGAGATATAGGTTGCTGGAAAAATGCCCAAGAAAGCACTCAAACCACTCCAAGAAAAAATTCTGTCCTCAACCAAGCCTTGCTTGTGAAATGGAGTAGCTTCAAGTGAAATATGTTACAGCAAACCAACTTACTTAAGAACAAGTCTCCACACAACTTTTAAGAAGAACAAAAAGACAAGCAAGAAAAAGGTGTAAACAATAAAAGCTAAACCAAAAACAGAGAGTAATGTATGACAAACTAGAAAGAATATGAATGAAAGACAATCAAGAAAAATAAGGAACTCAATGAATAAAGAAGGCACACAAAAAGAGTTCTAAAGAAAAGTGCTAGAGTAGATTAAAGAAAACAGAAAACAGCTACTGGAAATGTATTGTTTTTTTTTTTTTAAAGCAAACTGTGCTATGTTTACAGATTTAACTGTACCGATTGAAAGCGAACTGGACTGTGAAAAATTAACCACAGAAACTTCAATGTCTTAACTCAAAAATGGCACTGGAATGAGGTAAAAACAGTAAGCCAATTGAGAGAAATAATTTCTTCAAAATTGCTGCCCAATTACCGTATTCTTTTCGGCAGTATTGTACACTTTTCGTATTTTATTTATCATTTTTTGTGTACTTGGAATTTTTGAGTGATTCTTTTTTCTATGCTTTTGTAACACTTTGAAGTATGTAAATCCAAATTTTCACAAATTTTCAGTGAGCCAATTAATTGCAGTAAATTGAAAACAGTAGCACGTTTGTAAGAAAACAGAGTATCCTATTCAGGAAAGAAAAACAGTAAGATGAACTAGCAAAGACATAATGGAATTTGTGTAAAAGAACTTGTATAGAATGAAGATACAAGCATGAACTCAAATCTAAAAATGAAAATGCACAAAGGATCAAGCAATAAACTAAAAAACAGAAAGTAATACCAAAGCAAGAAACAATCAAAGCAATAAAAGTACTACAAGAAGTAATGACAATTATGGAATAACATGACTAAGACAAAACTTGACATGATTACAAAATTAAAAGACATATAACAAGGTATAACCACAAGTGAAAGGAAGCTTAAGGTCAGCTCTAGGAAGGAGAATGCCATTCCAAAAGAGCAGCCATACTCATATGAACAATGAGTGCTAGAGTCCTTTTCACAAACACATGGTGTAACAAAAGAAAACAGCAAGAAAACTCAAAATAAATCCTAAAACAGAATGGTAAACAACTTGAATTAAAGAGCTCTTGAAAGTAAAGTGCAATACAACTCAAGAATTAAGCAAAAACAAGCCTAGACTCTAGATACCACATGATGTGAATGTAACTACAAGAACACATGATTCTTGACATTCTTAGGAACAACTTGAGCTGGATTTAAAAGGCACTCTACTTTAGAATTGGATCAATGTTCTAAATTCAAGAACTCACCAAAACTAAGCACCAACCAAGACTCATATTGAAGTCCATGTATTGTCAAATTGAATCAAAACAAAAGGAAAGAAGAACAAGAATTAAAACTGGACAGAATTTAAATGATAGCTACTGAACCAAAACAGAATTAAGAACACAATGCTGGAAACACAAAATAAACGGTAGAAAAAGAAGTAAACTCTAGGAATCAAAACTACCGAATGGAAAATTGAAGAAAAGGGAAGAAGAACACTTATAGAATAAGATGCTTGCTGGATTTTGAGAATTGGAAGAAGCCATTCACGCCACTTGGAACCTTGAACCAAGATAAGTGATGGAGTGCCACCACTTGAAGCTCACCATAGCTCACAAGATAAGGCAAAGAAGAGGAAGACTCAAAACTCACAAATTCTCTCCCAAATTGAGTATAGTCTCTCTACTATAAAATTCCAATCTGAATTGTACAAGCTAAGCACCTTTATTTATAGCCTAGAGGTGCTGAAAATGCAAGCTAAATGGCACACAAATGCAATGAAATTCGGTTTGGCACCCCCTAGGCTCCTATCTACACTCCCCACTAGACTCCCTTACTACTTACACCTTTTTATTACATTCACACCCCTATTCTATAAAAGAAATAAGAAGAGCCATTTTATTATACTCTTGTCCCAAAGCTCTTGCCATGCTCCTAGTAATTCGTTGGGCTTGGGCCCCTTGTTGGGCTTGGACCCCTTGATGGGCTTGGGCCCCTTGTTGGGCTTGGGCTTCATGGCCTAGAGCATCCTCTACTTGGTTTCCATCAGAAATGAGGAGAGTGGGAGTAACAATTTTGGAGCTGCTATGTGAAGGTTTAGGACTTGACCCAAAATACTGTTGTGGTGGACTTAGTGATAGTCCATTACTGCTAGCTCATCACTACCCACCATGCCCAGAACCAGGTTTAACCTTGGGAGCTCCCAAGCACAGAGATCCAAACCTTGTTACCATTCTGCTTCAAGAAAAAGATATAAATGCACTTCAAGTCTTCAAGGATGGAGAATGGCTTGTTGTTGAACCAATTCCTTATGCTTTTGTGGTTAACATTGGACTTATGTTGCAGGTATATACATGTTTCTCCACATATAAAATTATTCAGAAATAATCAACTGTTTGACATTAATTGGCATAATTTTTGTACACTTTTTTCTGACACATGATTAGGAAAAACATGAGATATGGTTTTGCATGATGAAATTGAAGTTAAGTGTCTGTGAGTAATGAATGTGCAGGTGATTAGTAATGGAAGGTTAATCGGTGCTGAACACCGTGTGGTGACAAATTCAGAATTTGCAAGGACCACAGTTGCGTATTTCATCCGTCCAACAAGCGAACAGATTATAGAACCTGCAAAGTCTTTGATAAGTTGTGGTGCTGAACCCATCTACAGGTCAATTACATATGAAGAGTTCTTGAAAAATTTCATGATCAACGGTGCTGACATCGAACAAGAACTGCTCTTGGAACCTAAGCAGAAAGCTGCACTGTAGACACATTAATGCCCCTATCAGATTTCTTACAACTTTATCTTCTTAGTCTACTGCGAATTATCTAAAGAATTTAATGTTTTCATATTATTATTAAAGTGTTTGTAATGTAATTATGTGCTGTTAAAGACTAATGGTAAGTGTACCTGTATGGATATTGGGGACTGAGTAATGTTGATCCACGTCGATACAAGGTGTCTTCTTCACTCTTGGTTGTCCTATTCTTCAAGTCTTCTTTCTCTTCGCGTGCTTCGGTCGGCCGGCGGGGGTACCTGCGATTGCACTCCGACGCTCAAGTCAGCGATGGTGCTCAAGTGTGAATTCTCTGATAGTATGGAAAACGTACCTTTCCCCCCTTTTCAGAAGTCCCTTTAGTAGGTTGACCTGGGCCTTGGCCATGTGGGCCAATCAGTTGATGGTTAGAGACATGCTTAGTGGTCTTTGGGTCGTGCCTGGTGGTTTCCTGAAAACCAGGGGAGTGGTCTAGAGGACGTGTTTTTACTTCGTCAATGGTTGTTATAACTGCTCTTTTCTACACGTGTAACCACGTTCTGGATTAAATTCGATTTATTCGACATAAACCACTCGTTCGTCCGGCTAGAGGTCATGGAAGGACGAAGAGTCGTATAAGACGCAGGGTTTTTGTGATGATTTTACCATGAATATCCTGCGGTCGTCCGGTGCGGACCGGTACACTTGCCCCCCAGGCTCGAGGTCATGGAAGGACGAAGAGTCGTATGAGACGCAGGGGTTTTCTACACGTGTAACCACGTTCTGGATTAAATTAGATTTATTCGACATAAACCACTCGTTCGTCCGGCTAGAGGTCATGGAAGGACGAAGAGTCGTATAAGACGCAGGGTTTTGTGATGATTTTACCATGAATATCCTGCGGTCGTCCGGTGCGGACCGGTACACTTGCCCCCCAGGCTCGAGGTCATGGAAGGACGAAGAGTCGTATGAGACGCAGGGGTTTTTGTGATAATTTTACCATGAGTACCCTGCGGTCGTCCGGTGCACGAAATCTATTCTATAATGCTGCTGGAGGCACAAAATTTCCATTCTATTGGACGGAGAATCCCACCTCTCTTGACCATCGGCTTTGGGAATCTTTGTCTCCCATCGACCAAGAAATTTTGATGGTCTTGAATCAACTACCGTGTAGGCTCCCTACGTGGGAACTGATAGCTCTTTATGGGTCGTCCAAGCAGTAGGCGGAACTAAAAGGTGAGCACCTTCTTCTTGCGGTCGTTCGGCTAATAGCGTATCTGTTTCTTACTTTCGTGTTTATGTTGCAGAGATTGTTGTGAGCATAGATCCGGGTTTTGAAGAAGTATATGATTCGGATAGCCGTAGTTATATAATCTCGACCGGATGAACGGTTAATTAATAAATAATTTCGATTTCTGACCAAGGTTGGTGAATAACGTTGAAGTTATAATTCGTTATATATTCTGGCCGAACGCACGGTTAATGAATTAATAGATAATTCGGATGCCGGACGAGGCATAAATAATTCGGATTACCTTAAAGTAATAAGATAATTCTGATGCCGGACGAGGCATAAATAATTCTGATTACATTAAAGTAATAAGATAATTCTGATGCCGGACGAGGCATAAATAATTCTGAATAATTCTGATGCCGAACGAGGCATAAATAATTTCGATTTCTGACCAAGGTTGGTGAATAACGTTTAAGTTATAATTCGGATAACTTTCGTTATGTATTCCGACCGAATGAACGGTGAATTAATTGAATTTCTGACCAAGATTGGTGAATAACGTTTAAGTTATAATTCGGATAACTTTCGTTATGTATTCCGACCGAATGAACGGTGAATTAACTGAATTTCTGACCAAGATTGGTGATTTAAAGTGCCTCGTTAAAACCTTCTCGGTAGAAAACCCTCCTTAGGGATAAAACTACCGAGCGAGGAAAGAGTGCACTAAGTTTATTCATCAACTGTAATAGAATTTGAGATGCGTGGCATTCCACGTTCTCGGTGCAGATTTTCCTGACAAATATTCTAAGTAATAAGCTCCTCCTGTTGCTGTGTTGGAGATGCGGAACGGACCTTCCCAATTGCTTGAAAACTTTCCTCCGTCCTTCCGGGCGTCGCTGCGCATGCGCCAAACTAGATCTCCTTTCTGATAGCTTCGTGGCTTCACTTTGGAGTTGTACCTTCGTGCTGCTCGTATCTTGCATGCTTCTTCCCTTATCTTGCATTTGTCCCTTAATTCATTGATGAGGTCGAGGCCGACTAGTAGACTTTCCTTGTTTAAGTCTAGGTCTAACGTCTGTCGGCGTAGTGAAGGCTCGCCGATTTCGACCGGAATCATGGCTTCTGTGCCGTACGTCAGGCTATAAGGTGTTTCTTGAGTTGTTGACTGGGGAGTACAACGATAAGCCCACAGAACCTCTAACAATTCTTCAGTCCAATTTCCCTTGGACGGGCCAAGTCTCTTCTTTAACTCATTGAGAATAACTTTGTTGGCGGCTTCCGCCTGACCGTTGGTTTGAGGGTGTTCGACCGAACTCGTTATATGTTTGATGTGAAGTTTCTCATAGAATTCAGCTAGCCCACGGTCGGTGAACTGTCGACCGTTGTCTGTGATAATGATCTGAGGTAGGCCGAACCTGCAGACAATGTTTTTCCACACAAAGCTTTGTACGTTCCGGGCGGTGATGGCTGTTAGTGGTTCAGCCTCAATCCATTTGGTAAAGTAATCTATACCCACCAGTAGGAACTTGCATTGCCCTTTTCCGGGTGTGAAAGGTCCGATAATATCCATTCCCTATTTCACGAACGGCCAAGGGGATAGGATGTAGTGCAAATGCTCTGGTTTTTGGTGCAATAGGGTGCCGAACTCTTGACATTTCACGCACTTTTGAACGTATTCAGTGCAGTCTCCTTGTAAGGTCGGCCAGTAGTATCCTGCTCTCAGAATTTTGGCGGACATAGTCCGCGCTCCTGAATGGGTTCCGCATATCCCTTCGTGTAACTCGGTCATTACATAAGTGACTTGTTCTGGACCAAGGCATTTTAGGAGGGGACGGGAATACCCTCTCCTGTAAAGATCTTCGCCAATCAGTATGTATCGGGCGGCTTGTAACTTCATCGTTTTCTCCAAATGTGGATCGCATACACCATCGGTAAGATATTGTTTTATGGGAGTCATCCAGTTAGGTTGGGTGTCAGTCGCCATGCATTCTTCGGTACCAACACTTGGTTTAGCCAGGGTCACGTGTATGGCCGACCGGTGGGCGCCTTTCTTTTTTAGGGTAGCCAATCTCGATAGAGCGTCCGCCCTAGTATTATTTTCCCTCCGTACGTGTTGGAAGGAGATTTCTTTGAACCTGTTTAGAAGATTTTTTACGAAATGAAAATACTGTTGGAGTAATGTTTCTCTTACCTCATACTCCCCTGTAAGCTGTCCGACGACTAGACGGGAGTCGCTTTTACAAGTTATATTTGTTACCTCCAATTCAATCGCCAGATGCAAACCTGCGATTATAGCTTCGTATTCGGCTTGATTATTGGAAGTTTTAAATTCAAATTTCATGGCTTGTTCGACAACAATCTCCCCTGGTCCTTCAAGTACAACTCCTGCTCCGGACGAACGACTGTTAGATGACCCATCTACGTATAGTGTCCATCGGGGAGTCCGTTCGGTCAGATAGGGAGTGAGTTCTGCTGTGAAGTCGGCGAGGGCTTGGGACTTGATGGCTCCCCTGGGTTGGTATTCGATGTGGAATTCTGACAGTTCGACTGCCCAACCTATCATTCGTCCGGCGAGGTCAGGTTTGGTGAGAATCTTCATAATGGGATAGTTAGTCCTAACAATGACCTTGTGATTTTGGAAATACATCCGCATCCGTCGTGCGGTGATGACCAAAGCGAAGGCAACTTTTTCGACCATTTGGTACCGGGTTTCTGCGTCATGTAAGACTCGACTTACAAAATATACCGGTCGTTCTTCCGCTTTAATTTCTTGTACCAGAGCGGAACTCACCGCTTCATTGGAGACGGCGAGGTAGACCACAATGGGTTCCCGTGCGTTCGGTTTCTGGATGACCGGTGGAGATGCCAGAAATGCTTTTAACTGTTGGAAATTTTGTTCACATTCATCTGTCCATTCAAATTTACTTGTCTTCTTCAGAAGTTTTATGATGGGTCTCGTTCGTTCGGCAAGCTTAGGTACGAATCGAGACAACGAAGTGAGACGGCTGACTAGTCTCTGGATCTCTTTGAGTCCCTTGGGACTTCGCATTTCGGTGATTGCCTTGCATTTTTCTGGATTAGCCTCTATACCCCGATGTGTGAGCATGAAGCCTAAGAACTTCCCCCCTTCTACGCCGAACGCGCACTTCTCCGGGTTTAAACGCATGCGGTATTGACGCAAGGCTTGAAAAACCTCTTTTAAGTCAGAAACATGTTGTTCGCAAGAGTCTGATTTGACGACGATGTCGTCAACGTATACTTCTACATTCCGACCGATCATGTCGTGGAATACGTGATCCATGAGTCGTTGGTATGTGGCTCCTGCATTCTTGAGGCCGAACGGCATGACTTCATAGAAGAAATTATCAGAATCTGTTCTAAACGCGGTTTTTTCTCGATCACGGTGGTACATTTGTATTTGATTGTAACCTGAATAAGCATCAAGGAAACTTAGGATTTGATGACCGGCTGCACCGTCGACCAGCCGGTCGATAGTAGGTAGAGGATACGAGTCCTTTGGGCACGCTTTGTTAAGGTCTGTGTAGTCTACGCACATTCTCCATTTTCCATTCGTCTTTTTTACCATCACTACATTGGCTAGCCATGTCGTATAGTGGGCCTTTTGAATAAAACCAGCTTGAATTAGCTTGTCGGTTTCTTCTCGTGCGGCTTTCCGCCGTTCTTCACCTAGTTTCCTTTTCTTTTGAGCGATCGGCCTGGCCTCTGTATAAACAGACAATCGATGGGTAATCACATCTGATTTTACCCCTGGCATGTCTGCAGCCGTCCAGGCGAAAAGATCAGCGTTCTTTGTTAATGTTTTACCTATCGTCTCTCGGTCGTCTGGTTTGAGGGATGTTCCCATGTATGTTTTCCGGTCTTTGTCCCGAAGGAATATGGGTTGAAGATCTTCTCCTGCTTCCATTCGGGGATCATCCAGTCGAGGATCTAGATCGACTAAAGCGACCAAGTGTCTTCTAGATTCTCTTCCTCTGGAGCGTCTTTCTGTTGACCGACCTCTTCGCTCTGTGGTCCGTTCGGCTGACGTGGTATAAAGCCTTCGGGTCGGCTCCACCTTCAGGCTAGCTACATAACACTCTCGTGCTGTCTTCTGGTCTATATGTACGGTTGCTATGTCTCCATTGACCGAGGGGAACTTCATAGCTAAATGAGGAGTTGAGACAATGGCTTTCAATCTGTTGATAGATGGTCGACCGAGCAAAATATTGTACGATGTATTGGCATTAACGAGTAGATATCGTATGTTGATGGTCTTGCTGAGGTAATCATCCCCGAACGTGGTGTATAGATCGATAAATCCTTTCGTATCCACTCTTTCCCTTGAGAAACCAACTATCTGCTCGTTGTAGGGTTGTATCTCTGCTTCTGGAATCTTCATCTTCTTAAACGTTTCCCAATATAGGATGTCGACCGAGCTACCCTGATCTACCAAAACTTTTGCAATTGCAAATTTATCTATCTCCACAGTTATTACCATGGGGTCATCTTGAGATGGATCGATTGCTGTGAAGTCTTCGTCAGTGAAAGTGATTGGTGGTATATGCGGTCGGCGTTGTGTGGGAGTCGAATGAACGGATTGAATTGCTCTCAAATGTTTTTTCCTTGCCGAATTAGAGCATCCTCCACCCGCAAAGCCGCCTGCAATGTAATTAATTTCTTGAGGGGGCTGACCGAGCGATACCGGTCCAGCGATTGTATTGATGACTGTGCGAACTTTTTGTTTAGTTCGACTTCTACGTTCAGGGCTTTCGCTTTTAGGCCTCGTTCGTCTGATCGGACTTTCGCTTCTTTTTCTTCTGCTTGAACGATAGTGGTTGTCACGGGTCCGGTCGTCTCTTCGTCCCGAACGTTCGCGGGGATCATGATCACGCTGGGGTGACCTGGGTGCAGTGATGGTGGTTTTCACGAACTTGCGCAGATGACCGGCCTGGACGAGCTCTTCAATTTTATCTTTCAGTGCTTGGCATCCTTCGGTCGTGTGGCCATAGTTACGATGGTATTGGCAACGTTTACTGGTGTCGGCATTGGGAGGGGTTTGTGATGGCCTCAATGTCGGAATCAATTCAATCTGCAGTGCTTCGTCGAGAACCTTACCCCTTGGTACAATCAAGGGAGTGTAGTTGTGGAAACGGGGTCCCCTATTGGGGCGATGTCGTTCTCGGTCGGTCGGTATTGTGGGGGGACGAATTCCTTTGCTATTGTCCGTGTTCTCAGCATAAGTTTTTCGATGGTAGTCAATATGTTCTTCTATCTGCATGAACTTTGTTGCTCTTGTTCTTAATTCATCCATATTGCACGGAGGTCGTTTGATAAGGCTTTCAGTGAACCTTCCTGGTAGTATGGCCGAGACCAAATGATGCATGGCTATTTCTGGATTAAGATTACGAATGTTCATACACACTTTGCTAAATCTGTTCATGAATGTTCTCAATGATTCTCCCCTTTCTTGTTTGACATTTAGAAGAGACATGGAGGATGTCCGATGAGGTCTACTTGTGGCGTATTGCGTGGTGAACTTCAATTCCAAAGCGTCGAAGCTTGCAATGGAATTGGGTGGAAGGTCCGAAAACCATCCAAGGGGGCCTTCCCTGAGAGAGGTGGGGAAGACTTTACACCATACCGTTCGGTCGGTTGTGTAAAGGGTCATTTGAGTTCTAAATATATTCAGATGTTCGTCTGGGTCTGTGGAACCGTCATAAAGGTTTATCGTTAGGCCCCTCCACTTGTCAGGGAGAGGAGTGGCTATGATGTCATCAGTGAACGGATGGCCTTTCGGGTTTGCTACCTCGTTTGGGGTTACTGGCTTTGCACTCTGACGGGTGTGTTGAACGAGTGACGTGTGAGGTATAGCCTGGGCTATTGTTCTTGTTCCTGATTGGAACGGTGATGGAGAAGGTGCACGTGAATGCCCTTCGCGTTCAGATTGCTCAAGTCTATCCAACAATCTCTTGTTCTGTTCTTTCAATTGTGCTATCTCCTCTGCGTGTTGTTGACGCTCTTCTTCTCGTCTTTTCCTTTCTTCATCCTGGCGAAGTTGATCGATGACTCCTTTTTGGAGTAACTCCTGCATCTGAATCTGGAGGGTTTGGAGTATGGTCCTATGCTCTTCGGAGATATCATTGTTGTTGTTTGCCGTTGAGTCCATCTTCAAGCGTTGGGATCCTTGGGTCTGGGAATAATGATTACTCGGGCCCCACGGTGGGCGCCAATTGTACCTGTATGGATATTGGGGACTGAGTAATGTTGATCCACGTCGATACAAGGTGTCTTCTTCACTCTTGGTTGTCCTATTCTTCAAGTCTTCTTTCTCTTCGCGTGCTTCGGTCGGCCGGCGGGGGTACCTGCGATTGCACTCCGACGCTCAAGTCAGCGATGGTGCTCAAGTGTGAATTCTCTGATAGTATGGAAAACGTACCTTTCCCCCCTTTTCAGAAGTCCCTTTAGTAGGTTGACCTGGGCCTTGGCCATGTGGGCCAATCAGTTGATGGTTAGAGACATGCTTAGTGGTCTTTGGGTCGTGCCTGGTGGTTTCCTGAAAACCAGGGGAGTGGTCTAGAGGACGTGTTTTTACTTCGTCAATGGTTGTTATAACTGCTCTTTTCTACACGTGTAACCACGTTCTGGATTAAATTCGATTTATTCGACATAAACCACTCGTTCGTCCGGCTAAAGGTCATGGAAGGACGAAGAGTCGTATAAGACGCAGGGTTTTGTGATGATTTTACCATGAGTATCCTGCGGTCGTCCGGTGCGGACCGGTACAGTAAGTATTGTACCCAATCCTATCGTTGAAAGTTAATAAAGTTGAGCTTTATTTATTTATTACTACGCTTTATGATTAATTTTCGGTAGCAACTTTTACCTCATGATTCAGGTGCACATATAGTCAAATCTTCCTTTCGCAAAATAATAGATTGAAGAGTTAAACACCAACTACTGATCAATGAAAAATTGTACACATCACAATTGATTTTTTTTTATTCTTAAAATATAACACCATGTAATTCATGAATTTTTTAAACTCAAAATGACGTTTTCAAAATAGAATTTATTGAACAAGTTATAGTTCCTTAGTGCGTCAAGTTTGTTTTTGTTAATGAAGAGTGCTAACATGAATATTTATTTTTCAATTAACTTAAACTTAATTATGGAGTAATAGTTACATTACTAGAAAATTATTAAATAAAAATTAATTTTAATAACAAAAATTAATTAGTTATTATATTTATTAAATTAAATAGTATTTTATATATTAAAAAATTATTAATATTTAAAGTAGTTTTTTTTAGACTTTTTTAATTACTTTAATATTCTTTCAACTAAAAATAATGCATATAAAATTATTACAATACCTAATTTTGTTCAACTTATTTTATTTTTTTATCAGTATAAAATAAATAAACTAAAAAAAGCACTTCAAAAATATTCTAACTGTTATACAAGTACGTAGAATCTCATTATCTTGTGTACAAATCCAGATAAACATTACAAATATATATATATAAAAAAAAGAAAAGCAAACAAGACCAATGCATTTGAAGGCATAAGCTTCCGGCAGAATTATGCAGCAAAACCTGCATATAAGATTGCTGTCTTCTTCTTACAAGAATAATCTTATTTGTTTATTCAATTTACCTTGACACTTCTATATAACTACAGTAACAAACAACGAGACTAAAAATACTTGTTATGTTATTTAATTTCCCCTCTCTACCCATAACTGAAAACACCTAACTTGATGGATTAGTGCTGATATTTTACTTATAATTCATTTTATGCAATTTCATATGATCTCTTCCAAAATGACACTTATAATCTATATATAATGAAAATAGTAAACAACTCAAGATGAAATTTCTTATTATAACACTTGATAACTCTGCCTTGATTCAATAGTAATGATATTTTATTAGCTATAAGTTACATGGAACAATTTCCTATGAAAAATCATGTACTAAATAACACTTCTCAATCTATAATATACACTCAGTCAACTTTATGATGTCAAATTCTGAATATATTTATCACATATAAGTGACATTATTATTAAACAATAGTTAGAGGAAGACTTTTGCAATGACCATGTAAGCAGCTATTATTTTGCAATTTAAAAAGGCATCCCCTGTGTTTTTATGTACTATTAAAACAAACCAGCTACTTGAAAACTATTAGTAGGAAGAAAAAATTAAACATATTTTAAAACGTGAGATTATATATTATGGTTTGTCCGATAACAGTTAATAGGAGATCAGATTAAGGAATGAACTTGAAGTCTAACTCAACTTCGTAGAATTATTTATAAAACAAGATTTGTAATTATTTATATATTTATGAAATGTCTTAATTGGGATCTCCAATATGTTTAAATAATTAAAAGAAATTTCTTAACTATATTTTGCTTCATTCATATTTTGGTTGACTGAACCGAATTGGTAATTTAACTTAGTTTAAATTGAATTAGTCGAATCCATCAGCATCCAAGTTATGTTTTTAAACCTTTTTGTGTAAACCAATACTATTTGCAGCGAAAGAAACAGATAAAAACGCGGAATGAAAGAAGATCAGAGTGTGAAATCTTAATTATAAAGTAGAGAAGGTTAATCAGTTAATCAGGTGTAAAGAGTGAAGAGGAGAAGAGGTAAATGTTTTTAGTCAGTGGAAAAAAATTAATGAAGAAGGGTGTCTCTCACAAATTTGTACAATGTTTCTGAAATGTTTAGGCAACAAAAGTTCATCTAAGAAACCGTATCTAACAGTAATAGAAGAGTTGTGCCATCAGTTTTCTCTTGCGGAGCTAAGAAAGTCAACCAACAACTTCGATAGAAAGAGACTAATTGGACGTGGAGGATTTGGTGAAGTGTATAAAGGGTATCTCCAACATTATGCTGCTTCTAATTATGTAGTAGCAGTGAAGCGGTTTTCTGTGGAACACAGTGAAGTGTTCAAGAATGAAATAGAGTTGCTGTGCCAGCTTCGTCACCCTAATTGTGTGTCTCTTATAGGATTCTGCAACCACAAGAAAGAGAAGATTCTTGTGTACGAGTACATGTCCAATGAATCTTTGGATCGACACCTACAACGTGGGGAACTATCATGGAACCAAAGGTTGGAAATTTGCATAGGAGCAGCGCGTGGACTACACTACCTTCATGCAGGAGCCAAGCGCACCATCATTCACCGTATTGTCAAACCTAGAAACATTCTTTTGGACGACAACATGCAACCAAAACTCACAGGTTTCTGCATTAGCGTAAAGGGGTCACGCTTCATGTCAAAGCCAAAGCCAATTAAAGTTAATGTTGTGGCAGGTAAAATTTTTTTTTCTTTCCTTGAGTATTAAGAAGTGAACTTTAAGTCTAATTCAATCTATTAAACCGGTTTATGAGATGAGGTTTGCACCCACTTATCAGCAACTATTAATTGAGTACATACATAACAGAGGTTACGCACCAATCACAGAATAAGAAATCTCGTTGAAGGTACCTTTGACGGGATTCAAGACCAAACCTTAACTTGTGTTAAGGAGAAGATTTTAGAATAGTCTACATTCCTCCATTGAATAAACAATTATTCTTATTCCTCCAAATCTTGCTTACCGATGCAATTCAAACATCGCATCAAGATTTGGACAGCTCGAAATATGATCCAAGAGAGAGAAGATTTACGGAACTCACTCCTAACCAAGCGTAACAAAGATTCCAAGCTAGATAAACTACTCTGCAACTGAAGAATAGATGACTTGTGGACTCCTCTGACTCCCTGCATAAACTACAAAAATTGTTCTTTGCTTTATGAGCTCACTTGCTAAAATGAACTTTTTGTATTATAGTAAGCTAATATTTTTACTTGCAGGTACTCCTGGATACATGGCTAGGGAGCTTTTCACGGACGATGCCATCACAGAGAAATCTGATGTTTATTCATTTGGTATGGTTTTGCTAGAAGTTGTGTGTGGAAGGAAATACGTAACAATGCCAATTGAAAGAGAATTTCTGGAGAAGCCACTTGAGGAAAAAGTTGATGCGAGCATCAAGGGAAAGATTGCACCAAAGTGTTGGGAAATCTTTATAGATATAACCAAAAGATGCGTGATGTATGAACCAGATGAGCGACCAACAATGGGTGAAGTAGAGGTGCAACTAGAGCATGCTTTGTCGTTGCAGGAACAAGCTGATATCACAAATACTAATGGTGATTATATCTTATTTTCCACCACAGTTATTCACCCAGGAGCTGAACTGGTATACAGCACAGAAAACAGTGATACTGAAGAAATATAACGTAGATAATTAAACACTACTATGTAGAACAACACAATCGTATAGATAGATAGCTGCTGTGTGACTCAACATAAGCATAAAGTATTTAGTTGATAAACCATCGTGAGATTTATCTAATGTTATTATATGTATCAAGATGGGACTTTCGTTATTAGATAAAAATAAAAGTTTCACTTCCCTATTCCCACAGAAAAGTAGTTATTTTCTGTCTGATTTGCAAACTCTACTTTGCAACATGTTCATCTAGTTTCTTCAAGCAGTCAATATCTGTCTCATTACTGAACGGAACTTAGTTTTAGTTAGCTTTAATTGTATACTTTAGTTAGCCTTAATAACAAAGAAGAAAGCATATTGTGACATGTTTTTCCAAATCTGCACATCAAAACATATTTCATGATATGCATTTGATTTTTGGTTCACCAGTATGCCAAGATTTCACCTTATACTAGTTCGGTCTGAAAATTAAAAAGCCTGAACAATAATTTTTCTGTCAAGATCCAATTTAGCCTTTGATTTAGTCACATTCACAGAAATAGGAAGATTTGAATAAAAAGAAAACATGAGATGATTGCAGAAATGGACTCAGGGAGTTAAGTCAAAGAGAGTTCTAGACGATCCCAAGTAAGTTAACGCCCCTATGACACTTTGCAGGGACAACGACCCAAAAAATTGTAATTAAACCAAAACGAGTGACTACCAAAACGAGTTAACCAAATCTAAACAAACACTTGTGAACAAAAGTTGTTATTAATGTTTAATATAAATTTGCTTATTGAATGTTTATTAAGAGTATTTAGTAGTGTAAACATTTGACTTTTGTATTTGTAACCATTCTAATAATTATTTTTACTCTATAAAATATTTTTGAACTTGGCATCAAAAAGCTGCAAAACTTACGTTCAAAATCACATTTTCACTTTGATACTTTAACATCTCCAACATTTGTTATTATATCATTCAACTTATCAGTATTTAAATTTATAATATACAGTCAGCTTTATCCTCTCAAATTTTGTATATATTTTTGCGCATCAGTGTGATCAGCGATCATTTGTGTAATATTATAAAAACAACAAACAGGAAAAATATTATAAGTCCATAACACCAACTACAACCATTAATTAAAAAGATGGATTGAAAGTTGTAACGTACACGTTTAAGTAAAAGAAAAAAAAATTGAACCATATTTTGTTTTATTTCTAGAAGTCATCCTAGCTCTATCAGACCACCTATAAATATAGTGTTCTCTCACATAAGTATCACTTTCGGCATGAGAAAGTGTGTTGGAGCTGGTTTTATAAGATTGAGTTAGGTTTAAAAATCGTAATGTATTTTCCTTTCTCAGTTAGTGACAAGTGATTAAGGAAGCAGGTGTTGTCAGAAATTGAACAATGTTTTGGAGAAACAAGTTCATCCCGGAGACAGTATCCAACAACAGTAATAGAAGAGCTTTGCCACCAATTTTCTCTCACTGATCTTAGGAAATCCACCAACAACTTTGATCAGAACACAATAATTGGACGTGGAAAATCTGGCAAAGTATACAAAGGTTGTCTCCAACACAATGATGCTTCAGATTATGCAGTTGCAATAAAGCGATTCCAGTTGGAACTCTATCAAGCATTGGGAGAGTTCAAGACCGAAATAGAGTTGCTCTGCCAGCTTTGCCACCCTAATTGTGTGTCTCATAGGATTTTTGTCAGTTAAAACTTCGCTAATACTCACACTTATAGGTTCTTGGGACTACATGCCTAGGGAGTATTTAAAGGACTGTGTCGTCACTGACAAATATGATGTTTATTCTTTTGGTGTGGATCTACTAGAAGTTTTATGGGGAAAACCAATTGTTTATTGACCACACCAGCAATAAAACTTATGGAAAATCCTATTGAGGAGAGTATTGATCCAAATATCCAAGGAAAGATTGCACCTCCATGTTGGCAAGTTTTTATAGATATCATCCATAGATGCATCAAGTATGAATCGGATGAGAGACCAACAATGGGTGAAGTAGAGGTGCAACTTGAGCATGCTCTGTGATCTCTGTTTCTAACATTCTCATCTTACTGGAAATTGTCATTGTAATAATCTGGTACTACTATAAATTTGAAAGAATTGCCAACAAAACGAATAATGATAGCACTCCCTTGCTTCAGTCTATAATTTTTGCTCTTCTTTTTCTAGGCACCCTCACTATATAACCAGTCACTGATATATAAAACAAAATCATACAGATTGCAGCAGAGTGTTGGGAACTCTCTATAGATACCATGATAAATTGCTTTTAAGTACGGACCGGATAACCGTTACCCGAAAAAGTGTACGACTAGGTACAATGAAGGGGTAAAAGCGGCAATCACAGAAATAGTATTTTGACTGATACCTTTAATTTTTCCCTTGCCATTATTAGAGTAGATGAATCTACCAAACCATATCTAGGACCATATTGGATGAATTTCTCTATAAATATTTCTAGAAAAAAAAAATCTTTGAACTAGCAGTAGTTTTTTCTCATCTTGACTAAGTCAGAGTTTTATATGCAGGCCTTGGATCTTATTTGGGGAAGATTCCAACCCAACCTTAATATGCTTCACAAGCCAAACAATTGAGGAGCAACATAGTTCAATGTGTATGGTAGGTGACAAGTGAGATCTACTTAAGCAAGAAGGTGTCACAAATTGGAACTATGTTTCTGAATTGTTTGGGCATGTGTTGTTCGAAGCTCACAACGAATACAAATTCATCTCAGAGACGGTTTCCAACGTTGATAGAAGAGCTGTGCCATCAATATTCTCTCACCGATATTAGGAAAGCCACCAATAACTTTGATCAGAAGAGAGTAATAGGAAGTGGATTATTTAGTAAAGTATATAAAGGGTGTCTGCAGCATGATGGTGCTTCTGATTACACGGTCGCAATAAAGCGATTTGATAATCAAGGAAGGGAAGCGTTCAACAAGGAAATAGAATTGCTATGCCAGCTTCGTCACCCTAGATGTGTTTCTCTCATAGGATTCTGCAACCACCAAAATGAGAAGATTCTTGTATACGAGTACATGTCCAATGGATCTCTAGATAAACACCTACAAGATGGTGAACTATCATGGAAGAAGAGGCTAGAGATCTGCATAGGAGTAGCACGTGGACTACACTACCTTCACACTGGTGCCAAGCGTTCCATCTTTCACTGTATCCTCGGTCCTAGTACCATCCTTTTGGATGACCACATGGAGCCAAAACTTGCTGGTTTCGGTGTTAGCGTGCAGGGATCACGTTTTATGTTAAAGCAGAAGCAAATCAATGTAGATCGTGTTTTGGGTAATTTTTGTTTTGTTGTATGAGCTCACTCACTGCAATGCATTTTTGTGGATCAAACTAAGCCAATACTCTTTGTTGTAGGTACTTGGGGCTACACGACTACGGACTATGTCATGGATGGTACCATCACAGCTAAATGGGATGCTTTCTCATTTGGTTTCCTTCTACTAGAAGTTGTGTGCAGGGGGATGTTTTATTTAATAAGCCTGACTGAAAAAGAATGTCTCGAGAACCCTGTTGAGGAGGGACTTGACCCGATTATCAAAGGAAAGATTGCACCAGATTGTTGGCAAGTGTTTGTAGATATGATGGTAACTTGCTTGAAGTATGAACCAGATGAGCGACCAACAATTGGTGAAGTGGAGGTGCAACTTGAGCATGCTCTATCCATGCAGGAACAAGCTGATATCACAAACTCCAACTCTGAGTATACCTTACTGTCCAAAACCATTATTTCCCTGGGAGTGAAACAATTTGATACTGAAAAAATTCTCTGAAATTGAGTTAGTGTTTTTAGTCAAAACAGTTAGAGTAAGCTGAAATATTAGTTTAGAACGTGTAGCTTTTGCTGTGATACATGCTTCCAGCATTTTCTATTTTTATGTCATAGAATTCAATAATATGTTATAATTATTTAGAATTCTTAAATGTTGGAATATCGAACATGGGTTGTCAAAATAGGTTTTTCGTTTTAACAAGGCTGTCATCTATAATCGTGTATTAGTAACTAACTAGTAATGATAGAAACTCCTTGCTGGTTCAGGCTTTAAATTGTTCTATCTACTGTCTCTGTCTCTGTGTTAGCCTAGTTGGAATTACTTGCCACCAACATTTTCCCTTATACTATCTTTAAGTATTAAAGTAAATGCTTGATCTTTTTTAAGGCATCTGGTCGAACCAACATTATTTACAGCTGATCTTTTCAATTTCAAAAATCTTGAATGAAATTTAATAACTATATTAACAACAGAAAAGTCAGTTTGTAACATGTCCCAGTAGCATACATCTTAAAAATGTGTGACCATTAAATAAAGTACTTAAACACTTGTCTTTAGTTTTGATTTTTTTAATGGATAAAAGGATATGTATTTAAAATATTAACAGTCTTACCTTGGAAGTACCCCAATTTGCTTAACTGTGAAAATTGAAGGGAAGTAGAGGTGAAAGATGCTTCAAGTATGAACCTGATAAATGGACCAACTTTGAGTGAAGTAGAAGTGGAACTTCAGCATGATCTGTAGCAGGAATAAACTGATATCAAAAACACCAATGCTGATGATTATAAACCCCCCCAAAAAAAACTTATTGTTCAAAACCATTATTCATCCAAAACTGGGAATTTGAGCATGCTCTGCCATTGCACCAACAGGATTGTTATCTGTGAGATTTCTATTATTTATTTCTAACATTTGGTACCTTCCTTTTGATTGGTCCTTTTTTATGAGATTCTGTATATTCTCCTTACTGTTTTACATCAGTTTTTCCTTGCTTATAACACCACCATTGTATGAATCTATATAGTAAGACAAAGTATTATAATATAATTCTTTGAACCAAAAAAGTTAGCTATGTGGAAATAAACACTCACTCTATTTAGGCTCAATTTGAATCCTCCCACTTTATGAGAACTTCTAAGATAAATTATTTTAGTTCTAGAAAAGTTTACTTATATAAGTTGATTTTAACTTTGATTTAGTTTACCTTCTTAATTTATTAATTAATTGTATTCTTTTTTCCTATAAATAACTTTTGGGGTATAATCTTTGTCTGTCTTTTTTAGAAGAAAAAAAGGAAGAAAAAAACTACCTGTAACACAATGTTTCCACAAAGGCATTGGGAATTGGCTCAACAGCAATCCATTCCCCATCTTTCCAATACTCAACCACATCTTTGGTGGCTCTTCCACTATTTGTGTAGAGCTTGCACCTTCCATTTGGATCCTTAGTGTCGTTTATCTTTTCATCCTCAGGCATGCCATGGAATTCTTTTGAAAATATTGCGTGTAGCATCCACTATATCCTTAGAAACTCTATGGTTGATAACCTAGCTAGTTTATCACAGTTTCAGATTAACCAGATATACATACAAGCACACAAAATCAAGGCCAAACATCTAAGACTATATAAAATGTGTAGTATTTCTCATAAGAAATAATTTATTGGCCACACCAAGTTATATATATCAGACTGTTAGCATTAAACTCAAAGCCTTCAGCCGTCATCAGTTTTATTTTAGCATCTGAATAGACAATAATTATTATCTTTAATTCTAGTTTTGAAAGTCATTTATACTATGATTTAAATGTAAATTATAGTATAGGTTTTATGAGAGAGAAGGTAGAATTTGAGAAGTCTATTGTAAGACTATTTAAAGAGATTGTATTCTTATTTGAAAAATAACAGTGAAATAAAATATATATTTTCTATTCACAAATATCTTGCTCTGTTTTATTCCCTCAACACCAACAATTGGTATCGGAGCTATTTTCTTGAGGGATCTGTGAGGTTAGTAGAGTGCACCAATGGAAGGAGGATCAAATTTTTCAGCAATGGCACCACCTGTCTTTGATGGAGACAGTTATCAAATGTGGGCTGTTCGTATGGAGACCTATCTAGAAGCATTGGATTTATGGGAAGCTGTAGAAGAGGACTATGAAATTCAGTCCCTTCCAGAAAACCCTACGGTGGCACAAATAAAATCACAGAAAGATAAAAAGATGAAGAGATCAAAGGCAAAAGCATGCCTATTTGCAGCTGTATCTCCTATGGTATTCACAAGGATAATGTCCTTGAAGTCAGCAAAAGAAATCTGGGATTACCTCAAGGCAGAATATGAAGGTGATGAGAGGATTCGGGGAATGCAAGCCCTGAATCTAATCAGAGAGTTTGAATTGCAGAAAATGAAGGAGTCGGAATCCATAAAAGAGTACTCAGACAGACTTCTAACCATTGCCAACAAAGTGAGGTTGCTTGGATCTGTGTTTAAAGATTAAAAAATTGTGGAAAAACTGTTTGTAACAGTTCCAGAGAGGTTTGAAGCCACCATAACAACCCTGGAGAACACAAAGGACCTATCAAAGATTTCTCTTGCAGAGCTCTTAAATGCTTTACAAGCACAAGAACAAAGGAGAGCCATGAGACAAGATGGAGCAATAGAAGGAGTCTTACTAGTCAAACATGAAGGTGGCTGGAGAAACAAAGGTAGAAATTATCCTCCTTGTAAGCATTGCAACAAGTTAGGTCATCCACCGTTTAAGTGTTGGAGAAGACCTGATGCTAAGTGCAACAAGTGCAATCAACTTGGGCATGAAGCAATTATTTGTAGAAACCAAAGTGAGCAACAAGATGTAGATGCTCAAATTGCAAATGAGGAGGAGGATGTGCTTTTCGTTGCAACTGGTTTTTGCAGCAATATTTCAAGTGCATCTTGGTTAATTGACAGTGGCTGCACCAACCACATGACACATGACAAGGAACTCTTCAAGGAATTGAGAACTACTGATGTTAAAAGGGTGAGGATTGGAAATGGTGAACACCTGGCAGTAAAAGGAAAAGACACAATAGCTATCACAAGCTATAAAGGTATAAAAATCATTACAGATGTTCTTTTTGTGCCAGAGATTGATCAAAATCTTTTGAGTGTTGGTCAATTGTTGGAAAAAGGCTATAAGGTGATGTTTGAAAATAAACATTGTTTAATCAAAGATGTTGATGGCAGAGATTTGTTTAAAGTTGAAATGAAGGGAAAAAGTTTTGCTCTCAATCCAATGGAGGAGGAGCACATTGCCTTTAAATCCAAAGAAAATGTCACAGAAATTTATGTACCTGACTTGAAGAATAATATTCTCAGTATGGGAAAATTATTGGAGAGTGTTGAAGCAAAATTTGATAACTTGGAAAAAAGGTTTACAAAATTGGAAGAAAAATATGTTGATATGGAGAAAGACAAGGAAAGTAGAGTCAATCAAGTTGAAGAACTCCATTTGTTGCTTTTGGCACAAAAAGAAAAGGTGAATGAATTACAATTCAAATTAAAAGCCCCTTTTGGTTCATGTGTTTTACTTGAAAATAATGGTTTTGACTTAGGAGAAGACCATAAATGGAATGGTGTTGAGACATCATCTGAAAGAGAAATATGGTATAATCATTATCTTCGAAGCTCATTGAAGTCAAAGTCTTTCTTAAATCCTTTTAATTCAAAGGGTGAAAGTGGAGAAGATTTTTGTTTGGAAAATTAAAAGTAATTCAATTCAAAATTCTGCACGGATTGATGCAGTGAAGGAAAATATTGGAGGCAGTGTGAGCGATGACAATCAGAAAAGCAACAATCTGAATGAATAATATGAAAGGTTTGAGTTTAAGGGGGAATTTGTTAGCATTAAACTCAAAGCCTTCAGCCGTCATCAGTTTTATTTTAGCATCTGAATAGACAATAATTATTATCTTTAATTCTAGTTTTGAAAGTCATTTATACTATGATTTAAATGTAAATTATAATATAGGTTTTATGAGAGAAGGTAGAATTTGAGAAGTCTATTGTAAGACTATTTAAAGAGATTGTATTCTTATTTGAAAAATAACAGTGAAATAAAATATATATTTTCTGTTCACAAATATCTTGCTCTGTTTTATTCCCTCAACACCAACACAGACAACACCAAAGATATCCATCACGTGTGTTCAACCAATATCCATCATGTCATGCATGAGAAACACGTGTGGTGAATAAGAAGAAAGTAAAACAAGGAAATGAGTGAATAAACAATATAAAGCTGGAAAAAGCCTTATGATATCAGCTGGATCATGTCCTCCAAGATCAATAACTGGAACTAACTTTCCAGAGGCGAAAACATCATTATCAGGTCTTCTTTCTGGTGGTTGCACATATGATGATGGCACCAAAGAATGAAAATTGTACCAGCTAGACAACAAGCTTCTCAGCCATGATTTTTAAGACAGAATGAGTGGCACATATGCTGTTAGGAACTATAGTAACAGAAAAATGCTAAATGATTACACACATATTTATAGGTAGATTGGATGCCACTGCAAAAGAAAAAACAAACAAATATAACCATTTGAAGTAATAAAAAATTGTATTGCATTATAAAACAAAATTTACAAGAGAGTCTTTAAAATAATATAGTATAATAGAACCATTGGAAGTGGAGATTTCTGTCGTTGATGGGAAGAATATGTATAATTAAATCAGTTTTAAGCGCTATTCCTCTATTCTCTTTATCCTATTTTAAATCCTCGGAGTCGGTTAGGCTTGGGGAAGGATAGCAGGTCAATCTCTTGGGTAAGTTGGGAGAATATGTGTAAACAGTGGAGGCAGACGGTTTGGGAGTTAAAGATATAAGAAAGTTCAATGGAGTTGTTCTAACTAAATGGAAGTGGCGATTTGTAGGTGAAGAAAAAGGGTTGTGGAAGAATAACCTAGTATCTAAATACGACCCCTTTTGAAAAATCAATCCAGGTGGTGGAGAGATTTATCTAAACTATGTGACCAGGGGGAGGAGAAGGGTGGTTCTAAGAAGCTCTGGAATGGAAAGTGGGTTGTGGAGACAAAGTTAGATTCTGGGAGGATGTTTGGGTGGGCGAAAATAAACTTAGTTCTGTGTATCCTAGGTTGTTCACCCTTTGAAAGGATCAGGGGCTAACAGTGAGCGAGGTGGGCGTATGGGAAGACTCGGCTTGGATCTGGAAACTAAGATGGAGGAGGGTTAGGTTTGAATAGGAAGTTGTGCAAGAAGAGCAAATGCTTTGGTCTTTGTCAGGGGGCACTCTGAATAGGGAGGCAAAGGACACACACTAGTGTGGAGAGGGAATGCAATAGGAAGAGTTTTCTGTGAAGTAAGCTTATGAACGTTTTTCTAACTCTTACATAAGTCCTCCTAACGGGCTGTTCAAACAGTTGTGGCAATCTAAAGCAATGCTCAAAGTCTGGACAACTGCTTGGAGGGTTCTTTTAGATAGAATTCCAACTCGTTCCAGCTTAGTCAGGAGAGGAGTTTTGGTTAATTCAACTAGTTGTGCTCTTTGCCATGTTGTTCAACATCTATTTATAGAGTGTCCCATAGGACAAATAGTGTGGTCTCTCTGCTTTAAGTGGGTAGGTATCCTGTTCTTACAACATAAGTTACTTCGAGAACTTCCCCTTAGAAGAGTTGAGTTCAAAGCAGAACTTGGTCTGGAAAATTATATGGGGGACAATGGTGAGACGACTATGAGAACAAAGAAACTCTATTATTTTTAAGAAGGGTTCCTGATGCGGAAGAAATCTTTCATATGACACAGCTTAATTCATGGTTGTGGTTTGAAACATAAGACTCGCTCTTTCAATTATTCTTTCTCGGATTGGCGCCTAAATCTGATCCTATCCATCAAAAGTCAAATGTAAAAGGAGGGGAAGCCTGTTTGGGAGTGCAGTCAGTCGGCTAAATGAAGTTTGAGATGGGAGGACAAGGCAGAGGAAGGAATAGTAGAGATAGTGCAGATCATCAAGCAGGGAGATGTAGGACCTGCTCTTGCTCTGAGTAGTATAGAAAGGTATCTTGATCAGGAGGACTTGGAAGATGGCTTGCTGTGAGGTGCTCTAGTGAAGGCAAAGGTGTTGTACTTGCCAAAACCGTTTTCGGAGCTGTATTGGAGGTGTAGCAGAGAGTGTATGACAGCTGTAAGGAGATACAGCAGCACCGTTTATGCAGTAGAGGAATTGTTGTAGACGCTTTGGAAAGGTCACCTTGTAGCTTCTTGGTGGTGCTGCAGGACAGATTCTAGGGAGAGCGCTGTAATGATATCTGTGCTAGTGCTAGAGGTAGTCAAAGAGATGCATTTATAGAAGGAAGTGTGAAGAGCAAACAATGTTTTATAGGGTACTTGAAAATGTGTGTTCTGGTTATAATCTGCATATTTATGCAATGAGGCATTGCTTGAATATGCTTGCGTCATGCAGCATGCTAGTCTTGTTCTTATGGACGCTTGTGGTATTCTTAAGTGCCTTGCTAATGCGAATCTTAGGTAGCAGCTGGTGCAGTTTTGTATATTTGGCATTGTGGATCCCTGATTATGGTGCTTAAGCCAAGGCTGAGGCTATGTTGTTAACCTGTAAGGGCCAAGCCAGCAGGTTCTGTTCTGGTTTTTTGCTTTCTATGCCTATTTCTGTTTTATGCAGCAAAAGGAACCTTGTGAGCACATGGGAAGTAGTACAAATAGCTATGGCTAGAGAGGAGGTGGCTCAAGACTTCACCAGCATAGACTGCGGAGCTCAAGCAGATGTGAGATATACTGAAACATCCACATGCATAGATTCTTTTCAGATGCAAATTTGTTAACTGGTGTGAAGATTCTTGGAAAATTGGAAGTTCTTATAAGGAAGTGAAGAGCTCGGTTTCTGAAGCATGATTGCAAAGTGTTGTGTCATAGAATCAAATCACGGTGGTTTGATAGCTGCAGCAGGATGGATAAAAAAACCTTTGGCTTTTGCTTTTGAACCTCGTCAATACCTCTGTTGAGGGACTTTTGAGGTCTTGAAATCACATCAGCAGCATATAGGGAGTTACATCAGAAGGGTGTATGGCTGTTCTTATGTAGGGGATGTGGCCAATCAATTCTGCAGGTGCTGTTTTGGTGTAGGGTAATCGGTGTATGGCTGCTCTTAGACAAAGGATGTGGCCAATTCTGCAGGTGCTGGCTTCATGCAGGTTAATCTGAAGCAGGGGATTTTCACCAATTCTGCAGATGGGAAGGACTCTGTGATGTGGTCTTTTGGCTTTAAGTTTAGGGTTTAGGCTTTAATTTATTTATTTTTTGAGTCAGTGTAATTTACAAAATATAGAACACATAGTTACTTATTATAAATAGAATTAAGATTTATATGAACAAGTTGAATTTTTTTTACTAAAAAATGTCAATTTTAAAGAATTTATTTTTTATTTTTATAATTATAATAAAAATTTATATAATAAATTTAAATTATTAAAAAATCATTTTATTTACTTTTTAAAATTTTGTTGAAACCGTGTTAAAATTTTCATAAATATAAAAAACAATGTCTTTTGAAATGGAGATTTTAACCACTCGTGTTTTATAAGTGTTGTGTGTTCACTGTCGGAAACAAGGACACGTAAGAAGAAAACGCCGCCTTATTAAAAACTGCAGGAGATCTTATTTGGGGAAGATTCCAACCCAACCTTAATATGCATGACAAGCCAAACGATTGAAGAGCAACATAGTTCAATGTGTATGGTAAGTGACAAGTGAGATCTACTTAAGCAAGAAAGTGTCACAAATTGGAACTAAGTTTCTGAATTGTGTGGGCATGTGTTGTACGAAGCCCACAACAAATACAACTTCATCTCAGAGACAGTTTCCAACGTTGATAGAAGAGCTGTGCCATCAATTTTCTCTCTCCGATCTTAGGAAAGCCATCAATAACTTTGATCAGAAGTGGATTTTTTAGTGAAGTATATTAAGGGTGTCTGCAGCATGATGGTGCTTCTGATTACACGGTCGCAATAAAGCGATTTCATTATCAAGGATGGGAAGCGTTCAACAAGGAAATCGAATTGCTATGCCAGCTTCGTCACCCTAGATGTGTTTCTCTTATAGGATTCTGCAACCACCAAAATGAGAAGATTCCTGTATACGAGTACATGTCCAATGGATCTCTAGATAAACACCTACAAGATGGTGAACTATCATGGAAGAAGAGGCTAGAGATCTGCATAGGAGTAGCACGTGGACTACACTACCTTCACACTGGTGCCAAGCGTTCCATCTTTCACTGTATCCTCGGTCCTAGTACCATCCTTTTGGATGACCAAATGGAGCCAAAACTCGCTGGTTTCGGTGTTAGCATGCAGGGATCACGTTTTATGTCAAAGCAGAAGCAAATCAATGTAGATCGTGTTTTGGGTAATTTTTGTTTTGTTGTATGAGCTCACTCACTGCAATGAATTTTTGTGGATCAAACTAAGCTAATACTCTTTGTTATAGGTACTTTTGGCTACCCGGCTACGGACTATGTCATGGATGGTACCATCACAGCTAAATGGGATGTTTTCTTATTTGGTTTGCTTCTACTAAAAGTTGTGTGCAGGAGCATATTTTATTTAATAACCCTGACTGAAAAAGAATGTCTGGAGAATCCTGTTAAGGAGGGAATTGATCCGATTATCAAAGGAAAGATTGCACCAGATTGTTGGCAAGTGTTTGTAGATGTGATGGTAACTTGCTTGAAGTATGACCCAGATGAGAGACCAACAATTGGTGAAGTGGAGGTTCAACTTGAGCATGCTCTATCAATGCAGGAACAAGCTGATATCACAAACTCCAACTCTGAGTATACCTTACTGTCCAATAAGCTGATATTTCATCATATGCATTTGATTTTTGGTTCACCAGAATGCCAAGATTTCACCTTATACTAATGTTCGGTCTGAAAATTAAAAAGTCTGAACAATAACTATTTCTGTCAAGATCCAATTTATCATTTGATTTAGTCACATGCACAGAAATAGAAAAATTTGAATAAAAAGAAAACATGAAATGATTGCAGAAATGGGCTCAGGGAGTTAAGTCAAAGAGAGTTCTAGGCGATCCCAAATAAGTTAACGCCCCTACGACACTTTGCAGGGACAACAAGCCAAAAAATTGTAATTAAACCAAAGCGAGTGACTACAAAAGGCAAGGGAGTTAACCAAATCTAAACAAACACTTGTGAACAAAAGTTGTTATATAAATAGAATGCTTATTGAAGGTTTATTAAGAGTATTTAGTAGTGTATACATTTGACTTTTGTATTTGTAACCTACATAGAGTTCTAATAATTATTTTTAGTCTATAAAATATCTTTGAACTTGGCATCAAAAAGCTGCAAAACTTACATTCAAAACCACATTTTCACTTTGCCATTCATTTAACATCTCCAACATTTGTTAAATGTTGGAGATCAGTGTGATCAGTGATCATTTGTATAATATTATACAAATGGGTGAAGTAGAGGTGCTACTTGAGCATGCCCTTGCATTGCAGAAACAAGCAGATATCACAAACACCAATACTGATGATTATACTTTACTGTCCAAAACCATTATTCCCCATCCTGCAACTAAAATATAGGTTTGTGTTTTGAATCAAAATAGTCAGAGTAAGCTTTTGCAGTGACTTTTAATTTGAGATACTTGTACCTTTTATTGTGATATCTCTTTCTAGCATTTTAATTTTACCAGAGACTGTCATAGAATCGTTGCAATGATCCTCTAATGGTGTAAAATTGAAAGGAATGCAGGAAATTTAATAAGAACAGAGTAATGATAAAACTCCCCTGATGGAGTCTATATGATTTGCTCTTCCTCTTGTAGATGCCCTCACTTCCAAACTAACCACTGATACATGCAACACAATCATATAGATGAACTATGCTACTAAAGATTTAATAAAACATTTGGAGGGTTAGATGAGTGGGATGAGATTCAACCTCAACACAAAAATTATTTATTTGATAAACCCATCATCAATCTTATCTAATATTGTTAAAAGCTCATCCCCCCTGCCCTGCGAAATGTGATTATGTTGGAACTGGAGACAATCACAGAAGACAGTGATATTGAAGAAGTGGAACTGGAAATCATCACAGAAGACAGTGATAGTGAAGAAACGTAACGAATTCACACCTAATTTAAGCTGAAATTAAGTTTAGTGTTTTTGAATCAAAACAGTGACATCTGCAGAGATCAAGTTTAATTGAGATACCTGTACCTTTTATTGTGATCTCTGTTTCTAACATTATCATCTTACCGGAAGCTGTCATGGCAATAATCTGGTACTAGTATAAATTTGAAAGAATTGCCAACAAAATCAATAATGATAGCACTCCCTTGCTTCAGTCTGTAATTTTTGCTCTTCTTTTTCTAGGAACCCTCACCACATAACCAGTCACTGATATATAAAGCAAAATCATACAGATTGCAGCAGAGTGTTGGGAACTCTCTATAGATACCATGATAAATTGCTTTTAAGTACGGATCGGATAAGCCACCAACAGTATGTCAAGTAGAGGTGCAACTTGACCAATTGTGATTATACTTTATTGTCCATAACCGTTACCCGAAAAAGTGTACAACTGGGTACAATGAAGGGGTAAAAACGGCAATCAAAGAAATAGTATTTTGACTGATACCTTTAATTTTTCCCTTGCCATTATTAGAGTAGATGAATCTACCAAACCATATCTAGGACCATATTGGATGAATTTCTGTATAAATATTTCTAGAAAAAAAAAATCATTGAACTAGCAGTAGTTTTTTCACATCTTGACTAAGTCAGAGTTTTATATGCAGGCCTTGGATCTTATTTGGGGAAGATTCCAACCCAACCTTAATATGCTTCACAAGCCAAACAATTGAGGAGCAACATAGTTCAATGTGTATGGTAAGTGACAAGTGAGATCTACTTAAGCAAGCAAGGTGTCACAAATTGGAACTATGTTTCTGAATTGTTTGGGCATGTGTTGTTCGAAGCCCACAACAAATACAACTTCATCTCAGAGACAGTTTCCAACGTTGATAGAAGAGCTGTGCCATCAATTTTCTCTCACCGATCTTAGGAAAGCCACCAATAACTTTGATCAGAAGAGAGTAATAGGAAGTGGATTATTTAGTGAAGTATACAAAGGGTGTCTGCAGCATGATGGTGCTTCTGATTACCCGGTCGCAATAAAGCGATTTCATTATCAAGGATGGGAAGCGTTCAACAAGGAAATCGAATTGCTATGCCAGCTTCGTCACCCTAGATGTGTTTCTCTTATAGGATTCTGCAACCACCAAAATGAGAAGATTCTTGTATACGAGTACATGTCCAATGGATCTCTAGATAAACACCTACAAGATGGTGAACTATCATGGAAGAAGAGGCTAGAGATCTGCATAGGAGTAGCACGTGGGCTACACTACCTTCACACTGGTGCCAAGCGTTCCATCTTTCACTGTATCCTCGGTCCTAGTACCATCCTTTTGGATGACCAAATGGAGCCAAAACTCGCTGGTTTCGGTGTTAGCGTGCAGGGATCACGTTTTATGTCAAAGCAGAAGCAAATCAATGTAGATCATATTTTGGGTAAATTTTGTTTTGTTGTATGAGTTCACTCACTGCAATGAATTTTTGTGGATCAAACTAAGCCAATACTCTTTGTTGTAGGTACTTGGGGCTACCCGGCTACGGACTATATCATGGATGGTACCATCACAGCTAAATGGGATGTTTTCACATTTGGTTTCCTTCTACTAAAAGTTGTGTCCAGGGGGATGTTTTATTTAATAAGCCTGACTGAAAAAGAATGTCTGGAGAATCCTGTTGAGGAGAGAATTGATCCGATTATCAAAGGAAAGATTGCACCAGATTGTTGGCAATTGTTTGTAGATATGATGGTAACTTGCTTGAAGTATGAACCAGATGAGAGACCAACAATTGGTGAAGTGGAGGTGCAACTTGAGCATGCTCTATCAATGCAGGAACAAGCTGATATCACAAACTCCAACTCTGAGTATACCTTACTGTCCAAAACCATTATTTCCCTGGGAGTGAAACAATTTGATACTAAAGAAATGTAAGTGACCAGGTCACTGAAATTGAGTTTAGTGTTTTTAGTCAAAACAGTTAGAGTAAGCTGAAATTAGTTTAGAACGTGTAGCTTTTTCTGTGATACATGCTTCCAGCATTTTCTATTTTTATGTCATAGAATTCAATGATATGTTATAATTATTTAGATTTGTTAAATGTTGTAATATCGAACATGAGTTGTCAAAATAGGTTTTTCGTTGTAACAGAGGCTGTCATCTATAATCGTGTATTAGTAACTAACTAGTAGTGATAGAAACTCCTTGCTGGTCCAGGCTTTAAATTGTTCTATCTACTGTCTCTGTGTTAGCCTAGTTGGAATTACTTGCCACCAACATTTTCCCCTTATACTAACTTTAAGTATTAAAGTAAATGCTTGATCTTTTTTAAGGCATCTGGTCGAACCCACATTACTTACAGCTGATCTTTTCAATTTTAAAAATCTTCAGTGAAATTTAATAACTATATTAACAACAGGAAAGTCAATTTGTAACATGTCCCAGTAGCATACATTTTAAAAATGTGTGACCATTAAATAAAGTACTTAAACTCTTGTCTTTAGTTTTGATTTTTTTAATGAATAAAATTATATGTATATAAAATTTTAACAGTCTTACCTTGGAAGTACCCGAATTTGCTTAACTGTGAAAATTGAAGGGAAGTAGAGGTGAAAGATGCTTCAAGTATGAACCTGATAAAAGACCAACTTTGAGTGAAGTAGAAGTGGAACTTCAGCATGATCTGTAGCAGGAACAAACTGATATCACAAACACCAATGCTGATGATTATAAACCCCCCAAAATAAAAAACTTATTGTTCAAAACCATTATTTCACCCTCCAACTTTATGAGAACTTCTAAGAAAAAATATTTTAGTTCTAGAAAAGTTTACTTATATAAGTTGATTTTAACTTTGATTTAGTTTACCTTCTTAATTCATTAATTAATTGTATTCTTTTTTCCTATAAATAAATTTTGGGGGTAATCTTTGTCTGTCTTTTTTATAAGAAAAAAAAGGAAGGAAAAAACTACCTGTAACACAATGTTTCCACAAAGGCATTGGGAATTGGCTCAACAGCAATCCATTCCCCATCTTTCCAATACTCAACCACATCTTTGGTGGCTCTTCCACTATTTGTGTAGAGCTTGCACCTTCCATTTGGATCCTTAGTGTCGTTTATCTTTTCATCCTCAGGCATGCCATGGAATTCTTTTGAAAATATTGCGTGTAGCATCCACTATATCCTTAGAAACTCTATGGTTGATAACCTAGCTAGTTTATCACAGTTTCAGATTAACCAGATATACATACAAGCACACAAAATCAAGGCCAAACATCTAAGACTATATAAAATGTGTAGTATTTCTCATAAGAAATCATTTATTGTCCACACCAAGTTATATATATCAGAAAACACCAAAGATATATGCATGATATGTAATTACTCTACATTTGCAAGAAATGGGAGATTCCAACTCTACAAACATGTGTGTTCAACCAATATCCATCATGTCATGCATGAGAAACACGTGTGGTGAATTAGAAGAAAGTAAAGCAAGGAAATGAGTGAATAAACAATATGAAGCTGGAAAAAGCCTTATGACATCATTATCAGGTCTTCTTTCTGGTGGTTGCACATATGATGATGGCACCAAAGAATGAAAATTGTACCAGCTAGACACAAGCTTCTCAGCCATGATTTTTAAGACAGAATGAGTGGCACAGATGCTGTTAGGAACTATAGTAACAGAAAAATGCTAAATGATTTCACACAAATTTATAGGTAGATTGGATGCCACTGCAAAAGAAAAAACAAACAAATATAACCATTTGAAGTAATAAAAAATTGTATTGCATTATAAAACAAAATTTACACGAGAGTCTTTAAAATAATATAGTATAATAGAACAATTGGAAGTGGAGATTTCTGTCGTTGATGGGAAGAATATGTATAATTAAATCAGTTTTAACTGGTATTCCTCTATTCTAATTTATCCTTTTTTAAAGTCCCGGAGTCGGTTTAGGCTTGGGGAGGGAGAGCAGGTCAATCTCTTGAGTAAGTTGGGAGAATTTGTGTAAACCAGTGGAGGCAGACGGTTTGGGAGTTAAAGATATAAGAAAGTTCAATGGAGTTCTTCTAGCTAAATGGAATTGGCGATTTGTAGGTGAAGAAAAAGGGCTGTGGAAGGATAACCTAGTATCTAAATACGGTCTGGATTCAGGTCGTAACCAACCTCTTTTGAAAAATCAATCCAGGTGGTGGAGAGATTTATCTAAACTATCTGACAAGGGGATGAGAAGGGTGGTTCTAAGAAGCTCTAGAATGGAAAGTGGGTTGTGGAGACAAAGTTAGATTCTGGGAGGACGTTCGGATGGGCGAAAATAAACTTAGTTCTGTATATCCTAGGTTGTTCACCCTTTCATAGGATCAGGGGCTAACGGTGAGCGAGGTGGGCGTATGGGAAGACTCGGCTTAGATATGGAAACTAAGATGGAGGAGGGTCAGGTTTGAATGGGAAGTTGTGT
This sequence comes from Phaseolus vulgaris, assembly GCF_051622355.1. Taxonomy (NCBI): domain Eukaryota; kingdom Viridiplantae; phylum Streptophyta; class Magnoliopsida; order Fabales; family Fabaceae; genus Phaseolus; species Phaseolus vulgaris. Next base: position 2,453,767 of record NC_143505.1, read on the forward strand.
AAGAAGCAGGAATGCTTTGGTCTTTGTTAGGGGGCACTCTGAATAGGGAGGCAAAGGACACACTAGTGTGGGGAGGGAATGCAACAAGAAGGGTTCTTTGTGAAGTCAGCTTATGAACGTTTATCTAACTCTTACATAAGTCCTCCTAACGGGGTGTTCAAACAGTTGTGGCAGTCTAAAGCAATGCTCAAAGTCTGGACAACTGCTTGGAGGGTCCTGTTGGATAGAATTCCAACTCGTTCCGGCTTAATCAGGAGAGGAGTGTTGGTTAATTCAACTAGTTGTGCTCTTTGCCAAGCTGAGGACGAGATTGTTCAACATCTATTTATAGAGTGTCCCATAGGACAAAGAGTGTGGTCTCTCTGCTTTAAGTGGGTAGGTATCCTGTTCTTACAACATAAGTTACTTCGAGAACTTCCCCTTAGAAGAGTTGAGTTCAAAGCAGAACTTGGTCTGGAAAATTATGTGGGGGACAATGGTGAGACGACTATGAGAACAAAGAAACTCTATTATTTTTAAGAAGGATTCCTGATGCGGAAGAAATCTTTCATATAACACAGCTTAATTCATGGTTGTGGTTGAAACATAAGACTCGCTCTTTCAATTATTCTTTCTCGGATTGGCACCTAAATCTGATCCTATCCATCAAAAGTCAAATGTAAAAGGAGGGGAAGCCTGTTTGGGAGTGCAGTCAGTCGGCTAAAAGAACTTTGAGATGGGAGGACAAGGCAGAGGAAGGAATAGTAGAGATAGTGCAGATCATCAAGCAGGGAGATGTAAGACCTGCTCTTGCTCTGAGTAGTATAGAAAGGTATCTTGATCAGGAGGACTTGGAAGATGGCTTGCTGTGAGGTGCTCTAGTGAAGGCAAAGGTGTTGTACTTGCCAAAACCGTTTTCGGAGCTGTATTGGAGGTGTAGCAGAGAGTGTATGGCAGCTGTAAGGAGATGCAGCAGCACCGTTTATGCAGTAGAGGAATTGTTGCAGACGCTTTGGAAAGGTCACCTTGTAGCTTCTTGGTGGTGCTGCAGGACAGATTCTAGGGAGAGCGCTGTAATGGTATCTGTGCTAGTGCTAGAGGTAGTCAAAGAGATGCATTTATAGAAGGAAGTGTGAAGAGCAAACAATGTTTTATAGGGTACTTGAAAATGTGTGTTCTGGTTATAATCTGCATATTTATGCAATGAGGCATTGCTTGAATATGCTTGCGTCATGCAGCATGCTAGTCTTGTTCTTATGGACGCTTGTGGTATTCTTAAGTGCCTTGCTAATGCGAATCTTAGGTAGCAGCTGGTGCAGTTTTGTATATTTGGCATTGTGGATCCCTGATTATGGTGCTTAAGCCAAGGCTGAGGCTATGTTGTTAACCTGTAAGGGCCAAGCCAGCAGGTTCTGTTCTGGTTTTTTGCTTTCTATGCCTATTTCTGTTTTATGCAGCAAAAGGAACCTTGTGAGCACATGGGAAGTAGTACAAATAGCTATGGCTAGAGAGGAGGTGGCTCAAGACTTCACCAGCATAGACTGCGGAGCTCAAGCAGATGTGAGATATACTGAAACATCCACATGCATAGATTCTTTTCAGATGCAAATTTGTTAACTGGTGTGAAGATTCTTGGAAAATTGGAAGTTCTTATAAGGAAGTGAAGAGCTCGGTTTCTGAAGCATGATTGCAAAGTGTTGTGTCATAGAATCAAATCACGGTGGTTTGATAGCTGCAGCAGGATGGATAAAAAAACCTTTGGCTTTTGCTTTTGAACCTCGTCAATACCTCTGTTGAGGGACTTTTGAGGTCTTGAAATCACATCAGCAGCATATAGGGAGTTACATCAGAAGGGTGTATGGCTGTTCTTATGTAGGGGATGTGGCCAATCAATTCTGCAGGTGCTGTTTTGGTGTAGGGTAATCGGTGTATGGCTGCTCTTAGACAAAGGATGTGGCCAATTCTGCAGGTGCTGGCTTCATGCAGGTTAATCTGAAGCAGGGGGTTTTCACCAATTCTGCAGATGGGAAGGACTCTGTGATGTGGTCTTTTGGCTTTAAGTTTTTTCTGTGTGTTCTGTTATCCTGGTTTTGGTTCTGTAGTAGATACTATAGATGGTTTTGGACTATAACATGTTCTAGTATTTGGATGGATTTTAGGATTGTTCTAAACATAGTTAGTTTTGTATACAGATTGAGATATCTTTAAACTATCTCTATAATTATTTTTAATTTGTACTGATAAAAAAAATATAATAGAGCCATTTGAAGTAAAATAAGTAAGAATAAAATTTGTTGATAAAAAAAAATATAATAGAACCATTCGAAGTAAAATAAGTAAGGATAAAATTCTTGTATTGAAAATGATATGATGATTAACAATTTCTTATATTTTTACTATTGAATCTGGAATTATATCAACAATAGTGTTAAAATATTTTTAAATACAAATTTATATTTAATCTTATCCTTAATCTTCTTTTTAAAAGGAATTTTAATGGTATAATTCTTATTGCATTTTAACTTTCTTGGTCTCACTCACACGTTTATTAAAAAAGTACTAGAGGTAATATATTCCTAAAGAGTGTTTTCAGTCTAGAATTTTTTTTAAGAACGCTATATTTTTCAAATATTATTGAATATTAAATAATTGATTGTTTATGTTCTTAAAATATTTTCCTTTCAGTAGTACCTAAATTTCTTTTTATTGAGAAACTTCATCTTACTAATAAAAATGCATGTATTATTTGATTTCTCTTTCCATTATTATAACTAACCAAATCTTTGTTTTTGTTTTATGTTTTAATGAAAAAACTAGTTTTTTTTTTTTTACAAATTTGTCCTTCATGTCTACTTTACTTTGTTTTTCCATCATCTTTCCGTCTAAAAAACCCATCTTTTAAGCAAAAGAAACCCTAAAATCAAAGAGAGAAAAATCCCAAAGTCGACCCCGAAAGCACTGCAGTAATCGAAATTGCATGAGAGGGTTGAAGATAAGAAGCTCAACACCTGACCTTACTGAAGGAAATTTAAAAAATATTTTATAAATTTTATTAATAGTAAAAATATTTTAAATAAAAAATAATTTTTACTCTCTAATATAATGAATAATTATTTTTTACTATTTAAAGATTCAACAGTAAATAACTGAGAAAGATTTTACTTACAGAATTCAGTAGAAACACAGAATCATTAATTAAAAACTGGAGGAACCTACTAAGAAGTTGTCTATGTCCACTTCGTAGTCCATATTGAATGCACAAAAGTCCTCCTAATTCACCGTTTGAAATATGTATGTGTGTGCCCAATCCATGTAGAGACAAGGAAGCAATTTCGTGTAAGAAAAGATGATACAAATTTTGATATGCTATTTCTTAGGTGATGATATTTTGACACATTACTCCACTTTACATCCACAAGAAAATATTAATGTTGGTTAATGCTGGTCAACATTTTGCAGTTTTGGTAGATGCATGTTTTGTGTGGTTTGTTGATCCCCTCTTAGAGCTTAAAAGATGAGGATATGTGGAGATTTTAGTAGCTTTTGAAAGTAGACTGGCAGGAGAGGTCGTGCCTCACTTTGGCAATAAAATGTAGTGCACAAGGTTGTAGTTTTGGTATTTTTTGCAATGGGTAGGGAGTTAGCTAGACTTCAAGTTTTTAGATTGTTAAAATTCCAGTGGCTAGATAGCCAAAGTTTTTGGTTTTGGTTTGCTGATTTTTGTAAAACCAGTTCTGGTGTGTCACTTAGTCTTACTTTGTTTTGTTGATGGCTTAAACTAGGAGTATTTTATGTATAAGGATTGGAACACCCCTAGAGTGTTACATTTTATTCTATTAATTCATTGCTGATTAAAAAAAAAACAAATAAAAAAAATATATTAATATTTATAATAAAAAAATTTATAAAAAATAAAAAAAATGTTCTTAATGAAAATATAGGCAAAATGCAAAATGTTAAAACAATTTTCAAAATTAAAAAAAATTAAAATATTAATATTTAGTGGAGTGTAAAATGGAGCATGGTGTCAAAAAAATCATTTTTCTTCTCAAATACACTTACACCTCGTGTTTTATAAGTGTAAGTGTTGTGTGTCACTCTATCGGAAGAGCAATGATAATTTAACATCTTCTTGCTTCAAATTACACCTCTTAAAATGATAAAAATATCCCTTTACATTTGATAACTTCTATCATTTGAAAGGTGTAATTTGGAGTAATTGGATGTCAAAATAACATGGACACGTAAGAAGAAAACACAGCCTTATTAAAAACTGATCTTATTTGGGGAAGATTCCAACCCAACCTTAAATATGCATGACAAGCCAAACGATTGAGGAGCAACATAGTTCAATGTGTATGGTAAGTGACAAGTGAGAGCTACTTAAGCAAGAAGGTGTCACAAATTGGAACTATGTTTCTGAATTGTGTGGGCATGTGTTGTTCGAAGCCCACAACAAATACAACTTCATCTCAGAGACAGTTTCCAACGTTGATAGAAGAGCTGTGCCATCAATTTTCTCTCACCGATCTTAGGAAAGCCACCAATAACTTTGATCAGAAGAGAGTAATAGGAAGTGGATTATTTAGTGAAGTATACAAAGGGTGTCTGCAGCACGATGGTGCTTCTGATTACACGGTCGCAATAAAGCGATTTGATTATCAAGGATGGGCAGCGTTCAACAAGGAAATCGAATTGCTATGCCAGCTTCGTCACCCTAGATGTGTTTCTCTTATAGGATTCTGCAACCACGAAAATGAGAAGATTCTTGTATACGAGTACATGTCCAATGGATCTCTAGATAAACACCTACAAGAAGGTCAACTATCATGGAAGAAGAGACTAGAGATATGCATAGGAGTAGCACGTGGACTACACTACCTTCACACCGGAGCCAAGCGTTCCATCTTTCACTGTATCCTCGGTCCTGGTACCGTCCTTTTGGATGACCAGATGGAGCCAAAACTCGCTGGTTTCGGTGCTAGCGAGCAGGGATCACGTTTTATGTCAAAGCAGAAGCAAATCAATGTAGATCGTGTTTTGGGTAATTTTTGTTTTGTTGTATGAGCTCACTCACTGCCATGATTTTTTGTGGATCAAACTAAGCTTACTCTTTGTTATAGGTTGTAGGGGCTACACGGCTACGGACTATCTCATGGATGGTATCATCACAGCTAAATGGGATGTTTTCTCATTTGGTTTCCTTCTACTAGAAGTTGTGTGCAGGAGGATGTTTTATTTGATAACTCTGACTAAAAAAGAATGTCTGGAGAATCCTGTTGAGGAGAGAATTGATCCGATTATCAAAGGGAAGATTGCACCAGATTGTTGGCAAGTGTTTGTAGATATGATGGTAACTTGCTTGAAGTATGAACCAGATGAGAGACCAACAATTGGTGAAGTGGAGGTGCAACTTGAGCATGCTCTATCCATGCAGGAACAAGCTGATATCACAAACTCCAACTCTGAGTATACTTTACTGTCCAAAACCATTATTTCCCTGGGAGTGAAGAAATGTAAGTGACCAGGTCACTGAAATTGAGTTTAGTTTACAGTAAGCTGAAATTAGTTTAGAATTTAGATACTTGTGTAGCTTTTGCTGTGATACATGTTTTTAGTGTAATAGAATTCAACATGTTATAATTATTTAGAATAGTTAAATGGTTGTAGTATAGAAGATTGGGTTGTCAAAATAGTTATTTCGTTTTAACAGAAGCTGTCATCAATAATCGTGTATTAGTAACCAGTAATTATAGAAATTAGTTGCTGTTTCAGGCTATAAATTGTTCTCTCCACTGTCCCTGTGTGTTAGCCTAGTTGGAATGACTTGGTCGTTTTTAAGGCATTTGGTGGAACCAAAATTATTTTTTACTGCTGATTTTTTCAATTTAAAAAATCTTGAGTGAAATTTAATAACTATATTAACAACAGAAAAGTCAACTAGTAACATGTCCCAGTAGCATACATCTTAAAAATATGTGAGCATTAAATAAAGTACTTAAACACTTTTCTTTAGTTTTGATTTTTTTAAAGGATAAAATGATATGTATTTAAAATATTAACAGTCTTACCTTGGAAGAAAATCCCATACTTAACCCTAACACCTTGTAAGCACCCAAATTATCTTAGCTGTGAAAATTGAAGGGAAGTAGAGGTGTAACTTCATAATTTATTTTCTTTCTAAGTATATGATTCTATGAAATTATATGATTTGTATAACATTATTGTATTTGTTTGTTGCAATATCTAACTTAATAAAATCAGTTGTTCAATCCACATTGACACCACTTATTTACCAAAAAGTAGAGTGGGACAAGAATTGACATATCCATTAAAGGTTTTTAAGTTTGTTTATTGATATAAATGAATTGAATTTAAAAACTAAAAATTTACATAATAAAATTATTTAACTTAAGCATTACATAAAACGGGTCAATTCATATTAATAGATCTAAAGTGATTATAGATATCAAAGTGATTATGACAGTTATTGTTTGTGAATTGAATCATCTAACCTCACTCTTATTCATTATTTTTAACATATTAGGTGAGCCATACTCTCACATGTAACCTATTTTGCCATGTATTAACTGATCTTTCTGCTACCATTAACTAAGATAAATTGAAAATTTGAAGGATGAAACGTGCACGTTTAAGTAAAAGGAAGAGAAAAATAGAAAGCACAAAAGATAGGTTCACATGAGTGTGATAATGAGTCTTTCCAATACTCAACCATATCTTTGGTGGCTCTTCCACTACTTGTGTGGAGCTTGCACCTTCATTTGGATCCTGAGAGCTTTCGTTTATCTCTACAAACACGTGTGTGGAACCAATATATCCATCATGTCATGCATGAGAAACACGTGTAGTGAAATGAGTGAAAAAAGCCTTATGATATGAGCTCGATCATGTCCTCCAAGGTCAATAACTGGAACTAACTTTCCAGAGGCAAAAACATCATTATCAGGTTTTTTTTTCTGGTGGTTGCACTTGCACATATGATGATGGCACCAAAGAATATGAAAATTGCACCAGCTAGACACAACACAAGCTTCTGAGCCATGATGTTAAGACAACATGAGTGGCAGTGGCACAGATGCTGTTAGGAACTATAATAACAGAAAAATGCTAAATGATTACACACAAATTTATAGGTAGATTGGATGGCACTGGAAAAGAAAAAAGAAAAAGTAGAAGAAGAGAAATAGGCCTGTAATGTAATGGAAGTTGCAGGCTCTATACAAGGCGTGACATGATCCAGTTTTGGAGGGACACGTTAAGACACTTGTGTCCATCTTCCGGAGATTTATGCAATTTTTTGCCTCAAAAACCTGCAAAATAACGGTAAAATCATCTTCATTTTATGTATTTTTGTGTAAACAATATTCAGTATGAGCTCACAAAATCCAATTTCATTGGCTTCATTTTGAGTCAGCATTTAAATAAACTAAAAACCTTTCTTGACAATGGTAATGATATATACTATAAATTTCTGCAGCTTGTGCAGCTTGTGTCACTTTGACTGTGGAAGATGATGTGTTAATGGTTGACATTGATACTATTTAAACATGTTTTTATCTCTAATAAAGTTTTTTTTCCATCCCTAATAAATTTTATTTAATCTGTTTATCTTAATAAAAAAAATATCCATTTTCTTTGTCCCAAATTATTTAGATGGTGATTTGAAAAGTGAAACAAAGTGATTTAAATAAGTGACCATATATAAAATAAGGATTTATTTGAAATGAAAAAGTTAAACAAATTATTGACACTCATTCATTAAGAAAAAAAACTTTAATTTAATTATAAAACTAAAAAAAAATCATTAAACATAAATTAATTTTTTTTAAATAATAATAAGTCACTATATTAACTAAATTAAATACTATTTTAAAGATTAAAATATTTTTTATTATTAATAAATTTCTAAATTAATTTTTAGATTAATATTTAATTACTTAACAAGATTTTAACTATCAAGTCTAATTATTTATTGTCTCGAAAATTGATTTCTATTTAATAATTTTTCTTGTAGTATAATTTATCTATCCTATTATATTTAGCTTTATTTCTAATAATTTAAATACAACATTTTAAAAGTAATTAATTATACTATTCATTGGTAATAATGAGTTTATTAAAAATTAGAAAATAAAGCAAATTTGTTATTATTGAAACACAAACATAATTATAAAAAACTAAATCTTTTTTAATGCTATGATATAATCAAAACAAATTATAAGTTTAACTTCAATATTATCACAAATTAAAAAGAATACGAAAATCATATAATCATTAAGTATTTAAAATATTACAATTCAAATCATTCTATCGTATATTTAAACAAATTTTTTTATTAAAAATGGTATTTAAGATATTATGATAAAAAAAATACACTTAGAATAAAAGCACACCAATTAAAGAAAAAAACTCTCATGCATTTATTTATAAGCTCACAAATTAAAATTAAAACAATCCGTTAAAGGATAAAATAAATAATTCATTGATTGAATTAAGACGTCGTGTGTATTAAAGTGGATAGAAAATAGTTAAAAATTAAATAGTTCAGAAAGAAAAAAAATCTAGAGAGACACCAAATGAAGAAAATAAGAGTCTGACCAAAGAAGTCAATTCTTCGTCCCTTCAAACAAGAAAGTGATATTAATTTTCCATATCTCATCTTTATCTCTGGTTGAAGCTGTCGTGAATAGCTGCATTACCCTATTGGTTATTATTTGGGTCATTCTTACGTTAAAAAAACCAGAAAAACATGAGGCCAGCCCCTAGTTTTCTCCAAAAGTCAAATATTTTATGCTTCAACACAGCCCACTGTATGCCACACTTGCATGTCAAATCTTCTAACTAGCCCTCCAAATTCTGCATTACCAACTACTATTTATACAGATGGCACACAGAAATTCAGGCCATGCAACAAAAAATCAAGATCGAAACCACAGTTGTTCGTTGTGACAACAGCAAAAACACTTTTAAGGTTCACGAGAGGAACATTTTCATGGGGCGCTGGATGAAACCAGAGGTACTACCATGCATAATTTAATTTACAACATTTATTAATCTAATCTTTATTTATGTGTTTTTTTCTCTTTCTTTTATCTTTTTTAGGTTTACCCTCTATTGGCTGCAATGACCTTTGTCACCAGCATGTGTGTCTTCCAACTGACAAGAAATCTGCTCGGAAACCCTGATGTTAGGTAAAGCTTGTTCAACTCAAATTCATTGACTTTCATAAGAGCTTAATTTTCATATGAAATTAGTATAAAGTTTTTTACATTGTCAACGTATTTTTTTAAGGTGGGTGTTTCTTAAAACACATCTTAAGATGAAAACAAATGGACGTACGTTACTAAACTCTATGAATATTTTGCAAACATACTCCCAATGTAAAGAATCTTTGTGGTTTGACCGTTTTCTAATTAAGTTATTATTACAATGATATGATTATGGATTGAATGCAGCATTTTGGTGATTAATTTTTGGTCGGAAAATTGGTATAGGGTTAACAAAACTAGACGCAGCATGGCAGTGTTGGATAACAGAGAAGAGGGAGAGAAATATGCTGAGCATGGTCTGAGGAAGTTTCTTCGTACTCGACCACCAGAGATTATGCCAACCATTAACCACTTCTTCAGCCAGGATAAATGAAACAGAATACCAAGAAATCTTAAGTGTTCAACTTGTGGAAGAAAAACCAAGTTTATCAGTTTTTCTGTGCAAAATAAAGTACTAAACATAAAGTCTTTTGGAATTTTGTTTGTAAACAAACCATTGTTGTTCTTTCTTATCACTAGTGATTCTTTATTATGTTATCGTCCAATGAAGAGTATTAAATGTTTTCATAAGTCATAATAGATGTATAAGTATTTTGATTTTTTTGAATTGTTTTATTTAGAATCATTCGTCTATGTTAAGATAGATTAACCAGCATTAAGATTAATCAATATTAGCAAAACTTGGTGAAATTAACAATCTCCAAAATGTTAACCATATTAATTATAGAATTATAACCGACATTAATCGATACTCATCTTATGCTCAATAACCCAATCATGACATAAGTTGACCATATTTTATGGGTCACTAGACACATATATGACTGAGATGTTTGCTAGATAGAACTCAATCATAATTATTCTAATAATAATTTCATGAAGTTTCATGGAGAAGTCTAAAGAAACCGTGTTTAATCAGAGACAGCTTGCCACCTCTTTTAGGGTAATTCTAAACAATCATTTTATTTTTCTTACTTTCTCAAAATGTAAAAAAGAAAAAAGGAGGATTGTGAAGAAAAATAAAAGTTGGGCTTACACAATATATAAACTATAATAATTACCGAAATGGCATGAGGGGACGAAAGGAGAGAAAAGGGGTTCAAAAGGAAATACCTTTGCTTAAGCCCATTCATATAAGCCCAAATAACCCAATGCTAAACTAGAACTTGGGCCCAGCTGCCGTTAGACTTTTAGTCCTCATTGTTTTTACCAAAAAATAATGGGCAGTTTCTTCCTGCACCACTACATTTTTCTTCTTGCACCCCCACATTTTTTTAAATTCTGAAACTCACCTTCACCTGTTATTTGAATTCGGGATCTGGGAGTGTGCTACGGATTCATCAATCCGAAAGTGAATCATATTGTTTTCCGGATGAGGGAGTATTTTGGAAGCAAAGTTTGCATAAATTGTTGATTTTCGGATTGTTGAATCCGGAAGTCTAATTTCTATTACGGATTGGTGGATCCAGAATGATTTTTTTCATTATGGATTTCTGAATCTGGAATGCATATTTTGAATTATTGGTGGATCCATAATGGTTTTTTCAATTATGAATGTTTTGCATTTTTTTATTTTGGATTAACATTATCATTCATGTACTATCGGAAGCACCAATCTGAGAGATTACCGGATGCGTCAATCCAAAATTTTATCGGAGCACCAATTCAAAATTTTACCGGATTTCATAATCTGAAATTTCAAAAAATAATAATTTTACAGTTTTATATAGAGACAGTTTTGTCTTTGCGCAACCTTGTGGGGTGCAGGAAGAAAAATGTAAGGGTGCAGAAAGAAACTGTAAAAATAATGTACTATAATTTGACAATTTCTTCTTGCATCTCCCATGTCTATTTTTCATCTCTTAAAAGAAATGAAATTACAATTTTACTCTCTTCTTCATAGTAGTAATCCCTACTTTCATCGTAAAAAAAAAAAAATTATTATGAATATCCAAATTCTAGAATCTATAATATAAATTTTGTATTTCAAATGGTATAATTCATAATAAAATATATTTTTTATTGTATAATTAAGAATCCAAAATATATTGAAATACAATATAATATAGATTTTAAAATTCAGAATTATATATTCGGGCAATTAGAATAGAATCATGAATATATTGTATTTCAAATTGCAGAAATATTTATTTCAGATTCTATTATTTAAAATACAAAAATTATTTGTATTCTGAAATAAAAAATTATTTGCATAATTTGAAATACAAAAATCATTTGTATTGCAGCGAAGGAAGAATTTGTCATATAATTTATGTATTGAATCAAAATTCAAATTCCAAAATAACATTCAATCGAATCGAATTAAAAAAAAAAGAATTAATTGCATATTAATATTGAAAAAAAAGAGAGTAATGAAATGGATGGGTATGTTGATATGAAATAAAGGCCACGTGCATGAGAAGCTACTAAGAAAGAAGCGATGAAAGTACATGTGAAGATGCCAATTGAAAATATCCAGAATCCTCTTTGTGTTATGCATTATGATTCTTTGGATGCTATTCAATCATAGCACAAGATACACACACAGTTATGCTCCTCCCATGTTTTGCTGTATGAATAATGGGTTGCAACTTAAGAATGATTTAAAGCGAAAGTAATCAAAGAACAAAAAGATAATCCCAAAACAATTACACATATCCATTTAACTCCAACACCATTTGCTGGCATTCGCTACTCATTTCGCTACCCTATGACCCGACACACAAACCTTATCAGTTTTTAAATCTACACAAACATCAATGGTCAAGCTTTTTGTGGCTTAAATCCATAACAACTTAGTTGTATTTCACCATGCAAATCTAATATTTTTCCTTGGTCTCCTTTTGGTTTAGTGTACTTTAATTAATCCTTTTCAGCTTCTCCTTTTTTTTATTTTCCTTTCAATTCTTTAGCTCTCCCATAGGTGTGTGTGAAAGCAATTGCAGATAAACAAATAAAAGTACTTTGAAAGCATGATCCTCAAACGCATGTGAAATATCACTTTCACTGAGGGAATCATTTTTCTATTTTGCATCAATGAAGCGTGCCCTCAGAGACCCTTTTGCTTGATCATTTCATTGGAAGAAAAAAAAAATGAGGTGTTGGTACGAAGCTTTTAGGATTTTCAAATCTGAATTTGGAAAACAAATGAAACTGGTTTGTTGTACAAGTAGATTTATTAGGAAAGTAGGATTTGCATTGAGATTAGCCAGCCACATTTCTTGGGGCCAACCTTTAACTTAGACATGTGATACTCCTACTTCAGAAGAGTCATTCCATTCATATTCTTGTATAGTAAATGTATCCACCGACACATATTCAGAGAGTCAGGGTCAGAGGGAGCCCATAAGATTGTGAGCAAAAAGAGGTCTCAAGTCAACCTTAGCTTGTGAATCTACACTCATCATTCAAACACACATTTCAATGCTTCACAGTTTCAACTTCAACCAATCATTTATCTGTGCAATCTCTATTATTCACCACCTTAATCCCTTACTCTCACCCCTTCTACTTTTATTTTCTTATCAACCATGTGATTAGGTAGATTAGTAAGTGCCTCACACATGCTGCAATATCACAACAATAAAATATCACAAAAAACTAATCTATCTTCACCTTTTTTTCTGAAAAATATTGTGCCTAGAATACAGGATCCGATGATTATCCTAATGCTTGCTTTCTCTTCCAAGATCATTTGGTGCCTTTCTGCTATAATAATAGTGGGAAGTTGTAATTCACTGCAGAAAAAAGAAAGAACAAAAGGGTTGTGGACGGTTTTTGTGGCATAGTTTGTGAAAAGTGTTTAATTTCATGATTCACTGATCACAAAAACTTGATAGCTAATTCAAAGCATGCCCACATGCATACTGTCCAGTTATTTTTTTATGTGAACAGTGAAATTTAACATGAAATCTTAATGATTGAGAGATGAATTCCTAATGTAGGAGATATGGTTATAATTATGGGCCTTCTTTTTTTAATGACTTACTAAGTCCAAGAAGCTTTAAAAAGCACTTAATTTCTGAACATACTTTAAAATGATGAATGGATCTAAACCAGAGTACATTTAAAAACAGTTATAGGATGATAACTAATTTAGTTTGAATGGCTTATGTGATGTCAACTTCAAGGCCTAAAAAGTAATTGAGAATGTTGAAAACTAAACAGAAATCGCAACAATGGAGTGTGCATTATTTGATAGGTTTGATTTGTTGAATTGGAAGAGAGGGAAGGTACAAAACTTGGTAACGGGGCTCACAAGTTAACTGTCTGGTACTTGTCAAAAGCTTTGTTTTTGTACCAAGGTACGATATTCCCACGAGGGGGTAACATGCAATCAGGCATCATTTTCCCTTGTTGTTTGTGGCACAAGAGTTGTCCCAGGGCAGCCCCACAAGTTCTTGAGCTTCATCCTCAATCTGACCAAGCAGACACCAGATCACATGGGTTTTGGTACTCCTTTCTAACATAAGGTTACCTAATGTGGGCTGAAAGCAAGAGAATGAAAGATTTTAATACAAATTGCATCAGTGGGAATGAAAGAAACAACAGCAAAGACAAAAGCACTCCTCAACTATCAAACAAACCCAAAGGGGACCTTCTACACATGGGGTGAGGTGTTTGTTATTGTCAAGTGGAGCCAGCCTCCACAAACCCAAGAATCTTTTGCTAAAACTACCTTATTAATGCCAAACTATTCTATCAGCAACTACATATTATATGATGCTTAAGTTTATCAGAGTGAATCATATATATGTTGATGAGATCAAAGTTGCATATTAAACTCAAATGATTTTCAATCTCCTTTTCAGAGATGGTTCTGATTCAAATAAGCTATAGCTACAAGCCTCCTTGTATATCTTCTATCTGTCTAAAGTGTTACTCAAATCCATCCTCCAATTAACACTATATTGACCATGGCATAAAGTTTTGCATTGGGAATTCCTGAAGGACCAAACTATATTTGAAAAAGTGTTTTTCTGGGACATTATACTTTCATTGTAACAAAACAAGTGATTGATTATGGTAAACTTGTGAGTTCTTTTCAGACTGTTGCAATTAAGCATTTGGCAGAAATTTAGATGGCAAAAGTTTAGCAGCAATATGGTGCATCAGGTGTTATGCAAAACATCAAAACTATATAGAAAATGCAAATTATAGAAAGATGTTACTTTGGTCAAAACAATATGAATACGTTTTCTCCAATTAAAAATTCACTTCATATTTTTCAATTGTTTAAGGAAAAGGATCACAAATTACGTATCAATTCATATAAGTTTCATGCAGATCTTTCATACTTAGTTCTCAAGAGCTGTCAACAGTTGTGTACATGTAACAAGCAGGGTGTCATAGATTAGATAGATTTTGATTTCAATTACAATAGATGGATTATAAATATTTTTCATTTTATTTATAATTTTATAAATTAATATCAAATTCATTCATTTAAACTATATATTGTAATTTATTTTTAAAAAAATTACTTTATAAAAAAGAAGTTCAATGCTAATACACATTACAATATAAGGATCTCTCCCTTCAAAATTTATGCTCTACCACTGAATTTTGGATTAATTGTTTCAAAGTATTACAAATATATGTTAGATATAATTATCATTCAATAAATTAATAGTGATACTATTAAACTAATCCATTAACTTTTGCTATAATAACTCAATGGTTATTGCTTGCATTTATGAATTGTTTGACTCCGCTTTTTTTTTTTATCAATATATCAACTTTTAGTGTTATTTCTTTTATAATTTTAATTTTGACAAGTTAAGATGAGTAAAAAATATTATGAATATATAAAAACCAAAAAATAACGTATAACACAATTTAATACACATACAACAAAAAGAAAAATGAAATGAAATAACAATTTCAATCTATTTATAAAACTTATATGAAATAACTTACAAATAAAAATAAAACTATATAGATTTTTTTAACTCTAGTCTTTGATTCGTCGCACTTTAAAGAAGGTCCGAAATTTATACGACGCTGATTATTAAACTATCCAGTATCACATTAATAAAAAGGTGATATTATTATGTTTCATGTAACTAAAGCTGACATCATTAATATTATGTCAATATAAATTATTGTAAGCAAAAAAGTGTCTCAATAAAATAAATAAAAAGTGACAAATTTAAAAAAGGGAATAATGTGTTGTCACCATATTTAAAAAAAGGTCTTTGTAGCGAATTAAACTGTTGACGTGATGATGTAAATTTTAAATTAATAAAATGAACCTCTAGATTATTTTAAAATATATAAAAAAATTAAAACACAATAAATCAAACTAAATCTAAGTAAATAGATTAATAATTAAGTTTAGTTTTAGGAGATTGAAGACAGAAAATATTTGTAAATATTTTTAATTTTAATTTAAAATTATGTAAAACTTTTTTATGAATCGAATTTTAAATAATTTTACAGTTGAATGTTTTGCATTATGGGGATGTCAAGAAAGTAATATGGTTAACTCTGTTTTTAATTATTTTTATAACTTTTACTTTTATTAAATAAATGAAATATTGATCCATTTTAGTTTCTATAATTTTCTCACTTAACATTATTAATATTTATCATTATCACCACTAATTAGTTTTTTGTGACAGTTATATGTCCTTTTTTTAGTATAGTATTTGTTTAGTCGTTTATTTATTACAAAATTTAATTTTAGTTTCTCGAAAAATATTATTAATTTAATCTCTCATTTTTTTTTTTACAAAGATCGTTTATAATCCCATAATACTTTTTTAGTCAATCTTAGTTCTTGGAGTATTGTTTTAGATTAACTTTAGTTTTTTTTTCATCATAAGGAATACAACATAAATGATACAATACATGTAGGAATGTTATTGATAAGAGAGTTAGATTGATTTTGATCTAATTTAATATCCAATCAAATTAGTTTTTTTAAGTTATATTATTTTATCTTAGTTGTATTGATTTGGATAGGATTATTAAGCTAACTAAATAAAATAATGATACATACTAAAAGTTTGAAATAAATAAATAAAATAATAAGTGAAATACCAATTTTACTTTGAGTATCAAAGAAAGGCATAACCACAAATTTGTTCTGATTATGTTCTTTTTGTGCAATGACACACCCATAACATATTAATAAAATTAGAATAGTTATTATTTTACTGTCAATTCTATATATTAGCTAGATTGAGTTGAGTTTAACAAATTTTGAAACTTATAAACTTGACACTCTACACAATTCTAATTCGATTAGTTAAAAAGAGCCTAAAACAACTTCATTATCAAACCAATTTCAAAAATGTTATTGAATATACAAAATTAAGTATAGTTTATTTTTCTAAAATAGTACATTATTACTTAAACCTATTATTATAAGTTCATGTCAAATAATCTCATCTATTTCTGTTCATATTTTTAATTATTAAACGAGTACAAACCAAGCCTTTAGAAGAATGTTTGATTGAGAAATAACGTGAAAGGCGGAAAAAAAAAGGAAAGAACAATAATTATTTAGGAAATGGATGTTTAAGGGGAAAAATATAGGACTAAAAAAACTCTCTTCTCCAATAGAAAAACATGGAAAGTGTTAGTGTGTAATTGATAATTCATTATGTTAGGTAAAAATGTTGTTGAGAGTAATTGACTCTCATAATATAATTAAATATGGATAGGAAGATAAATGAATATATATTTTTTTTATTTAGGGTTTGTTTGGATTAAGGAGTGGAGATGAGGGAGTGGATTTAAGATGATTTGAAGGGAAAGTGTAAAAAAAGTTAAAATGTTTGGATTAAGGTAAATAGAGAAAAAAAGTGTAGGAAAAGTTTATAAAAGTTTGTGAGTGAGGTAATGAATGTGATTAAAATTATATATTTTTTAATTGATAAAAATATAAATTTACAAATTTATCCATATATTTAAAAATTGTTAAAAAATTATTTTTATTTATTTATTTATAATTTATAATTATTATTTTTATTTAAAATATTATTTAAATATTTATAATTATAAATATTTGATAAAAAAATATTTTTATATTAAATAACATTATTATTTTTATCTTCAATTTTTTGTAATTAATATAATTATTATATAAATTTATTTATTTATTATTAAAAAGTATATTTATTATTATTATTATTTATGTTTTATAATATATTACATATATAATATGATTAATTATATTATTTTATAATAATTATTTTTTTATAATCTTAATTATTTTTTTAAAAAAATAATAATAATTTAAGTTAAAAATAGAAAGGATATAAAAGTAAATTATAATTAAGTAATTAAATAAATATACGTATATTCAACTTTCTTCGCAAATTTCTAAGAAAGTTTAGAGGACAAAAATTTTATGATTTTCTGTGTTTTTAATATTTTAATGTTTTGATTTTCGAGCTTTCCTTCTGCAAAGTAATTTTTCGCTTTTCCTTGTTTAAAAACAAACGAAGCGTTAAAGTTGTTTCGATTTGATTTGATGAGAAATTATAATTGATTGGATATGAGTGTGAGTAATACTTGATTTTTAAATTGGATATAGAGATGAGACAAACATATACATACATGTCCTTGTCCGTATAGTCATCGCAATATCTGATTTTGTCTACATACTTATTCTTGTTCTAAATTTCTAAAATAATTTTAGTTTATTAGGTCATTTATAGTAACTTTTAATATAAAAAAAATCATGAAATAGAAACCAATTTTTAGAAAAAATAATAATTAGTTGCTATAGTGACTAAATTAGAGACATTTTAGAGACTACAAAAATTTTGATTTCTAAATTAGTTTCTATTATTGTTAAATGGTTTATAAATTAGTGTATAATTAGTAACCAATGTTTTTACTACCAATTATTTAGATTCTAAATAATTTATTTAAATTAATTTTTAATTTATTTATTTTCTCCCTTCCACCTCTCTATTTATTTAATCTCTAAAAGAGAAAATCATAGGAATTTCGTACAATTGGAGGGACTAAAATAATTAATTTTCAAATTAAAGAATGAAAAAGAAAATTGTCTTGAATTGGAGATTAAAAAGAGGCGTGTGTATATTTATTTATTTGATGGAGTATAGTTAATAATTAGTAAAAGTATGTGTGGAGAAGAAAATAAAAAAAAATATAATATTAAACGATGAGTGATTGGAGGAAGGGGAGTGGAAAAGGTAAAGAAAAGAACATTTGGTTAGATGGAAGCGTGGAATGGAGAAAAGTAGAAAAGATATGATAAAGAAGAGACAAATAGATGGATTCAAAGGATAGAAACAGGTGCACGTGGATAGGACCTGCCACACGTGTACTCAATCATCATGCGGATTTTTCACCCTCTTTCTCTCTTTTCTTTCTTTCTCCTCTTTCTCCTGTGTTGTGTGATGAGAATAATAGATTCATAAAGTTGTAAAGAAAAGAACTACAAAACAAATCACCATTCATCTCTCATTCTGACCTCTGAACACAACTCAGTCTAGCTGCTACTGCTACACTTGTAGGTCTGCACAAGCAACCTCTATTATTTTCTTTTTCTTTTTCTTTTTATTTCAGAATCTCTAGGAGAAGAAAGGTGCATGATCATCCATCGTTTCGTTATTGCTACATGGTTGTTGCCACACTCATTAGCCTCACTCACTGCCAAAGGGATTTCCATCAATAATGCTACCACATTTTACTCAAGCACTTATTGTTTTGGATTAGGAGAAGATCAATGAGAATTTGAGAGAAAGTACCAACAAAATGTTAAGATTAAAGTTTGTAAATAATATGATGGATTTAAGAGAATTTTTACTTTTTTTAAAACATAAGAATGTGAGTTTATAAATTTGTTTGTATTTGAGGTACAATTGTATATAGAGTCAACTAAAAAAAATACAACCTAATTAATCAATTATTATATTTATTCTATTATATTATTGGTAATTACTTGATGGACGTAATTACTCTTACCATAAATAATTAGGATTTTCCCTTAGGTGTATTATAAATAGAGATTACCAGACAAAGAAACACCCTCATATTCTAATATCACACGGCCGAAACTCATTTCCTAAAGGGGTTTTCGATTCTCTTATCTCTTTGTCTCTCTACCCACATAATTTCATTCTAAGCGATACACCTTAAAGGGGAATCCGATCAAGATCATGTCTTCGTCCCTCAGTCATACGATCACGGGTCTACCAGGTATTATTTAATCATTATTTACGTTTTATTATATGATTAAGGAATCCTAATCCAACATATATAATATATAGATCCGTGTCTCCGTGTCCTATATTCTAAGGATGTTACGTTTCTCCGTATTCGTGTCCGTATCATATCAATGTCTGTCTGTATGGTGTCTGTACGTAGGTTAATACGTAAATTCAATCATTCAATCGCATGATTAGTAAACTAGATTAATCAATCACTGTAAAAATTTTAATGAACTTAAAAATGTTTAAATTTATGAGATTATAAAATTTGCAAATTAAAATAAATAATGTATTTAAACCAATGAGTAAATACTCCTATTTCGGAATGAGTTTGGGCCAATAGATGAAGTAAAAGAAGAAAAGTTACGAATTTCCACGTGTGCAGACACGTGTAAGATTTGGTGACATAATTATGGTAGTTAAAAGAGAAGCAAGCAGAGAAAGAAGATTGCCACATTTCAGATATCTTCATTGGAATCTTTGGATAATATTTCATTTTATGTTTTAAGATATGGTCCCAGATGCGTCATTTAACGGTTTCAATAGGAAGCAATTAATTAGATATACCATTTTTTCATGTTTTTAATGAAGACATACCAAATGGTGACTGCATCAGTCACAATTTTATCAATTTAAATGATAAAACTATGAAAAGAAAATATTTTTTTGCAATAAATTTAGTTTATAATAAAACTATATTAAAAAATACTAAAAATGAATTATTGATATTTCTTTGTTTTACGGATTTTTTTCTGCGAAAAAACATCGATTTAGCAAAAAAAATATAGTATTTCATATGAGAGTTAAAGTAACATTTTTAATCTAAAACTTAAGACATTATTAGGTATCTAGATTTTTTTTTATTATATACTGTTATTCTTGAACACCTTCTTATTAGCGTGACACAAACTCTCTTAAAATTTTAATATATAAATGTTTTTCTAAAATTAAAAATAAAGAGCTTAGAAAATATATACAAATTTTATTATGTAGATTGAAGCTCACGTAGAACATGAATTGTTACACCAGTGCTTTAGTTTATAAGTTGTGGAACAAGTTTATTTTAAAACATCTAAAACAAAACACTAAAAAACACAATTTCCTTCTCATTCATGAAAAAAATAATTATTGTTTTCTCCTACTTCAAAAAAAATCCCTACTCTTATATTATTTTCTCTCTAATGTACTCAAACACACGGTAAGGGAACAAGGTAAACTATGTATGGTTTCTTTCAAAATATTTTTTTTTCTATTTTTAGCATTTTATGTTAAAAATAATAAAACTTTACATTACATATTTTTCTCTTTAAACAACACGGAAACTAGGTGAAAGTAAGTGTTTACCTTTTTTTTCTTACATTGATAAAAAAAATCAAATATTTAAAAAATAAGCTTATTCATGAGTTGTATTATAGTATGTTGGTAAAAGGCGTGAATTTAAAGGAAAAAAGAGGTGAAACTGTGTAGAAGGTGTTTGATATATTTACAGAGAGAAGAGAAAAGGTTAGATTGGGTAGGAAGGTGAGGATTGATTGGGGGCATATAATGAGTTGATAGAAAAGAGTCCGTAGCAGTGGAAAAGTGAAATGAAGCTATGCACCACATAATCAGAAAAGATTGATGTCATGAGGGATTCATTGGTGAAAAAGAAAAACTGAATGAGATGGTTCATGAATGATCACGTCGAAACAAAAATACAAACAATCGTGCACATTTTTGGAGCAAAAGAAGATAACAAAAGTTGATGATTATAGTACACCTATCGAAGGAAAAAACGAAGAGCTGAAAAAAATTGAAATTTCTTGACAGTCACTGGTCGATAGAATCAGCCAAAAACAGAGCCGTGATCGAAATGGTATGCATTGGCTTTATTCAGACAAAGTGATCAATAAATGTTCCTCCCCAATCCCATTATGGTGTGGTGAAACTTTGAGATATATTATAAAATAACATCTAGTAGAAGTACTAGTATGATGGCCAAACTATCCACGATTGAGATAGCTCAAAATGTGGAGCCAAACATCATGAAGAACTACATGACAACCTCACCAGAATTGACCAAAAGAGAAAAAAAAAACTCATAAACCACCAAAAATGGCTCAAGGGACTCTAGTAGATTTGTGGACTCTTTCTCAGCTCTAACTTAGACCCACAATTGCTCCTTCAATTACATAACCTCATTCAACTGCACATCTCACATGTCTAAACAAAAACTCACATTCAATACACAAAAAACTTTCTTCATTCACCCTTTGTTTTTATTTTACAGTATTATAGCTTCTTTCCCTTTTTCTTCCTGTGAAATAAATTCTCCGAAAAGGGGAGATGAAAATAATGTGAGTGGAGAGGGAAATTGAGGAATGAAAAGGGACAGAAAAAAGCAGAAGAAAACAGAACAGAGACCCTCGTGCAAACTATAGTTGTCTCTGTACATCAGAAACTTTTGGGACAAAAAAATGCATAGCTGAAACTTTGGTTTAAATGAGAAATAAATGAAAAGGGAAAGGGTATAAACTTGATGCATGCGTGTGGGTAGACATTCCTCTCTTTCTTTTCTGCAACCATTGCCATGGCCCACCTCTCCCAACCAATTCAACCAAACCAATTATTTGACACCTTTCTTTCACCATAACATGCTTCTATCTCTCTACTTCACTTCCTCAATCTCTTTTCTCATCCACCTTCAATTTCAATCTTTTAATTCAATTTCACTTTTCCATTTCTCTGGTTTAATAATAGAATAATACTTAATTTTCTTTTCAGATTTTAAATATTACATCTGACCAATAAAATTGTGATTGAATCTAGAGTCATAATTTTACACTTTAAATTTTCTCATGACGCAGACATAAAACTAATATTTCTGATTAATATTGATTCTGAGACAACTATAATTTATATATATAAAGAAAACAATCTTTATACGTAAGAAGAAAATTGACTTGTATTGTACACGAAAGCATACATTTGAAAAATGATTACAACAATCATGCAGACGAATTTGGATGTTTGTAACAATCATAAGAGAAAATTTAGGTTTCGTAGAATCGAGAAAAGTTCTTTCTTGCACTGTTGAAAGAAGCCAAAACCAGATAAACTGTTTTTATGCTTCAAAATTGAAATAAAAACAATTATGAAAGAAGGAACAAATTAGAAGATATTTTAATATAACTATTAATTAATTTTACATAATTTTGTGATACCATGTACAGAAGTTATATATATATATCTAATGATACAATAGTTAGAAAGGAAAATAGGCTTCGTAATGATTGCACACAAAAATCATACGTAATAAGTAGGATTTTTATCTTTCAAATAATTTATCTTTATATTTATTTATTTATTTTTAGATTATTATCAACGAATATTATTGTTAGCGCAATCAACGTCATATCTATATCCACACACTAACATAGAAAAGTTTAAGTGAATGCACACATTCACAAAGATATAAAGAGAAAATGCACACTCCATGATTAATAATTACATACAAAGAAGAAATGAAAATTTAGTGTAAATACATTCAATGTCACAACAACAAAATCTAGTTTGGAAATTAAAACTTAAAGAATTAAAATAATATAATTACAATATCCTAAAAATAAAATACAATTAAATCAATATTTTTTCATACAAAAGACAACTACTTTAAGATTTGACCTAAAGTAATAACAATACCACTGGCAGTTTAAGATTTTAAAAAATATATAAATATAAATAGAAAGTAATACTAACTAATTTTCTAATTACATATCTAATTAATGAGTATCCAACCATGCTTTCTCTGCCACCCATATATAGGTTCTGTAATTACAATTTCATCTCACGTGGCTTGCCAATTGCCACTTGTTGCTAGCTTTATTCACACAAAAGTTGGTACCAATATCATAATGTAGAGATATTAATATGCATAATGAATATTTGCTCATAAACTTAACTGCTCATAAATTCATCCCAATCATTCATTTCATTAAACTCTCCATATCTTATCTTATCCCTTTCATATAATCTATAAGATAATGTATTTTTAAATATAATATAAATATATACTTGTTTATAAGGGACTTAAAACTGGTTTATTAAGAGGTGGATTTTGGTATACTTCGATAGGTGATAGGTGGATATTGGTTCTTTCAGGTAGGCCTTTGGATCTCACAGGTTTATCTCGTCTCTCTTGGATATATTGTTGTTCTCGATTCTCTCGACAAATAGATGTATTTGTAAGGTATTACAATGATAAAGTTAGAATCAATTAACTTAAGTAATAATTTCCAAAAGACACTCTACTTACCTGTCAATCAAGTTACCTATTTATATTACTTTTATTGGACTTTATCAACCTTATTGAATTTTTACTTTTTGTACTTTGTATTTAGTTAATGTATTCTTAATTTTAGGCTTAACCTTTGGACTTTGGTACAATATAAAAAATATTCATTCTTCTACATTTTCCTATTTTATAATTAAATTCCTCTATTTTAATCACACGGTATTTTTATGGCCAAGAGTTCCTTGTAGTTACAACCTTTCAGCCTCTCGTCTTTTAGATATTATCAATAATGGTTTTACCTAAATTTCACAATACCTATATATTATTTTTTGAATTTCATGTTTAATATATATTTATATTACATAACTAAATAATACAATGTTTATTATATCATTTCTACATCTAATATAACTAAATAACACAATGTTGATTATATCATCCCTACATAGTTCCACTAGTATTTATACATACTTTCCTTCCACTAGTACTTATACACCTATAATTAATGTGTTAAACATTATCATGATTATTCATGAAAAAAAATCCTACAAATTATGGCATATATTAAATAATGTCATGCTTAATATAAATATGAATAGTAATAATTATTATTATTATTATTAATAGTAGTAACAATCGTTAAAAAAAATATTAATTAAGAAATGAGACCTTTTCTTTTTAGCATCTTCTTTACATAGAATAATAAAGTTTATATTTTTCCTTTAATTGAACTACAAGTTGTTATTAAAGTGATAGTTAGTTCATATCTCTTTAGTGATATGATTAATTCATAGTGAAAAGAAAATCAATAGTAGTTATTTATTACTTGAACCTCATTTGTTGATTAAGTGACAATAATTCATGAGGAGAGAAAATTGTCTCAAAGTCTCTCACTCAAACTTTCAACCACAGTTTAAGCAAAGACCACCAACTATATATTTGGAAAATTCTATGTGAAAAACTTCTATCTTAAATCACTTTCTCAACAATATTAAAACATTATTTATATTAAAAATTTAATTCATATACATAATTAGTGAAATTTATTTTTACGCAGACAATGAATAAACAAATATGATATCATCACCTACGATAGTAATAAATAGAATGACAAAACGACAACATATCAATTCTTATTTAGAGTTTATGTAAACAAGTTTAACATTAAAAGTATATAAAAAAATGGATCAAATATTACCTTAATATATTTGAAGGTAATGTAAATGTTAATAGAAAATAGACTTTAAGTCTAATTCAACTCCATAAAACCGACTTATAGGATTGAGGTTTGCACCCACTTATATACAATGAAATGTCCTAATCTCTAGTCGATGTGGGATCTCTAACAGTGTAATTTTTTGAAAAGCGTTTTAGAAAGCAAGAATCTGAAATAGTACATGAAAGATGGAAAGGAAAAAACGATTATGTTAATTTGTTGTTAAGCCATGGTTTGATTTGTGATATGAGAGAAGATTTTCATTGTTTGGTGTCAAATCTTTCTACGGATCTGCTCGTGGATCCACACTTTTCTTTTGGTCACCATCCAATCTAACCTTTTATGCCACTTGAAGACATGTCCTCTTCTTCGTGCAGATTTAGTCAAAAAAACAATACCACCATTCAGCAAACAAATTCATATTAACCAGAAAAATCACACCTCTCATTGGAATCATCTTAGAGCCGTGATCATCTCCTACTTCTACGTACAATATCAATCATCAAAGTCTTCTCAATAACGATAACTTCTTACACACTTTCACCATCTCACATCTGCTTTTAGTCTCTAATAATTTGGTATGCAAACAAGACCAAAAGAAAACCACTACCTCTTCAAAATTCATTTATATATTATTTTATCAGAACTTATTTATTCATGGGTCAATTTTAAAAACTTAAATAAGACATAAAATACTTTTTTTTTGTTGAAAATTTTCGACTTGGGATTTTCTTCTTTCATGGTACATTAAAAGATGACATCGTTTTTCAAATATGAATGTGTCTTATTGGTGATAGTGTAATAATTTTTTTTTTCTAATGGATGAGATTGATGTGCAAAAAGAAAGATATATAGAAGAAAAAAAAAGAGGAAGAGATGTGTACAACAAGTGATGTGATGGGAAAGAAAAGAAAACTAAGATGATAAACATATGTTAAATATTGTCCATGAAGAATTTGTGCGAAACTATCTCTAGGATTTGCATGGTGTGAGTATGTAATTCAATTAATATTGATGGGAGAATCATAATTGTGAAGAAGGAAACAGAAAAGAGAAACAATAAAATTAATAAAAGAAGAAGGAAGTGTTTCTTTCTACTGATACATGGTTGTCCTGCGATCCAGTACCATGGTTTCCTTAACAAGCAATACTTATTGATTTGTGACTGAAGTGTTTTGAAGAGTGAATAGTGTTGGAAATATTTTACAAATAATACTAAGAAGAAACATATAAAAAAAATAATACTAAGAAGAAAGTGACAGTTTTTATAATAGGATCATGGCATTATTCATCTCATCTTCATCGAATGACTTTGATTGGCCACCATCTTTTGTACGGTTAATGTCCAATGTTCAGTCGGTGTACAGGGCTCAAACTCATTCTTCTTTCTTCAATTTCTTTAAGGTTTCTAATTTTCAGGATTTTAAGGATAAAGATCAATTTCAAACAGAATACTGCTTAAGGTTTTTGCCCCTAAAAGTTTACACGTTCTATGTTCTGACCATAATATATGATTGGAAATGTTTTTTTTGTCTATGATGATGTATACCAGGGAAAAAGTAAACTTATTGGAGAAAAAATTAATCACCAAAATTATAAGAGAATTAACATCATATCTCTCTAATTTTTTAACACATTAGATTTTCTGCTAATTGCAAGTTTTCATATGTTAATAATAATGTCATTCATTAATGGAACACATATTCTTACCTATCTTGAAATTTACAAGTAGGAGAAAACGAATATATTTTTTGTTGATGCTTTCTTCATTTACTTTTAATAGATTCATTTAAACATTGTTTAAATACAAAGAAAAAAGAGAGGGTTACTAACGAAAAATAAATAAATCTTCTCTTTGGAAGGACATTTAGTAGGAATGGTTTATTTTTTGAAGTCTTACATAAATATTCTTTCTTCTCTTCTCTAAAAAACATAAAAATTCTCCCACTTTTTATTATACACGACCCTCTAATCTGGTGAGTAAAAATATATAATCACTATATCATATATTTTATTTATACTTTTTTTTATCTTAAATGATAAGATTATTGAAAAAATAATGACATCATAATATAATTGTTGCGAATTAAAATTTTGTGTTCTGTGACAGTGAAGCTTTTATGATAGCAGCCAATAAGAAATAGAAATTTTGATAGTTATGTAAAAGTAAAAAACTATTATAAATGATTGTTACAACTTATTATTGAACAACACGATAAAAATCTTATACAACATTATTGCGTACATTATTTATTCTTATTCTAAAACATCGACAGTTATTTTGATGTTTTTTTCCGATAATTTTCTGTACTTTTTACATGGGTTTTCTCTTGTTTCTTTTCCTTTAGCTTTTTGAGAAAAAACTGTCAGGTTTTATGTAAGATTATTAATAAAAACTATTTTAACTGTCAAAAAACTGTCAAAACATGGAAGTTAATTTAGTTATTATATCATAATCTAAAGCGAAAAGACAGATATGTTAAGTGATGAGATACTAAGAAATCAGAAGTAGAATTATTTTTATTAAAATACACAAAAGATACTATTATTATTTTCTTAAACTGTTTTTTTTTTTAAATAATTTCAAATAAAAAATTATTTTAAATTATTTAATTAATGCCCTTAGAAAACTGATAAAAAATTCCTCCATGTGCATCCTATCAAGTCTGAACCATGCAAATTTTTGTAACAATCAAGAAGGCCAAAACTGAATAGTTAATCGATAACCATCTTCGAAAAGTGATAAAACAAATTCTATTATGTGATTCTCATAAAGTCTCAACCATGCAAATTTTCGTAATCTACAATGAGCCGAAAATCGAATAGTAACCATCTCTAAAAAATTATACGGTTGTTTATGTTAATTCAACCAGAAGTGATTAGCAGAAAACTAAGTACTTATCTGTGTTGCTGCAACTGCAGAATTATGATTAGGTAATTATGTGTGTACATTTTAATTCTGGATTTGTTTTCCTTTTCGTTTTTCCTTATTTTTTCATGAACTTGATTGTACTTGTTTGGTAATTCACTCATTCTGAAATATCACAAGCCTGAACAATCCAAAAGATGAAGATAAAGTTGTTATTTACAAAGATGAATATGATCATTGTAAATAAGACAACTTATTATTTAAGTTTTAACATGAATGATTAGTTAAAATAATCCTCACACTTTGTTGTAATTAAGAGTGAGCACTGATAAAAGTTGTAGAAAATAAAGTCAAAATGGAAGTAGCAATAATGTTATCCCTGAGGGTTACATTATTTAAAAAATAAAAATAGAAAAAAAAGCATTTTCCATCGAATGGTAACAGAAATCCAACAAGACCTTATACTAAAAGAACTGGAGCAGTAAATAGTTTACTGTTATATGCTTCATTGAACAATCATCAATCAACATCTTTCCAACCGACCCTTCTTTTCTTCTCTTCCTTCTATAAAGGCAACAAAGGTTTCTTGTTTAAAATCTGTATTTTTTATACACAAATCATTGTAGGTTGCTAATGTCTGTTGAGTTGAGTTGTGCACTCCCCTGAAATCCTCTCCAAAAGGAAACTCCTTTTTCCACCCCTATAGTCTCCAATCCATTTTCTTTTTTCTTTGGGTGTTCACTTTTTTATTTTTTAATCTCCAAGGCCTACAACAGGGGATGCCACTAGACTATAGAGTGGCGGTTTTTTTCTATGTAGCTATTCTTGTTATGTGCAAATGGTAGCTCAAGGACCTATATATATGTGTGTATGTTGGTGCACTTCTCGTGACTTCAACTGAAGCAGGCTGTTGCTATCTTCAAGTCTCTTCTTGAAGGCACCAATGGCTTTGTTCATGGCAATTCTTGGCGTTCTTGTGTTGCTGCTCTGTTTTTGCTCTGCTCTCTTGAAGTGGAATGAAGTGAGATTCAGGAGGAAAGGCTTGCCTCCTGGCGCAATGGGTTGGCCAGTTTTTGGAGAGACTACCGAGTTTCTTAAGCAAGGTCCAAACTTCATGAAGAACAAGAGGGCAAGGTAACTGCTTCATATGAGCTTGTTTCCTCATAGTTGTGTGCATGTGTCCAAATAAGTCTCGTTCTGTTTGTTTGTGTAAGTGGAGAGAGCTTCTTTGGTAACAGTTCAAGTAACTCTTGTGCTTTTGGAGTGAGCATGATTTGTTGCATATTTTAGCCTTTTTTTTCAGTGAAAGCTGTTTCATCCGCATCCCCTGCATGACACTGTGATTTGTCACAGTAATTAAGGTTATGGCATTACTAGGCCTAGCATCTTGCATTTTCATGAAGAATAGTTTGAGGCTGTTCATTCATGAAGTGGTTTAAGAGATGTCAATGAACGTTGTTTCAGAGTAAAATAAATGAACAACTACTCTCTTCTGTTGTAGTTCTGGGAGTGAAGAGAAGAGGAAAGTGGGGTAGGGTCATTAGGCATAGACGTGAAGATCCAGGAAAAAGATAAACTCTCACTCCCCCTCACGAATGGCACTCACATCATCAATGTGTGAAATGAAAAAAAGAGAAATTGGATATGCACAACAAATTTTTTTTAGAATAGTTGTTTTTGTAGAACAAAGAGAGATATGTAATTGATGTGATGGAGATATGAAAAAAAAAGATTGTGGAGATTGTTAAAAAATGAGTAATAGGAATAGCACGAAAACAATCACACCTGTTGGACAAAACATGAATCTTAGTAATATTTTTCCTCAAACTAGTTAAACTGGGTGTGAGGTAAATACTATTCATTCTTGTACTTTTGGTCTTTACCTAATTGGTTGTGATTATAACTTTCTTTCTTCTCTTTTGTGAATGGCAGGTATGGCAGTTTTTTCAAATCTCACATTCTGGGGTGTCCTACCATTGTATCCATGGATCCGGAGCTGAATAGATTCATACTGATGAATGAAGCAAAAGGGCTTGTTCCGGGGTACCCACAATCCATGTTAGATATCTTAGGCACACGCAATATTGCAGCTGTTCATGGCTCCACTCACAAGTACATGAGAGGGGCACTGCTTTCAATTATTAGCCCCACCTTGATCAGGGACCAGCTTTTACCAAAAATTGATGAGTTCATGAGAACCCACTTGATGGATTGGGATAACAAAGTCATAAACATCCAGGAGAAAACTAAAGA
Organism: Phaseolus vulgaris; assembly: GCF_051622355.1. NCBI lineage: Eukaryota > Viridiplantae > Streptophyta > Magnoliopsida > Fabales > Fabaceae > Phaseolus > Phaseolus vulgaris. The sequence goes on from NC_143505.1 coordinate 2,483,840, forward strand.
GGTTTGGATCACCATCAATTGAAAACTGAATAGACTTCACAAACTAACTGGAAAAGTTATCAGATTTTTTTAGTGCTAATTCTCAAATATTTGGAACAGATGGCTTTTCTCTCTTCCCTGAAGCAGATTGCTGGTATGGAATCTAGCTCAATAGCTCAACCCTTCATGACAGAGTTCTTTAAACTAGTTTTGGGAACACTCTCTTTGCCTATTAACCTCCCTAGAACAAATTATCGCGGTGGATTGCAGGTATGATCCTTGATCTTTATCCATTGGTGCTTGATATTGCTCATGTTTGATGTCACATTGAATTTATCAAAAAATCACAGACAGCTAATGATGTTTTTGGTTTGGTATATATGTTTGGTCTCAAGTTAAGAAAGCTAATAAGCATCTAATAAAAAATAACACTGAATTTTATGATTAAATTATTTTCTAAAATAAAACACAATTTCTTTTTGTTGAAATCAAATTTAACCAGAATTTATGTAGAAATTCACTTTTACAATTGAACACTGAAATACATATGTTTCACAAATGTATAAGAGCATTTAGTTATTCACATTGCACTCTATTTCTTTGATTATCCCATTGACAATAACACTTCAATATGTCTTATAGGCAAGGAAAAGTATCATCAGCATTCTGAGTCAGTTACTAGAGGAAAGGAAAGCATCCCAAGACGTCCACGTGGACATGCTGGGTTGCTTGATGAAAAAAGATGAAAACCGATACAAACTATCTGACGAGGAAATAATTGATCTAGTTATTACAATTATGTATTCTGGTTATGAAACTGTTTCAACTACATCAATGATGGCAGTGAAGTATCTCCATGACCATCCCAAAGTTCTTGAAGAAATCAGAGTGAGTGCAAAAGTTCTCATGTTCTCTAGGTATGTTGTTTTGGCCTTATTATATTCTGTCCTGACAGTGATAACACTGAATGCAGAAAGAGCACTTTGCCATAAGGGAAAGGAAAAAGCCAGAGGATCCAATTGACTGTAATGATCTCAAGTCAATGAGGTTTACTCGTGCGGTGAGATGCTGCTATCTTTTCATTTAATGCTATTCACTTTGATTTGGTTTTCTCTTCTCAATAACCGTGTTGAATCTTTGATCACAAATTTGATGCTGTTTGCCATCTCTGCCTTTTGCAGGTGATTTTTGAGACCTCGAGATTAGCTACAATAGTTAATGGGGTTCTGAGAAAGACAACTCACGACATGGAACTAAACGGTGGGTTATAGTATTGCTCAAGCTTTTGTTGTATACTTAGGTTTATGGGCTCAAGAAGCTGTTTTTGACTTTTGGGGACTTCTTTCAGCAACTTTTTCTTCTTCAACAAAACTTGTTATCCCTCGGATAATGTAATTGTACACATGGTATTACCTATGAGATAAACTTCCTAACTGAACCCATTCCACAATTCCATTAGTATATAACAAGTTTTCATTAAATGATGCCCTTGTGGTTCTATCCCAAAATCCTCTTGGCTACTGCTATTACTTTAAACTTTTAATGTTTTAGTCACAAAAAATGTTACCTGTTTTTAGTATGTGTCACCTAGTATGTTGTTGCAAGCAAGAGAGACTTATTGAAGCTTTTCTACTTGTTTTCAGGGTATCTGATTCCTAAAGGGTGGAGGATATATGTATATACGAGAGAGATCAATTATGATCCATTTCTGTATCATGATCCACTAACATTCAACCCATGGAGATGGCTGGTTTGTAACACAACCTATACCTTTTTCCATTTTAACATGAAGCCTAGGAAAGTGGAAAGCAGAATAATTAATGAGAAACTGCAAATGCAGGGTAACAGTCTGGAGTCACAAAGCCACTTCTTGATTTTTGGAGGGGGCACCAGACAATGTCCAGGGAAGGAGCTGGGGATAGCAGAGATTTCCACGTTCTTGCACTACTTTGTAACTAGATACAGGTGAGAATTGATCTCTTTACCTAAACAACATCGATGACAACTAAATTCGTTTGTTTGATGTTACTGATCCTACACAGTAATAAAAGAATGGTTACATGCAGTTTGTGACATGTGATATTTAATGTTGATTGCAGATGGGAAGAAGTAGGAGGAGATAAACTAATGAAGTTTCCTAGAGTTGTGGCACCAAATGGACTGCACATAAGGGTCTCATCTTTTTCTAACTAGGCTTTGTGCATGTACAGTAATGAGATATATATAGGCAATAGTAGGGTCCAAGGGTTCTTTTGTATGATAATATGCTCTAACAAGTAGAGAGAAATCAATGAAATTAGCTTATTTCCATTTCTTGTGTTTTGTACAATTTTTGAAGAACCCTTTTACTTTGAGGAACTTTATGAGGAGCAATGAAGAAATCTGGGGGAGTGGTTATAGGCCTGAGATGTCAGTGCTGAGGCCTAGCCCATGCTTAATTAGTAAACCTTTGAGAGTATATTCATTTGTGGATGAGAGAAGTACATGGTTTGGTCAAAGCTAGAGGCCAGTGTGCCACACTCTAGGATGCTCCTTTCCCTTTCATATGTTGCACACTTGGTCAACATGGGTTAGCCCTTCAAGTCTTGGGCTCAGGTTTCCAAGCCTTTGCTATGCCTATATATTACTCAGTTTCAGCCAATACTAAATTCATATTCTTCAATACTTCAACCCTCTGCTTCAAACAACCAAAATACTGAAAGAAAGACAAATAATGAGAAATGAGACGTGGATAAACATGTTAAGGAGTTTAGTTCGGTGGAAAAAGAAATCAATTTTTGTATAAAAGTGTGATTCCTGAAGAAACTTTCACGCGGTTCAGAGAAGAAAGCTCGTTAAAGCATGTTTGGTTTGCTAGCTTGTGGAAGTGTCATGAATTTAGATTAAGGAGAAGAAAGTGAAAAGAAAAGAAAAACAAAGAAAATGTTTGAAAAAGATTGTTAGTGATTTTTTTAATATAATACATTTTTAAGCAAAAATATCATAGTTATTATAAATTAATTTTAATTACATTATTTTATTATTATTTATTTTTAAAATTTATTTTAATATAAGGCAAAAAATTATTTAATATAAGTTAATTTCTAGAATTTTTCTTATATAATTTTATGAAAAATTGAACTTATGTACAGTTTTTTTTTTATCTTAAAAGTCTTTTATCATAAAAGTTGTTATAAAAAAAAAACTGTTCAAACAAATCTGAAATGAAACGTTTAAAAAATTCTGCAACTTTTCTTGCTATGATTCCGAAATCAATAAATTTTTAAAAGCACTTCTCCCTCAAAGGATGTTTAATTTTATTTCTCCCAATAAATAGTAAATTGCGTTTTATTTTGCCGAAATGTGTTTCTCTTAACTATCAATACTAAATGTTATAATTTTTGTAGATACCCATTCTAACACAATTTCTTCCTACGTCCCCCCCTTTTTTTTCTCTTCCACCTCATTTTGAATAAAAAACAGCAAAGTTATAGATTTTAAATTTTATAAGTCAAAATACCAGGATATAAAATTTATATTTCGAATTATGTAATTTTAAATAAATAAAATATATTTTAAATTATACAAAAACATTATATTTCCGAATTTGTATTCTAGAATAAAAAATTCACAATTTTTATTTTTTAGATTCTATAATTGAAGAAGTATTCGGATTCCAGGTTCTGAAATTATAAAAAAAAGTCTATGGAAAACTAACCAAAAATAAATCAGTGTTAAAAAGGTAATTCTGGTACTTTTGAAAGTAGGAGCTACAGAAGGAAGAAATTACTCCCTGCTATTTTTTTAAGCCTTTTGGATATTGGGCTATTTCATTTTACTCTTCCACATGTAGGTGTTTTTCTTCCTACACCTCCATAGTTTCTTTTGGTACTCTCATATTTCTTAAACTACCAAACTTACTTTATATTAGTAAAATATGTTTCTTAAAAAAAATATATTTTAAATTACAAAATCTGAAAGGTATTTATCTTTTGGATTTTACAATTCAGAATATTTTTTATAAAAAAAATATATATATTTTAGATTATAAAATTTAAAAGATATTTCTAGAAATACCATCTAAATTTTACAATTCAAAATAATTTTTTTTAAAATATTTTAGATTATAGTATTGTAAGATATTTTCAAATGATATATTTTCTTAATCACTCTTCTTTAAGTGTGTTGTTGTGGAATTGGAGGCTTGACCCTATGTTTCTCACTCAACTTAAATTCTTGACCCCAAAAGAGATAAGTTGGTAAGTAAATGGCAAGCCATTGACCAAAAAATTGAAATGGTTGGTGAGTGACCTAATCATGATACCATTTAGACTTAAAAATTGCCTAACACAGTAAATGGATCATCAATGTGCTTTGCCCCATTCATCACGTCCAAACAGATGCATTTTCCACCAATTGTGCCTAATATGATGTTAACCTAGCCATGTCAAGTCAAGCAAAGAAAGGAAAATATCAATAACAATGAAACACAAATTAGTACAAAATATGAGCATATCTAAAAGAAATTGAAATATTGTTTTTACCATATTGTGAGAAATTAATAAATGGCAACATTTTGATATCAATCAATGTAAATATATTTCTTGCATCACAAAGAAACTTCCTTTCTTTTTCATTTTGGAAGCAAAAACTTCCTATTTTCATGCATACGCATTCCAATTTTCCGCATCAAAAGAAACCACACCAAAATTGAACCCACAAGTTATGCTATAAAGAAGAAGAAAAAAATATATTATATCTCACAAAGTTAATTTATTACAACCATTCATCACGTTAATCAACTGGTTCAAAATTTTATATTGAGCTTCACATGTTCCTCGTATATAAAACTCATAAAGAAACATAAAATTGTGAAGTTTGTTAGGACAAATAATCGTTTATATAGATGGTCAACAATGTATCTAAACTTGATAAGTTATATAGTAAATGATTTTGTTTGCTTTTTATAATACTTTAGAGCTAAAATATGACAATTGTTTGAAATTTAAGTAATGAAATAAAATTATATAAAAATAATCAAATTTGGTGACATTTTTCTCTTATAAAAGTTTTATAAGTTAACTAAGATAATTTTTGAATCTGTTATATATAACAATTAAACATGGTTTAAAATAAAATTATTTTGAACAAAAAGATCGATAATTTCAAAATAAAAATTACTCTTTTTAATAAGAGATACAGTGGAAAAAAAAGTGTAAGTCATGTTGATTACTTTTAGATTTTTTTGGCTTGGATTTGAATAAAACTAGTTATATTTTGTTTTCAATTATGAAGAAAAAAAAAAGAATAATTCAAGAGTTGAGAATAGTCTTAGCCACGTGAGATTAGGGTTGGCAAAATCATCACAAACAATTTTGACCATTATAGTGCAGATTGAATGGAAAAGAAAAAAAGAGAAAATGAAAACAAAGTTGATAGAGTTTGAGACAAATCACTTTCAAAAGTATCCAAAGTTTGGGTCTTTTTGTAACTACCAATTTGACCAAGCCATCACCATAAGATTTTTCTGTTAGAAAAGGACATTTTTTGTTCCAGTAAAAGGCATTCATTTTTCTTTTCCCCTTATCTTAGGAACTATGAAAAATAACGTTACTTTTAACATTTGATTTGAGAAAAGACACGTCAACCTCGTCAAAATGACAAGAAATATCTATTTGAGTCACTGAAAGAAAAAGCCAAATATGAGTGTTGGATTTGGGTGACTTTTCTTCATAGAAGAATTCCATAAAAAAACACAAAGCAATTCATGCATCTCATAAATAAATAAAAATATAGTTAATAATTGGAGAATTGTGTAATCCAATTTACTTTTTTTAAAAAAAATTAGTTTGTTCTTGGTAAGAATATATTTCAGTTTCACACAAATAATTTGCGTTATTGGTCAAATATAATTGACGTAATCAGATATTTGTCTTCAACATACTCGAGAAAAAAAAAACAATAAAACATCATTAACAAAATCAGAGATTCAGATAATAAAAAAATTAAACCTTTTGAATTTATTTCTTGATTAGGATTATTCTGAACTTCAGAATGTAAATGTGAATAAAATTCTAGATTTAGTTATGAATGTAAGGCAAATACACATCAACAACGTTTGAAGTTGAAGGAGTCCTCTAACCTTAAACATCAGACACGTGTCAGTGCAAGCTCCCCAACTCGTGCCGAAAACAGCGGACTCGCACGTGCCACTCGTCTATATCATAGTCCTCTACAAACTCCCTCTTCTCCCCTGCATCTTCAAACAAACACACACAACACTGTGTCTGTGTAAAACTCACACCACCTTGTGTTCGGTTTCCAATTCAGTGCCATGGCAGCACCAACACCCCCTTTGAAAGATGAGCTCGACATCGTGATCCCCACCATCAGGAACCTCGATTTCTTGGAGATGTGGAGGCCATTCTTTCAGCCTTACCATCTTATAATTGTGCAAGATGGTGACCCTTCAAAGACCATTAAGGTCCCTGAAGGCTTTGACTATGAGCTCTACAACCGCAATGACATCAATAGGATTCTGGGTCCCAAGGCCAGTTGCATCTCATTCAAGGACTCTGCATGCCGTTGCTTTGGCTACATGGTGTCCAAGAAGAAGTACATCTACACCATTGATGATGACTGCTTTGTGAGTTTTTTCTCTCTCAATCTCATCACCCATTTGTTGGAATCTCTTTGGTTTTTGCATTCTGACTTTGGTTTTGGTTAGATCTTAACATGGTTTGCTTTGCAAGGTTGATCTCTTCCTTAGTGGTGTAAAATTTGGATCTTGTTATTATGTTGATTATTAATGTTGTTTTTGCAAGTGTAACTGATGGTACTGCTTCTGCTATATCCGGCCATTGCATGGATCGGATATTCCTTCTGGCTTTATGATCTGTTTGAAACAGAATGCCTGCTTGTTACAATGTAACTAGTGTGATTTTTGAATCCATGGAGTTGGGTCCAATGGAAAGGCTTAGACTTTGGTAATGTGATGAGATGGGATTTGAATTGTCATTGGAAGAGCATCCTAAATTAAGGATGTGTTATTGTTTTACTGTAAAGCATTGATGTTGGTCCACGATGTAAACGTGGTTTGTCATCCGTTTCGCTCTCCTTAACCAGTGTTGGAGTGAAATTTGAAATTATGGCTAGCTTTAGTGTCTGCATTTGTTTTATAATAACATGATATAGATTTAATCATGTCCAACTGATGGAATCTTGAGATGCCCTCCAGCTATATGTGTTAACGTTGACATTTGTTTGATATATTTATATGTTTTGTTAAGTTTTTGGGTTTCATCAAGGAATATTTCTATCAACTCGTGATTTGAAATTTTAGGATTTATCATCTTTTGATGTGACTTAGGTTGCCAACAATCCATCTGGAGAAAAGATTAATGCACTTGAGCAGCATATAAAAAACATTCTCTGCCCATCCACACCTTACTTTTTCAACACTCTCTACGAACCTTATCGAGAAGGTGCAGATTTTGTTCGCGGTTACCCCTTCAGTCTCCGTGAAGGTGTGCCAACTGCAGTTTCTCATGGTCTTTGGCTCAACATCCCAGACTACGATGCTCCTACTCAGCTTGTGAAGCCTCTTGAGAGGAACACTAGGTACTACTTCTACCCTCGTAAAAAAATTAAAAAATACTAACTTGCAAGTGAGTTTGATCGTGAATATTGTGATTCTTATCAGGTATGTGGATGCTATTTTGACCATACCAAAGGGCACTTTGTTTCCCATGTGTGGAATGAACTTGGCCTTTGATCGCGATCTCATAGGACCAGCAATGTACTTTGGTCTCATGGGTGATGGTCAGCCTATTGGACGCTACGATGACATGTGGGCTGGCTGGTGCTGCAAGGTACCAAATCTTTGCAATCGATCGAACCAAATCTTTGCAATCAATTGATTGTTGTATTTATCTGAATATCATTGCATGAAACCAACTGATATATGATGATCGTTTAGGTAATCTGTGATCACTTGGGATTGGGAATCAAGACTGGTTTGCCATATATCTATCACAGCAAGGCCAGCAACCCATTTGTAAACCTGAGGAAAGAGTACAAAGGCATATTCTGGCAAGAAGACATTATCCCATTCTTCCAGAACCTTGTTCTGCCAAAAGAAGCTACCACTGTTCAGAAGTGCTACATTGTGCTTGCCAAGCAAGTCAAGGAAAAGCTTTCCAAGATAGATCCTTACTTTGACAAGTTGGCAGATGCCATGGTCACTTGGATTGAAGCTTGGGATGAGCTTAACCCTGCTGGAGCATCACAGGCCAATGGCAAAGCATGAATCAGTTTTGGTTAACTGCATAACAGCCACAGAACTTGCAACTCAAATTATTTATATACTGTATTATGTTTCCTAGTATGTATTTTCACCTTAGCTGTTATTGTCGGCTTAAAATTTGCAGCACTATTAGCTGTAACTCTATAGTAACTTTTAATTTGAGCTTTTAGAAATAATAAGCACATGTTATAGGGCGTTGTCTTCTTTTGATTATTGTTTGATGGTTAGAGATCGGTGGCAGCATTTCGTTACATGTGAAATGATAGGACACATATTGATGTATACCTTGTTTAATACTGAGTAAAGATCCATAGTGATCAATTTTTAACCCATGTGATCAGAGCTTTGGATTTGTCTTTGCTACTTTATCTGTCACTTTGACATTGTCCTAACATCATATACTAATTTGAAACTGAAAAACATAGAAATCTACAAGGGCTTTACAATTAGTAAGAAGAACTGCAGGAATCTTGAACCTAGAAGTTCCTTACAATAGCAACTGCAATTTGCAAAAATAAATGTCATTCAATTTGAAATTCATATCTGGTCGACCATGATGTTGTTCTTGTATATGTGACAAGCACAGACTAAAGAAAAGAGAATAGAATGATTTATACAGGCCAAATTTGAAGCTATATTCATATCAACAGTTAAAATCCCGCATTAATACAAAATTTCATCAGTTCATCATGTGTAGATAAGAAAATGCTGAAGTGAAAATGATGACCAAAATGATAGTGTCTTGGTTTGGTAGTAGCATATTAGGACGCACGTGACTGTAAACATTTTATAGTGTGGCTAATATAAGAACATGGACATTACATTCCCATACATTATAAATTTGGAAGCTTCTAGATACTGGTTTTTATTTGAAAGTTGTTACTGAACCTGCAGATCTGTGTTATTTGGTTTTATTGGGTGGATACAGCTTTCTAATTCTTTAAAATCTTGTTATTACTATTTGTCCCAACTAAACTCCATTATTCAGCTAGCCATGGAAATGATTGCTTTAGAGAAGTTGTGGTGGCCATGTTTGTACGTACTATCTGGTAAATTTTTGAAACTTTTGTCAGTTTGGTTGGCAGAAATTGTAGTTTTTGTAGATGTTCCTTGGACCACTAAGTGAATCTACATAAAGATTATATTTCAGAAGCTATTTTATCATTTGCCTTAATATGGCTTGAAAAGCAATTTAATATAAAATAACAATATGCTAATTACATCTGGAGTCTGTTTGTAAGGTGATTAGCATCGTGGAGATTTTCATATTAATGGGATGCAAAAGAAAATTATAAGGGTGCAAAATGAAATCAGCAGATATTTAAAGAGTGCACGATATTGGGCTTAGTTAAATGTATTCAGCAAATGCCTCTGCTGCTTAATGTCTAACCCGTTATCGATCCATAAACTACAATTATTTTTTTCTTTCAATTCATTATCAAGGGATTTCTTTTTATACCTCATAAATTTGAAATCGGATTTTTTAAAGTTCATTCCAGATTTTAAAATTCGGAAACCTTTTGTGGAATTTGGAACTAAAAAGTTATATATTCCAAAACAGTAATATGTAATTTAATATAACTTTTTGAATTTAATATATAATTTTATACTCTAAATTATATAATTTAAAAATTATTATTTTATAAAAAAATAGTTATGGATTATACAATCTAAAATAATACTTCGAATTCATAAATGACTTTCGGATCAAATAATCCATTATTTTTTTTATTAAAAAGGCTTTAGAATGTATAACTTCAACTACAATATTGGATTGCCAATGAATTCAAAAGAGTTTATTTGCCTTTATCTATGTCTATGTCTAAACTAATACCTTAACTAAAATCAATGGTACTAGCCTAAGTACTTTTAAGGGAAAAAGGCAATAATTGAAACATAAACCTCATTAAAAATACAAAATAAATGAGAAAAAAATATTTAACTAAACAAATTCCTAAATTCAATGGAAGGAGCAACAAAGTGATACTACCTAAATGAGGAACAACTTTAGAGGATATAGTGCCAACAAATGAACTTTCTTTAACAACCAAACAAGAGATGAGAGTAAATGTTTGAAAATGAGAGTGAATGTTTGAAAGTCTAAACAGAATTAACTTTATAAATCAATTTTATGAAAATAAATTATGTTTAAATTTATTTTTTAATATAATATTAGAGTTTATCTTTAGTAAAATTTATTGAACCAATCACAGTACCCATTGTTGAGCTATGAAATATTCATACCTTAATGTGAAGGAATCAATTAAAGATTTCACATAATTAAAAATAAAATATCATATCTATGAAATCAGTTTAAACTCACTTCCTAATTCTAATTAAAAAAATTAAAATCTCATTTACTAAATTGTATATTTAATTCATAGTTAAAAATAAAAGAGTTTAAATGTAAAAAGAAAATATTACCCGCGAATTTAATGTAAAATTATTTAGCATTTACATTATATTAACAAATGAAATTATTTGGCGATAAAGTTCCTAAGAAATATATGTAATTTTTTTTATGGAAATCAGAGTCTCTCAAGTAGATTCACTTGTACAATTCTTTTTCTTTAATATCGAAAGTGATTAAGGGTTTAATTGTAGGTGGGGTAAATTTTCCCTAATCTGAATTTTAATGTAGTAAATTCACATCAAACTCTATCATATTGAAACGTACTGATTCATGTGCTGAATTTTATAATATTTATTTGCTTATAATTTTATATTCATTCCTAATTTTCATAATAAATTGCATGCATATGAGCAACACGGCTAACGACCCTGTCGGTTTTCAATGCAAGACTCGTATTAGTTTGTATTAATATGCGGGCAAAAAAACAGATAATTTGCACATAAAAAACTTCATGAACAATTCTTTAGGGACAAAAGAGTACAAATTAGTATCTGACTGATAAATTTTGCTGTTCTAGGATTGAAGCAATCAAGGTTTTGTGAAGATGCATGCAGCAGCTAGAGTGTCCTTTTGACTAGAAAGGAACTCACTACCTAGTCCCTACTTGGCTTGCTTGCATCAAACTCATGTCTCTGATTCAACGTGGTGTAAAAAGAAACATCATAAAGAATAGTTCACAAAATTAGTTGGCAAGGTCTACAGAAGTGACATATGTTACCTAATACAATGATCAAGTTTTTGACACAACATAGTACCACGTTTTCATCTCATCCCTCACTTGTTCAATCCTTGTCTTCCTATCATTCTTGCTAAAAAATGATTCAAAGAAATGGGAAGTTCCCAGAGATACACACTGTTACTATTATCATATTCATTTGGATGCATTGAATGCCTAAATGAAAATGTTTAGGCTAGATCAAACTTTAAAAAAAGGTAAAAAAAAATGAAGAAAATGACCCTTTTGAGGGTAGTTATTGCCTAAACTTGTTAAATGTAGCCTTCATCACCTTAGGCTTATTTTGGAGAAACCTATAATGTTTTTTCAATAAATTACCAATATGGTGTTGAAATATTATGTTGTTTTCTGAATGGTCTTGATAAAATTACATAAGTAGTTCTTAAAGTATTGGGCATTCATCAATTTAATCTCTGATTAACATGTGTTACTAATATTATGACATTGTGTTATGCACTTTTCTGCCTAAGTTGATGGTATGGTGAGCCTAAGCCATCAGAGAACAAATGCCTCTTCAAACACAACGGTTGACGTGTAATGTTCACTCTTGTATCCTATTCTAGTCAGTGGCCGTTGCTTTAAGAAATGGGAAGTTCAAAAGGAAATCTCAAGGCTGAGACAACGATGGAAATATAAATGTTAAGGTAACCAACAACCATTAGGTGAGCCATCACTTAGAACCCCAAAACAATTCCCTTCAGAGCTCTTTTTCTACAATACTACACATCCAATTCCATACCATTCAGCTCAGGATACTCCAATCCCACTGAAAAAAGTTGCTAACTCTCACCACCACTCTTGTCATAGTTCATAACATCAGGGAATGAGGCTTGTCATATCAGCAGCTGTATGTGTTCTTGTGCTATTTTCTTATGCTGGTGAGATAACAAGTACCCTCTATGCTGAATTTGCTTCACTTTCATTTACATTTCACACACGTCCAACTGATTTCTTGATGTTTCTCATTGTAGCTGCGTATGATCCTTTGGATCCAAATGGAAATGTAACGATCAAATGGGATGTTGTGTCTTGGACACCAGATGGCTATGTAGTAAGTAATACAAACTGAATTGTTATTTGTTCAAAATAATCTGTAATTGGTTTCACGAAGGATCTTCCTTAATCACCTTGAACTCCTAATTAATATGGTTTTAAGTAAAATTTTCATATGTTTGATTTCATATTGAAGAATTGACTCAAGAGTCAAGCATTGATCTAAGCTGAAGTAACTTTAGGTAGTTTTTGCGCTGGATAAATTTTTTTATGGAGTTTATTACTAACTTGCTTTATACTAAACACATTCAAACATAAAGCACGTCACTTCAACACCAATTGAAAAGTAACTTTTCATTTGATGAAATGACCTGTTTCTGTGTATTGCATTTTTTACCAGGCAGTGGTAACAATGAGCAATTTCCAAATGTTTCGGCACATCATGAATCCGGGATGGACCTTGTCGTGGTCATGGGCAAAGAAGGAAGTAATATGGTCCATGGTAGGAGCTCAAACCACAGAGCAAGGAGACTGCTCTAAGTTCAAAGGCAATGTACCTCACTGCTGCAAGAAAACTCCCACAGTTGTAGACTTGCTCCCCGGTGTACCTTACAATCAACAATTCTCAAACTGTTGTAAGGGTGGAGTGGTGGCAGCATGGGGCCAAGACCCTTCATCAGCAGTTTCATCCTTCCAAGTCAGTATTGGGCTAGCTGGCACTTCAAACAAGACAGTTAAACTTCCCAAGAACTTCACTCTCTTGGGTCCAGGACCAGGCTACACTTGTGGTCCTGCTAAGGTTGTCCCTTCCACCGTTTTCCTTACAGCTGACAAGCGCCGCAAGACTCAAGCACTAAGTCGGTTCCTTAACTTTGTGACATCAATTTCCTGTCCATTTTCCAAACTATTCTCTTAATTTCTTTTTGTTTTATATCATACAGTGACATGGAATGTTACTTGCACATACTCACAATTTCTGGCAAGAAAGAACCCAGGTTGCTGTGTATCTTTGTCATCCTTTTACAATGAGACCATCACCCCTTGTCCCTCTTGTGCCTGTGGATGCCAGAACAAGAGGAACTGTATCAAGTAAAGTCTGATTTTCAAAAAAATCAATGACCTCTTGATAACTAGAACCGTTCTCTTACATGTTGTTATGGTATGCAGGAGTGACTCCAAACGTATCAACATGGTGGGGATTCACACTCCAAAGAAAGACAATGAACCATTGCTACAGTGCACTCATCATATGTGCCCAATAAGGGTACACTGGCACGTGAAGCTCAACTATATGGACTATTGGCGAGTCAAGGTTGCCGTAACAAATTTCAACTACCGTATGAATTACTCCCTCTGGACTCTTGCTGTTCAGCATCCAAATCTTAACAACGTCACCCAAGTTTTCAGCTTTGATTACAAGCCTATACTTCCTTACGAGTCCATAAGTGAGTGGCAACAAATAAATCTTTTGTGTTTTCTAAGTCAAATCATAACTTTTAAGAATGAGTGCTAATGTGTGTTATCATTTTGTATGCAGATGACACTGGTATGTTCTATGGTATGAAATACTTTAACGATCTCTTGATGGAAGCTGGACCAACTGGGAATGTTCAATCAGAAATTCTTCTTCAGAAAGATAAGGATACGTTCACACTCAAGCAGGGGTGGGCATTTCCTCGCAAGGTCTACTTTAATGGTGAAGAATGCATGCTTCCACCGCCGGATACCTACCCGATCCTCCCTAACTCTGCCCCTGTGAACCTATTGAACTTCACAGTATTCATTTTAACAATGCTTGTTATGCTAGCTCTTTGGTGAACTAGCACATAAGCAAGATACAATTGTTTTCTGTGAAATTTTGAAGCCAAGTTTTCTTGCACCCACATAACGTACATCAGGTATGAAGATTCTTTAGGAACTGTTTGAAAACACCAAGCTAAACTCATAAATTTGTGAGCTGATTCATTGGCGGTGATGGGGTGCTGAATAGCAAATATAATTCCATGCAATGATTTTGTTTGAATCATGTAAATGCTTTTATGGCAATGCTGTAATGGATATTGGATACCTCTTCCTTTTACTCAGGTTCTCTTTAGACCACATTGAGTATGATACAAAAAAACATTTTTATTGTGTAGGAAACTTTTAGTAAAAGATCACTATCATTTCAAACTCACATGATTCATCAAGTCTATATTCATGTGACATGTTGGTGTGTATATTTATTATAATTACAGTTACATCATAATAACGATACATACATCACTGAATTACAACAAACACAAAAACAAAAACAAATTCTACCACCAATGTGCTGAACCCTCGGTAACAAACTATAGGACACGTGAAGCTAATCTTGAGTTGCCACTGGATGTCATCCTCATTCCTCCCTCATGCTTCAAATGATAAACTGACATCACAAATATGAGTCAAAACTGGTCTGACTGAAAATTTTCTGTTACAAGCCTAAGTGTACCACAGATTGGAACTTTATGCGTGGGCATAAAATACCAAGGCTACCAAATAAGCTATCACCAAGGCAAACAAGGAAACTTCTTGCCGAGAACCAGCATTAGGTAACCACGGATAAGCATCAGGTGGTGGCATGACACAATTGTCACCATTGAAATAGATCCTTCGAGGAAAAGCCCATCCCTTATCAAAAGTAAAAGTTGCTTTATCCTTTCGGAAGAGTAGCTCGGATTGAACATTGCCATTAGGGCCAGCTTGGCTCAGAAAATCATTATAGAACTTAACTCCCCATAGCATTGCTGTGTCATCTGTAAAAGGGAACTTAAAATCAGTACTTGCCTTCAAATTTATGAAAAAAAGGAGTAAAAGTTTGATGCTTCCTTTCAAAGAATTAAGAAATAAAATTCACAGCATTTAAGAAAATTCTTAACTCCAGAAATTTAAAACAAACAAGTTGCCACACTTACTTATTGAACCGTAAGGGGTCAATGACTTGTAGTTGAAACTGAACAATTGAGTCAAATTGTCGAAGTTTGGATGTTGAACAACCATGTTCCACTCAGAATAGTTCATCCTGTAATTAAAATTAGTAATAGTAACCTTTACACGCCAGTACTCCTTGTAGTTTACCTTCACATGCCAGTGGATTCGGACTGGACACATATGACTAGTACATTGAACCAAAGGTGACAAGTTATTCTTCCCAGAGCCAGAAACAACCGATGCCAAATGTGGCGTTTGTGAACTGTAACCAGAGATAAAGGAAATATATGAAGGTACAACTTAGTGGCTAGAAGGAAATGACAAATCACTTAGTAGTGGAAACTTACTTCACACAGCTTCCTGACAGAGATGAGTTACCCTGGCAGCCACATGCACATGTTGGGCACGGCACAATAGTATCATTGTAGAAAGATGAAAGTGAGACACAGCAAGAGGGAGTTTTCTGAGCTAGAAATTGTGAGTATTGGCATGTCACATTCCATGTCACTGCAATAAACAAGAGTGATGTTAAGAATATAGTTTCTTATAACTGTAAGCTTCAATTAGTCTTAAATTTAAGAGAATTATTAACACGAGTCTCAGATTTTGTTACCAACAAAACCTACAACTAGTGAGGTTGGAAGGAGGCAGCAGAAAAATATATAATCATATTGGCAACTGTGAAAATGACATTAAAAGTCCTATAACTTACTCAGTGCTTGGGTCACTCTCCTTTTGTCTGCTTGAATGAATTGTGTGGGTTTCACAATCTTGGCTGGACCACAAGTATAACCTGGTCCTGGTGCACTCAAGGTAAAGTTTTTTGGGACTTTGACAGTTTTGTTTGTGGTTCCAGCTCTACCAACACTAACTTGAAATGATGAAACTGCATTGGTCGGATCCTGCACCCAAGAACCAAGCACCCCACCTTTGCAGCAATTTGCAATTTGTTGATTGTAAGGTGTTCCAGGAAGCAAATCCACAACCGTCGGATCTTTCTTACAGCAATGTGGAATACCTGCCTTAAATTTTGAACAATCTCCTTGTTCAGTGGTCTGCCCTCCCATCATGCTCCATATTACCTCCTTTTTTGCCCATGTCCATCCTAGTCTCCAGCCAGGTGAAGCAATATGACGATATTGTTGGAAATTGTTCATTGTAACAACAGCCTGTACATTCAATGGAATCTTAGATGTCTAATGTAACTAATAGAACAAAATTGAGCTAAAGTCACTTTAAATTTCTATAATCACTAAACTAAATAAACTCATCTGTATAATTGAGTTATCAACCTTATCCTTTAATTAAAACTTAAATAGTAAATAAACACAAACTTAGAAAATAGTTGTAACAGGCTCATGATTGAGATACGAAATTCAAACCATGTCAGGTTCTAGTTGAAATAAAATCATTTCTTATCCAGAACTCTATATTATCCAAGAATTGATATATTACATGAGATGCAGCTGACATAAACATGCACATGCATCACAAGAAGATGACCAGTGGAAAGAAAAGGAGCAAATACATGCATAATGTATAACATCATTTGCTTCTCGTATTAATGGTTACTATTGGAAAAGGGTATACTTACTACATATCCATCAGGGGTCCAAGTTATAATATCCCATTTGATTGTGATATTCCCATTTGGGTCAAGCGGATCATAAGCATCTGAAAGATAAACAGCCAACAGCAAGAGGAAAGTAATTAAAAGGAAAGGAAAGAAAACAAAGTAAATGTTGAACCTCTGAATATCCCTATAGTATACTACAAAGCACACAGTAGAAATTATGAGACACACAATTGCCATAATTGCTCAAGTAGTCACCCAAAAAAAAGAAAGAAAGTAAATAAGCAATTATACTGTTGAAGTCAACGGGGCAGGTGAAGTTCTAGTTTTTTTATCAGTACATATTTTAGCATGTATGATTCACAATTCCATCATTTAAACTGGAAGATACCTGGGATCTAAAATATGCAAGGACCTTTATACATGACTTATTCCATCTACAACCAAAACTGATCAGCATGGTAACTGCCTACTCAAGTCCTCATGCAGAGCATACCCAATTACAGAAGTTCTTAGGCAGAAATCTCGTGGAAGCAATAGTAATTTCAAACTTAAAACTCTTACAAACGCCAATAGGTAAAAAAAAAGAAGAAGAAGAAAGACAAACCATGGACTTACTTCTCACTTGACTCTACGAAAACTCAAATGCCAAATCAATTGTAATTAAAAGATAGTCAGAACACAATTTTCATTAAGTTCCAAGTTTAAAATGTAAATCTTTATAGTAACAAAACAACCTAAACAGCATATTTTCTACATAAAACATTTGGCACCAACAAGATTAGCCGCCAGAGGCTAATAAATGATCAAACTTTTCCACAATAGGACAAACCCCACTTTCTTTATCAAATTCAAAAGAACAAAGGAAGCATCTTTCATAACTCACACGCCTTCATTTAAAGAACCCAAAGGGCGTAAGGTCCACGCAGCATAAAATGAAGACCACAAGAAAATTGAAAACTTTAAGCATCTAATGAAGAGTGAACAAAGTCACAGAAACAAAGAAAATCCCAAGAGAACAGTAATGGGGTGAACCTGTTGAAGTGAAGCAAGTGCAATACAGCAGAACCAAGAGCAAAATGCAAGGAGTTGCTTTTGGTAACAGAGAGAAACCCATTTTGGATGGTACAAGATGATAACTGGTCTGAGTTCTTGCCTGAACAATTCAAGATCTGTGACAGAGAAAACCAGCAATAAAGAAAAAAAAGAAGAGAGAGAGAGAGAGTGAAGAAAAGAAAGAGAGAGAGTGGAAAAGATGAGCGCCAGAAACTGACTATCTAGTTTGTCCCAGTTGGCTCATCATCAGTGTTTAAGAAAGGTATATATGCAAATTGGTATCTATAAAATAAAATACTATGCAAGTACCTAAACTCATTATTGACGGTGTTCTAAAATAAACTACAACTATTGCTTTTTGAACATAAAAAAATGTTTTTCCTTGCAAATTTGTGATGACAAACTCTTACCTTTTACAAAAACTAAAGATTGTTAGGTGAAACAAAATGGGTTTTGATTTTCCCCACAAGACAACAATGAAAGAAGCTTAATACTCTGCAAAAGTTATGGTAAAAGAGGAATATGATTAGTGTATGATGAGAACAATCCAATTTAAGATATAGAAAATAAAAAAGTCAATTAAGAATGTACAATAGTGTATAACAGGATTTTTTTTATAATAATAATTTTTAAAATTACGTTTAGAATTTTTTATATTTACAATGTAAAGAAAAGTTAACTATACTTTTTTTATAGTCTGTTATTAACAGAAATTTGTTAAAAGTTACATTTTTTAAAGATTTTTATTTAATAATTATTTATCTTGATTTATAAGTGATTTCTCTCAAATATGTAATTTTAAATGTTTTTTTTTTTGTTGGTGACAGACCGTGTTAGGAATAGTGTATTAAAACGAAATTATTTTTTGCACGACATTAATTAAAAATTATGTGCATTATTTATTTGAAGTCAAATGGTAAAAATATAATGCAATGAATTATAACAGATTCTCTAACATATAATAATGTGGTATTGTATGACATGTGGAAAAAAAAAATTGGCATGGAAATTTATCATTTTTGACTCTTTTTTTTTCTCACGTTGCGTTTCTTCAGAAAATTAATCTTATTGCATTAACACTTTACTTGGAAAACGTGAATTACTCTTAGAAAAAACTTAGAGAACCTACTAAATGTTAAGATGTTTTTCATAAAATTGTTGTAGATTTTGATTTCATTTAATTAGTTTGACTTGTAGGATGACAATGAAACGGCTTTAATTGAATTTGTCTTTTATTAATCAATGTGCATCATTTTTAGGATTTAATCAATACTACACTTACCATGGTTAATACGTACATTTAAAATTTGAGTATTCATTTTCTTAATATAAAGACAAAGTTTAATAATTCTGAATGTTACTATTATTTAGTAGGTATTTTAATTTAATTTTTCAATTATTTTTCTTTATGTTAAATTTTTGAGCTTCAAAATCTTAAATCAATTATTTTAAATTTTTATGTTAAATATTTTATTTCAAATCTAAATTAATTTTATTTTGAAAATAATTTTAAAAAATACTTTGTTGAAATTGCATATATTTTAAAATATATTTTAAAAAATATATAATAAATGAGTGACGGATGCATTCATTTTAATATCATATTTAAAAAGTAAATTTTAACTTAATCATAAAAGATATTAAAAATTTGTTTATTTAATAAAATTAAAAACCTTCTAAAATTATTTTTTAAAATAATGTAAAGCATTTAATAAAATGGGATTGATATTCAATTAATATATCCATAAACACCCCTTAATTAAAGACAAAAACACTCCAACAAAAGAATAATATTAAGAATTACGAGTATAGAAAAACAAAGGAAGTCAACACAAATATGCCACTATTTTCAGACCTAGAAGATAAATTATTTGTTTTCTTCTATTTTGCTAATACATACTCCCATCCCAAAGTACTCCAAACCCAAAAGGCAAATTGAATAAACTTGCTTAATTTATGTATAAGCGATGCAAAATATTTTCACATTTAATCATATAAATTATATAAATTATTTAATACAAAGGTTACATGAGTATAACAAATATACTTATGTGAATACTGATACGACATGGATTTGGACACAGAAATACGTATAATTTTTAAAGTGTAGGATATGAAAACATGAATATATATATATATATATTATATAATTATGAATTATATAAATTAAAAATAAAGATTTATGTGCACAAATATATTTTATATTTTTTAACAAAAAAAAATGTTTTTCATGACCGGTTCATAAGAAATTATTCTTTATTTTTATAATCATACTAAAAATTTATACAATAATAAGTTTTAGGTTTACAAAATTAATGTATTTTTTAATTTAAAAATTGTGTTAGAATTGTCATAAATTCAATAAATATTTTTTGAATTTGACAATTCACTGATACGTGTTCTACGAGTGTCATACGAGTAATGAGTAATATGTAGTATCTTAGTCTCATAAACTATAATTAAGTGTTTCACCAAAAACAACAATTTTGATTTTATAAAACACGTTTTACTATTTAGTATTTTTTTTATTGCGAACCTAAATTTATATACTTTTGCAATGTGGTCAAGATTAAAATATAAAACTAATAAAATAAATAAACTTTAGTTGCACCTACCATATCAATGGTTTTCCTAATGGTTTTTAATTGCACAATAGAACAAAAAAAAGTAGACGAATGCAAATTAATTAATAATATAAACAGCTATTGCTTAATCCCCATCATAATCAAACCAACTAAGTCTGAAGATTCATGAAAGCAACCCTTCCCATTGGGTCAGCTCTTTCATAATTTCTTCTGCTTCATATTTATTTTCTAAATAAAGAAATATTTTCTGTGAAGTACAATTACACGTGGCTTTTTGTGGTTGGACAAACTTATTTGTACATGAATCAGAATAACTTGTTGTGTCGGTGGGGCATTTTGTGTTATGCTGTACATTAGGGTTTAGGGTTGTGTTATATATATATATATATATATATGGCTTACCGACACAGTTGGTTAATGGGGTTCTTTCTTTTTTGGGACATTTGATAGTACAAAACTAGAATTTAAATTTAGATTAAGGGTATATATTTTATAGGATAAAACATATTGTTTTATTTTATTGTGAAATTTTTCATTTTTTTTTAAGATTTTCTTTTTGTATTTTTTTTTTAATTTGAATAGATATTTAAGTTTTGAAATAGTGATAATGTTGGAGATTCAAATTAACTAAAGAAAACTAATTATATACGAGTAGGTGTAAATTTCATCTTAAAAATTAATTTTAAATTAATTTTATGGAATTGAACTAAACTTAAAACTTCAGTTCTTAATAGATAAACTTGGATTTGAGAAACATAATTTTGAACATTTTGTATTCATTGATTTAGTAAATTGTAGGTTGATAAGCCCCACAAAAATAAGATAGTAGAATGATATATATATAATTATAGTGAACATTATTGTTGTCGTTTTCGTAAGCACGAGACAACTAAACCCGACCAAACAAAGGAACAAACAGCTCCCGGGAAGGTCTGGAAGTAAGAATTGGTGTGTCCTCAACTTGTCATATTGTGTTTGACACTGTAATGTCATTGCCAGCTATTATTTTTCTAAAGTCTCTCGCATGCTTTTCCTTTTTTTTAATTATTTTGTTGCATGCTTTCATTTTTCAATTATTTTGTCGAAAATAAAACTACTATACATATTCTTCTATCAAAACACTTCTAATTAGAGCACTCAAAAAGGTATGAGGCTCAGACACTTCTCTTAAATGATGTATTCATGTCGAATACACGTATCGGTGTTGACACTCGTATGACACTTATCGGTGAAATGTTCAATTCAAAAAATATTTGTTGGATTTTTGAAAATTCTAGCACGGTTCTAACATAATTTTAAAATGTATAAATACAATAATTTTCTAAAAACTCAAATTTATTGTATAAATTTTTATTATGATTATAAAAAGAAGGAATAAATTCTTTTGAACCAGTCATGAAAAATATCTTATTACTCTCAAAAGAATTTGGAACATACTTTTGCACATAAATATTTATTTTCAATTTATATAATTTAAAATTATATAGTATATAGATCCATGTTGGCGTATCCTATATTTTAAAAATTATACGTATCTCCGTATCCGTATCCGTGTCGTGTGCTACATAGCTCAAAAGTAGACAGAAAGAAGGATTTTAACTGGTTGTCTTTTTCATACTTAGGATATTTCTTTTATGCTTATTTTCTGTTCCTTCTGTTCTTGTATCTGATCCTTATTTAAGTTTTTATTCGTTGTTAAATATTCAAATTATCTTTATAACACTTTATTTTCTACTTAAATTTCCTTAAATATTTAGGAGACATTAGTGAGACTTATTTATGTAAACTATTTTTATTTTGACGAAAAAATATTGAAAGTTTATTTAAGAAAAAGGATGTAACGGCAATTATATAGGACACAAAAAGTCAAACCAATATTGAAAGTGAAAATGAATTGGTATCGAACAACCATTTCAAATCTGAACCCGTTCATACCCGCTTAGTACGCACCCCTACTCTTGAAAAAATTTATGAAGAAAAATTTGCAAGAAACTCTTGAACAACATGTTTCTTTTCCTTAACCTCGTTTTCATTGTCTTCAATATAGCACGCTTCTTGAGATCGAACTCTGCAAACTGAATATGATGCTCTAAAACAGATAAAGGTGTAGGTGGTGCCTTCACACAATTGTCAAATAAATCTTTGGAGGAAAAGCTCGAACATTTTACTAAAAGTACAGTTACGTAATCCTGTGGAAGGAGTAGCTCTGCTTCAACATTGTTGCCTTTGGAGCCAGCCTGGTTCAGAAATCTTCTGATTTTCTTTCTAAATTATTTATTGAAAATTTGTTTTGTCTTCTAGATTAGAGACTGGTACGTGGAGATCTTTAACTAAAGTATTTATTTTGTCTTTCTTCTTTTGTCATTCTTCATCTTAGTTTAATATTTGCTCTCTTTTTTTTCTTTCACATTGTTTTCAGCCTCATTATATTTATTACTAATTACACCTCTTTATTATCATGATTTATATTAAAAATGATTTAAATGTCTTAATGATATTTTCAGGACTCACTTATTAGATAAATTTAATTTTCATATCTTATCTTTATAAGTCGGTCAACGATTTACTATAGATATTACTGTACTGAGATTGGGGTGAAGACGATTGGATCTGGATCATAACAATACATAACCTTTAAATTTGGATTTTGAACCCAGAAACTAAAAGAATGGATGAATTGATCATGCACTCCTATAAGTCAAACCTGAAAAAATGGTCTTGAACTCGCACACCTTTTTATTATAGCAATTTTAGAAATGTTATCTTCATTAATTGATTACTCCACATCAAGTGATTAATATCAATCACATATACTTAGCGACAAAACATCAAGAAATTAATAACAAGTGCATAAACTTGACAACAACTTCAACTATAGGCCTAACAATAACATCAATTGACGACCCATGCCAAGTGTATATACATTTGGTGATGAAATCAAGTGTACGATGTATTTCGATAATGAATTCCAAATCTATAAATTTGGTATAAACTTCAAGTATTTTAGTGAGATCTTCTTGGACCTTAAGCTGCTCATAAAAAAACATGGAACTTGTAATCATTTAATTTTTTTTCAAAAAAAGTGAAGGTATTTCTAATGCATATTATGAAACTATTTGTTGTAGATTGCAGAATCCTTTATTATCAACTAATTGAGAGGTATAGAAAAAGCTGAACAGAAATTATGAAGTAATTTGAAGTGATCAATTCCTTTGTGGTCCCCAACACTCCACACTCTTCTCGTGAAACTTCACCATAGGCATTTATTATTTACTTTCCCTAGAGCTCCTGCATCCTTTGTGACTCCTCCATCATCTTTTCATTTTGCTTCTCCATCTTTTCTATTATTGTGATAATTCCATCACTTCCTCCTCTTGTGCTATCTTCCTTCTTATCGTTTGCATTTCTTGGAATGGTGCATGATTGATGATTTACCTGTTGCATGGTGGAAGCTAAAAATGTTCTAACAAAAAAGTATGGGGGATCCAAGTTAAAACATTCATTCTGTCTTTCTCTTTTTTGTTATTGTTCATCTTAATCTAATGTTTGCAATCATCACATGT
The DNA here is from genome assembly GCF_051622355.1 of Phaseolus vulgaris. Lineage (NCBI taxonomy): Eukaryota > Viridiplantae > Streptophyta > Magnoliopsida > Fabales > Fabaceae > Phaseolus > Phaseolus vulgaris. Next base: position 2,507,977 of record NC_143505.1, read on the forward strand.
ATGATACTTTGTTTTCAGCCTTTACTAATAATACTACGAAAACACTTCACAATGCTTACATGATTATATCCGAATACCAACCTTATTGAGCTTTTAAAGCAACAAAGCAAAGACTATGGTCTTAAAAGAAATAATGCAGAAAATTTTTCAGCAAACTTTGACAACTTGTTTCGTTTCCTTATCCTCATTCTCATTGTCTTCAGTATAGGACACTTGTTGAGATCGAAAACTGCAATCTGATTATAATCTAAAAGGGATAAGCACTGGGTGGTGGCATCACACACATGTCACCATTGAAGTAGATCCTTCTAGGGAAAGCCCAACCCTTATCAAAACTTAAAGATGCTTTATCCTTTCGGAAGAGTATATCTCCTTGAACCTTGCCATTCGGGCCAGCTAGATTGAGAACATCATTATGCTGGGACTTCATTCCCCACAACTCTGCTGTATCATCTGTTCAAACCAAAATATATGAAAAGTTTGATATTTTATGACCAAGAATTAAGACAGAAATTTAACAGCATTTAAGAAAATTTGTAGCCCCAGAATTTTGAAACATACAATTTAGGTTCACATCACACACTTACTTATTGAAGCATAAGGAGTTATTAGCTTGTAGTTGAAACCGGACACTTGAGTCCGATGGTCAAAGTTCGGATGTTGAATAGCCAAGTTCCAGTCAGAATATTTCATCCTGTAATTAAAATTAGTAATCATAACCTTCACATGCCAGTACTTCTCGGAGCTGAACTTAACATGCCAGTGGACTCGGATTGGACACATGTGATTAGAACATTGAACCATAGGTGAAAGATTGTTCTCCCCAAAGCCAGAAACAAATGAGGCCAAATGTGGTGTACCTGGACTGTAACCACACAAAGAAAGGAAAAATATGACTTTACAACTTAGTATGTACAAGGAAATCACTATACTTTTACGATGGAGATTCATAGATTGTAAACCTACTTTACACATTTCCCTGACTGAGATGAATTACGTTGGCAGCCACATGAACATGTTGGGCAAGGCACAATAGTATTATTATGGAAAGATGAAAGCGAGAGGCAGCAAGTGGGAGTTTTATGAGCTAGAAATAGTGAATATGTGCATACCACCTGCCATGTCACTGCAATGAATAAGAACGAAATTAAGGATTCAATAAATTGTAGGAATTTGCTGACAGTTCTTCATAACAACTGTAAACTTCAATTGGTTTTAAATTTAAGCAGAGAATTAGCTACGTGTGTCCTAGATGTTGGTATCAACAAACTTTGATGAATGAAGAGTATGAGACTGGAAAACAAAAGTGGTAAGTAATCCCAGGAGGAGAAACACTTGAAACATCTTTAATAAAAACCACAAGCTAACAAAACAAGTGACCTTAACACCAACTTAACTTATTGGGTTTTCAAACACGGACATGTTAATAGTGGCCAACCAAAGGACTACTTCACAAGCTTAAATCACAAGCAGTTTTACTCAATCACAATTAGTCAACTAGTCCCTTGGAACAAGAAGATCTTCCAGGAGAAGTTTGCTCACTAGGGAAGACTAAAGAGTTTTAAGAAGAATCAAACCCACATTTATAGGGAGAATAAGAATTAACTCTGGATCCTTAACTACTAGTTGCCAACAACAGAATATGAGGCTGATAGGAGGCAGGATGAAAATAGAGATCATATTGAGTGGACAACTGTGAAAATGCAATTAAAATCCTATAACTTACTCAGTGCTTGGGTCGTTCTCCTTTTGTCTGGAGTAATGAACTTAGTGGGTCTGACAATCCTAGCTTTTCCACAAGTATAACCTGGTCCAGGTGTTTTCAAGGTGAAGTTTGTTGGGAGTTTGACAGTTCTCTTTGAGTTTCCAGCATCACCAACACTGACTTGAAAAGATGCAGCTGCTCTGCTTGGATCCTGCACCCATGAACTGAGCACCCCACCTTTGCAACAATTTGCAATTTGTTGATTGTAAGGTGTCCCAGGAAGCAAATCTACCACTGTTGGATTTTTCTTACAAGAATGTGGAATATTTCCCTTAAATTTTGAGCAGTCTCCTTGTTCAGTGGTCTGCCCTCCCATCATGCTCCATATTACCTCCCTTTTTGCCCATGTCCATCCTAGTGACCAGCCAGGTGATGTAATGTGACGATATCTTTGGAAGTTGTTCATTGTAACAACAGCCTGTACATTCAATTCTTTCTTAGATTTCTGAATAACTAACCCGACAAAACTAAGCCAAAACAAATCATTTACAAAAGATGCAACCAAGCAGTGGAAAGAAAAGCAAAAAAAGACATTTCAACAGCATGCATAATGTACAACATATGTTCTCATATTAATGGGTGATGAATGTACTTACTACATATCCATCAGGGGTCCAGGATAAAACATCCCATTTGATTGTGATATTCCCATTTGGGTCAAGCGGATCATAAGCATCTGAAAGATAAACAACCAACATCAAGTGGAAAGTGATTAAAAGGAAAAGAAAGTAAGCAAATAAATGGTGAACCTCTAAATATTCCAATCATTTACTTGCTTATGTAGTCATAAAAAAGGAAAGCAAGAAGCAAGCACACATTTTCTTTATGGGTGAAGATATAGTTCTTCATCTTTGCATATTTATTTCTTGTAGAATGATTCATGATCCGTATACTAATAATGACAAAGAACTGCGAGTTATATATACTGGATCCAAAATCTGAGAGGAGCTTTACACACGAATTATTCCATTTACAGCCAAAACAAATCTCTATTGGTGATCACCACCCACTCATGGGGAGTTTTCCCAGTTGCAGAAGTTCTTGGGGACAAATCTCGTGCAATCTCCAACTTAGAAACATATTTAAAAAAAAATAAAAAAATCATAACTTTATTTCTCAGATGACTCAAATGCCAAAGCAACTATTCTAATTACCAAATAGTCATAACACAATTTTATATAATTTTTTTGTTCCATATCTAGATCTTCATAGAATCAGATCAAGCTAAACGACACACTTTAACTAAATATACTTGACATCAACTAGATCAGCAGCCAGAAGTTAAGAAATGGTAAAAAGTTTCCACATTTTCTTTATCAAGTTCAAATGTAGCATCTTTCTCAGGCATACCTATGCACATCAAAATCCAACAGGACGCAAGGTCCATATACAACATAACAGAAGACCACCATAAAAAGGTTATGCATTTAACGAAAACTGAAGAACCCATTATTCAAAAAACAAGGAAGCAATTACATTTTCAAGACATAGACGAGGAAGAAAGAAAACAATAGCAAAGGAGTGAACCTGTTGAAGTGAAGCAAGTAGAAGAAAGCAGAACCAAGAACAAAATGCAAGGAGTTGGTTTTGGTAACAGAGAGAATCCCATTTTTTTTCTTGCTGCAAAATATTTTAGCAACACCTTTGCACCAGAAGAACCTCAAGCGCTGACCTCAAAGTCAACAAACTTTTAAAGGTTACAAACACATCATTGCATAGTAAGAGGCACAAGAAGCGCTAGCGTCAATATATATTGAAAAAGGGAAGATTCATTATTAACAAACTATCAAACAACAAAATTTTAAGATAATAATTTATGAATTTTTAATTTTCTTATTTTTGGTCAAAGAAACTCAAACTCATTAAAATTCGTACAATAAAAGCAGATCATGTTTATAAAAGTCAACAAAATCTGCAGAGTATCTTTCCTGTGAGGTAGAAGCTTATAAATGCAGAGAAGGAACTACTTGAGAGATTTGGCCCTGAAGTTTTAGTTTAATCTTGTAATATATTAGACTAGAAATATAGTTAAGTTAGTTGACTCCATTAATGTATAATCTTACAACAATATAATGTAATGAATTTTTCTACCGACAAAAATCTTTTCCTATTTTTTTTAATAGTATTTTAAAGTTACAGTGAATTTTTTTATAATAATGAATACTAATATAATTAAAAATATATATAACAAAACAAAAAATGAAATGTAGAAAATAAACATGAAACGTAATGGAAAGAAACTTACATATATATAATTTTTGTAATTATAAAAAATATGGAGGCATAAAGTACTTTTTTCCCCTAGTAGTAGTATTAGATAGTTTTTTATTTATTTAATAATTTAAGTATATAAATAATATTATTTAAGTCACTATTTTTGTTTATTGTAAAATATTTCATTTTTTATAGTTTTTATTATATAACTTTTCTCTTTTACAATATGTTATTTTATTTAAAATTTCTAAATAAGAATAGTTTGTAATAAGTAAGCTTATTAACATTTACTTGATATTGTTTTAAAAATTCAAGATTAATTTTATACTTTATTCTTTTTATCATTGTGAGATATAACATATTTCTACTTTTAAGAATACGAATAAAGAAGGAGTAATATCTCAATTTTAGAAATTACATGCCACATTTTTTTAGAGTACTAGTCTTTATTTTATATAACATTTATCTTCTTTTATTTTTTTTAACTATTTGAATTAAATGATCTTTTAATCACTGTTTTTATGAAAAATAATTTAATAATAACATAATTTTTTTATTATGCATATAATTTTTTTACTGTGAATAGTTATTTGAATTAAAAAAATATTTAAAAACTAAAATCAGATTGTATATATATATAAAAAAGTAAGTATAAAGAGAATATTTTTATTAATACTATTTTTTTAAAAATAGTTACTTAAAAAATAAAATTATAAGAAGTTATTTACATTAAAATATATATAAATTATATCCATAAAATAAAGATGAAGTCAATGATAAGTTCTGAATTTTACACTTCAAGTATATTGCAGTAAATATTATTGTTATGTTAATTTACGTAACAAGTTTATAACAAATAAAATGAGAATGAAAATAACATTTGAATAAATTATTTTTTGAGTGGATAAAGTTGAGAAAAGTAAAAGTTTAGTTTGTACACAGGATATCGTAAAAAAATTTACACAAATATTCAATAAAAAAAAATACGAATATAAAAAATTGAATGAAGTCTTCTCCCTCTGAACAAGATTCACTTGGTGATTATAAATTAAATTAATAGGGGTTTGTATTGGAGGAAATGATGAGAAATGTGAAGATTATAATTCCATTGGATTGGTCTGCGTTGAGAAGAAGAGAATAGAGAATGGTCAAAGTAAAATAAAAATGAAGGAATTGAAATTGGAAGGCGTGGGATGCGTGCTTCTCCCACAACACAAAGACAACTCCGCGTACGCCGCAGCCTTTTCACCAAATCTTCAACAAACCATTTTCCTTATTTGCAACTATCGTGTTCTTTGAATTAGAATTTACAATTTTACAAGACAAGGAAGCCAACCTCAGATCGTGTTCTTAGATTCTATTCTGAGAGAGATTTTTTCATTCTTCCAATGGCCCAGTCCTTCGGTCAGACCGAGATAAACTGGGACAAGTACTGTTTCTTCTTCTTCTTCTTCTCCTTTTTTATTTTAATTTTCTGAATGATGCAGTTGTTTTCTTATTTTTGTTCTTGTTTGCTGTATTTCGACATACCCATCATTTAAAAATTATCAATTGATATACCATGGTCCCTAAAGTTTTTTCCTTTGGAATAATTATTTTGGGGGTGGAGGAGTTATGACTCCTGCTGTGTTTGTATTCTCTGAATCCAGTGAAAATTATAAAAGGGTAAGCTAATTTTCATGAAAGGAAAAGGGAGAAAAAAATCTTCTGAAGTTCCAGATTTGATGGGAACCGCTGAAAAGTGAAAAACATATCTTGCAGATTGAGGCCATCTTCTTTCTTGCCCTTACTTTGATTTATTAATAAAATATCTTGCAGATGTTTTGACCTTTTTGACCATGGTATTATATTGAACTTTGCATCTACAAGCTTTTATCCTAATGAACTTCTCCCAATTCTACAGGCTAGATAAAACTAGGTTCTATGTCGTAGGAGCTGGACTCTTTACAGGTGTTTCGGTGGCACTTTACCCCATTTCGGTTGTGAAAACTAGGCTGCAGGTTGCCACAAAGGATGCTGTAGAGAGAAATGTGTTATCTGTTATGAAAGGAATACTTAAAACAGATGGCGTCCCTGGTCTGTATAGAGGGTTTGGCACAGTTATCACTGGTGCTATTCCTGCCCGAATAATATTCCTCTCCACTCTAGAGACCACAAAAGTGGCTGCTTTCAGAATGCTTGAACCGTTTAAACTATCTGAAACGACCCAAGCTGCCATTGCAAATGGAGTTGCAGGCATGACATCATCGATTTTTGCTCAATCTGTGTTTGTACCAATTGATGTGGTATGATAATCCAATTTGTGTAACCTTGAGATTGACTGCATGTGTTTATATTGTTGAACTCAAAATACTTTTGTTTTGGACTGACTCTCGGCCATTCTATATACATATGAATATGATGATACATTATTAAACATGCTCTTTAGGCAGCTCAACAATCCATTCCTCATTTTGACTAGTTGGGAACTTGGAGTTTGTTTACTAATGTTCTATCATGTCTGATTCATTTGAATCAATTCAAAATAAGTGTTTCTTCTTCTCATTTTTGTTTAAGTGTTTAAAAGTAATATTAAGTGTTTATTTTAAATGCTTCCCAATGTTCTTAAGTAAAACTCCCACTGGGAAAATAATGCTCGTAATTTTTTTAGAATTTACAACGTAGGACACATAAAATGCAAAATTGGTTCTTTAAAAGCTCAGAAGATTTATTTGGATGAAGGATGGAAAGCAATGTTTAGCAGTGATGTGTTAGTCTTTGTACCAATGGTGTATTCCATTGTATAATGATGTAACACCTTACAAATCGCAAACTTTTTAGTTTTTTGTTATAAATATATTTTGTCTGTCATGGTGTTCTAGTGGTGCTTCTTTTAAAGCATTGTAATGGTTGATGTTCAGAAACATACAGAAAGCTATTTTTTATTTTTATTTTTTCTGCCCTTTCTTTGGTGGTATGGAAGTTCCTTATTCTATTAATTTGGTCTCATTTCTTTTCTTGCTTTACCTCATTATGGATAATTCTAATATCTAATTCACATTGAATGATATTCAGGTTAGCCAAAAGTTGATGGTGCAAGGATACTCAGGCCATGCCCAATATAGCGGGGGTTTGGATGTTGCTCGCAAGGTTTTAAGATCTGATGGCATCCGGGGATTGTATAGAGGGTTTGGTCTGTCTGTTATTACTTATTCACCTGCTAGTGCAGTATGGTGGGCAAGCTATGGTTCAAGCCAACGCTACATTTGGAGGTAAAATATGATACTAACTGAATCTTTGTTGCATTACCTTTTAAGTTATTTTTATACTATATCAATTGACAGATGATAAGAAAATATATATCTCTTTGATTATAGTATGAGTGCCCGTTGATAGTGTTCTTAAGTCTTAATCCATTTAAAAGGTTATTCTTTATTAAAATACACGGTGTCTTCTATACAAATGTTAATTATGATGTATGCACAACATCGCATATAGGTCTGTCTTCCATCTATGTTAGAGTTATGGAAGCCTGTTGTGTTCCTAGGACATGTTTAAGTTCAATGTGATCTTGGTCAGATAAGGTAACAGATTCAGTCTCTAATCATGGAGTTACACCAGTTGAAGTGTATGATGCTGTGTTTGCATCTGCCATTCTGCAGGCTGACAGTAAATTATATTAAGTCAGGAAAGGTAGAATTTCTTATTTGGTGAGAGAAACCCTGCCAAAAGAGAATAGCAGTTTCTGCTGTAAGCTTCTGGTTCAATATTTTTTATGGTGGTGCTTTTTGTAAATAATATGGTAATTCACTTTTAGTACACGTGCTTGCTATTATTTTTATTTCTTATCATGCAAACTTTCTATATTAAAAGCAATTAGCACCTGTTTGCATGAACAGATTCTTGGGCCATGATACCAAATATGATGAACACATTCCTAGTATGCAGAAAATAATGTTAGTTCAGGCTTTGGGAGGGATTATTGCTGGTGCATCTTCATCCTGCATTACAACCCCATTGGATACTATCAAGACACGATTACAGGTTTGCATAGTTTCATTGAACAGGTTTATTTCTGTTTTTTAGTTCATTATTTTCGGTGGTCACTGATCACTACAACCCCTAGAGCAGGTTTTTCTTCTTTCGTGTAGTTCTGTTCATGAATCTTTTCTTAGCTCTCATCATCTTCTCTCTATGTGCATATCATCTTCTCTTTAGATTGTAAAGATGAAGAGATAATTATACACTTATTGCTTCAGTGTATATACAGAATTAGTTCATTGAACTATTAGAGTGAATGGCAGGTAGATTGCACCCTCATTCTCCACGAGAAGACTAAAAGGAGAATAAAAGAATGAAATGAACATTTCATGAACATAGTATTTTCATTTTACGCGCGAAAATACTTTTATTCCAATTACCCCCTGTTTAAATTTTTCTGAGTGGCTAGTTCTACACTTCAGGTAATGGGTCATGAAAATAAAAGCTCTATAAAACAAGTTGCTAAAGATTTAATCAATGAAGATGGTTGGAAAGGCTTTTATAGAGGGTTTGGCCCAAGATTCTTTAGCATGTCAGCATGGGGCACTTCGATGATATTGACTTATGAGTATCTGAGTAAGAAACTCTTCCTCTCTGGTTATTACATTTTATTTATGTGTGTGTGCACTTGTTTTTATGTTTATTATCTGTTTGTGCTCTCTGGTTTAGTGCAAGCAAATATTGGAATAATAGTTCAACTTAAACTTTGGTATAATGAATGATTTAATTAATGGCAGCTAATGTCATCGTCCTAGTATTTATATTTAGATCCAATGTTGCCCTTGAGAAAGCAACTGAAATGAAACTGAACCTAAAAGCAGTTACAGTAAAAAAGATAAAATTTAGTTACAGTAGAATGTTCTTTAGTCTTCAAAATTGTGGAAGAACAATATATTTGAGAAAGTACATTTGGAGGGAGCATAAGAAATCCCCCCCTGAATTGAAGGAAATAGAAAAGAAAACAGTGGGCCAGCTAAAAGAGTATACTGCAAAGCTGTCCAATATTTTTTCATACAGCAATAGGAATTCCTTTTGAACAACATGAACAAAGAGTAAAAGAGAGGACATTAACACAATCCTATCTAAGAAGATTGATAAGGAAGAGAGAGATAGAGATATCCTTAGAGTCACATGCATCTGTCTATCAAAATACCCATATATCATACAACAACCAAGCTTTAGCCTACCAGGTGCAGTGACCCATGTGGATAAGTTTACATCATTGAGTTCTCCTAAAAAACCTTCTTTTTTATTTAAGTAATTTAGTTAAAAAAAGTTCTTTTAATTGTTCATGTAATGATTCTTAAGATATTCCCTTTGCCCTTTTTATTGAACTGTATTCCTTGTGATCAACACTTTCCAGTATAGAGCCTTTCTTGGTATTCCATTAATGTAGCCAAAGGTTTGGTCATCACGTTTCTTATTAGATATGCCAATTAATAACAACTTTGGCTTTTATAAATGATCTATTTACATGTTCTTGACAAGAAGCTATGTGTTACAAGTTTCTCTAAATTTGTCTAAAGGGGAATTATCCCTGTTGGCCTTGTAGAAAATAGTTCTCAAACTGTTTAGCTGTGACACCACACAATCTATGTCCACCATCTAATTTGATCTTCCGATTGCTCGCATTTTTCTTTTGATTCCCTTCTTCATTCTTATTTTATTTGCATATTTATTGAATAAGTTACATTTTTCTTCTGCTGCTGCTGCATCTATTGCTATGTTATTGGTTATCGAGTTTGGAATAAATATGCTAAACTATGAATCCTCATTTATCATTGCATTTGTTTCTGTGTACATATATATAACTAACCTAAAAGCATTTCAACTTTTTCTTTGTGCAGAACGTGTATGCGCAAAAGATGAATAGAGGCAATTGATCTGAAAGCTTGTATTTTACTGATTGATTGATTAACCAAGATTAGGATGATGATGTTGGCTAAGCACACAATAGCTTAATAACCCTGCACACCTGCACCTTCAGCATTGGAGTTGCTGTTCAACATTTATCAGTCTATGACTAGAGTTAAACTTTTGCAGTAAAGCTATGCTAACAATTACTCTTTAAACACCTGCTGGATATAAATATAGAAAACTTCTCAGTAGAAGATGAGTTGAATCATTCTTTTTAATAGTTATATTGGATTTGGGGTATTTTTTTTGTTGTATTGGCGTGGATACTGTATTATGGAAGGGAAGGAAATAGATTGCAAATAAATGTATTGTAAAGAAATGTGAAGAATAAATTTGAACTTTTAAGTCTTGTTTACTCCAAACGGGGAAGTTATTGCAGATGCTCTTATTTACATATTGTTAAAATTATGTTTCTAAATTGATAATAGTTTTTATTACAAGCATGAGTGTAGCTCTACAATATATGGACTTGTTTTTCTTGTTCGAGAATATAACTAAGAAGCTCTCTACGCAATGTTATCTTCCTTTAACTCTGATTGAGGATTTTCCAAAATGCTTTTGAAGAAGAAATGGTGAGCACATTGGTCAAAACACGAAGATAAACAGCATCCATGTTTTTTTTTTATCAGAATGGAGAAAAAGTGTTGGATGGGTTTTGTTGGATTATGTATTAATAAGCTTTCAATTTAATGTAGGCAGTTTCTTCCTTCCTGCACCCCTAAATTTTTCTTCATGCACCCCACAATGTTGTGCAAAGACAACAATGTCCCTATATAAAACTGTACATTTATTTTTTTCATTATGGATTATGAAATCTGGTAAATTTTCAGATTGACGCTTCCGGTAAAATTTTGGATTGGCGCATCTGGTAACCTCTTGGATTGGTGTTTCCGGTAGTACATTAGTGATAGTGTTAAACCAAACTAAAAAAATGCAGAACATCCATAATTGAAAAAAACATTCTGGATTCGTCAATCCTTAATTCAAAATATGCATTTTGATTCAGAAATCCATAATTGAAAAAAACATTCCAGATCCACTAATCTGTAATAGAAATTAGGCTTCCAGATTCAACAATCTAGAAATTAACAATTTATGCAAACTTTACTTCCAGAATATCCCCTTATCCAGAAAGCAACATGATTCACTTTCAGATTTATGAATTCATAACACATTTCCAAATCCCGATTTCAAATAAAAGGTGAAGATCTTGGGATTTAAAAAATTGTTAGGTACAGAAAGAAAAATATAGGGATGCAGCCTTTTAATGTATGTCCGTACAAAATTTATTATATATAATATATAAGTATTTATTTATTATAAATGTTATATTTTATATATAAAAAACATTTATAATTATAGTACCAAGGTACCACTTAATAAAATGATCTTAAAGCATTTTCTTATTCTTTATCCACAAAGTTGGTGTTTGAATGAAAAAAAAAATCACGACTCGTCCTTTCAAGAACTATTTTTTGAGATTGTGGTTATTGTTTATTTATATATTGTAATGTTAAAATAATATAATAAGTAGCAACGATTATCATCCACATATACTCTTTTTAATCCGAAATGTGTAAAAATGATGACTAATTCATACTTATGATAAAGTTAGTTAATTTAGTTAATACTATTAAATTTTAATTCTTTTTCAAAATTTCTATAAGTAATTAACCTATGGGAAAAATATTGAAGATTTTTTAAAAATTAAATTCCTTACTTCTGAAGCTTTTATAAGAAATAAAAATAATTTATAATATTTATTATTTATGAATTAAAATAGTAGCTAGTATTTTAATAAAAAAGAATTAATATAGGAGACAATAAAAAAAATAGTTTCATAAAAAAGACTAGAAAATTGAAAAATAATATCTTACTATTAGGAACAAAGGAAGAAGTATTATGATTTCTTACATTTATTTTTACTCATTATTGAAAAAAATAATATTAAATTAACTATTGGTTAAAAATATATTTTATTTGATGCTAATTAAAAAGCAATCGTTGACATCAGCTGTCAGAAACTGTAGTTAGAAAGGAGCCAAATCATTATTAAGTAAAACAAAATAAAATGTAGTTATTCAACTGAACACCTAACCAATCTGATTAAAAAATAAAAACTTGCAAGAAGAAGACAACCATTAAAATAAAATAAGATTCGATTACAAAATGGCAAATTGGATTACTCAACTTCATGGTGGAAGTTTCTATGTATATCTTTCAATGAGCACTGTCTCTTTGTAATGATTATATCAGTATAGATCAGAATTTGGATTTGGAGTGCTGTGTAACTGTGTTTGTTCTTGTCTAGCAGTGAAAATCACACATTCACATCCAAGTTCAACCCAGTAATCCATGGCTGACACACTGAAGGTGATAGAACAGTGTGAAGTTAGTCCTCCACCAGGTTCTGTTCCTTCAACCTCTATCCCTCTAACTTTCTTCGATCTTCCATGGCTTTGTTGCCCCCCTCTCAAACGTATCTTCTTCTATAACTTCCCTTATTCCACCCAACACTTCTTCCAAACTCTCCTTCCAACTCTCAAGAACTCTCTTTCCCTCACTCTCCAACACTTCTTCCCTTTCTCTTCCAACCTTGTCTTCCCTCCAAAGCCAAACCCCCCTCACATCGTCTACACACAACCTCATTCTGTCTCCTTCACAGTAGCTCAGTCCTCAGCAGATTTCATCACCCTTGTCTCTGATTCCCCAAAAGATGTCACAGCTTTGCACCCTTTTGTTCCTGTGTTGCCTCCACCACAAACTCTAGAAGATGGCACGTTTTTTATCCCTATCATGGCCATTCAGGTCACTGTTATGCCCCATTCTGGCTTCACCATATGCATCACTTTCAGACACGCGGCTGCTGATGGGAGAGCTTTTCATCACTTCATGAAATTCTGGGCCTCTGTTTGTAAGTCTAATGGAGACTTGGGTTTGGCTTCCATTGCCCTGCCACTGCACAATAGGGATATCATTCAAGACCCAAAAGGCCTTAAGCACATTTTCTTACAAAAATTGTTGAATTTTTTACCGGAAAATGTAGAGTCCAAGGGCGAAATACGTGATGTTCCTAGTGACATGGTGCGGCACACGTTTGTCTTTAGTCATGAACATGTTGAGAAACTCAAGAGATGGGTCTCTATTAAATGCAAAAGCCATGGTCTAGAATTACCACACATAACAACCTTTGTAGTGACTTCTGCTTTGATTTGGTTTTGTAAGGTCAAATCAGAAGAGATTAAATCTGCTACTGTACTTGCCAATAATGATGAGTCCTACATCTTGGCCTTTATGGCAGATTGTCGTAATCGTCCTGAATTTTCAATTCCAGTGGAATATTTTGGAAATTGTCTGGTTTGTGGCAATGCTGAAGTCAAGAGGAGCAAGCTTGTTGGGGAAAATGGTATTTTGGAGGCAGCCATTGCTATTGGTAGTGAAGTTAGACATTTGCAACATGGAACATTCGAAGGGGCTGAAACATTGATGTCAAATTTTACTGAATTTGCCACGTTGGGGAAGCATATGACAATAATTGCAGGGTCGCCAAATCTGGAAGTGTATGAAACTGACTTTGGGTGGGGAAAGCCTAAGAAGAGTGACGTGGTTCATGTAGATAATTCAGGAACAATTTCCCTTTCTGACTGTAGAGACAAAGAAGGTCGAATTGAAGTTGGGTTAGCACTTCAGAAGATTCAAATGAAGAAATTCAGTACCATTTTGGAAGAGCACCTCACAGAGATTAGAGTTCTTGACTGAACAAATTCATATTGATGAGTTGTCTTAAGCCGGGAAGGTTTATGTCTCTTTATACTGCAATAAACACATGTTCATTCATTAATATGTTGGGTATATAAAACTAATTTTCTTTCTTAAGTTTATTGTCCTATCAAACACTAAAACAATAGAAAATAAAAGGAAGAGATCTTGATATATCCTATTATTTCTTCCAATGTGCAAGACATTCCAATTATCACAATATACAATACATTTTTATTGCTCACGTCCAAGTTCCTCCATTAACTATGAATCCAGATAACTTCTTTGCAAGCTTAAGTAGTTGTCATGTTCTCGACTTGTGTAGTAGATAGAGCTACAACATTTTGTGACCAACTTCTTGTTCCTTGCAAATGTAAATCCTAAACCCTAAAAGCTAAGTTGGTTAGGTTGGTTATCCAAGATGGAAATAGTCCACTTGAATTGGTGTAAAGTAGGGATAGTACAGATAGCTGGGTGAGATTTGCAGAACAGAGTGGACTGTGGAAGCCAATATTTACAAAGTCTAGTTCTAAATCAGTTATTCCTGGCAGCTTACAAATCCATGAGATGGTGTCACTAGAAAATTCATTAAAACCTGCTCTCAGGGTGCTTAATTTGGTAAGATTTACCAATAAAGAGGAAAGATGACCCTTGAAATTGTTGTATCCAACATCTAGATACGTAAGCCCAGTGAGGTTTCCAAATGTAGAAGGGATAAAACCAAAAAATTTGCACTGTGAAATTAATAAAAATTTCAGAGACTTAAGATTTCCAAAGGATGCAGGCAGTGTACCATAGAAACTTGTGGAAGAAAGTTGTAACATGGTAATTTGTGCACTTGAATTAAAATTTGGAAATATTCCATTAGGAAATTCCCCATGTAGTTCACAATTGTAAAGAGAGAGTTGTTTTAATGAAGTAAGATTTATGAATATATCAGGTACAGGTGATGAAATCGACACATAACTAAGACGAATACTTTCAAGATTAGTTGAGTTTCGAATTAAGCTTCTTAGAGTGGATATTTTCAAACTCAACAGATTGACTGGCTCTGGTGAATAGAATAAACTACATAGATCAAGAGACAGTAACTTGGTCAAATGCGAAACTTCTTATGGAATTTCGCCAAAATAATTGGCTTCAGAAAGGTTCAGATATCTTAACTGTTGAAGCTCACCTATCCTAGAGGGAATTTGAGATTGATTAAAGTCATTATCAGCAAGATCAAGGCTTTGAAGATGCTACTAAATATTGTCTTGTTTTAGAGATAAAGAATTATTGTCATGTTTTTAAAATCTTCAAAGTGATAACTAATTGATGTGAGTTTGAACGTTAACAACAACCTCTCTCAGACATTGTTGATTTAATTCAGTAACTGAGATGTATAAAGTCTTTTGAACCCTTGTCTAGAATTTGACTTTCTTCGTTATCTTCCAACAACTTTTCTGTCCTATGTAAGTTTTTGGATTGTGTTTATCTCTGTATATTTTAAGTAGACCCAAGTAGCTTTCTCTTGTTATGTCACACTATGCATACTTTCAATGGTGCATTTTGGAAAAAAATCTTCATCTATCTTCATTTTCTCTCAATTTTTTCACAGCAAAAAATTTGAAAAGCTAAACTTTTTACTGTTTCAATTTAAAAGAAGGGAAGATAAAATGGTGATCAGAAATGAAAAAAACATCACATTGAACAAGACTTCACTACAAAGGAACATGTCTAGTCAATGAAAATGATTACAGAGTTAGTAAGAAAAAATAACTATGGGTTATTTCTAGTCTTTGCCTTAATCGTGACACTAACTTCATAAACTCGAATCCAACAAGTTTTTTTGCATGTTAAATACACGTCTTGGCTTTAGCCAAGTATTTGGATACTCCTTGATGCGCGTTTACTCTGTAGCTTCCTGCGTTTTTGCCGGTTCTGACAGCGATCCCCACCTTCAACAGCGAATATATAATAAACAAAAGTTGTCTTAATTGACCTCATAGATGGTGCAACACGCTTTCACTTTTTTCTTATGAAACCAAACGCGTAAATGAGACAGAAAGAGAACAACCTTAGTTTCTTACCAATAGTTAAGAAGTTAGATGTAGAGATTGCTGAATGATTTTGACAAGTGACAAGTAATAAGCAAGCAGAGGAGTCACAAATTCGAACCATGTTTCCAAAATGTTTGGGTTTCTGCGGTTGGAAGCACACTAGTTCATCTCAGCAACAGCATCCAACGCTAATACATGAGTTGTGCCAGCAATTTTCTCTCACCGATCTTAAGAAATCGACAAACAACTTTCATCATACCAGACTAATTGGATACTCAAGCTTTGGTAAACTATACAAAGGTTGCCTCCAACACGACGATGGTTCTGAATATTCAGTTACAATAAAGCCATTATATGGAGAAGATAACATCGAAGGAAACAACCAGTTTAACAAAGAAGTAGAGTTGCTCTGTCAGCTTCATCACCCTAATTGTGTCTCTCTTATAGGATTCTGCAATCACAAAAAAGAGAAAATTCTTGTGTACGAGTACATGTCCAATGGATCTCTAGATCAATACATACAAGGTAGGTTTAGAGAAGCACTGTCATGGAGGAAAAGGATAGAGATATGCATAGGAGTTGCTCGTGGACTGCACTACCTTCATGCTGGAGCCAAACGCACCATCTTTCACCGTGACGTTTGTCTCTCAAACATTCTTCTGGACGACCAAATGGAGCCAAAACTAGCAGGTTTCGGCCGTAGCATACAGGGAGCACGCTTTATGTCAAAGCCAAAAACAATTCCAATAGATGATGATACTTGGGGTACGTAATATTTTATTTAATAAAGACATTACTGCTATGAATTTTTTGTGAGTTAAACAAAGCTAATAATTTTAATTGTAGGTAGTTATGGCTACCATCCTATGCAGCACTTCAGAGACACTATCGTCACAGATAAATGTGATGTTTTTACATTTGGTATGCTTCTTCTTGAAATAGTCTGGGGAAGAAGGTATTTTGCCATGAAGGAAATAGATGGATTTCTGGAGAAGCCTGTTGAGGAGAATATTGATATGGATATAAAAGGAAAGATTGCGCCAGAGTGTTGGAAAGTGTTTATAGATATCATCCAAAGATGTGTGAATTCTGCAGCAGATGAGCGACCAACAATGGGTGAGGTAGAGGTGCAACTTGAGTATGCTCTGTCGTTGCAGGAACAAGCAGATAGCACAAACATCCATGGTGATTATATCTTATTGTCTAAAACCATTGTTAACCTAAAGCCTTAGTTGGAAGATGAGAGTCATAAATTTTAGTTATTGTTTCCGATATATTAAAAACAAATTACGTAACGGAAGTGATTCCATATTCAAGTGTTTTTTTTGTCTTTGAATACAAAGAAGTGAAAGCGTGTTTCACCATCTCTGAATCTCTGCTTCTGCGTGTTTATTAGTATTAAAAGGTTGACTAATATGGTCAATTACGACAATTGGTGTGGGCATAAGTTAGCCTCCTTTCACTTTTCAATTAATTAACAGGTGGGGGTATAGTACCCATAATTAAAATAGAGATGAAATCATGCTTAAGCCTCACAGAACTCAATTTGTGATATTTTTATCTATCTTAATTAAATAATTAATTAATATATTATTTATTTACTTAACTTTTTATGTCCTGTTAATTCAATTTAAAACACGTATATTTTGTTACTTAATATCACATGAATATAAATTAAAATACAACTGCTGATCATTGTAGACATACACTTCTCAAATATTATAAATATTTTTTCTTCTAGACATGCACTTCTCAAATACAAAATAATTTAATTTTTATCTGTATTTTAAATTAATTTATGTAATTAATATTTTTTTTTTAAATTTAAACCATGATTTTCTCGCAAAAATTAAAGTATTTGTTGTTGGATTTCAACTTATAATTTTTTTTTTATTGAAAATTGTATTTTTTATATTTTCCGTATAAGAGTAATTACCAACAAAGTTATTGTCTGGAGCATTATTTAAACATAACAATTAACATTATAATGAGAGAGTAAGATCATTTGTTATCTTCGTACAAACACACACACACAAAAACATCTTTATTATAGAGAATAAGACTCACCTTTCTTATTTTCTCAATTATTTCATCTTTTATATATATATATATATATATATATATATATATATATATATATATATATATATATAAAGAATGAAGTTTTTTATGCAAATGATTAGGTAGTTCTCTGTCGATTGGATCATTGTGCACGTACTAGGAACATATACAACGGGAGATATTTACTGATAATTTCTTTTTCTTTTTTTCACAAATAAAAATAAATGATTCAATAATTTCATATCGCATATAATGTTTAAATTTTTTATTAGAATTGTAAATTATAACTTATATATATATAAAAATCAAAAGTGCATCATTTTGATTATCACACCCAAACTTTGTATTTTGTAAAAGAGAAAAATTATAAATGTGAATTAAAAGTTAAAAACTAGAAAAATAATAAAACAGATAATTATATGTGATAAATTATAAAAGTCTTAGCTTCTTAATAACCATTATTAGTTGATTATATAGAATTTATACTCTTTTATTTACTTTAGATAAATAGTTCACATTTATTTAACTTAAAAGAAATTAAGGTTTATTTATTCAATTTGATTGAGATATATAAAAAGTGATTTTCAATGGTATTTGCTTTTTCTTTAAATAATTACTTAAAGCCTACTTTAGTTGTTAAACTTAAACCAAATAATTCATCTTTTAGTTATTAAAAAAATGTTTTCTTCCTTATTTTCCACACCTCATCTTATATACTAATAAATCAAAGATTTCACAAATGTTCCGTTAAAAAAAGTTGAATTCCAAGTAAGAACACTAATTTAATTTAATGAGAAAAAGAAAGGACAATAAATATTGAACTACCAAATAACGAAGGTGAAGAGTTGATAAAATTATTATAAACATTTATTTGGAGCAATGGGATGCTTCCATAGGTCTTTTCTTTCAACTTCAACATTTTGTCACTTATAGCACTTATTATTCAGCTTTTATACCATCTTCTATCAATGCCAGAAAGAGAGAAAATTATATATATTTGTCGGCAACTATGCTTTCTAGCCACACATATTTCTTTTCTACTTAATAAATAAAAAGATAGTTGCATGACTTGCTCATTGACTTGTGGACTCACTATAAAGATAAAAATTTCAATATATTTTTTATTTCTATAATTTTGTAATTTTTTTAATTTTACAAAGATTAAATATCATATATATATTTCATGTTTCAGTTTTCTGAAATTAAACAATTTTGATCTTTTAGTAAAACATTCATCAACAACAAATTAATTACTTGTTTTAGAATATTATTATTTATATTTAATTATAAACTTTACACTTTAATTATACAAATCCCTTAGCATTTTTTTATAACATATTCATAATATTTAATAGAAACAAACAATAAAAAATTTAATGTATCATAAAAATTATAAAATATTTTACAGGAAATACCATGGATTTCAATAGAAAGGGTAATTTAGTAGTTTGAAGAAAACACTACAAAATTAGAAGTTAATAATCAACGTTATATTTTAATTAAGGAAACACAGAGAGCGTGAATAAAAACATTCTTACGTAGGATGCAAAAATTAGACCTCTAAAAAACTACAATTATATTTTTAGTTCTTTAAAAACTAATTTAAAGAACCTTAAGTTTTAAACACAAATATTTCCACTAGAAATGAAATTAATTCGATGAGTTAGGTCAATTATTTTGGAAGACTAGTTTCTAACGATTTTTAAAAAACTAAAATATTTATTTTTTTATGATTAATTTCTAATTTTTTAAATAACTAAAAATATTTGTGTCTATTATTTAGATGTTAATTAAATACGCTTAATAAATCAGACTTAGAGTATCTTTAAAGCAGATACTTCCTCTGATTTGAACTTGTGTGCTTGGAACAGTTGAACCCCACACATTTGACAAATATTGTTAAAATTTGTGATACCGTCTTCATTAATTACTCGTCAAGTCACTTTCCCAGTAGCATTCATCTCTGTTTTGGTTTCATTTACGCGTCTCCTTTTGAAAAAGAAGATCAAAACGTGTTGCACAATAGTCCATATAGACTTCTTCCTTATCCCTTCATTCATCTGTCATATATGAAATGGTCAATTAGGACGGCGTTTAGAAATAATTTGAATCTTTTTTGTTTGTTTCTTCCACTGTCAACCCCACTCTGCGCTGTACATGTTCCTGATTTAGCTTGAAAAACAAACTTTGGATACAAAACACTACATTAAAAAGTAGATATGGAAACAATGTAATAAATATATTGTGAGAAAGAAACGTGTAGGGCCAAAACATGGAAGCTCTGAGAAACTCAAAGGAAATAGGCAATGAAAGAAGACGGGGTTGCCAAATGTCAATTATATATTAGAAACTAGAGACAATCATTGGAGTAAAGAAATTAGGAACAAGAATGTTTCTCAAATATTGTGGCTTCTGCCATTCTAAGCGCACAAGTTCATGTCAGTATACAACAAGAATAGAAGACCTGTGTCTGTAGTAATATAGGCTTTAAAACGAACAAAAAGGTTTCCCGAGGCGTGAGTAATCACTGTCCGTAAGGACTTATCCGCGGTGTATTCCGCAAATCCCCCAGGATACAACAGGAACTTCCTGGTAATTTCCGAGGATCAGAACTAGCAAGTTTCTCTTCTAAAAGAGTAATATCAAATAGAACCCAGAATATTATAATATTAAAATAAAGAGGAAAGAGAAATTAAAAAGAGAAAAATTGGGGAAAGGAAGAAGATGATGAATCGGAGGAAGAAGATGAAGTAGTGAGAGTGAGAGATGCATTTCTGAAGAGGGTGGAGCTCTCTTATATAGGGAGAGGATCCAAGAATCCATTCCAACTTCCAAACCCACGTGTTTCCGTCCAACCTTGCAACTGCGGCACAGCGTGCGCGGAAGCGGAGCAACGTTCTTCAACTTTCGAAGGGCAAGGTAGTGCTTTCCCAGTCATGCGGCCACGATCCAGGGTGGAGAGGGCAACGAGTGCGAAGATCTTGGTAAGTTCCAGTTTCTACTGCACTTCCGAGATCTCCTCCAACAGAATCAAAAGGCTAGGGTTTTCCACGCACAAACCATTTCCGTTTCACACACTCTGTTTTTCGTTTTTGTTTTGCTATATTAGGTTCTGTTTTACAACAATCCCCCACATATTGCAAAAGATAAAACATAGAGATAGAGAAAGAAAAGAATATTCTGGGTTCATCTAAAATGTAATGCATCAGATCTGGTATAGCAAGCTATATGAACCAGTCTTAGATTGATGAACGTAACACATAGTGTAGTTGGTATAGCAAGCTATATGAACCAAGACACTTAGTATGTGTTAGAGGTTTATCAGTCACAATACACCCCCACATTACTTGCTGTTATCGCTGTGTTGCGCTACTAGGCCATGCGCGTGCCCGGTATTCATGAGTGCTCTAGAGATCTTGCCAAGATCTCATGCAAGCGGCCCCACTTGACACTTATATAGGTGATTTCATCAAGTGTATGCTACAAATCATACACCACCCATAAGGGATATGAAAATCATTAGAACTTTGTAAATCGTTAAAACTCTCTTACTTCTGAATTTTAACCACAAAGGTTATCCTCTCGATAATGTAGTATCTAGCACTTTCACACACACCATAGGAATGGA
The DNA here is from genome assembly GCF_051622355.1 of Phaseolus vulgaris. Lineage (NCBI taxonomy): Eukaryota > Viridiplantae > Streptophyta > Magnoliopsida > Fabales > Fabaceae > Phaseolus > Phaseolus vulgaris. The sequence goes on from NC_143505.1 coordinate 2,529,383, forward strand.
CAAACTTGATTTAAAATCAATATTAGTGCTAACAGAACTAACAAGTGACTTGTTTTTACCCATATGAACCTTATTCATGGGATCTCCAATCACAAAGGTTGGGTTTCCATCTCTTGTTTGTTTGCAAGTGGCTTAAGTCCCATTCCCCTCGATGTTTCTAAAATCATTTTTCTCCCTAGGGGTTTTGTCAGAGGATCTGCCAAATCCCGTTCTGACTTGACATAGTCAATAGAAATCGTTCCACTCTTTAACAGCTGTTTCACCAAATTGTGTCTTAATTGTATATGTCTATTCTTTCCATTATAGCTCTTATTTTTAGCTATGGCTATTGCCGATTGGCAATCACAATGCATTGATACAGATGGGGTTGGTTTCATTCCTAAAGGAATGTTTGCTAAGAAGTTTTTCAACCACTCAGCTTCACTACCAGCCATTTCTAGAGCAACAAACTCAGATTCCATTGTTGATCTTGCAATAATAGTTTGTCTGGCTGATCTCCATGTAACTGCACCACCCCCAAGTGTAAATACATAACCACTAGTGGATTTTGTCTCATCTGAATCAGAGATCCAGTTAGCATCACTGTACCCTTCTAGCACAGCGGGAAATCCACTATATTCAATGGCATAATCCATTGTACCTCTCAAGTATTTCATGAGTCTCGCAAGTGCTTCCCAATGATCCTGACTAGGACATTGAGTGCATCTACTCAATCTACCTACTGCATAAGCAATATCTGGTCTAGAAAAGCTCATTAAATGCAATAAGCTCCCAATTATCTGGGCATACTGAGTTTGAGAAATAGATTCTCCTCTGTTCTTCTTTAATTTAGAGTTAGCATCATAAGGGGTACTCACTGACTTAAAGTCATAGTAACCAAACTTCTTTAGAAGTTTCTCAGTGTATTTTTCTTGGGATAGTAATATACTATCTCCCTTCCTTATGATTTTAACTCCTAGAATCACACTTGCTTCACCCATGTCTTTCATCTCAAACTTAGATCCAAGAAATAATTTTGTTTTAAAAACTATATCATTGCATGTACCAAAAATTAGCATGTCATCCACATACAAACATATAATGACATATTCACCATTCTCAGATCTAGAATACACACATTTATCAGCATCATTGGTAGAAAAACCTTCACAAAGTAAAACATTATCAAGTTTTTCATGCCATTGTTTTGGTGCTTGTTTCAAACCATACAAAGATTTTAAAAGTTTGCATACTTTTTCCTTTTGACCTAGGACTACACAACCTTCAGGTTGAGTCATATAAATTTCCTCTTCTAATTCACCATTCAGAAAAGTTGTTTTAACATCCATTTGGTGAATTACTAACTTATGGATAGATGCTAAGGCTAGCAATACACGAATAGAGGAAATCCTAGTAACAGGTGCAAAAGTATCAAAGTAATCTATGTTATGTTTTTGAGTAAACCCTTTAGCAACTAATCTTGCCTTATATTTCTCTATGGATCCATCAGGATGATACTTCTTCTTAAAGATCCACTTACAACCAATGGGTTTTGCTCCTTTAGGCAGATCTACTAAGGTCCACGTATTATTTTTCTTAATTGATTCAAGCTCTGTTTTAATGGCCTTATCCCAATGTTTAGCATCAGGAGCACTAGTAGCTTCTACAAAACTTATTGGATCATTCTCAACTAGATAAGTATAAAAGTCATTTCCAAAAGATGTTTCCTTTCTCTGTCTTTTACTTCTTCTAACATCCTCACTCAAGGTATCACTAACACTATCTATAGGTTGTTCAGATGTACCACTACTCTTTAGCGGAAAGATGTGTTCAAAGAACTCAGCGTTTTTTGTCTCTACTATAGTGTTGCGTTCAATTATGTCACTATTAAGAACCAGAAACCTATAGGCAGCACTATGTTCTGCATATCCTAAGAACATACAATCAGATGTTTTAGAGCCTATTTTCCTTTTCTTAGGATCAGGTAACATCACTTTAGCTAAACTCCCCCACACTCTTAGGTATTTCAAATTAGGTTGATAACCTTTCCACAATTCATAGGGTGTTTTACCAGTTTTCCTATGTGGTATCCTATTTTGTAAAAAACACGCAGTAAGCAGAGATTCACCCCATAAGTTATCAGGAGCATTAGAACTAATAAGCATGGCATTCATCATTTCTTTAAGAGTCCTATTTTTCCTTTCAGCTACTCCATTAGACTCAGGTGAATATGGTGGGGTTACTTCATGAATAATACCTTCTTTTACACAATAGTCATTAAATAAAACATATTCACCACCTCTATCTGATCTAATTCTCTTAATTTTCTTATTAAGTTGATTTTCTACTTCCGCTTTGTAAGTTAAAAACATGTCAAAAGCTTCATCCTTATGTTTAATTAAATACACTTTGGTGTATCTAGAAAAATCATCTATAAAGGTTACAAAATAATTTTTACCACCTCTAGACATGGTTTGTTTTAAATCAGCAAGGTCGGTATGAATTAAACCAAGAATTTTCTACAGAGTGACATGTTTTCTTCGTTATTTTAGATTCTACGCATACATCACATTTACTACTTTCTTTGTCATGCATGTTGATTAATCCTAGTCGTTGCAATTTTATAACATACAAAGAATTCACATGTCCTAATCTAGCATGCCATATATCATACGAGTCAACAATATAAGCAGAAGATGTAGATTCATTCATAATTTCAGAAATGTTTAATACAAAAAGGCCTTGATCACAATATCCCTTTCCCACAAAAACATTGTTTTTTGTTATAACAATCTTATCAGATTCAAATGACACTTTAACCCCAACTTTGCTTAGTAATGCCACAGAGACCAAATTAACTCTAATTGATGGTACATGTAGCACATCATTCAAAGCTAGAGTTTTACCAGATGTGAGCTTCAGAAGAACTTTTCCTTTTCCTAGGACAGGAGTTGTCCTGGAGTCACCGAGATATACTTGTTCTTCTCCATCCCCCACACTTGTGTAGGAGGTGAACACATTTCTGTTTGCACAGATGTGTCTGGTAGCCCCAGAGTCTACCACCCATTTGCTCACATTTGTCACAAGGTTTACTTGTGAAACGACTGCCACAATAGTATCTTCCCCTTCGGCTAGATTTGCCTTAGGAGGATAGTCGTTTTTAGCCCTATGTCTGCACTGAGGTGCATGATGGCCTGGCTTTCCACAGACAAAGCAATTACCCTTTTTCTTGAAAGTGGGGTTAGTTCCACTGGGACGAGAGAATTTGTTATTAGGTTTCTTTTTGTGATCAAATTTTTTCTCGTACCTTTTTGGAGCTGGTTTGTCTTCTATCACGTTTGCTTTGGCAGACAAAGCTTTGGCCTTTGCAGCAGCGCACTCCTTCCTGTTTGTGTCTTCAATGATGATGTGGGTGATCAAATCTGATAGAGACATCTGTTTCTGTCTGTGCTTCAGTTGTTGTTTGTAATCCGTCCAAGACTGCGGAAGCTTTTCGATCAAGAGTTCAGACACGAATTCATCTGGCAATTTTATGCTTTCAGTTTTGATATCTTCAATCAGCTTGTGATATTCGTTTATTTGGATTTTGATGTCTTTGCCTTTGATCATCTCCCAGCGGTAGTATTTTGCAATTACGAACCTTTGTCTGACGATGTCTTCAGCAGTATATTTGAGGATAAGAGAATCCCAAATATCTTTCGCATTCTTATAAGAAGCATAAACATCGAACAGATCGTTAGATAACACACTGAGTAAAGTGTGACGGCATACCTTATTCGCATGGATCCAGTCGTCAACTTGTTTCGCAGCCGTGGTTGAGTCGGGTTTGGCAGTTGTAAGTGCATGAGCAACTCCGTACATGTCCAATAGGGTGGACACGCGTTCTTGCCAACGTCGGAAGTTCTGACCGGTGAAGACTTCAATTTTGGAGACGTCCGGAAAAAGTTTCGCAAAAATGGTTTGCGTTGCGGAAACAACATTTGATGTTTCCGGAGCAGTGTTGTCGTTGTTGTTCGGATTTTCAGCCATAAGTCCTTACGATTGTAGTAATATAGGCTTTAAAACGAACAAAAAGGTTTCCCGAGGCGTGAGTAATCACTGTCCGTAAGGACTTATCCGCGGTGTATTCCGCAAATCCCCCAGGATACAACAGGAACTTCCCGGTAATTTCCGAGGATCAGAACTAGCAAGTTTCTCTTCTAAAAGAGTAATATCAAATAGAACCCAGAATATTATAATATTAAAATAAAGAGGAAAGAGAAATTAAAAAGAGAAAAATTGGGGAAAGGAAGAAGATGATGAATCGGAGGAAGAAGATGAAGTAGTGAGAGTGAGAGATGCATTTCTGAAGAGGGTGGAGCTCTCTTATATAGGGAGAGGATCCAAGAATCCGTTCCAACTTCCAAACCCACGTGTTTCCGTCCAACCTTGCAACTGCGGCACAGCGTGCGCGGAAGCGGAGCAACGTTCTTCAACTTTCGAAGGGCAAGGTAGTGCTTTCCCAGTCATGCGGCCACGATCCAGGGTGGAGAGGGCAACGAGTGCGAAGATCTCGGTAAGTTCCAGTTTCTACTGCACTTCCGAGATCTCCTCCAACAGAATCAAAAAGCTAGGGTTTTCCACGCACAAACCATTTCCGTTTCACACACTCTGTTTTTCGTTTTTGTTTTGCTATATTAGGTTCTTTTTTACAACAGTGTCATCACTTCTCTCTTGCCGATATTAGGAAATCAACCAACAACTTTGATCATAAGAGGCTCATTGACCATGAAGGATTTGGTGTCGAACTATATAAAGGTTGTCTTCAGTACGATGGTTCTGATTATACAGTCACTATAAAGCGATTTAATAAGGATGCGCATGAAAGAGGGGAGCAATGGAACCAGTTTAAGAATGAAATTGAGTTGCTCTGCCAGCTTCGTCACCCTAATATTATCTCTCTTACTGGATTCTGCAACCACGAGAAAGAGAAGATTGTTGTGTTGGAGTACATGCCCAATGGATCTCTGTATAGTCACCTACAACGTGGGGAACTGTCATGGAAGAAGAGGCTAGAGATATGCATAGGAGCAGCAAGGGGATTGCACTACCTTCATGCTGGAGCAAAGCGCACCATCATTCATCGTGATATCAACCCTCTCAACATTCTTTTGGATGCAAACATGGAGCCAAAGCTTTCAAATTTTGGGATTAGCTTACAGGGACAACGTTTTATGTCAAAGCCAAAGCCAATTAAAGTAGATACTATTGCTGGTAAAGTTTTATTTTATGACTTTACTTACTGTAATGAAATTTTGTCAGATAGACTAAGATCATACTTCATTTATAGGTGCTATTGGCTACTTGGCTCAGGAGTGTTTCAAGAACAGTATCGTCTCAGATAAAACCGATGTTTACTCATTTGGTATTGTTCTATTACAAGTTGCGTGTGGAAAGAATAACTATTTTTCCATGAGAGAAATAGATGGATTTCTGGAGTCTGTTGAGGAGAATATTGATATGGATATCAAAGGAAAGATTGCGCCAGAGTGTTGGAAAGTGTTTATAGATATCATCCAAAGATGTGTGGATTATGAAGCAGAAGAGCGACCAACAATGGGTGAAGTGGAGGTGCAACTTGAGTATGCTCTGTCCTTGCAAGAACAAGCAGATATCACAAACATCCATCATCATTATATCTTATTGGCAAAAACCATTATTAACGATTATTAAAATTTGACCTCCAATGCTCCAAATTACATCTACTTTTTACCTATTATTTTACAAGAATACCCCTATCACATAAGTAATCCAAAGGTGTAAAAAAATCATTTTTTGAAAAATGATTTTGTTTTATATTATAAACATTGTCAATATATGTTTCTTATTTTTATTTTTATAGTATAAAACAAATTTTTCTGTTCTTGTAAATCTATAACATGAAAAAGATCTCTTGGACACACGGTAAAACACATATACATGTTTTTTTTATTCTTTATTGTTTGTGGTGTCAACATATCACCATTCCTATTATACTCAATAACTTTTAATAATTGTTTCTGATCTATTAAAAAAATTATATTTTCTATGTGTATAATTAAAAATTATTGTAAAAAATATTAAGTGATGAATTTTTTTTGTCTTTTGAATACAAAGAAGCTCGTGAATATGCGTCATGACTTCTTATTTAAAATTATTTATAGTAAGGTTTAGATGTTCCTCTATCATTTTCTTTTAAAAATTTATAGTACCTAGAGTTTGAAGTCTTATTTATAAACGCAATTTCTTTACAATAAAATCATATTTATCGTATAAGACATATCTACAAATATAATATTTTAAAAAATTACTTTTTTAAGTAATTTTTAACGAAATCTCACTATAATAAAATTATGAAATAGAAATATATTTTATAGAAAAAAAAAGAATTAATTGCTATAGTAACTAAATTATAAACTATTTTAGGGACTAAATAAATTTTTGATTTCTAAATTAGTTTATATTATTGTTAAATGATTTTAAATTTGTATCTAATTAGAGACCAAAATTTTTGTTACCAAATTTAGAATCTAAATAATTGTTAATTAAAATCTTGATAGCTAATTAGATATGAGAAACTATTTAACAATAATATAAACTAATTTAGAATTTTTTTTTTAATTTCTAAAATGTTTCTAATTTAGTTACTATTGCAACTAATTATTATTTTTTTCTAAAAATTGGTTTGTATTGAATGATTTTATTGTATTATTTACATCGTAACAAAATCTATCTTGAGTAATGATATCTTACAGCCATTACATTCCTTTAATATTTAAATAAATTATTATTTTATTATAATATAACATTTTTTTTCCTGCTAGGGAGATGGTAAATTATTATTTTATTATAATATAACATTTTTGTTCCGACTAGGGAGATGGAACTAGAGAACTATTGAAGTCTTCTTCTCCTTCCCTCGGTCGGTCAGGTGACTGGGTGATGAGCTGGGATTCTTCTCGTCCTCCTGCTTCTCCTTTGGCACTCGGTCTCGACCAACACCGGATGGTGGGGGTACCTGCGAAGACACTCCAACGCTCAAGTCAGTAAAGCGGGTGGTCAACTCTCAGGTAGGTGAACAATAATAAATGACATACCTTATTCATTGGAATACGTACTATTTATATTATTCTAATGGGCTTACCTTGTTGGACTCGTTTATTGATGTGGATACCGGTTAAGGTTGCATTACCTAATTCTTAATGATGGATTAACTTCACTAATCTTGGTTTGAGCTTTAACTGTAGTAGGGGTCTGCCGGCGACCAAGTACCCATGGTATGGGCCGACCCTCGACCAAATTCCAATGGTGTCGGTCGTCTCGGCCAAGTCTCTTAAGGTCTCGACCAAGTCTTCCAAGGTCTCGGTTAAGCAAGCAGTCGACCTCGTCATCTCGGCCAAGTCTCTCAAGTCTCGATCGGCTTTCCTTTGATTTTAGTCAGGTTGACCAGGTCTCGGGTAGGGAGGTCAGGGGTCGGCCTCGCCCATACCGAAACAATTTTATTCTAAAAATCAATTATAGAATACTTAATTTTACTATAAATATAATGTGAAAGAAACATTATTCTTTTCTCTCTGTCTCATTTTCGTGTTTTCCCGTTTCATAAGAAAGAAGTGAAAGGGTGTTTCACAATCTCTGAATTTCTGCTTCTGCGTGTTTATTAGTATTAAAAGGTCGATATATATATATATATTCAATTAAAACAAGTTTTGTTTAATATATATTTGAGTGTGGAAGGTGGGTATCGGTGTGGGCATACATAACATTTATGTTCTGTATTCTGAGTAGCTTCCTTTCAGTTTTCAATCAACATGTGGGGTATAGTACCAAAAATTAAATTACAAATGAAATCATGGCTTAAGCATATCAGAACTCAATTTGTGATATTTTTATGTATTTTAATTAATTAATATCTTATTTATTTATTTAACTTTTTATGTCCTGTTAATTCAATTTAAAACACTTATATTTTTGTTATTTAATATCACACGAATATAAATTAAAATATAACTGCTGATCATTGTAGACACTAGCTTTGTCATAATTGGAAGTTTTAATAGAATATTTCAACATAAATATGATACAACCATTAAGGGAACTACAACATTGATATAAAAAAAATCATGGTTCAACTACATATATAGGCACTTTAAAATATTACTGACAATATTTTCTTACAGACAACAATATCTTTCCATTTCTGTTCAGGGAGAATAAAATCATTGAAATGAGATTTTAATAACGTTTTTAGTGAAAATAAGAATTTCTTCACTGTTTTTAAATTTATACTTGTTCTAGCAAAAAAAAGTATGGAAGTCCAAGCTATCAGTGTGCTTTTTTTAATCTAATGTTTCCCTTATTTTTCCTTCGTTATAATCCGATCATGTTTTCAGTTTCCATTAATTAAATTTATTATTATTTACACATTTTTAATCTCATGATTCATATTAAAATATAATTAAATATTTTAGTGATTCATCTATTAAATAAATTTAATTGTTTTATTTTATTTTTATGGATTAAATGACAACCTAAAAAATTAATATATAATATGTCTCGAAATAAAGAGTAAAAAAAGAAATAAGTGGACCAATGAATATATTTAATTATAATTTTTTTTAAATGTAACACGAAGATTTTTCAAAAATGTCACCTCTTAGGATTATCTTTTGTTTAAAATTATAAAATTTATTTTCGGTTGGGTAGGAAGTCAGAACTAGTTGGGCTGACTAGGCACCAGATTTAGTGAGTGAGCTTAATCATTGTGTTTCTTTTATAATCTCTATTTAAAGAGATATTTGTACTTGTAATTGGTGTGCAACACATATAATGAAAACCTAATAGTTGTCTGTGTGGATGTAGGTTGCAGTTGGTGAAAATCTTGTGTCGTTATTTTTCTGCAGTTGATTCATGATTATTTGTGTTGCTTCCACATGCGTTTTTTCTATCAAGTGACATCAGAGCTTGATTCGTTTACACACTAGAGATTCGATCAGCAGAAATTAATCGACGAAACGGGAAAATTGCAGCTGCAGCGGCGTCCCAAAGTTAGGTTTCGTAGATACCAAAAACATTGATTATTAATTAGATACCAATTTAGAAAGTATTTAACAATAATAAAAACTAATTTAGAAACCATTTTTTTTTAGTTTCTAAAATCGTCTATAATTTAGTTACTATTGCAACTAATTATGTTGTCTCTAAAAATTGATTTTTATTTCATGATTTTCTTGCAGTGATAAGACTCACGTTTCTTATTTTGTCAATTATTTCATCTTTTTATATACTTTATCTTTATATATATATATATATATATAAAATATAAAGAATGATATTTTTTCCTAACAAAGAGAAAAACATGGGATATTATTCCATAAGAAATGTCCCATATAAGATTAAGTCCACATGCAATTGATAAGGTAGTCCTCTGTCCATTGGACCATTGTGCACAACATACGGAGATATTTACTCATAATTTTTTTTTTCATTTTGTTTTTCACAAGTAATAATAATAAATGATTCAATAATTTCATATAGCTTATAATGTTTAAATTTTTAATTAGAATTGTAAATTATAACTTGTATATAAAAATCAAAATTACATCATTTGATTATCACACCAAGCTTGTATTTTCTAAAAAGGCAAAAGTTATAAATGTGAATCAAAGATTTCACAAATGTTCCGTTAAAAAAAGTTGAATTTGAAGTAAGAACATTAATTTAATTTAATGAGAAAAAGAAAGGACAGTAAATATTGAACTTCCCAAAGAACTGTTGATTTTGGCTTAATCTCAAGTCCCACATCGGTGGGTTCATTGTTTGGAAAGGAGGTTTGAGGGTTATAAATTAAACTCTTCTCCTTCACTGTTATATATCCCAATTTGTAATATCTTCTCTCATCATAATAAAAGTGAGTTGTTTTTGCTGTGCTCGGAGATTAGGCTAAACAGGCCGAACTCCGTTAACAATTTTCGGGTGTGTTCAGCAGGGTCTTGATATTGCTATTGAAGGAGAGAAACCAAAAGAGGTAGAGGAGAAAGACTGGAGTATCATCAACCGGTTAGCATGCGGAACTATTCGATCCTGCCTGTCCAGAGAGCAGAAGTACGTTGTAAAAAACGAGACTTCTGCACACAAACTGTGGAAGGCATTGGAGGACAAGTTTCTGAAGAAGAGTGGTCAGAACAAGCTCCTGATGAAGAAAAGGTTGTTCCGATTTGACTACCAACAAGGTACTACTATGAATGCACACATCACTATGTTTAATCAATTAGTAGCATACCTGTTGAATTTAGATGTGAAGTTTGAGGATGAGGATTTGGCTTTGATGTTGTTATCATCTCTTCCTGATGAATTTGAACATTTGGAGACTACGCTCCTTCACGGGAAGGAGAATGTGTCGTTAGATGTTGTTTGTTCAGCTTTATATAGTCATGAATTGAGAAAGCAAGATAAGATGAAAACCAAATCAACGACATCAGAAGAAGCATTGGTGACAAGAGGTCGTCAGCAAAGCCAAACAAAGGAGAGAAGAGGGATGTGTAAGTCTAAAGGTCGAGTCGTTGCCAAAGATGAGTGTGCTTTCTGTCATGAGAAAGGACATTGGAAGAAAGACTGTCCAAAACTACAGAAGAAAGAGAAGGTTCCGCAAGATGCAAATGTTGCAGAATGCAAAAGTGATGTGGAATCAGATATCTCTTTAATTGTATCGCTTTCAGCATCATCGTATCCAGATGAGTGGATATTGGATTCAGGTTGTACCTATCATATGTGTCCCATTCGGGATTGGTTCTTTGAATTTCAAGAACTTGATGGCGGGGTTGTTTACATGGGTAATGATAATCCATGTAAGACAGCTGGAATAGGTTCAATCAAGCTGCGGAATCATGATGGATCCACCAGGATTTTGCGGGATGTACGGTACGTGCCAAAGTTGAAGAAGAATCTCATCTCATTGGGGGCTTTAGAATCTAAAGGCCTAGTCGTGACGATGCGAGATGGAATTCTTAAAGCAACTTCAGGAGCACTGGTGATGTTGAAAGGCGTGATGAAGAACAATTTGTATTACTATCAAGGTAGTACAGTGGTAGGGACAGTAGCGGCAGCAACTTCTAACTCTAAGAAGGATGCTGAGGCAGCGAAGTTGTGGCATATGAGGTTGGGACATGCTGGAGAGAAATCCTTGCAAATTCTTACCAAGCAGGGATTGTTGAAAGGTACGAAGGCTTGCAAACTTGAATTTTGTGAGCATTGTGTTCTGGGAAAACAACGAAGAGTGAAGTTTGGCACTGCAATTCACAATACCAAGGGTATTCTGGATTATGTGCATTCAGATGTGTGGGGACCTGCCAAGACTCCGTCAATCGGAGGTAGGCATTATTTTGTCACTTTTGTTGATGATTTTTCCAGGAGAGTTTGGGTGTTTACTATGAAGAACAAAAATGATGTGCTTGGAATTTTCCTTAAGTGGAAAGCTCAAGTTGAAAACCAGACAGGAAGGAAGATTAAGGTTCTCCGAACAGATAATGGAGGAGAATACAAGAGTGATCCGTTCCTGAAGGTATGCCAAGATTGTGGCATAGTTCGGCACTTCACTGTTAGAAAAACACCACAGCAGAATGGGGTTTCGGAGCGTATGAACAAGACACTTGTGGAGAAAGTTCGTTGTATGTTGTCTAATGCTGAGTTAGGCAGAGAGTTTTGGGCTGAGGCTGTGACATACGCTCAACATCTCGTCAATCGTTTGCCATCATCTGCTATAGATGGCAAAACCCCGTTAGAGGTATGGTCTGGAAAACCTGCAACTGATTATGATTCTTTGCATGTTTTTGGTTCTATTGCATATTTTCATGTGATTGAATCAAAGTTGGATCCACGGGCAAAGAAAGCTCTTTTCATGGGCTTTAGTCCTGGAGTGAAGGGATACCGTTTGTGGTGTCTAGAGGCAAAGAAGACGATTATCAGCAGGGATGTTACCTTTGATGAATCTGCCATGTTAAAGAAGGTAAATCCAGAAGGAGCTGATAGTACTCCACAACAGGTGGAGTGTGTTCGGAAGCAGGTGGAGTTTGAGCAGACAGTGGTGATCCCAACACGAGATACCACAAGTGACTCTCCTATGGCAGAAGAAGAGTCAGATGAGGAAGAGGTTCCTACCCAAGAATCTCAACAGCAATCAGCGTCAATTGCAGTTAGAAGACAGAGAAGGGATATTCAGAAGCCTGCTCGTTTCATGGATATGGTTGCCTATGCACTTCCAGTTGTTGATGACATTCCATCAACTTACCCAGAAGCCATTCTGAGTTCAGAGAGTGGTAATTAGGCAGGTGCGATGGAAGAGGAGATGCAGTCTTTGAAGAAGAACAAGACGTGGAAGTTGGCACAATTACCGAAAGGTAAGAAGGCAATTGGGTGCAAATGGGTATTTGCAAAGAAAGAAGAATTTTCTAATAAAGAAGATGTTCGCTACAAGGCAAGGTGGTTACAAAGGCCAAGTTTGAACATTGTTTAGACTTGGTTAATATTTTGCACATTTGAAGTTGGCGCCCGGAGGCGCAAATTTGAAGCACTGTAAAGTTTGTTTTTGTTATGTTTTGAGAAGATTTGTTTTAAGTGGGACTTGAAATTAAGCCAAGGTGGAGATTTGTTGATTTTAGCTTAATCCCAAGTCCCACATCGGTGGGTTCATTGTTTGGGAATGAGGTTTGAGGGTTATGAATTAAACTCTTCTCCTTCACTGTTATATATCCCAATTTGTAATATCTTCTCTCATCATAATAAAAGTGAGTTGTTTTTGCTGTGCTCAGAGATTAGGTTAAACAGGCCGAACTCCATTAACAATTTTCGGGTGTGTTCTTTCCTCTTTATCTCTTTTATTATTCCGCTTTATTTATTCAATATTATTTGTCGGGTAGCTCTGTTAAGGTTTTGTTTTAGTGGAAGAATTACCCGTTTTTCCCAACAAGAACAAGGGCGAAGACTTGTAAGAAGAGTTGATAAAATTATTAAAACATTTATTCGGACGCAATGGGATGCTTCCATAGCTCTTTTCTTTCAGCTTCAACACTTTGTCACTTACAGCACTTATTATTCAGCTTTTATGATCTTCTATCAATGCCAGAAGGATAGATAATTATATAGATTTGTTTGCAACTATGGTTTCTAGCCACAAATATTTCTTCTACTTGCATGACTTGCTCATTGACTTGTTGACTCTCTATAAATATAAGAATTCCAATATATTTTTTATTTCTATAATTTTTTTAATTTTACAAAGATTAAATATATCATATTAATTTCATGTTTCAGTTTTCTGAAATTAAACAATTTTGATCTTTTAGTAAAACATTCATCAACAACAATTAAAAACATTTGAACTTTTAGTAAAACATTTATCGTTGGATACTTCCTCTGGGATAAACTTGTGTGCTTGTGATACCGTCTTCATTAATTACTCCTCAAGTCACTTTCGCATTAGAATTCATCTCTGTTTTGGTTTAATTTACGCGTTTCCCCTTTGAAAAGGAAGATCAAAACGTGTTGCACAATAGTTCATATCAGACTTCTTCCCTATCCCTTCATTCATCTGTCTTATATGAAATGGTCACTTACGACGGCGTTTAGAAATCATTTTAATCCTTTTTGTTTGTTTCTTCCACTGTCAACCCCACTCTGCGCTGTATATGTACCTGATTTAGCTTGAAAAACAAACTTTGGATACAAAACACTACATTAAAAAATAGATATGGAATACAATGTAATCAATATATTATGAGAAAGAAATGTGTAGAGCCAAAACATGGAAACTCTGACAAAATCAAAGGAAATAGGCAATGAAAGAAGACGGGGTAGCCAAATGTGAATTATATATTAGAAACTAGAGACAATCATAGGAGTAAAGAAATTAGGAACAAGAATGTTTCTCAAATATTGGGGCTTCTGCCATTCTAAGCGCACAAGTTCATGTCAGTATACAACAAGAATAGAAGACCTGTGTCATCACTTCTCTCTTGCCGATATTAGGAAATCAACCAACAACTTTGATCGTAAGAGGTTCATTGACCTTGACGGATTGATCTGGAGAAGCCTGTTGAGGAGAATATTGATTTGGAGATCAAAGGAAAGATTGTGCCAGAGTGTTGGAAAGTGTTTATAGATATCATCCAAAGATGTATGGATTCTGAAGCAGAAGAACGACCAACAATGGGTGAAGTGGAGGTGCAACTTGAGTATGCTCTGTCGTTGCAAGAACAAGCAGATATCACAAACATCCATGATGATTGTATCTTATTGTCAAAACCCAGTATTAACCTACATAAGAAGAATAAAAAATTCCCTTCATACTTTAACAAATTAATTTTTTTTTAATATTTTTTTTATATATATTTTTTTATATTATAAACCGTGTCAAATATTTTTATTTTTTTTATAGGTAGTTGATATCATATTATAATAATATAATAATATTTAAAATTAAAAAATAAATTAAATATGATTCAAATATTATTTTATTGGTTTGTAAAGTGTATGTTTTTTATTGTTTGTAACCATCCCTATTATACTTAATAACTTTTAATAATTGTTTCTGATCTATTAAAAAATCATCTTGATTTTTTGAATGTTTTCTTCCTTATCGTCCACACCTCATCTTGTATAATAAATCAAAGATTTCACATCATTAAATGTTCCGTTAAAAGATGAATTCCTGGTAAGAACACTAACTTAGTTTAATTAGTTATAGAAATTTAAAGTCACATAAACTTGTATTTTTAATGAGAAAAGGAAAGGACAATAAATATTGAACTACCAAAGAACGAAGGTGAAGACTTGATAAAATTATTATAAACATTTATTTGGACGCAATGGGATGCTTCCATAGGTCTTTTCTTTCAACTTCAGCTTTTATATCAGCTTCTATCAATGCCAGAAGGATAGAAAATTACATATTTTGTTAGCAACTATGGTTTCTAGCCACAGATATTTATTCTACTTAATAAATAGATAATTGCATGACTTGTTGACTCACTATAAATACAAAAATTTCAATCTATTTTTTATTTCTATAATTTTGTAAACTTTTTAATTTTACAATGATTAAATATATCATATTAATTTCATGTTTCAGTTTTCTGAAATTAAACAATTTTGACATTTTAGTAAAACATTCATCAACAAAAAATTAATTACTTGTTTTTAGAATATTATTATTTATATTTAGTTATAAACTTTATATATTTTATTATAAAAATACCTTAGCCTTTTCTTTTATAACCTATTCATAATATTTAATAGAAAGAAACAATAAAAAAATTAAATTTATCACAAAATTATAAAATATTTTATAACGAGAATATATATGTGTGTATAATGAATAATTTACCAATTAGGCACGACTTCTGCCATGTCATACTAAAGTCGTGCCAACTTGACACGACTTCTGCCTTGTCATACTGAAGTCATGCCAACTTGGCACGACTTCTGCCCCGTCATACTGAAGTCGTACCAACTTGGCACGACTTCTGCCCTGTCATACAGAAGTCGTGCCAACTTGGCACGACTTCTGCCACGTCATAATTTTTTATTTTTTATTTTTTAATTTTATTGTTTATATATTGGGTAGTAAGTTATGTAATTTTAAAAATTAATTTTATATATAATTTTTTAAGAGTGTTAGTTTTAAAGAACAAAAAATTGGATAATTGTGTATGGATTATGTTTGAATTGAATGAATAAATACATAGATAAAGAAAATGAATGTTCTAAGAGTGTTATGAATGAATAAATACATAGATAAAGAAAATGAGGAAATTAATAATCAAACTTGAATTGAATTTTATTATTAAGCTTGTTTGTGCGGACTATTGCTTTTATTGTGACCTTCCGTTCTACAATATGAACATTTTTTTGGCTTATTTGGAATTGAATCATTCATTTCGTTATGAATGCGTTGAGTGCTAGGTCTTCCTGGTTGATGTAGACGCATGATGGGGTCAGGTAAGAAATTTGGTCCCGTGTAAGTAGACCAATAATCCTGATTTCGAACTGGATTAAATTGGACCTCATAAGCCTTTAAAATATTATGCAGACTGTATACTGGGGCCACAAATGTCGTTACCTGTAAATGACAAAATGAGCAAACAACAATTACATGTGAACAAGGCAGATGTAAAGCTTGAAATTCCCCACAATCACACCACCATTCATTTAATTTAACTATGTATGTTATTGGGTAGCGTCAATGTTCGATAGTCAGCATATCTTAAACGTCAAAAACTGAATTTTCTCGGTCATATCTTTGCACATGGCACATAGCAGATTGTGCTTCATTCTTTCGTAGCAAAGCGACTATATCATCTGGGAATTGATGTTCGACTCGCAACATGCATTGTATTTTGGTCGCTCGTTCAACAAACCAAGCATTTGTTCTTTCAAATATGGTCTTAACCAAAGCACAAATCGGTAAGGATCGGGACCCTTTCAAAACGGAGTTGATGCTTTCAGCAAGATTTGTTGTCATATGCCCGTACCTCTTGCCCCCGTCATAGGCTTGTGTCCATTTTTCCAATGGTATTTGATCAATCCAAGAGACTGCCTGTGGAAATTCTGCTCGCATAGCTGATAACTTTGCTTGTAGAGTTGGCTGCTTCATTTCATAACTTGTAAGAATTTCAAAAAAGGTATTAAAGAAAAATGTTGTGAAATGTTTGAAGTGTGTGATTGAAGTTAAGAAATGTTTACCCATGTTGATTAGTTTCTGCTTTAAGTCAACATTTTTAAACCTCTTATTGAAATTGGATGCTATATTGCGTATGCAATACACTGAGGTTAAACCATCTTCGGAAGCAACTTCTGGAGATTTTAATGTTGATAATATTGTTGTTCCTTTATCCGTAATCATGCATAAATTTGAGTGAGGTGTGACATATGCTCGTAACAATTGGAAAAACCATATAAGGGCTTCCTTTGTTTTCGTCAAAGTTGTTTGTGGATTTTCTAAGATCGGCTAAAGAAAATTGAGGGCATAGCTCTTCTATCACAGTTGGATACCGTCCCCGAGATGAACCAGTATGCTTAAAACAGCAGAAGATCAATTTTTTTATACACATTGTCCAATTTTAGATACCTGTTAGAAAACATGACTCAGGAGAAAATTGGTAGAAAAGTATGTAACTGAAATGTGATTGTATAGATAACAAGAGAAGTGATAGAGGAAATGTACTCATATTTCCCTGTGTTTCATTTCAAAATGGAAAATAAAGGAAAGATAGAGGAAATAATGTGTCTTTAATTCTAATATTTTGCATATCACCATCAAATAATTTGTTCAGCTAGAAGTGATGATAGTTTCATAGATTGAGATTCATCTCCCCCATATCAGTAAAAGTAACATTGCATCCATCTATGTAATGAAAAAAGATAGAAAGCAAATTACAATCAAACAAACATATGAAATGCAGATGGCATATGAATTAGATACATAGAGATTCAAGAAATATACTTTCTTTATGTATTACTCAATCTTTTTTGCAGTAACTTATTGATCATTCATTTCCTTATTAAAGCATCTGAACTTTTGTTTCCCTGTTATTTGTTTGAGAGGAGAGGGGTGGATCAACTGAAATTAGTCACAAACTAAACTAGCCCTAGTGTGGTCTCTTAAAATTTACTTGCTTTGTTAACAAGTATCCAGCTTTTGATTTGTCTGGACGAGATTAACCTTGCATGTTCTGATATGTTGATTATTCAGGAACTGCTATAGGGCAGAATATAACTATATAGTTCACACCAAATTCTTTCACGGGGATTATTCTTACATGGATTTACAAAGAAACATATTTTATACGGCTGGACTTGACTACATAAAACCGGCTTATAAGATAAGATTTGTACTCACATCCTTCACGTCAAGGTTACAACTCGTGTATGAAAATTTATGTTATGAGTGATTCGATAATGATCTGATAATGGATGGTCCAATAGGTCCAACAAACTCTCGTTTAAGATATGATTTAAATGACTCTGATAACATATTAAGAAGTGGACTTTAAACCTAACTCAACCTCATAAAACTGACTTATAAGATGAGGATTACACCTAGTTGATGTAAGATTTCTAAAAAAAAAAACATCAATAGATATCTCAGAAAAAGAATACAAGTCGGGGAGTTTTGCATATTTTTAGAAATAGAGAACATAACTATTTGGAATATCACACAAAATGTCATATTGGTTGGAGAACCTGGAGATGAAGAGAAAGGCAGAAACGTGGTTGTGTTCAGCTTAGGGATCCTGCTGCTTCTGTATCTTCTCTGCTTCTCAATAAGCTTGCCAAAAACTTGACCTCTGATAATTCCCTCTTGCCACATTAATAATAGATAGAACCTCTCGGTGTTAGTATCATGGAATTAAGGAGATTTGACTTGAGATACTAAAGTGAGTTACAGTTATTAAGTATTCAGATAATTATTGTGCCGTGTTTGATTAATCTACATCAATTTCTTTATTAATACTTTAATGTTTATATTTTTCTGATCTAAAATAGTTAAAGATACAGACAATGTTTTCTTTTAAATTTCTTATATTTTGCTTTCTTAATAGTATTATCATTTTAGACATTTTTCAATTTTTATAAATTTTCAACAATTTCTTAACTTTTATTTTTTAAGTATATTTATGTATTTAGTATGTAGAATAATTTATTGGTTCTCCAATCTTGCTGGAAACATATAAAATAAAATAAAAAATAATTGGCGAGTCTGTGTGGTGTAATTTATTTAACTTGAATTCATTATAAATCCAAGTAGTTGGATTAAAATTATATTTACATTAATATATTCTAAGAAAATCAATTTAAAGTTTTATAATTCCAAATTTAAATAATTGGATTGTAAACTAAATTTATATTTTTTTTAAAGAAATAGTTATAAATCAGTTTGATAAGAAAATTAAACTAGTTTTTTTTTTCAAAATCGATTTTAAATAAAAAAATAAAATTAAACCTAACAAATAAATTAAAATGTACATTAAATATGTGAAAACATATAAAATTTCATTGCACTCCAAAATATACTTAACAATATAATATGATAAAAGGGAAACAAATATAATAATATTTAGTGTTGTTTTAATAGGCTATAAGGTGTATCCAATCAATATTTCAAGAGTTGCTAATTTCGTATTGCAATAATTCTTAACAACTCAAATGTTTATTAAGTTTTAACGATGTTGTATTAATCTTGTTTAATGACTTAAAATAAATAATCTATTTCCTCAGCTCAAAATACTGAAAATGTTCTGATCATCACCATTATTTTTGGTATCAGTTTCTTGTTCCCATGACAAAGTAATTGTTCAAGTTAAATTATAGAAAGAGAAAGTAACTACTAATTTATAGATAAAAGTATAAAAATATCATTATTAACTTAAAAATTGAAAAACATTGTTTTTCATCATAAATTATTTTATTTTAAAATTAATTTTACTCGAAATTATTTGCTGACATTTTTCTTATTATATATGCAATAAAATAGCATTAATGGAGCATCCAAACTCCAAAGCGCTTGGTTGCAGAACCACACCACACCACACATTGGGTTGAACAAGAGGCACTCCATAGAAGGTGGTATCTTCTTCTGCTTCTTTTACAAGCCCTACTTGTTCCTTAATCTCTTTTTGTGTTCTATGATTTGGCCATCCTTAACTGGATCTCGTTAATTATGCTCCCATAATTGATTCCATATCTAATTTCACTGTTATGCTTTTCGGCTTTAAATTTATGCTTGCGAAAAATTTCTAGCTGTAGATTCCTGCTTCATATGAAATCGTATATTATTTAGCATATGGTATTCTTCAAGAATTTGTTAAGCATACATTATTTTTTCAAAAGTCAACACTGGTCTGCTTCTGGCAGTGTAGGGATTTACTTTGTAGTTGAAGTAACACATGCACAAAATTTAACAGTAACTAGATTTTTATGGTTTCTGGAACATGGATTGGAGGAATATACTATAGATTTAACTTTGTATAGAAAGTTCAACTGCGTTCAGTAACCTTTTCCATTTTTTCTTCTTCTTCTTCTTCTAACTGCTTTTCAACCTTAAGTTTGTCCTTTCCTTTTCAATGTTAGCATGTTTTTGTACTTGAAGTTTACATATTCTAGGTTTTCCCAGTTTTGTTTTTAGTTCCCCTTTTCCAATTTGAAATGGACAATGAGGGGAAGAAGTATTTGATTGCCAAGAATTTATGCATTAGACTCTTCATGATCTGTTTTGCAAAATCTTATGACAATTTGACTAATTAATACACATTCATAATTTCATATATCACCTGCATAAAAAAGGCTTCTATCTATCGATTTAGGCGTAAAAAGAATGGCTGTTTTATTAGAGTAAAGTTGCTGTCTCATATGTGAGGCTTAACGATATGAGATGACGTTTTATCTCATGATTTTGTTCTTGAAGGAGACAGAATAATCAAGATGGTTGAGGCAGTTGTGTCCTTTGCAGTTGATAGGCTTGGTGATCTACTGATTGAAGAGGCCAGATTGTTAATCGGGGTGAGTGACAAAGTCATAAACATGAAAAATGAACTAAAGAGGATGCAATGTTTCCTAAGAGATGCTGAGAGCAGGCAGGATGAAGGTGATACTATAAAGAATTATATTTCGGAGGTTAGAAAATTAGCCTTTGATGCAGAGGATGTGATTGAAATTTATGCTATTAAGGTTGCATTTGGAAGAAGTATTGGAGCTAAAAATCCAGTCTCTAGAACTATAAATATTCACAAAGTCGGCTATGATCTCATATCAATCAATTCTCGAATATCTGACCTTACAAGAAGCTTACAAACTTATGGTTTGACTGCAACAAAGGACAATGAAGAAGCGTCTGAGGTGAAAAGACAATTGAGATGGTCTTATTCTCACATTGTGGAAGAGTTCATTGTTGGCTTAGATAAGGACATAGAAAAAGTGGCGGAATGGCTATTAAATGAAAATATGGGCTATCGATTTGTTTATATTTGTGGAATGGGTGGTCTTGGTAAAACTACACTTGCCAAAAGCATTTACCATTACAATGCTATTAGGCGAAACTTTGATGGTTTTGCTTGGGCCTATATATCTCAGCAATGCAAGAAAAGAGATGTTTGGGAGGGGATTTTACTAAAGCTAATTTCTCCTACGAAAGAGGAAAGGGATGAGATTACGAAAATGAAAGATGATGAACTGGCAAGGAAGTTGTTTAAAGTTCAGCAAGAGAAGAAATGTTTGATCATCCTGGATGACATATGGAGCAATGAGGCATGGGACATTTTAAGTCCTGCCTTTCCATCACAAAATACTAGGAGTAAGATAGTTTTTACGTCCCGCAATAAAGACATTTCATTGCATGTGAATCCTGAAGGCTTGCTTCATGAACCAAGTTGCTTAAATGCAGACGACAGTTGGGCATTGTTTAAGAAAAAAGCTTTTCCAAGACAAGATGACCCAGGTACCTAGAAATGTCTTCAGCGAGCAAACTTATTTAACTCTTAAAAATGCTCAAATAGTTTGTTTCATTATTTCATATCTAATTTCCCAATTTTCTCATTTATCTTTCATATTTATCAGTTATGTGATACCGGGAGGAAAGTGATAAAAGCACTTTCTTTCTTTTTTCGAAAAATTCACACAATCATTATAATTTTTAAGCATATATTTATGAGTAAAAATTAGCACTTTTTGTTTTTTAAAAAAAGCATAATTTCCTTAAGTTGATTTTTTTTTGTTGTTGTTTATTTGGCTGTAATAAGTGATAGTTCAGGTGTCTAAGGAATAAAAACACTGTCATATATTGCAATATGAAATTCAAAGGAAGTTTGAGTATTGTGAAAATGTAAAGTGCTCTGTTTTCATGTGAAACTAGATATACCCCATTCTGTGGGAATAGATGAATTAAATAATCTTTCATTTTATTCAATCATAAACTGTTTTTTAATTTTTATATATTTTAAATTTTCTATATTTAACTTTATAATATGTGTTAAGAGTCAAAATGGGGAACTTTCTGCATTTGGTCTCCTTAATACCATCTGGCTTTTCTAAAGGTAAGATATGGACCTTTTTATTGAATTATATTTAAGATTATGTATCTTAAATAAGTGTTTTCTGCTCTTTTACAACTAAGTATATGGTTAGTAATAATCGTTGTTTAATTTACAGTTGAATCTGTAGATGTTTCTGCATAAACAAGGAAATGTGTAATGACTTCTCTCATGTTTGATATTCTGCATAAACAAGGAAATGCGTATACTTCGGAAGAATTTCTGTATTCTTGTTTATGGTACCATCGTTTTAGTTAATGCGATAATTTCCTGTTACTTTTTGCAGAATCCACGACTTCTGATGACTTTAAAAGATTAGGCAGAGAAATGGTTGCAAAGTGTGCTGGTCTGCCTTTGGCTATCATCGTTCTAGGAGGCCTTTTGGCTACAAAGGAGTCGGTCAATGAGTGGGAAAAAATACACAGGCATCTAAGTTCGTACCTGATAGGAGCAGAGGTTCGTGATAGGCGAAGATTAGATGAAGTGTTGGATTTAAGTTACCAGGACTTGCCTTGTCAACTGAAGCCATGCTTTCTCTATTTAAGTCAATTCCCTGAAGATTCTGAGATACCAAAAACTAAACTACTGCAGTTATGGGTGGCAGAAGGTGTTGTTCCATCTCAATACGAGAGTGAACGGGATGAGACAATGGAGGATGTTGCTGAACGCTATTTAGGTAATTTAATTAGCCGCTGCATGGTTCAAATTGGTCAGATGGGGTCGACTGGTAGGATCAAAACCTACAGGCTCCATGATTTAATGCGGGATCTGTGTTTGTCAAAGGCCAGAAAAGAAAATTTTCTCTACATTATTAATGGATCACAAGAAAGTACCATTGATGCTACTCATTCATCTAATGTATCAGATGCAAGACGAATTGATGAAGTTCGTAGGCTTGCTGTCTACTTGGATCAACATGTTGATCAATTGATTCCGCAGGACAAGCAAGTGAATCAATATCTCAGATCCCTCGTATTTTTTCACGACAAGAAGTGTAGGATGGAAAATTGGGACCTAGTCAGAGGTGTTTTTGTGAAGTTCA